>NW_017729025.1:144027223-144032447 GCF_001723915.1 Gavialis gangeticus
CTTCCCCTCTGTATAGGGCAGCAGTGTGGGTAGCACACAGGGTTCTGCCCCTTGCTCCTGCCTCCACCTCCAGGGGAAGTTTAGCCAGGGCAGCGGGGAGCTCGGAGCAGCAGGCAGCTTTCTGTGCTCCCCGCTGTGCCTTGCCCTGCCCTGCCCGGTCCCAAGCAGTGGTGAGGGAGCATTGCCAGTATCCGCTGCCTCCCTGGAGCTGGGACTGCGAGGCAGGGGGGGCTGGGGTCAGAGCGGAGAGGCAGCAGATGCTTGCAGCTGGCCCAGGTTCTGGGTAGCTGCTGATAGCCGTGAAACCCGGGCTGCTTGCAGCAGGGCTTCCATCCTCCCAGCTGGCTGCTGGAAGCAGCCCCGGGCTCTGTGGCTATCAGCAGCTACTCAGAGCCTGGGCCTGCTGCAGCCAGGAGGCTACAAATAGCTGCTGCCCTCCCACCCCAGCCCTGGCCATAGCAGTCTTCCAGCCCCAGGCTCTGGGAAGGCAGCAGGTGCCAGCACTGCGCCCCTTGGGGCCAGGAGGCAGCAACTGTTTGTAGCCTCCCGGCTGCAGCTGACCCAGACTCTGGGTAGCTGCTAATAGCCATGGAGCCCGGGCTGCTCCCAGCAGGGCTTGCAGCCTCCCAGCTTGGGCAGCCCGCAGCCAGGAGTTTGCAAACAGCTGCTGCCTCCCCACCCCAGGCCCCAGCCCCAACACATGCCGAGGAAAATGACCTCACGTGCCATGCTCGGCACACGTGCTGGGGGTTGCTCACCCTTGTGCTAGATCAAAGGAAGTGGGGCTGGAAGAACCTCACAAGGTTGTCTAGTCCATCTCCCTGCTTAAGGCAGGACCAGCCCCTATTAACCCATCCCAGCCAAGTGTCTGTCTAACATTCTCTCAAAAACTTCTAGGGATGGAGATTCCAACACTTCTCTAGGTAGCCTGTTCCAATGCTTGGCCATGCTTATCATCAGAATGTTCCTCCAACCTAAATTACCCTCCTGCAAACTTGAGGCAATTGCTCCTAGTCCAGTCCCCTACAGCCTAGAGAAAAGCCCGTTTCCATCCCCTCTATAATCACCCTTCAGATATTTGAAGACTTATCAAATCCCACCCCCCAGTCCTTTTCTCCAAACTAAACAACGTAAATTCTCTCAGCCTTTCCTCTCAGGCCCCTAATCATGTTTGTTGATCTGTGCTGGCTATTTCCAAACTGTCTACATCCATGGGGCTCAAAACTGGACACACTACTCCAGGTCAGGCTTCACCAGTGTTGGACGAATCACTTCCCTTGATTTGCAAGAGATACTCCTGTTAATGCAACCCAGCATGCTGTGGGTTTTTTTGTTTTTTTGCAAAAAGAGCACACTGTTGGCTCATATTCTGCTTATTAGGGCTGTGTGAAGCTTCCGTCTCCGATTTGATTTGGCAGAGATTCATCCTGATTCGGTGGCCGAATCTCCGAATCAAATCAGAAGACCCTTTAATCCCTCCAAATCGAATCAGAACCCTTTGTATCAATGCGGAAAGATTCAGCAATTTGGACACAGTCACAGCTTTAAATGTTTTTTTCTTTATACCTGTAGGTAGCAGGTGGCTCATGAATGCTGCGATACTGGGACGCATGGAGTGTCTCACAGAAGCATGGGAGGCTCCCCAATGTGCTCAGCAGCAGACCCAGAAGTGGACCAGAAGCACTTCCAGTGCACTTCCAGGTCTGCCAGGCAGCATGCCGGCCCCCCCCCCTGCACCCTCCTGGCTTAGCGATTGGTGCCTCCTGGTTCTATGGGGGACACCCGGGGCTCCCCCGCAGCCAGTTGCCAAGACAGGGGGAGATGGGGAGGGCCCCCCAGTGCACTCCCTGGTAGACCTGGAGAAGTGGACCGGAAGTACTTCCAGTCCTCTTCCAGGTTTGCTGCCGAGCACGTGAGGGCCACCCCACCCCACACTCCTGTGGGATGCTCCATCTGCCCCAGCATCGCAGCGCTCATGACCCACGCTGGTACTTTGAGGTATGTAGAAAAAATATTTAAAGCTGTGTCTCAGGCCGAATTGCTGATTCTCCGAATCAGCATCACATCTTCATGTTTGGATTCGGCTGAATCCAATCAGGGACAGCAATCTGAAACAACGAATCAAATCACTGTCCCCGATTTGGGCTGAATCCAAATCCAAATCAAATAGGGCCTGCTTTGCACACCCCAGCTGCTTATGGTACTGTAACCTCCAGGTCTTTTTCTGCAGTACTGCAGTCTAGCTGCTTGTTCCCTGCTCTCTATCTGTGCATGCAATTATTCTGTCCCAAATGCAGGATTTGGCATTGCCTTTATTGAATATCATCATTTTTTGAAGACCATTTCTCCAGTCTATTCAGGTGATTCTGGATCTTAGCCCTACTCTCTGGATTTATCTGCAACTCCACCCAATTCAGTGCTGCCCACAAACTTGCTAAGCGTGCATTCAGTCCCATCATCCAAATCATTAATGAAAACATTAAACAATACTGGACCCACGACAGACCTCTGGGGAGCCCCACTTGATACCTCCTCCCAACTGGAATTAAGCCACTGATGACTACTTAATAAGGTGATCAAACCAGTTACGTTGAATCTACCTTACAGTAGTTTTGTCTAGTCTGTATTTACTTTGCCTGTTAATGGGAATGTCATGGGAGACACTGGCCTTACTAAAGTCAGGACAGGACTGTAAGATATCCCTTCCTCACTGAACCTCAATTACCAATATCTCCTCTGCTAAGTGCTATACAGGAACTGGGTATTTTATTAAGGACCAAATTTAATTAACAAGTGTTCATTTAACTTAGCCATATGACACAGACTGAAGTAGTAAGCAAGAAATGTACACCACTTTCTTGCTATCAAGACTTAAACCGAATGCATACCTCCTGGCTTCTTCTTTCTGTTGCTCTTTCCAGCTGCTCTCCATGTAACGTAAAGCATAATCACTTTCATCCTTGTATCTTAAAAGGAAATACTTATATTTAGTATAACAATAACAAATGAAAAATTAAACAGAACTAGCAATACTAATACATGTAAGCCAATTTATGAATGAACATGTTTTCTTTTAAAAATACAGATTACCCTAATTGGTATTCTTTTTAATTTTTTGGGGAAGACTAATATCTAGATACTAGGATTTATATGCAAATGCATACTATTTCTCTGGCCATGCAAACTATCAGAGTTTTCATAAGACACTATTTTTATTAATATAGAGGGGTTAGGGCATAATGATGATTAGATAAATAATAACAATCAACACTGTGACAAAATACGTAATTTTTCAAGGGTTTTCAAAAGAAAACAGCAACTTTGGACTTCATTATGCCTAGTTCTTGTGTATGTGATCCCAACTGTCCACTACATAGCTATTTTCAGTTGAAAAGCCCCAAAATATTGCACTACATGTAATACAAATTAATCCTGTTTAAGCTTGCCCATTGGTCCCTTGAATACCCCTTGCTGCAGCCTATATGCTGAAAATGGCCACAGCACTGCAAGTGTTCTATCTGCACTTATTGCCCCTCACCAGATTGGTACGTGGTTTCAACTGGGTTCCTGAACAAGTGAGATATGAGTTTTCAGCTGTAAACTCTATCATTTCAAGTGTGAAAGAAAGTGCTTATAGAAGCACCACTGAGGATACAGGGGTATAGGTTGTAACTGTGTTGCTCTAAGGACATAGGTAGACAAGGTTCTTTGGATAAATCTGATATCTTTTACTAGACCAACTCAAATAGTTGGAAAAATTCTTCTTTTCAAGGTTTCAGGGTCAAATACCTTTCATCAGACTGAGGAAGCATCTGCAGTTGGTGTGTGCTCTTCCTGGATGGAAAAATTGTGAAGAAACCAGAGGCTGGCATGCATGCAAGAAAGCCAGTCAGTGACAATGTAAATCGGAGTCAATGGGCGAGAGAGATCTTAGGGGGTGAAGGAAGGGGAATGAATACAGCTGGTAAATAGTGGAGAAGTACCTGGGGAGTCAGATGTTAGGCAGGTTATAATGTGTCATAAATCCAATGTCTATATTTAGTCCATGATTTTTTCTATTCAGTAGGTTGATGAAGTGACGTTTGTAGGCTTGTCTGTGAAAGGTGTTTGGTAAATTCCCTTCGAGTATTAGAACTGAGATTGGTATCTCTCCACTACTGACCAGCTACATTCATCCCCTCACCCTGTCTCTCACTCACTGACTCTGATTTACATTGTCAATGGCTGGCTTTCTTGCATGCATACCAGCCTCTGGCTTCTTTACTATTCATTCCATTCAGGCAGAGCACACACCAACTGCAGATGCTTCCATAGCCTGACGAAGGGTGTTTGTGCCCGAAAGCCTGCAAAGAATAATTTTGTGCAACTATCTAAGTTGGTTTAATAAGAGATACCAGATCTGCCCAAAGAACCTTGTCTGCCACTGAGGATACAACACTACCAAGTAATTCTGACTGACAAGCTCTTGCCATCAGAGCCTGTACTGACATGCTGGAGAACTTGGTTAAATGCTGCCCTATTTTAGACTCAACATTTTGGTCTGGTCTAAAAATACATACATATATGAATTCACAGCAGCTTTGATGCCATCAAGGCAGCCTCCAACAGTTCTGCACAAATGGCTTCTGACAACCCTACAGGATCTTGCAATGGACAGATATAGACTTATCTGCTCCATCACAAGCAGTCAAGAAACCTGAGATATGAGACTGCTCAATGTCCTCAAGCTGGTCCAGAGAGGTGATACTCCCCCTCTACGCGACATTGGTCCCGCCTCAATTGAAGTACTGCGTCCAGTTCTGGGCACCGCACTTTAAGAAGGATGTGGCCTGCCTTGAGAGGGTTCAGAGGAGGGCCACCCACTTGGTTGGAGGGCAACAGGGCAGGTCCTACAAGGAGAGGCTGACGGACCTGAACCTGTTCAGCCTCAGCAAGCGGAGGCCGAGGTGGGATTTGGTGGCTGCCTACAAACTCGTTAGGGGAGATCAGCAGCAAGTAGGAAGGGTCCTATTCCCCCCAGCAGCACCTGGGGTGACGAGGAACAATGGCCAGAAGCTGCTGGAGAATAGGTTCAGGTTAGAGATTAGGAGGCACTATTTCACTGTTAGGATGGCTAGGATCTGGAACCAACTTCCTAGGGAAGTGGTCCTTGCTCCTACCTTGGGTAAATTCAAAAAGAGGTTGGATGAACACCTGTCTGGGTTCGTGTGATCTCAGCGTGTGC
>NW_017729025.1:144037447-144053851 GCF_001723915.1 Gavialis gangeticus
AGGTAGACAGATACCACAGTGATAAGCAGAGCACACAAATTAGGATACAACAGATTTCTGATATATAGCAGGTTTTTAAGGCTGGAAAAACCTTATACAGTTATACCCATGCACATTTGAAAAATGAGTAAATACTAATACTTCTGGCAATTATGTGAATAGTAAATTGTACTGCTCCCTACAGGAGCCAGACAGGGCATGTGAAAACTGCATGACAAAGTACAGTCAGGTTTTTCTGTATTATATTAGCTCAATTGCTTCTTCAATTTCACTAAGTATTCTTGAATGAAAAATCTTCTGCCCTCTTCTAATATAGTCAATTTTCCTTCTTCCACATTAGTGTTTCAAACTTCCATCAAATCTTTCCTGTCTGAAGAAGGAAATTTAGTGAGACAACATTTTGACATCTTAAATTAATGTTAGGCCATAATTTCTCACCTTTTCCGATCATATCCAAATATTTCACGAATATGTTTTGAAATTTCTTCCTGGGAGTCCCCTTCATCTTCAATGAAATCATCCATTTCAGAATCAGAGTCATCTTCTTCATCACATATTTGCCTTTTATAACTTATTGGTGGAAGAGAAGGCCTTGGAAGACCTAAACAAGAATAAATATATGTACAACTTTAATTCATTTGTCACAAAAATGCTCCTAACTATTAAAAGGACTAACTCTTGTATTTTTGTTTCTCCCATTATGTTATCTTCTATTTTACATATTGAATGATTACAGCAGCCCGCTCTATGCAAGAGATGTTGTGCTTTGGGTACAGCTGTTTTCAATTCTGGGCCTCAGTAACTTGAAAACTTTTAATAATAAAGTATTTGGACAGTTTGGGAGTATCAGAAAGAGGAGACAGCATTTCTAAGCCAGTTGTAAAACGTAAGTTTTCCACTGATATTGCCAACTGCAACCTGGATGAGACACCAAAAGGTAATCTAAGTTTACATTCCTGTTCAATTTATGGATTTTCTAATATATTAATTTGCAATAATTCTATCCCCTTTACTTTAAGATCATTTTAAAAATTTACTTCCCAGTTCCAACTTAAGTGAATCTGCCCAAAATTAATCAATCTGTTGCAGGGCCTAATTCTTATGCAATGCTTTAAGAATCTTGATTATAAAAGGTACAATTTTAAATTTTAATTGTTAACAGGGATCCAGGTTTTCCATTTCCCACAGAAAAACAGAAACAAATTCGGATTTTCCCTTTTAACCGAGAAAAACAAACTTTTCATTTTAACGAAGAAACGTGCAAATTTTCCCCTTTTGCAAAGAGCTTTCTGCAGGTGGCAGAGTTCCAGCCTACAAGGGGCTGGGGGGAATGGGAGGAAAGTGGTCAGGCAAGGGGCAATCTGCATGTGCACATGTGTACACGCACACGGTCACCAGGCAGCCTGGAGAGCAGCTCCTTGCAGGCAAATCTGGTAGGGGGGATTGAGGCCCCCATAGGGAAGGATGGAGTTGGGCAGGGCCAGGGCTGCTGACCAGCTGGGGCAGTAAGAGGGGCTTGGGGCTCAGGGCCAGGGACTGCTCCCCACCACTGCACTCACTCCTGGGTAGGGCAAGGGGGAGGCAAGTGACCCCCAGATTTGTATGTAGGGCAGGGGCAGGCTGCCCACTGTGGGCTCAGGCACCCTGCCCTGCTGCCCACCCCTGGGGGCCTCTGCAGCCCAGCAGGTGGAAGGAACCCTGTGCAGCAGGGAAGCTGCTTTCTGCTACAAGCCCTGCATCACCATGGTGAAGCACTTCCTGCCTGCCTGGAAGCAGCAGGGGCAGTGGCACAGAGTTGAAGCCCTCACTGCTAGGCAGGCAGGAGGCACCTCATCATGGTGGCACGGGGCTTGAAGTGGCATCAAGCTTCCCCACCTGGCCCTGATCTGCTCTGCCGTGCCAGGTCCCACCTGCTGGGCCACGGAGGCCCTGGAGGGAGGGCAGCTTTGAGTCCACACCCTCCATGGGCTCGGCTCTGGCCATGCTGCCCATGGGGGAGGGAGAGCTGGCCTCCACATTCTGCTCCACCCCAGCAGTTGCTGTCTCCTGCAGGCAGCAGCCAGGACTCAGATGCTACTGCAGGGGGCTGTGGACCTGGGTCCCTGGCCCTGGAAGCTGGGAAGCCCCTCCAGCAGGGCTGGGGGCTGTGGATAGGGAGTAAGAGGTACCAGTAGGGGTGCGGGGCTGTGGAATGGGAGTGAGGGGTATGGACCTGTATCCTAGTGAGTGAAAGGGGTAGGTGGAGCTCTGGTGTTCCATGATAAAAAAACCCAAAATCAAATATAAAAATTTATAGGTACTTAGAATTTATTTTATTATAGTGATTGAGGTACTGGTAGGCTTCCAAGCTGCTTTAAAATTGTAAATACATCAATAAAACATTGTGTTCAGTTGATACCTATATATATATAGAGAGAGAGAGAGAGAGAGAGAGAGAGAGATGGATATCTCAGTGTTTCATTTTAATCATGGATTTTGAGGTTTTAAATCAGAGAATCTGTGATTTTTAAACAGAGAAGAGTAGGATCCCTGATTTTTAAGCATAATCTGACACCTTATATTAAGAAACTTCATTTGTCTTATTAGATTGAGTGCACCACCCACATGCACATCCACATCCACAATCAGGCAATATTTTATTGCTACCTGAAAATGCCTCCTTGCACTGATTCACAGTCTCACATTGTAGACGAGAGCTCACTATCTGAGACACTTCATTTCTTGAGCATGGATATTGGGTGAAAAAGCATACAAATGGCAGCAAGGTGCAAGGGAAGAAAGAGCAGCCATTTTACAATCTAACTTTCTATTTAGATAGTTACTATGGTAAAATCAGGCACATGTAGACAACTCCACCTATGGTTGCTGAAACCTCTCAACCCTAAGAGATTTATATTAAGGAGAAGTATGAAACAAGAGATACAGGTAAACTCATTTGTAACACCACAGCATTGGCAGAACATGGCATACCTTGTGGAGGAAATCCTGGTGGTCTGTGCCCTGGGGGAGGTCTCATTCCATTCAGCTGTCCGTTGCTTGGTCTTGTGATTAGATTTTTAGATGAAATTGTTTCTGATACAACAGTACACTTCAGTTTCGAAGTGATGCCTGAGCTGCTGCCTGGTCGCCCAGGTCCCACACTTGAACCACTGCCTGGCCTTCCTGGTCCGGTGCCCAGGCCACTGCCTGGTCGCCCATGTCCCATGCTTGAACCACTAGGCCTTCCAGACATTGCGCCTGAACTAATGCCTGGTCGCCCAGGTCCTGTGCTTGAACTGACACCTGGTTTTCCAAGTCCTACAGCCGAGCCACTGCCCGGTCTCCCAGGTCCTGTGCTTGAACTGACACCTGGCTTTCCAAGTCCTGTGCTTGAGCTGCTGCCTGGCCTTCCAGGTCCCATGCCAGCACTGCCACCAGACCGCCCAAGTCCCATGCTCAAACTGCTGCTTGGATGGATGGGGACTGAACTACCACCTGATCGTGCAGGTCCCATACCTGAGCTACTGCTCGGACGCCCAGTTCCTCCAGATCCTGAACTGCTGCCTGGCCGCTTTGCACTAGAGCTGGCTTCATGCTGAGAAGGTGCTGCAACTCCTTGTTTTGTATGGGCAGAAGCAGATTTTTTCACACTAGGCTCTTTAGCTGGCAGCAGTTTCTGAGTCCCATTGGCAGTTGCTTTTGAGATGAATGCATGAGAGCTTGACCCAGATTTCCCTATTCCATTGACTGGAGGTTTACTATGGCTAAAACTAGATGAGCTTTTCAAAGATCCGTTTTGTGCAGGTTTTGTTTTTTCCACTTGACTGTATTTAGAAGATGACGACGGCCTGGAGTGCTTTTCAGTAAATGCTGGTGCTCTGGATTTTTTATCTGAACAACTTATGGAAGAAAAACTGCCTTTTGAAGAGGAATGTTTATCTGCTGAAGCTTTGCTAAGTTTTGCATTCACAAGCTCTTTCTGAGAGCACACTTTTTTTGAAGAACCTGAAGCTGCTATATTCTTGATCTCTTTTTCAGGTTTCTTTTTTTCTTTCTGCATTTCCCCTTTTTTGTTTTTGCGTTCCAAAAATTCCCTTTCTCGCAATTCCTCTGCTGTCCTGGGCCGTTCTTCAATCTTTTTCACTACTTTTATTTCCACTGGTTCGTACTGTTTTTTCTCAGCCAGCCTGAGAAGATCAGTGAAGTTCATCGGGGCCACTGCACTTTTGGGAGGGGCCTTTGGTTTCGCTGTAGCTTTGGATGGTTTCTCTTCATATTCCTCAGGTTCATGCTCAGATTCAGTTTGACTGTATTCAAACTGCTCAGTTTCATCTCCTGTGGTATATTCTGCATCCGTCCCTCGGCTGACGTTTTCAGAAGTCCGCCTCTTTCTAGGCTTCTCCTCAATTGGGATGCCATTATAACCATAAAAGTTGTCCTTTGTTCGTGAAGCCATTGCTCTTGCTTTTCTGTCATGTTTCAATTCAACCCGTTTAGCTAAGAGTTCTTCTTTCCTTTTTTTTTCCTCTCGTTCTGGAAAAAAGAAAAAAAAAATCAAAGGAGTTTTCCCACGATCACTTCTGAATTTTTGAGTTGATAAATTGTAGGGGAGATGAATGTTATAGAGAACATGACCAAAGTTCAGTCAACAGTCAACATACATGATGGCCTGAAAAATCTAGGGCCAAAAGATTTAAAATCAGATTGGAATAAGTCACCACGTTTAATCTGCATGAGCATAAGACTGATGTTATAGCCACGATGATCCAGAAATTATGTGAGGCAACAATTTCTTAGGGTGTTACCTTGTATTTGACCAACTATGTAGCAGGGACAGATGGACAAGCTTTTGAAAGCAAGACATTCTTCCCTCAGGGAAAGGGGATGAGATCTAAAGAATAATGTCTGTTTAACCTTATCCTAACTATACAGTCAGTCCAATAAAAGATATCAGCCTAACAAATCCTTGCCTCTCAATTTTTTAAAGGCACAATTTTCTAAAGATGGTTGACCTGACCACCTGTCGTTTTCAGACTCGTAGTACAGTTTGTTCAACATTAAAACAGTTATCAAAACATCAGAATGGCTCCTTGTGATCTCTTCTGGTGAAAACTACTTAATACTAGACACTTTCCAAGCTGTGATGGTGAATACGTAAGTAAAGCTGTGTAAATATTTGGATTCAAAAACAGGCCATCTGCCACCCTGATGATTACTGCTCTTCAGTCAGCTCTGACTCAGCACCAGTTGTGTATGGATATCCCAAAGAAGGGAGATACACATGCTAATGTTATATATATTGGGAGCCTGAATACAGGGAAAATGTCACAAATAGTCAGTGAAAAAGTTTGCCTCCAACTGGGAACACATGAAACAACTTTAACAGGTACCTTTTTTCTTCTTTTCTTCTTCTTTCCGTCTGAGAAAAGCTTGTACTGCTGCAGACTCAACACCCCTGACTTTTGGAACCTTTTTAGGGGGGCCTACTGCCAAACTGTATCTTTTCTGCAAAGAGAAAAAAAATGTCCTAAGGAAAGTAAGGGCTTTGACTTGAATAGACGATTTTTACTAATTGGAAAAACCATAATGAATGGGAAATGTAATAATAATGCTTATTGGGCTTTAAATATACGAATGCTGAACAACGGCAAATAGTATAGCAATGAACATCAGTGGGAGCTGAGAGCTCCTGGCACCAAACAGGATCATAACCTATGTGTAGAAGCCACTCTGGGCATAAAGAGCACAGGGAACCAGAAAAGAAAAAAAGGGAACACAAGAGATGGCTGCAGAAAACTTAGATGAACAAAGAAGGGGAAATGATTCAGAGACGGGGATGAGATTGCAAAGAAGTTTAAAAGAAACACCAGCGGTCTTACAGAAACACCCAAAATAGACCCATATAAAATCCACACTCCTAGTCTAAGTAGTGGATAGGATAACCATACGCCACACAGTTAGGCAATTCCTTTTTCCATAACAAAATAGTTTACAGGCTCTCAAGTCTTGCCTGAATAAAAATGAACCTAAAGTAACTTAAACGTACTTTCATTAGTTATTCTGAATGCAGATTTGTATATGGATACTCATTTAATGTTAAGATTACTTCATCTGTTAAAAAACACCTAAACAATCCAAATTACAAAATAAGATATTCTTAATCCAAAAATCAGTGCCCACAGATTTGCATCATCATAACTAATGTTCTGAAACAAAACATATATTGTTCTTTAGTTTTCACTTGATAAAGACTGTCACTAGCAGGCTGAGTTTTCAAGTAGTGAGTGGTAGTTAAACAACAAGGAAGGAAGTGAGGAATCTTGAATTCTCTTCCCACAAATACAAAAAAGCCACTTTTAAAAAGTTAGAGAAGGAAACAGAGATCATCAGAATGTCACAGGAGGCAGAAGGGTAGCACTTGTCTTTGATGAAGCAACATTATCAGACACTTAAATTTAAGAAATTTTCCTGGCTAGCATCTAGCAGGGCTGTGTGAAACAGCACCATTTTGCCATTTCGAAGGGACAGTGTTTCATTTCATCATTTTGTTTAGTTTCAAAGCACTGTTCCGTTTCATTTAGTCAAAGCTGTTTTGACGTGTTTCGCTGTTTCACCCATAAGCTATAATGGGGAATCATGAAAATGCCTGTAACTGTCATTTTTGGCCCAATTTGGATGAAAATTGCAGCGATGGTAGCCCCTTCTGAGGGCATGAAGCCTGCCAAGTTTCAAGGAGACAGGTGCATGGGTTTCTGGGAAACTATACCTCAAACTGCTGAAAAGCAAAATTCATATCATTTACCAGCAGCAGCAGCAGCCTGCTGTCATCCTGCACACAGATCTGGGGGCCTGCACCCCCCTGGGAGGGCTGTGGGGCTTTGCCAGACTCCTCCCGGGGGCATGGGCCCCTGGATCTGCACACAGGATGACTGCATGCTGCCACTGCTGGCTGAGGCCAGTGGCAGCACCAGGCTTCCTGGTGCTCGGCATGGGTTGCACCCAGTGCCAGTCACAGCTGGCAGTCACAGCATGCTGTCACCCTGCATGCAGATGTAGGGCCCACACTGCAGCAAGCCCAGCTTCGAACCTCAAAACATTTCAAAAGTTTTGAAATGTTTTGAGCCCCCTTGTTTCATTTCAAAGCTGTTTTGAAGCCTTTTTTTTTGTTTCGATCTTGCTGTTTCAAGCTTGAAACACATTGAAGCAGCTTTGAAATGAACTCCCTGGCAACATTTTACACAAACCCAGTATCTACATAATTAAAAAAACCCAACCAAACAAAAAACCCTTTAACCAAATATTTGAGAGGCAGGAAAACTGGCCAAACATTTTAAATTGGTTTGATTACAGCCTGCTAAGTTTTAGCTTCCACTTCTGATTTATTAAGACAGTAGCACAAGAATAC
Organism: Gavialis gangeticus; assembly: GCF_001723915.1. Taxonomy (NCBI): domain Eukaryota; kingdom Metazoa; phylum Chordata; order Crocodylia; family Gavialidae; genus Gavialis; species Gavialis gangeticus. Next base: position 144,044,832 of record NW_017729025.1, read on the forward strand.
AGACAGTCTGGGCACTTCATATAAAAATATGAATGTATGTTAAAATAAATGTGTATTTGCTAAGATTCAAGGTTCAGAAGTTCACTTTTAATAACTGGTAGTTAAAAAAGCAGTCAAGCTCTTTCAGGAATAGCAACTGTAAGACTCCTGTAGCATCTGTTTAAAAGTCTCCTTTTAGTGATTTCTGAAATGACTCAAGGGAAAAAAACTTCAAAAACCCTACTCAATCCAACCATACTTCACTAACAAAACTTGACATGCAGCATCATTACATTAAAAAGCTTCTATAACACAAGTGCACTTACTGATGGACATCTCTACGCATAAAATGTTTCTTTACAACTAAGGCTCAACAACCCTTCCTTGAACAATTCTTACTCTCCAAAATTTTACTGCACTTACATCTTAAATAGGTGGAACTAATCATTCAAGTACTATTTAAAAGGAGTAAGGTATCTTTTAAAGTGGTTGGGGTCTTCTTTATTACAAAGACAGGTATTTTTAATATGCTATGGATTTGAATCTAAGATGAACGCTTCCCCCCCAGGAAAAAAAACCCTCATCTTGGATTCAAGTAAAAGGCAGAGGAGGGGGCAGGTGGCTGCTGCAGGTCTGACTCTGGCTGGGTCAGTGCCAGAGTCAGGCCCACAGCAGCTGCCTGCTCCCCTTTCATCTGTCCCCAACCACTTGTGTTCTGTAGCTCTCCTGCTTAATGTCAGGCATGGCTCTGGCTACATTCCCTCCCGCCTGGGTACAAAGAGCATGCAAACTCTTGTCCCTGCCCAGCCACACCATAGCATCCCAGGGAAAGAGATGCTACTGCCACGTGCTTGGAGCTTGCATGTGCTCTGTGCCCAGAAAGAAATGGAGCCAGAGCCACACCTGACAGTAAGAAACAAGGGAGGAGGGGAGAACAGGTAGGTCACAGAGGCTGCAGGGGGGAAACAATACAGGGAAGAAGCAGAGAGGAAAAGTGGTGGGGCAACAAGTAGTGGGAGCTACCTGTCCCAATTCTGCTGCTTTCCCCACTGTGGGAGTGGAGGAGACAAATTTAAGATGACCCTCTGATAATTAGATTCCAAACATGGAAAACTATAACAAATTTATACACTCTTTGCATACACAGAACCTAATTATTGGGGGATCATCATAAATTTGGTTCTTTTGGATTCAGGTAAATACAATGGGTCAAAATTGCATGTTTGAAAAATAATGTGTCCCAGGGAACCCCTCTAAAACTGGGTCCCGGACTGCACGGGGCTGTTCAGGGGATTTGACCTGGGATACGAGACATGTTAATGGACACTTTGGTTCAAATCCATCCCAGGACCTCAGCTACTGCGAATACGACCATACAGCATTCTTCAGCAGCAAAATAAGGACAGATTATTATTAATCAACCAAATCGATCACTATGATAGTCTAAGGCAGTGATTTTCAAATTCTCAAACAGGATGCTGTGGTTAGGTAGACAAACACGATTAAATCCAGAGATTTCAAATAGGAATCCATAATGTCTAAAACATGCTGACCTGATGCAGGCTTTTTGAGTTCATTGTAAAAGAACTGCTCTATTATTTTTTTTCTCAAAAAAGAAGTGAAAACTAAGAGCTGGCATTATCTGAAGTGTGACTCAAGTCTAAAAAAACCTGAAAACCACAGGTCTAAGATAGAACTACTCACCTATTCTCAGAGGAGACCTTCCAGGAAAAGATTGAAGCCTACTAATGAGGGCTGTAGGGAATTATACACTGCTGCTACCTGTTCTGTGCCTGCTTTGTGGATAATTTTATTCACAGAGCTAGTCAGACATGTTTGACAATAATAAATGTAGTTTTAGAAAACAAAATTATCCAGTCTCAAAAATGATTTTAAAAAGCATGTATGTAGAAAATGAGATGTATTCCGATACGGCTTTTAACAAGACTGCAAAAGAAACTTTTTATTTTATATTGCTAAAAGCTTCACACAGCAGGACCAAAATGCAGACTGGCCAATCACATTAAGAGAGGCTTGTAAAGAAAATTGTGTTGGGGAAGCAGTTTTTAAGCTTAGTATTGTAAATTGGCAAAGCACTCTGCTATCTGGTGAATGGGTTTGTAAAGCAGCTTTACAAGCAATCCTCCCTCAGCACCATTAGCATGGGACCTTGTGCAAGACTAAAGATGAATTTTCAAAATGAGTCTTCCCCATCAAGGAAGCCTTCTAAGATTCATTTCTATTTAATCTGAAACACGCAGCTACCAAATGCTCCCTAAACAAGTTACAGGGTTTTAGCATATAATGAATCATTACTTCTGTTTCAACAAGTATTTTGCTTAACTCTGCTCACACACACCAGAAAATTAATAAGCAGGTTTATAAACTGAGTCTTATTTGGCCCAGCGGGGGGGGGGATCAAAATGAACTACATATATGGTGCACAAAACTGTTCCAGAACCACCTATATAACTGCTTTGTATGCAGGCTATTCCAACAGCAGCTTCCTAGAAGAAACAGAAAAGATAAGCACAAACAGTCTACTCCTTACTTTATCAGTTTAGTAGCAGCTACACTAACCAGATGCCCCATACAGTTATCTGAAAGTTGGTAAAATCAACAGAGAACAAAATGTGTTCTGCCTTTAAAGTCAAGTAGGTCACATTATTCTGGAACAGCATGCTTCTCAAACTGTAAACACTAATTATTTTTGAAGGTACCTCCCCACCACAGCTCCCTGGCTGAACATTGCCAAAATGTGCAAAGCTAGCTTTGCTTGACTCGGAGTGCAAGTAAGTGAGGCCCTGGGCCTCATCCCCAGGGCCCTGGAAATCTCTCTCCTCAACTGCATGTTGTGTACCTTAAAGAAATAAAAAGGAGTCTTCCCGTCAATGATCTCTACTATTTAGAGTTTTTCTCCCCCATCCTCCTCTGAGGATTCCTTTATATATAGAGGACCTTTATTATTACCCATTTCCACAAATCCTACCTCCATCCAACATACACTCAGTCTGCTATAAGAAAGCTTGAACTAGCTCCCTTGGAAGTTGACCAGTTGTGTGAAGCAGAAAGGATTTAACAAAGTGCTTTATATCTCTACTTGCTCAGGATAAATAACTCAACTAGTTAAGCACCCCATATAGTGTACCAAGCTAAAGAAAGCTGAAAAAAAAACCAGCAGATTTTTTTTTTATGCTGAAAAAACTTTAATGTCTAAAAAGCAAAGTATCCATCTACTAGGGTGGATTTGGTAAATTTATAGTATGGAAGAAATCAAACTTTGTGTTGTGTTTTGCTATAGAATTAACAGACCCAGTCTGAGTTTATTGGAGCTCATACAAGCAATTGCAGGGAAAGATTCTAAGCAGAACTCCTCCCATCTACAAGTTACCATACCTTTTTATACCTAAGACTGTGAGAATAGACACATAATTTAAACAAAGCAACCTTGAATGACAAGAAGAGGTAGATCATTTGGTTGTCACACGTAACAGTCACTTGCTCAGCAACACATTTTGTTTTGAGAACTGTTATCACCTTGTTGATTTTAGGAAAGGGAAAAACATTTGTTCCCAAAGAACAGTAAAAGACATAATAAAGCAGAAGGGTTTTTCTTATCTTAGAATATTCTTAAACATACAGCATCAGCATCTTTTTCAATTCTTTTTTCTTCACTCTCTTTTTCTTAGTCAAGTTAGAGGCCTGGATACACTTATTTCTACAATAGCAATGTATCTGCCTTCAATACAGGAGATTTTAACATAAATATTAAACTGGCTTAGCCACCAGAAACTACATGCTTCACTGTTGCAGCTGACAAACAGCTGCAAGAGGATTACGGCCAAAGTTTTATTCTTAAAATCACCTTCTTAACGCTTTTCTCTACATAGAACTGGCACTGGGTTCCTCTGATTCATGAAGAACTTCTTTAGTGCTGATATTAAAGGGGAAGGAAGGTTAGGCTGAAAATTTCAGTTCCATAAATCTAGTGCAAAATCCAATATTGATAAAAATGTTTTTAGGTTGTGAAAACACTACTTGAATCACCACCTGCACTGCCAATTCTGAAAACCAAGACAGTGGCATTCAAAGAGCCAAAAATAGTCTATTGTAGCTGAAGACACATGAAATGCGAAACATGAACATAATAGATTAAAGAGTAGAAAGTTACGCTTGAAAAGTGACTTCAAGTGTTAACACAAGTTAATTATTCAAAACAATTATAAACTATTCCAATAAATGTCTGAACTCCTCCCCCACATAATCAAAAAGCTATATTTAAAATTGAAAAGATGCAGAACAGGAAGTCAGGAATCACTGAAATCATCACAAACTATTCATTAACCTCAAAGCTGATATTTATCTGAAAGACTTCCTTTAACAAGGTCATGAATTACATTATGCAAAACTAACCCACCATACCCACTTGTCTGAAGAGTGTGTATCACATGTTGTCACAACATGTGAACCTGCTACAACTTTTAGGAAAAAAAAATGTTTATTTATCCTACTCACAAAACATTTATCAATACCAAATTTCACTGTTCCCATCCTATTAGCCATTTTCCAGTGCTTGCCTGGGACTTTTACATAGAATTAAAGGCAGAGGAAAAAAAAAACTGAGGCAGAGAATTAAAGGCAGAGAAAGTCAGAGCCATGAACATTTTGGTCAGAACCGGTTGAAGCCTGGAGTGCAAGTATCAAATACAACTTGTGTCCAGAGAAAAAAGAAAAGCCTTCAATCCAGGCCAGCTCTTTATATTACATCATATGCTTGTTTCACAGAAGCTGTTATACCAGGACAGGTATTTCTAGGCATTGGTTTATGTGGTTAGCTGCAGCCATGTGAAGTGACTCTCACAGACTGACTTTAGATAGAGGTCAGGTTCTGTTTTCACATTAAATCATGTCCATTCCACCTATTTTTTAGGTAGCAGGTCTATAACAGCTGCATATCTAAGCCTAATTCACAATGAACTACCCATCTCTTCAATCAGTGCTGATGTAAAGGAAACACTGTTTCAATTTTGGGTGGCCTCCATGCCATCAAGTACTATGTTGTTTCAAGTCACTAATTGGGGGAAGTTATAGAACCTTTATAAGTCAAGACTGGCACTTCATTAGAAGCAAACAGAACTGATGTGAAAATATTTCAGCTTCTAATAAAGAGGTTCTTTATGGCAACAAAATACAGAGTTAGATAAAGGGCTTGGTTTTGTCAAGCTACTTTCAAGAGTATTCGTAAAATGACACTACAAGAACTTTAATATTTTAACAACATCTTCTATAAAAAGATCTGAGTACTATACAAAATGTATCTGGCCATGTGGCATCCTTCTGAGGCAGGGAAGTACCTTCTTTTCACAAACAGAAATAAAGAAACACATTAAGGGCTTAATCCTACCATCTGCTTATGTCAATGGTAAAAATTTCCCTTTGATCAGTCTGATGCATGACTAATGCACTTAGCAACTTGGACAATGTCACACTGGAAGTCTGTGCTGGATAAATACCAAAAAACCTTGCACAGCACTAAATATAACAGCCAGGTAGAAATGAAATCACAAATGTATGAAAATATGTAAACCACTCTTCTACAGTTGCTATAAAAGAATTTTAGCAACATCTAGCCAATAAGCTTGTTAGCCAAATTTATAAAAGAATGTTACATTTACTGGTAACATTAAGAAGGGCTCTTCTTTTTAAAATAATGCAAAGACCTTGTAAATGTAACATTCTCTGAATTAAACCATTGGTTAGGCCACAAGTTGCATCATTCTATTATTTCTGAGCCTGCTTTTCCCTGGGGAGACAAACAAACAGATCTATTCTTACCAGGACATGATGAAACACAAGTATTTGTAACTATGCACTATCGACAATTGTTTAAATTAAGACAAGTATTTCTCTTTTAGTAATGAGAAATTTAATTAACTTCCAGAAGCGTACTTTTCACCAAAGGGCTAATCCATAATCCCCAAACTTGTCCTTAGGACAAAGATGTTATAAAACATATCTACTTAAAATCACAACATTTAAATCTAACATACAGGAGGACTCAACCCCAGTTTTCATTCTGGGATTTCTAAATGAGTAGTTATGTCTTTCTTATTGGCATATTTGGGAGATTATTTTGAAAATAATGTTTTGGCATTACCATATTTTCCTCGCATATAACCCAAACCTCCCAAAACCAACTGAGAAAGACTGCAGTGGGTATGATACATGACAAAAAGGGCTCCCACTGGTCTGGAAATCTGGTGGTGGGGGAGGCAAAGAAGTGGTAACAAACTACTGTGGCCATTGGCAATTAAACTGCCAATGCTCTGCCCCTCCTCCCCTGCCAAATTTCTAGACCCATGGAGAGCCCCCGTCCCCAACCACATGAGATCAAACTGTCACGAGGTTGGCCCACAGCTGGAGAACTGGGTTCGATTCAGCATGCCAGACACACTAGCTCCCTTCAGAGCCAGATGCCAGGTCAGACCTGAAACATCAAGCCAAGGACCTTGGATCACATTAGGCCCAACTGCACAGCAGATTGGTCCCCATTGCTACTCCAAAGTAAGATACCCATTTGCTTCTTGAGGCCTTCCAAAAAAAGGGTGCATGTTATATTCAGCAGCATGTTATAAACAAGAAAACACAGTATCTGCCTGCCTGAATCCCAAAGTTCCTACCCCTCCTTAATGACAGCCATTAACATGACTTATGGTCCTGCTGAAGAATAATTTGGAGCCATGCTGTGCCCATGTTAGGCGAGGTTGCAGTACCTTCTCTCTCAACTGATACATGGAATATGCCAGTCTGGAACTCAGAGGCTCTAGGTCAGTGGTTCTCAACCCTCTCGGACTTGAGGCATGTGCCTCAGAAAACGCCTACATTAAATCTCTTATTTAACTATGGAAAAAGTGGCAAAGTAATTCTTCTGTGGCAAAGAAATCAAAAAGACTGTAATAGGCTAGAATCTTCTTGACACTATGGATTCCCATTGGAAAGCTGTGGGTCTATATTGTGAATCATATAGGCGTTTGGCACACCTAGCAGTGCTAATATCGTGCATGGCCCTTAAAAGCATCTCACAGCACCCTGGTGGAAAACCACCACTTGAGATTCTATTGGGTCAGTCCCCAATCCCATATACAAGGGGACTGGTGAGGAGTGAGACTGGAAGGCTTTAAAAGTTTGGAAAATCAGTGAACACTCAAAGGAAGGGAAAGGCTGAACTATAGACTTTATTTCAGAGCAAGAACTATACTGAGAACATTGAAATATCTGGGATCTGGGAGTCATTATTGACTCCAAGATGAACATGAGTCGGCAATGTGGGGAGGCGGCTAGGAAGGCCAACTGCACCTTGTCGTTCATCCACAGATGCATCTCGAGCAGGTCCAAGGAGGTGATCCTCCCCCTCTATGCGGCACTGGTCAGGCCGCAGCTGGAGTACTGCGTCCAGTTCTGGGCGCCGCACTTTAAGAGGGATGTGGACAGCATCGAGAGGGTCCAGAGGAGGGCCACTCGTATGATCAAGGGACAGCAGGGTAGGTCCTATGAGGAAAGGTTGCGGGACCTGAACCTGTTCAGCCTTCAAAAGAGAAGGCTGAGGGGGGATCTTGTGGCCTGTTATAAACTGGTTAGGGGGGATCAGCAGGCGCTGGGGGAGTCCCTGTTCCCCCGAGCGCCGCAAGGAGTGACCAGGAACAATGGTCACAAGCTGGCGGAGGGAAGGTTTAAGTTGGACATCAGGAAGCGCTACTTCACAGTCAGGGCGGCTAGGGTCTGGAACCAGCTTCCAAGTGAGGTGGTGCAGGCTCCCACCCTGGGGGTTTTTAAGAGGAGGTTGGATGACCACCTTACTGGGGTCATTTGACCCCAGTACTCTTTCCTGCCATGGCAGGGGGTCGGACTAGATGAGCTGCTCAGGTCCCTTCCGACCCTAGAAACTATGAAACTAAGTAGCATGGTTAAAGACACCAAAGCCAAAGAACACTTATGGGTATAGTCCTACTCTATTTATAACCCTTTAGAGCAGACACGACTGAATAGTTTAACTGCACAATCACATTATTTCTAAAACAAAACTTTTTGCCTGCAATTCAGACACAGCTGTGTACACAGCGTTCTTCATTATCATAAAGATGGATGGTTTTGTGTTTTAAGGAAATAAGTCCATTAACAAAGGAGCTAAACTGTCTGCAAATCTGTGGTCTCTACATGGACCAAATTTTGCGTATTAGTCTGTATTTTTTGTTCAGCAGGAACGGTCCACCTAAAAATGGCTTACTGCAAGCTTTTCATAAAACAGATTTAATATACTCTGCTAAACACAGATCCCACCAAAATGTAGTCCCAAGCATTTCAAATCAGCAGTCACTGGTGGTCTCTCTTATGTTCATCTTCCACAATTCATATGAAATGCACTGCTCCTTAGCAGATGTAAGCCACCTAAAAGACAGCACAGAAGTGTTCCTTACACAGGAAAATATGACCTAGTCAGCAAGCTGATATTACATTGCTTAATTTACATCAGTGCAGAAAAATCAAGGCTGTTTCAGTTTAGGGACATCTAAACTGTATTCTTCACTCCTCAACTAAGTCACTCAAGTAAATCCTGTTAATCCAGATACCTTTAAAGACAGGTTTAAAACTGCTTGCTACAGCAGGAGTAGGACTGCACCCCCAAATTAGTGCTCATCTCTGCCATGGAAGAGGGCAGCTGTTCCAACAATGTCACACTATACCAGTGGGGGCAAACCTTTCTGGCAGGCATGCCACAAATTGGTCCTGCAACCTCCTCAAATGCTTCCTCCTCCTCTACTTTCTCTTCTTTCTTCCTGCAAAACCTTCATCTTCTTTCTGTCTACTTCCTTCTTCTGATATGGCTCTTCATAAAATCTCATTGCCTCCAACACCTGTTACTTTGAATTACCAAGATATTAAATCAAGAGCAAAACTTTATAAAGGGCGATAAGGCAAAATGCCACGTTTATTGATTACATGAATTAGACATAGAGGTTCGGACACACCACTTATACAGACAC
>NW_017729025.1:144058851-144060352 GCF_001723915.1 Gavialis gangeticus
CCAGTGGGGGCAAACCTTTCTGGCAGGCATGCCACAAATTGGTCCTGCAACCTCCTCAAATGCTACTCCAATCCCTTTTCCTTCTCCAATCTGCTGCTCAGCTTTCTGCTCCCTGACCTAGCAGCTGCTCTGCTTTCTGCTGTGTACTCCCTGCCTGATCTGATGCTCTGCCTTATGCTGCATGTCCTCTCCCCAATCTGCCATAGGCCACACAGAGGCTGACCACACTACTTGTGGCACCTGTGCTGAAGGTTGGCCACCTCTGTGCTACACAGTCATTTAGGACAGGAAGAAAGCAGTCTTCCATTGCAACCGTAGAGTGTAACGAGGCAACCAGAACTTAATCATAAAACTACTGCAAACAGGTCCATTAATGACTGACTATTTAGTAAACACATTTTCTATAGAAGAGAGCCACATCTGAAGCAGGTATTTGCTTAGGTATTCTTTTTTCCATTTCAAGGGAGGGGTGCTCTTTCACGGCAAAATGAAAAAAAACAGAAAATGGATTGTGTTCTTGATGAGATTTTTAAAATCGGCTGCAAACCGACAACAACACGTGTCTACCATATGGCTGGCCACAGAGGGTATCACTTTACAAAAATATGACTGAAACTCTAGTGGACTGCTTTCTTTGCACTGTGCTCTAGAAAAGACACCGAACATGATGCTGCCTTTCCAAATAATGTCCAGAACAAGATAGGGGGTGCTTTATCTTAATAAGTCAGAGCATTAACCAATATTAACAACATTTAACTAGTTCAATGTAGTTGGAGAGAGACCCCCATCTCCAGAGGGTTTACAACCTGCTAGCATCTGATAAAGTGACCCTGGGCTCGGGAAAGCTTATGCATCCCTAACTTAGTTAGCATACAAGGTACGCTGTGTCTGACTTCAGGCTAACTACTTCTTTTTACTAATCTCTAAACACAAGCAGAGGAAGGGGTAGTGACAGAGCCATTAATGCCCAGTGATCCCTGCTCTGCCAGCTCAAAATGAAGTTCCTAAAAGATTCCGCCCCCCCGCGAGAGTCCTGAGGCCCCAAATTACTCAGTGCAGGGTGTGTCACTCCCTTCAGTCTCCTCCAGACTGATTCTACAAAAAGTCCAGCCTGAGTCACCCTGATGAGCAGGTGAGAAAAAGCAGGTTACCAGAGACAGCTTCAAGTGAGTGAGCTGAGCTGCCAACACCCAGCGAGGACCCCAGGGGCACCTGGAAGATTCCCTCCCCCACCCCCGCTGCCATCCTGGAGTAAGGCACCATGAAACATTAAGCACAGAAGACTGGGAAACCTGAGAAGGAAGGAAGGAAGCTCATTTACAGGACAGTTTGGATGCTGAATGGGGAGGACAGCCAGCCCTCGCCCCCTGAGCGAGCGAAGTGCTACAGACAGCTCCCATGTAGCTCATCCTCCCTCAAAGGAAGGAGATTTGGAGAGCTCTGGGTAGTTACCCCCCCACCACTCCCATCCGACGGGGGGGGGGGGGGGGGGGGTCCCGCA
>NW_017729025.1:144065352-144065790 GCF_001723915.1 Gavialis gangeticus
TCGCTGTGGGAGCGGGGAGGGGATGGGCGCCCCCACTCACTTCCCCCTCCCACCGGGCGGGCGCTCACCGGCGGGGCGCTGCCCCCCTGCTGCTCCGAGGCCACCAGCAGCACGTCCCGGAAATCCATGCTGGTCCCGGCCGGGGGGGCGGACGCGCTGCGGGAAGCACTGGGCCGTCGCCGCCACCTCCGCCGCTTCAACGAGCTCCCCCCACCCCCCCCGCGCAGGCAGCTTGTCCCAGTCCCAACCCCAATCCCTCCCAACCTCAGCAGACTTACCAGCTGTGTCAGCTGCCTGTTTAGTCTATGGCTGAATCTCCAAAGCAGCTGAATCTTTTCCGAAGCTTTTCTTAGTCGATTTGGATGCTTCAAATTGATTTGGAGCTTTTAATTGGTCTCCTGATTCAATTCAGATTCAGAGATTTGGTCCCCGAATTGG
>NW_017729025.1:144065922-144072628 GCF_001723915.1 Gavialis gangeticus
GCCCCGCCCCCTCCACCACCCTCACTTCCGGCCTCTCTCTTCCCCCCCCGCCTCCACGCCGAGGTCTTATATGACCTCGTCTACGTCACCGCCGGGCATGCGCCATTTCCGCCCGCAGAACGTGCGGTAGATGTGGCGTCACGTGATGTGAGGTCCGTCCTTCTATACGCGCGGCGCCGCTGGGTCCTTCCTCTAGTTGCTCTGTTCGCGGGTTAGTGTTGCTGCCTCTCCTTCCTTCTCACACAGCTCGGCTCTGCCTTGCAGACAGCGAGTAGGAGCTGCGTTCCCTCTAGTGGACACTGCGGAGGCCACATCTGGAGTACAGCTTTGGCTGTTCCCCCTCCCCCCCACTACAGAAAGGATGTGGACAAATTGGAGAAAATCCAGTGAAGGGCAAGGAAAATGGTTTGGAGGGCTAGGGCATATGGCTTGTGAGGAGAGGCTGAGGGAACTGGGCTGATTTAGTTTGGAGAAGAGCCTGCATTTCCCCTGCTGCAGCCTGAGACGGTCACTCGTAGTCCTGCCCCCTAGAGCCACAGAGAAAAACCTGTCTCCATTCTCCTTATAATCACCAGTGATCCTGGTTTTCTCTGATAAAAAAATTGCAAATTCTCTGATTCAAAATCACAAACTCTCTGGTAAACACCCCCAAATCCAGAATTAAAATAAAATGCTGCATATATATACATAGGTATATATACATATGTATCAACTGAACACAATGTTTTATTGATATATTTAAAATTTTAACGCAATTTGGAAGCCTGCTAGTGCCTCAGTCACTGTAAGAAAATAAATCCTCAATCACTTCTATGCACCTATAAATTTTGATGTTTGATTTTGGGTTTTTATCATGGAAAATCAGAGCTCCCCCTGCCCCCTTTACTCACCAGGATGCAGGTCCATGCCCATCACTCCCAAGCCACAGCCTGCCAGCGCCCCTTACTCCCCATCCACAGCCCCTTGCCCCACTCCAGCCATGCCAGAGGGGGCCCTAGCTGCCAGGACTACAGGACCAGGGACTGATCCACAGCCCAATGCCCCCCACAGCAGTGCCCAAGCCTCAGCTGCCGCCTGTGGGAGGAGGTGGCAGCTGCTGTGGCAGAGCAAAGCATGGAGCACAGCTCTCCTGCAGGCAGCCTGGCTGGCTGGAGCAGAGCCTGGCAGGGGGCAGGCGGGCTCACCCACTGTAGGCTCAGGTGGGAGGAGCCAGCTCCCCACGACAGCACACTCCTGGGGATACATGGGAGGCATGTGCCCCCAGATCTGTATGTGGGACAGGAGTGGGTCTGGGCTGCTTGCTGCACGCTTGTGGCTCCCTGCCCTGCTTCCCTGTCCCCAGGGCCTCCATGGCCCAGCAGGCAGGACCCAGCACAGCAGGGCAGAGCGGGGCCTAGCAGGGAAGCCCCTTGCCACTTTGAGCCCTGCACTGCCTTGGCAAGGTGCCCCCTGCCCACCCAGCAGCAACAAGGGGCACAACCCTGTGCTGCTACACCTGCTGCTGCCAGGTTGGCTGGCAGGGGGCGCCTCAGCAGGGCAGTGGAGGTCTTGCAGCAACAAAGAGCTTCCCTGCCCAGCCCCGATCTGTCCTGCCACGCCAGGTCCTGCTCGCTGGACTGTGAAGGCTCCAGGGGGAGGGTAGCAGGGTGGGGAGCCCGAGACTGCACTGGGCAGCCCACCCTTGCCCTGTAGTTTATAATGAGCGATGAAGTCAAACCGACTCCCTTACTGCTGCCTGAATAGACATACTCCTGCCACTGCCAGGCAATTGACTTTCAAGTATGGGCAAGAATCAAAGAGGTCTTCAACTGCATCACTGCCACCTCCCCTTACCCCCCAGATTCACCCCTGGGACTTCTTCCTTGAGTTGGGACATCAATTAAAAAATAATGTGCTAGCAGCAATTACTGATTATCAGATTAAATGGCCATCAATACCTACACTTCTGGTTGTGGACTTCTACAAAAGTGTATGAGTGCCTGCTGGGAGGAAATCAGTGCCTTGAGTGCAGGGAAGAAGGAATCAGGGCTCCTACTCTTTCTCAGGTTGCAGGGGAACATCCTGAATCCAGCCCTGGAGCAGGATGCCAAGAGAAGAATGCAGCCAGTGGGTGTCAGAGCTGCCCAACTAGCTGCCAATGCCCCAAAAGCCATTCTGGTTCCAGAAAGTGCTTACAGGTTCCAGACTGTACAGTGTACTATTCCTAAGTAGGCTGTATTTGTGATACATGGTGCACTCCACCCTCCTCTTCCTGTATTTCAGCACTGGCTTTGAAACTTTTGATTGCTCCTTTTCAGCTGCTTTTCCTTAGCTTTTTAAGCATTTTCTCTCTTGGTTCAACCTTTCTATCCATTGTTTTAACATTTCTTTCAACAGCACTTCCTGGTGTCTCATGCACCTATCATCTGCCCTGGCTTCTGTTATAGCTTAGGTCCCTGTACAGCAGCAACAGTCTTTGGGTTGTAGTGGACATCCACGTTTGCTTATTTTTAGAGGCAAAGATTTTTGTGATATCTTTTATTGGATCAACTGTATCACTGGGAGAGCTGCTGGACAAGCTTTCAGGCATGAGGCATATCTGTCCAACAGCTCTTTCATCTACACAGCTGGTCCGATAGAAGTTATCACAAATAAGCCTTGCCTCTTAACATTTCCTAGACCACCACGGTTACAACAACACACCAACTTTCTTTAGTTTATACTCTTTTTGGTTAAAAATGCTCTTTATGCTGTGGACTACTTTTGGGAATGAGTGCAGGAAAATAATCTTTTCATAGATGTGATAAGAGACTAAAGATCATCCTTATGTATAAACACTGATTTCTCAGGGCCTTGTGTTTTTGGAAAGCTCTTTACCTTGGGTCCTAGTTTTTTCTTCTTGTGCATCACAATGGTGTGACATGGCATCCCCTATTGTTTCTACTTTGGGAATGGTAGGGAAACTGATGGGGAAATATACCATCAGGTTCTGTGGTGCAGACACCTCACTAATGAATGACTTTGGGACCTGTCAACATGCCCAGATAGTGCCCACAGGATGAGTTTAATAAAATAAGAATGAATCCAGTGTGCCTTACAACTCCTCTCATTGCAGCAGAGTGATACAAGTAAAACTTGATGCTGTGAATAGGTACAACTCTGTGCTGCCAATATATGGTTTAAGAAAGCCATTTCCTGAATTGTAACCCATCCCCATGAAATTTGCATATCTGCTCATGAAGTTCTCAAAATAAAGAACCAGATGCAAAATAAACTGTATCCAAATAATAATTCCACTCATGGACAATGCAGCTGTTCAGCCTTAGAGTTTCTAAGCAGCCTGATTTCCTGTTATGACCTGGTATAAAAAGGTAGGGAAATATTTTTATTCCTAAAAGCCTGATCCAACCTTTTGCTGGGCTAATTACCTTTAAACATTCCACAAAATAAAGACACTTCCTTGCAAATACCACAGACTGAGAAACTGGTTTGTTTTAGCTATGGTTCCACTGACATTTTTCAAAGATAATCTCACAATCATGTTTATATTTTTCAACTGGATTTAGAGATGATTAAATTTAAAAAATAGTTTTAAATTAAAATTTAAAACTCCTTCTTTTCAGGAAAATTGACAACCATTTTTTAAAAGAAACCCAGCTTTTTAGTTGGAAGGTACATCTAGAGTTTGGTTAGAAAGGGACTTGGTCATGAAATACTTTCCTGGAATTTTTGTTTTGCAAGTTTTTGAACCAGATCTACTTGTAATGCTATACCCTGCTTGTACAAACAACATGTGCATGTGCTTATCTTTTAGCATGTGGACACATTTATAAGTGTTTACAGAATTGGAGGCTTACATTTACAAGTCCTCTGTAGCGGTCAGTTTTCAGAGTAAAAAGACTATAAAGAACTTGAACATTTTTATTTTTTTCAATAAAGTAATATTTAATATTCTTCCCCATTTCATATAGCAGCCTTTGTATATTAACTTGCTCCAACAAGACCTCCAACAAAACTTTTCTTACGTGAAAACCATCTTAATATCCATGGACAACACAGCCCAGGATTGGAATAACATGGGCACTGCAAGCCAAGTTTTAGATAGAGTTTGCAGAATCTGCCTGTATTTTTTCTGGCTCCTGCCTTGATTTACTGGGCACCAACACTCAAGTCAAACCTGTATTTTGAAAATGATGTAGCAAACTGTAAACAGAAAACAGACTAGCTGGGGTGGCAGTTGGCAGGAGACAGCATGATCTACTAGGCTGAGTCAGTGATTTAAAATGTAGAAATCCAGGAGTGCAAAACCAGTGATTTAAATTTCAGAACAATATCAACCCTACATTGACACAAATCCCAGAAAATAACACCTCTACATTGACACAAACTGGGGACAGAAATACTGAAAGTACTAAGTAGAAAATTAAATAGCCACAGGGAGATATTTTAAACCAGGTCTTTCCTTTTTATTTATTCTTATGGCATTTTGGCAGCTTCATGCTTTCAACAGAGTGAGGTTAGGATCTCCAGTGAAAGGGACTGATTCAAGCAAGGTATGTCTGGTCTACAAAAAGTGAACTATGTAACTTTCTCTAGCCTCAGTTCTTGTGGCCAGTCTGGGTCAAAGAGTTCTGTACGTATTCTATCTCAAGGGGAGCCAACCCATGGCATGTATGTCACAACTGGCACAGGCAGCCTCTGTTTGTGGCATGTGGTGGGTCATGGAGGGGACAGGCAGTACGGGAGTAGACATGGCATGAAGCAGAAACAGAGCAGCATATCTGGCAGGAAGCACATGGCAGGGAGGAGGAAGCAGAGCAGCAGATGGGGAAGGGGACTGAAGTAGCAGTGGGGTAGGGTGCAGGGCTAGTTTGAAGCATGCTTGCCAAAAAGGTTGGCCCTCACTGTTCTATCTTGTCAGTGGGTGATTTGCCATGGATTTAAAGAGGTACAGGATTGGGGTCTATAGTACATCTTCGGAATCCTGAGCCTAATGAGGAAAACAATACTAAGTCAATACTACTGAAAGCATGGAATAAAAAGCAGGTCTTCCAAGACATGAGGATTATGATATCAAATAACACGAGTTAATGAAACAGCTGTCTTGCAATCTATTCTCTTAATGAGAGGAGAAATAGGTTAGAGGTAAAACAAAATATAAAATGTTAACTAAATAATTTCAAATGTTACTGTGCTTAAAATGCATCCAGAAACCACAAGTATAGCGGATCAATAAAGATATTGATAGATAGGAAAACATGCAATTTAGAAAAAGAGAGAAATCCCATTAAGATTACAAAATCAAAACAAGAAGACCTCTAAAGAAAAGCTTGGAGCCAAAAAGGCAAGTATTTAAACCAAACAATAACCTCCGCTCTCATAACAAATAAACAAGAGATACCAAAGGTGAAAAAAATGAAACTAAACAATTAAAAACTGAAAAGAGTCAAATAAAAGCAGGAGGCAGGGGGAAGGGGGATAAAATAATGTTAAGATATTTTATGCACAGAAACATTCTCCTATTCGGTGATGGGGTAAGAGGAGAGAAACAATTTATGTAGGAGAGGCTGTGAAGCTGCAAGTACTTTCTTTTATGTCTAAGACAAATACTTTCTACTGCTTTAAATTGCTCAAGGAACACACACTTTTCGGTGAGAGCGCCCCAAAAGATGCAGATTTTGACATGAGACACTTGTCTCCCAACTCAGGCATTGATTCCCTTGGCCCTGACAATTAGTTCTAGTACTAGATCTCTACATGAAATGAACCAAAACCACAAGTCAGTGTTTCTCAACCCTTGGACATCAAAGCACCCCTTGTTAAACTCAAAACACACTTTTTAAAAAAATGCCAGCTCTGAACTTCTACTCATGTTTTGACTATGGAAAAACACTAGAACAATTGTTCTGCTGCAAAAAACTCAGGGGCTGGGTCCCCGTGTGGAGGAATGTGAGGTCTGTGGCACCACAAACTGCACATGGGGAACATGAAAACATGTGCCACACTTTTGCAGCACACTGGCAAAATTTGCTATTGGGAAATCCCAGTAGAAAAAAAAAAGTAGCACCCTCATGTTCCAGCCAGCTCCTTTGCAGCATACTGAGCTGGGTTAGAACAGCTGTGGTCTGGCAGACTGACCCGCTGTAGTCCCTGCCAGCCAGAGCTGTTCTGACCTGGTTCAATATGCTGTGGTTCCAAGCGCACATTCAAATGTGGTGCCCAGGAGCAATAAACTCTGGTGCGATATGTAGTAGCGTTCATGGCTGCAAATTAATTGCACATGTAGATCCTTTCCTTCTATAGGTGTTTGTACACCTAATAACTCTAATATTGCATGTCATCCTGTGGCACCCTTAAAAGGACTTGGTGGTACCTCATCAAACAATCATTTTTCTTCATTGGCAGAAAAAGTTATTTGTTCTTTGTTCATTCTTCTATATCTACACTCCTGATTTGGTCCCAGAACTAAAGGGTGAGCTATGTTCTGAAGCACATCAGTTGAATGGAAACAAAATGGCACCTGTGGCAGCTATAAATGTAAGCAGTGATAAGAAGCAACGTGCAGTATAGAATTTCATAGACATTAGGGCTGGAAGGGACCTTGGAAGACCATCGAGTCCAGCCCCCCGCCCAAAGGGCAGGAAGTCAGCTGGGGTCATAGGATACCAGCAAGATAAGCATCCAATTTTCTCTTGAAGGTGTTCCATGTAGGTGCTTGAACCACCTC
>NW_017729025.1:144077628-144077949 GCF_001723915.1 Gavialis gangeticus
AGTCAGCTGGGGTCATAGGATACCAGCAAGATAAGCATCCAATTTTCTCTTGAAGGTGTTCCATGTAGGTGCGAGAACCACCTCCGATGGCAGGCTGTTCCAGACCTTGGGGGCTCAGACACTAAGGAAATTCTTCCTTATGTCCAGCCTGAAACTGTCTTGCAGTAGTTTATAACCATTCCACCTCGTCATCCCTTGAGGCGCTCTGGCGAATAAACGTTCCCCCAGATACTGATGGTCACCTCTGATAGACTTATAGGTGGCCATCAGATCACCCCTGAACCTGCGCTTTTGCAGGCTAAAGAGCCCCATGGCTCTCAG
>NW_017729025.1:144079091-144100198 GCF_001723915.1 Gavialis gangeticus
CTTTTCCTCTGGCTCCCCACATATCTGAAAAAGGACTTTTTATTGTCCTTGATACTCGAAGCTAGTTGGAGTTCAGTTGCAGCCTTGGCTTTCCTGGTTTGCTCCCTGCAGGACTGGACCAGTGCAGAATATTCCTGCTTGGAAGTGAATCCCATCCTCCATCCTTTGTAGGCCTTTCTTTTTAGCCTCAGGAAGTCTGCTAGGTCCCTGAAGAGCCAGGGGGGGCTGCTGTACCCTTTTGCTGCCTTTACTCCGAAATGGAATAGAATTAGCTTGTGCATTGAGGATCGCTCCCTTGAGGAGCAACCACTCTTCCTGAACTCCCCTCCCCCTGAGGGTAGCAAATGCCAGTTGCTTTGACACTGTGATAACTGCCCTTTGCGTCAAATAATAGGACCTCCACCATCATATGATTAAATGGTGCCACTGCTTGATGTTAGTTGCATGCGGATGTACATTTGCTCTGTGTCATTTGCAGCAGAACTGTGTGACTTGTTCCCTAGGAATAGTCTGAAAATAAAAATAAAAAGGGAAAGTAAGTGAAAGTAAATATTAAAACCTAGTCAAAGAAAGAATGGATAAGAATACATCCCTGATCCAAAACCAGCTTAAGTCAGTGGGAGCCCTTCCGTTGACTTCAGTGACTTTTGGATGAGCCCCTTGTAGAGCAGACCTCTTCTTATTTTCAGCTCTTGCTGATATGATCCTGCTAGAATACTAATGCAAATGCAGATGGCGCTACTGCCTTTGTGATGGTAGCAGCAGGAGAAAGTAATATGCTGAACAATCTTGCACAATAGCACGCTGAAACCAGCATCTGCGAACCTTATTTGGTGCCAGGCTGTTGTTTTTATTGGCTGCTTGTCAGACATTTGGACACAGTGATTTTTTTTCTTAAAGTCTCTGCATTGCGTTACCAAGTTGTAAACCCCAGAGGGCCTCAAAGTGAAAGACTTTTCACCAGGAGCTGTTGTAAAGAAGACGAACCACAAAAAGAGCATACTAAGGGTTTATACTTTGTACTGCGAGGATTAAAATCTTTTTGTAATCATAGCTGTCTAATTAAGTGTGTGTTTGCTGCATGTGTTTGCAGATGGTTGCAGCATCTGAGGCAAATCAATTGGATTGTACATTTTTTTACATATCACGCTTGAGCCAAAGCATCTTTGTGAACACGACTAATCTAAATGTTTGGATTTATTTCCCAAATGGTGCTAGGAGCCTGATTTTCAAGAGCTGCTCCCATGATTTCTGTGTGCTCAGCCCTTCTGAAAATCAGATTCCCAGCTGCTTTTACAAATGTTTTATCATAAAAGAAAAACATGCAATAAAATGCCCGTTCAAAATAACCCAAAGTCTTCCTCAAATATATTGCCTTCCAGCATATGACTACTTCCTCATTCTTTCTCCATCCACACCACAGCAGCTCGCTAAGAAAATAGATACAGCCCACAGCATACTCTAAAGAGTAACACTGAGGCATGGAAAGAAGTCCAGCAAAAATTGTCCTCTCCCTCATCAATCCCTACTTTCTCATATGCCATTAGGCTGTTATTCCAAGTGCTTCCTTTGGTTGTAGCTGTGGCAGTATCACATTGAAGAGAAAGGCTTATGTCAGATAGCTAGGTCCTAAATAATTCAGGGCTTTATAGGACAAAACCCAACACATTAAACTCCCTCAGGAAACTAATGAAAAGGCCACGTGGGTTGTGAAGCACCTGTGTATACGTTCCTTATGTGAGGTATCCTAACAGTAAACAGGCTGCTGCAGTGTTCTCCAGTAGTTTCATCTCCTGAATGTAGCCTCATGTAGAGCACATTACAATACTGTAATCTCAGATGCAGTTTTCACAGCATGAACCTCTGCAGTGTGAAACCATTTGCAATACAGCCAGCTTAATCAAAGATAGAGAGTTTTATATTTAAGGTGGCCCTGGTCTTCAAAATGCTGAGCCTGGAAGTCAGTGCAAATTGATAGTGTTCAACACCTTGTAAGGTCAAGTCTGACATGCAGAGGATAGACTCCATCGGATAAATGCAGTTTTAGTTATGCAGGGAACAGATTAATCCAATAAGCACATTTCTTTAGGAAACGAGGCTTTAGAGAGTCACAATTTCAAATTTTGCAAAATATTAGCTAAACTTTCTTCAATAGTCATTTCAATTCTTTTTGGATTCATCTTTTTGTCCTTAAGAGAGAATCGTAATTTGCAGCATTTTGGACTGCAAGTAGGTTGTGGCCTTGAGAAACAGAAGGCAGCATTTCAACAAATTTCCTTCATCAAACTATCTTGTTAGTAATTACAGCTTTGTGCTATAGTATATCACCATTTTATCCCCAATGTATGAAATTGTTAGAACAAACAGTTTAAATTCTGCCTTTATTTTACTTAAACGGAGCTAATTCCATTCACACAAAAAATGAATAATGTAAAGGGGGGGTCACAGATTATAGTGAAGTAGTGTGACATCATAGACCAGATCAGTGGGTCTATTCCAGTTTGCAGCAGCTGAAATCTAGCCCATTACAATACAAAGGGGATGTAGACTACATTATACTAGAATCAGAATCTAGAATTGGACTAGGATTCCAATCTACATACCTTTTGTGGGTTTCAATCAGATCCTAACTATTATGATGAAGTTCCCTTGGCTGGTAAGAAGCTGATCTGGAAGCTGGAGCGAGCTTTTCAAACATGTTCTCTGCAGTGTTGTTATGCAACTTGAGTCGACTGAGCCATTGACAGTGTGTCTATTCCATACATTTCAGCTTTGCAAATGTAGCCTTCAGGGCGACATAAATGACACAGAATCAATTGACTGAGTGTCCAAAGTTGTGATCATGTGGTGGCATCCAGCATGAAACGCTCAGGCTTTGTACCTTAATTTACCTGTGAAATCCTCCTCCTCAGAGAGCAACTGCTGCAGAAGCAGTGATGGCTGACTGATGTGCACAGATATTTTCTATCATTTTGACTCAGCAGTCTTTCCCCTCTGCTGATTGGTTGTTTGCTCCAGTCTCTTCCCAGTCTCTTCACCAGTTTCATTTCCCACTTGTTTCTCATATCTTACTCCTTGTCTTTTTGTCTAGCTTATCTCTTCCTAAATAAATCCCACACAGCAAAACAGTCATGGTACCACCACAGCATTTGTCACTAGCACTTTGTTTGGTCTGTTGGTGCATTGCACCCATTTCCTTTGTCCTACATATCTCCGTCTATTTAGGCTGTAAGCTTTGCAGCACAGGGGCTGTTTTTTACTTTGAGCCTGTCTACATTGCAGTTGGGAGCTGTGCTTATAGCAACATGCTTGCTTCAATATGGAACTCAGCACAGATCAACTCTGAGTATTTATTCATGTTTTCACAGGTTTTGCTGCCAGCACAGAACCTTCCACTCGTATAGCTACAGGCACCCATGTGAGATCAATTAAAGCCAGTTCAATTATGTATACATGCCTTTGGCTTGCAGCATATGCACACCTTGTGTGTTTATACAGTGCCCAGCACAACAGTAATCTTAATTTGTCCCTTGGCACTCTCTGATTAGTAATCTCAAAATAAGCTCCCTAAATTTATGAGGAATAAGGTTAAAGAAACAAGCTGCCCAAGAAAGATGTAGAGTCCCTCTCATAGAAGATTTTTAAAAAGAGGCTGGATGGGCATTTGTCTGGGATTGTTTAAGAACAGGGAATCCTTCTCTTGCAAAGATTTAGCCAGGAATAATAATGCCCTACATAATTTTCTCCATTCTTACTGCTGCTTCTGAAGCTGCCCAAGCTTGCATAAATTGTCTTTTCTCTCAACTTAGCATCTCCTGCCAGATCCCATCATGAAACATACGCTTGTGTGTTATTTGCTGCCATGGGATCACAAAGTCAGCATTCTAAATTCACTGCATTTGGCTCAGCCGAGTTAAGAAAAGCAGTGCAAAGGAAAGCCATTATCTGAACACAAATGTGTTTCGTAATGACCAAAAGTGGCAGGCCAATTTTTACTAAAGACATTGTATTTCAGGATATAGTGGCCTATGGCCATAAGAGCTCGTGTTGAGATTCCATTATGTTCATACATTAAACTACTTCAAAGAAGGTCAGTAGTTGGATCACAGACCCTTCTGAAGAACAGCCAGAGCTGCAAAAAGTGGCATTGGTGAGTCAGCAGGGGATGCTCTTCTGAGTGGCCCAGTCACCACAGTTGCTCTGTTTCTCAGATGAGGCACAAAATGATAGCCTTCACCAACTGGGCATGGAATATGACAGAACATTTCCCTCATCAGAACAGGAGTTGTAATTAAATGGATGGGATGTGGCCAAAGTACATGTGTAACCCGGGCGGTACTCCAAGAGGTACCCCCTCTCCACTTGAAGGGATCAAAGCAGCTGCACAAGCGCTGTGGGAGGTGTAGAGATGCTCCTCCCCCTACAGAGCAGAGCCAGACCACCAATGGGGACTTAACCATATACCTTTTAATGAGAGTACAGTACTGGGAACATAACTAGTATAAACCAGGGGATATAGGGGACACTACAATGCCCCGAGGGGGCAGGATTCAACAAAGGTTAGACACTTAGTCATAGACATATTCATCCAGTTGACAAAAGGCAGGGTTAACAAAATATAAAAGACAAACAGCACAACAAACAATACTGGTTGGCTGAATATAAAAGGCACAAAACATCAAACAAGGAATATAGGGCCTAGGTACCTGGAAGCGGGGAGGGTGAGTGGAGAGGGAAAACACAATGGTCCCTTTCTATTGCAACAAGAATTTCTTCCTATTACTTTGCTCACCAAGTTACCCCAGCTTGGACTTAAACTCTGATTTCCCAAATGGTATGCAGAAACTCTACCACACAGCCACCAGTGCTGGTACTGTGCTAAGCTGCTAGCAGTCTTGACCTTCCATGAGCCCCAGCCTCACATCAGGCTGCCTAGCCTCTGATTGGAGGAGCTGGAAGCAGAGCTGGGAACCTCTCAGGTTGCTGCTCAGATCCTTGCTGGAACTAGGGAGCCTCTCCTGCCGGCCGCATGCCACATTGCTGAGGGTCCAACTGCTGCCTGTGGGTCCCACTCCTTCAGGCTCTTCTGGGGCAACTGTTCCCACCCCACTAGCCCAGCTCTTTGAAACTCCTTCCTTGTGGTCCCTCACTGGTCTCCCCGGAGTCAGCTGACTTCCCCTTTTATCCCCCTCCAGGTGACCCAAGGGGCCAATCAGGGGACATGGAGGGTGAGTCTCTGGGGCCTGATTGGTGAGGGAAGGGAATCCCAAGTCCTCCAATCATTTTTTACCCTTTCAAAACCCCTGGGCTAAATCATTACCAGCTAGCCCGTCACACATGTCCCTCACCTAAATTTCCTAGTGGCTTTAAGTTCATTTCCTTCAGTTAATCCTAATTTCTTGTCTTATGTAGCCTTGTGGTAGACTCAGCCAAAGGCCATCTTTCCTCCCTCTGAGAATTTGCCACATTTGAAAGGAGGATGAGGGAGAATGCCAGGACCATATAGCCATTTTTTATTCATAATTCTTCCTACCTCTCAGGTCCCCTCTGCAAAAACTGTGTTGTCCTGGCTCTGTGACAGGATAAGGGACCGCACATGTCTTTTGGGGTATGTCTAACCATCAGCTGTGACCCTGGCTTACTATTCACTTTCCAACTCTTTTCTTTCAAGTTATTTTTTATAAAACAGCAAATACATTCCAAATTAAAGGTCAAATTGCAAAGTTCTTAGGCCAAACTCACAAAATAAATGCGTCACATGTGGACCATCCCAGGTAATCAGTAATCAGTGTTTAGTCAGAAATCCTCATTGATTTCAGTGATGACCTCCAATTAAAAACTGCTGCCTCATTCTCCTGCCATAGGCTGCTGTATACAGACTCCAAGGGGCATCATTTGC
This sequence comes from Gavialis gangeticus, assembly GCF_001723915.1. Taxonomy (NCBI): domain Eukaryota; kingdom Metazoa; phylum Chordata; order Crocodylia; family Gavialidae; genus Gavialis; species Gavialis gangeticus. The sequence goes on from NW_017729025.1 coordinate 144,084,991, forward strand.
AAATTAGCATAGGGTAGGTGTCCTCTTCCCATGCACAACATACATCATCCTATATTAAGGTGCCTGGGCATTTGGCATACAAATGAGGTAGGTCACTTGATGCCAACTGAGAGCTCTGCTTTGCCAGGAGAATCCATAGTTGACCAGTTAGCACCAGGTTCTGCTTTTTGGACTGCCTGGGCAGCTTAAAGCAGCCAGAACAGGAAGAGATGTTCTGAGCCCATAACCTTTTACGCATTCGATTTTTGCTCATCATGGGGAACAGGGAGAGGAATCTTCCGCTGTGGACAATCCCAATCTCCAGTTATGTTACTGACACAAACAAAAAATGAGAGTTCCCTCAGTACAGGTAGGCCATTTAAAATTCTCATTAGTCTATAGTGCCTCGGACCTGTATTTTAGCAAACGCACAGGAAGAGAACTTCCTAGTAGCCATAGTGCATTAGCTCCCTTCTTGTTGGTCTCTTGATGCATGCCAAACAAAGCAAAATGAGGGTTTCTCCACTCTATATTTTCAAGGCATGCAGCAGAAGGGACATGAGAGTCTCAGACTATGGAAGATTGAAGAGCCTCCTCTACTCCGATGCTCTGAGCTTCCAAGACTTTTCCTGAATTGCTCAGGAAAAGAACTGATGAAAGACCCTTTAGTATTGCTCTGAAGTGATCCTTTGCTTCACAGAAGAGGCAAATTTGCTCCACTTGCCCCACAGTCTTGACTAGTACATTGGTCCCAGCCATCCAAGTTTTTGACTTGAAAAATATTGTATGTTAGATCCCGATTGTATATTAGATCCTGGCGTATTAACTATCAGTATTCATGATGTAACAAACAAAGAGACTAAATAGGCTGTGTCCAGATGAGTGCAGACATATGGTACGTGGTGCTGCAGACCCGTCTGTGGCACCACACATTGCACATGCAGATGCTCCCTGCACCGCTGTCTTGCAGCATGGCAGTTTTTTGACCCCAGGAGACTTTGGGGTAAAAAAAACAAAAAAACAAACAAACCCCATGCCAAATAGAAGTGAGATGGCACATGTGGTAGCAGTGCACAGCACCTCAAACCAGAGCCTGGCCAGCTGGAGCCATGCACTGGCTGCTGGCTAGGCTTCCAGTTACAGTAGTGCCACAGCTGCAGCTTCCAAAGACCCCCAGAACCCCAGGTAAGGCTGCTGGGACCAGCCCAGTTTCTGGCTCCCAGCGTCCCCCCACACCTGGGGTAACCTGCCACATGCCAGAGGGTGCATGGCACAGGCACTCTAAGGACAAGTAGAAGCAGCACAAGATGTGTTACTGCAACCTGTCCCTGGACAAACAAAAAAGCTGTGCTCATGTGGACATAGCCTCAAGGGTCATCACAGCTTTCTTTTAATTCATATAAGCAATATCCTGATTCCTGAATCATCTTACTGTGTGAAAAGCTGATGTCCAAGGCTAGGGACAGACATTACACATAAAACCAGTTTAAGTGATCAAAAACTAGTTTAAACCTGTAACAGAACAAATGTTCAGGGCACATAAATCAGTCTGAAAATGGTTTAACCAGGTTTATCTCAAGCTGGTTCTCAAGTGTAGCATCAGACTTAACTGATTTGGGTCAAACTGGTTTATACAATGTCTGTCCCAGACCTCTTCCTGGTTTAAGTTAAACTGACTCCCCCAGCATCCTGGCATGCACAGTAGAGCAGGCCCCTCCCCTCTGCTCCCTGGCTGGAGCTCTGGCAGACACCGCAGGCATCTGCTAAGCAGAGATTCCCTCCTCCCCTCTGTCTTACACAGACACCTCTCAACATTAGCTAGCAGACCATGCGCTGGCTAAGTCTGTACCGTGGGAAACTGGTTCCTTTCTTCGAAAAGCTGTTTAAAAAGAGCTTGAACTAATGGAAAGAGGTTTTGTTTCCTGATGAGGTGATAAACACTGAGTTAGGGGGTGATAAAGACTGTGTTATCAACTGCCTGCTGGGCTGCTTGGGGGCGGGGGTGGGGAACCCCTCCCTAATCAGAGGTCCTGCCAGGGCCTAGCCACCCCCCCCCCCAGCTCAGCTCAGCTCAGCTCAGCGGAAAGGAAGGGAAGGCTGCTCTAGCACCCCCTGGCTTCTAGCCTGAGCCATTGTAGGCATGTGCCTGCATTGCTGGGATGTCTGTACAGTTACAAACTGATTCAGCCTAGCCAGGTTAGAGTTACCTGCAAAAATTGAATTAATTCAGGCTCAGGCTTTCTGAAAGTCTGTCCCTCGCCCAAGGGACCAGTACAGACACTTCACACCACATGAACACACGAGGCAAAAGTTTGCTCAACATGGTGATGTTTAGATGCTTTGGCCTCCTTCATAAGTGAATGTACCAACTCAAGCTGTAATCTTTTTACACTGGTATTTAAATAAAGCTAGTCTATTAGTTTTAGATTCATTGTGTTATTCAGAGCAGAATTTGGCCCACTGTTTTGAGAACCATCCTTAAATATACCATATATATACACTGTAAGAACAAAGATTCATTTTTATTGGGAAAGCAACTAGAGGTCTGCAAGACACAGAAATTATGTTCTGAAAAGAAAACCGACTACAGACCTAGGTATGGAATTGTTTCTGGCAGCTCTACATAATATAGCTACTAGAGGATCTTTAGGAGACTCTTAATCAAAATATTCAGACCTTTTCCAAGACTTTGATGATGAAGTCAACATCTTCCTAAGTTAAATAGGCCAGTTGCTATAGGCAATAGCACAGAAGGAAGTGGTTTGTGTTTTCCCAGCTTGAACAGCCATGTATACCCACCTACAGCTGTGTTGACTAGTGGATGCCCTTGCCATGATGTTCAAACTCAGGCCTTTGGATCTTTAGTAAGATGCCTTAACTACTCTGTCATTGCAACCTGGCTTATTAGAGCCAGGGGAAAATTCAGGACTCTGGCATCTTATGAATGCATTTGTTTGCTCCGAGTTTGATTAGCTACCAGTGACATGTCTGTCCATCCCATCAATGCCTGTTATTTTTCACCTGCTTTTTTTTGTCCAATTCATTTGGCAACACTGCTACGCCACTGCCAAGTGTGGCGTGATCCAGGAGCAATGCTAAGCAAATCAAGAAGAGAGAGTCTGGGAGCAACAAGAAAATATATTTGTTTTTCCCCTTTAAACATGATTTACCAGCCAGGATGCTCTATTCCCTACTAACGCTGCTGGAAAAATAGATACTCATTAAATTAGCCCAGGGCACAGCTAAAGCATACCATTTAATACTCTTAACAGGTCCTTCATACACGTATCTCTAGTGCGCAGCAGGTGTACTCATGGAAGGGATTACTGTAGGAAGGGGTTAGACAGTAGCAGGTGGGAGCAGTAGGCGCAGACAGCGATAAAAAGGCTGGCATGGGGAATTTGGAATGCAGGACTAAAAGGGAGCTCCTGGGTCACCGAGTTCAGTCTCTTCTGTTGCAGGAGAAGACCTGATATAAATCCTTTTCGTAAGAAAGGATCAAGCACCATCTTAGCAGATAAGCTTCCAACTGAATGGTGGAAGCACCCTCTCTTATGGTTAGAAACATTGTCCTAATGTGTTGCCTACAGGGTCAGACACAGGCATGGGCAAACCAGGTGTTCACCCAGGACCTGGACAGAAAGAGGGCCTGAAAATGATGAAAAAAATAATTATTATCATCATTATCTCTGGTAAAGTGGGGACCGATACTAAAAGTTAGCTTAGGGCCACCAGGAGTCTTGGTATGGAGCTGCTCACCTAATTGTATTTGTGGGCAGTTTTTTATGCCCATTTGTTCTTATGCCATTGCTTTTCCTTTTTCCCGGTTTTATCTACAGGGACTAATCATATCCCTCACAGTTTGTGTTTTGCTAGACTACACAAGCCAAACTCTTTTAGCTCCCTCTCATAAGAGAAGTTTTCCATACAACTGCTTATTCTAACTGCCATTGTCTGCACTCGTTTTAACTTGTAAAAATTTCTTAAGTGAGATGAATTCAGTCACTCACTCTTGAAAGGTTTTCAAGGTAATCACAGTTCTGCAGAAAAACAAAACAAAACAAAACAAAACAAAACAAGAGAACAGCGTTCCTTTCACCCCTCACATTGCTAAGGATAAGTTACAACAGCCTCAGAAGTGCTTTAAATTGTGTCAGCTTTGGCCGCAGGGTCTTGATGTGCTCCAAACATACCCCCTGCATTAAGATCTCAGGATTTAATAAGACCAAGGCACAAGCAGTCCAGCCCACCAGTTTAGGGCCAAGGCATGTAGCCAGGACTATGCCAAAAGCCAGGACCAGAAGGCAAGCCAATACCAGGATCGCCTATAACATACCAGGATGTGGGTGGTCAGGAGGCAGACAGAAGGCAACCCAGAACTTCAGAACTTGAAGAGCACAATAAAGACAGAACACAATCTCAAACTAGGAAACACAACCTGGATTTCAAGGAAACACTGAACTTGGAAACATGAACTGTATCTCTGGAATTTAAAAATTAAGCCTACAAGCTCCCAAGACAAAACTACAGCCTTAGAGATGGGAACTGGTAGTGAGGCTTGCCAAGCTGCAATGAGACCAGCATACACAGTCTTGCCCACTAGATGATGACTAGCAAGAACAAGCTAAAAGGACAGGTCCAGAAGACAAGCTGAGGACAGAGCTACATGTAGTGGACAGGAACTCTGGTCCAGAGGTCAGGGCTAGGAAACAAGTCAAAAGGCCAGGACCCAAGGAAACAGATGCATGCTAGGGCCAACAGGAACCAGGAGACCAGCTGAAAAACAGGAAAACGACACCAGGAAAAGTGAGACCAACTGTGCATCAGAGTGAGAGACTGCATGCTGACCAGCCCAAGTCCCACTGCTAAGCAATTTCCCTCAGGCTAATTCCATAATTCCCCAGTACACAGCAGCAAAAGCTAGCTCATTCAGCTCTTACATCATTGGTCTGTGGGAAACATTCTGGCTATGAACTAGCCCAAGGGTCCCGATGGGCAGGATTGGGACATAGAATGCAAAAACACAATACATTTTTCCACCAGAGTAGGCTGCCTTCACAGCAGTATACAGGGGCAGATTCAAAAGGGTGCAGTGGTGCAGCTGCTTTGATTCCTGTTCCAGCCAAAGTGTAAAACCAACTGCCTGGAAGAGAAAGTGATATTTCTACTTGGGTAGCATTGAAGGAGTCAAGTAATAAGAGTTTGTGGCTCATTATAATCTACCTGATTCCTGCTAATCTTTTCTCTCCACAGCTGTTAATGACCCTCTCATTTTTAATGGGACTGATGTTCTTGTATTCAGACTATCCCGTCTTTCCCAGTTTTGCTGTCTATAAGCCATACCTGGTAAATTCTCTCTACTTCATTGTGCTATAGACTGATTTTAGCTCTAGCTAAAAAACCTTCAATTAGGTATGGTAACATTAACTAGGGTGTGGCTGTGACTGACACTGGAGTATTGGAGGCACTGTCAAGACACCCAAGAAAACTAGATTTTATGAATCAGAAGAAGAGATGTACATTTCACTATAATGGCAGCAGGACTAATGAAACAATATGTTTTGTCTATTTGTTGCCAAGCTTGTGTTCTAAAAATTTAATATAATTGAGCAAATTTGTGCACCTTCTAATTAAGTTATATTTGTTTTTGCTTTAACCTTAAGCTGCATAAATGAAGCTCTAGGTCCCTAGCATATTAGTAAACTGTCTAGTTTCTCTTTAACTAGAGAAAAAAAATGTATGTTGTACTATATATGATGATGTGCCATACCATATGCACCCCCATTTCAAAATCCTAGATCTGCCCATGCCAGTATAAATGTGGAATGGACAGACAATGTATCATCCTACACAAGTGTAAAGTCACTTTACTCTGAGATTAAGCAACTTGAAAAGGTCAGGAGTAACTATACACCAGTGTAGAAGTGGTGAATATACACATGCTGAATGTGCAGGGAGTAAGGCTCTAAATACTTACCTCATCCTGATATTAGAACCTCTGGTAGCAGGCAGCAGCTGCCACCACCAAGTCACCACAGCATATGTACACCCATGTACTTCTGGCAGCTGTGACATCCAGGAGATGTAGCAGAAGTATGTATATGTACCTGTTCTGACAGCTGCTGGGTGGTGGCAGAAGCCATCTTCTGCTTGGTAGTGTGTTCTGCCACCACAAAGCTACTTTGGGCATATCAAGAGTTTCACTGTCAGAACAAAGAAGTCAAGAGGTAAGAAAAAAAAAGGTAAAAGGTAAAAAGTGAGCTGCACCTGGTGAGGGAGATTAAAGAAGAGGTTCTAGAAGCATGTTGGACAGAAACAAAAAACAAGGAAGCTGTGGGTTCACTGTTAAATAGCGAAGGTGAACAGCAGCAGATGCTAAGGCTGAGCTACTCAACAGCTACTTTGCTTCAGTCTTCACAAAAAAAAGCTGCTGCAACCAGACACCTAATAAGAATTATATAGATAATTAAACAGGACAAGGCAAGGGATAAGGTAACAAAAGATAGTCAGAGAGCATTTGATAGGTCTGAATGAATTCAAGTCAATAGGGCCAGATGAACTTCATCCTCAAGTACTTCCAGAATTGGCAGAGAGGTCTTGGAGCCCTTGGCAAGAATGTTTATGAAAAAGCTGGGAGACAAGGTAGGTATCAGAGGACTGAAAAAGGGTCAACATGGTGCCCCTCTTTCAAAAAGGCAGAAAAGAGACCCAAGGAGCTACAGACCAGTTAGCCTCACCTCAGTACTCAGGAAGTTACTGGAGCAGATCATAAGTAAGTTAATTTGCAAGTATCTGGAGAAAGGAAAGCTTGATCACAAGCAGCCAGCACAGATTTACTAAAAATAAATTGTGCCAAAGAAACTTGATCTTCTTTGACAAAGTAACTAATTGGGTGGATGAAGAGCATGCTGTGGATATAAGTGCATCTGAACTTAACCAGGCTTTTTGACAAAGTCTCACATGACCTTCTCATAAACAAGTTGCAGAAATGTAGGTTGGACAAAATTACTACAAGGTGGATAGACTACTGGCTCAACAGCTGCAAGAAAAGGGCAATTACAAATAGATCCATGTCAAAATGGCAGGTTTCCAGTGGAGTTGCACAGGGGCCTGTCCTGGGCTCGGTGCTGTTCAATGTGTGTGTTAGCGATTCGGGTGCTGGAATTGAGAGCTTCCTGACCAAGTTTGCAGGTGACAAAACTGAGAATGACTGTAAACACACTGGGGAATGGGAGAGCAATTCAGAAGGATCTTGACAGCTTGGAAAGCTAGGCTGGAGCAAACAGGATGAAGTTGAATGTTGACAAATGCAAGGTGCTACAGCTTGGGAAGAATAGTCAAAATTACAAATACAAAATGGGCAATACCTGGCTGGATGGCAGCACTATGGAAAGGGATCTGGGAGTCTTGGTAAATTACAAACTCAATAGGAGTCTGCCATGTGGTGCAGCAGCACAAACAGCATGTGGTATTTTTGGGATGCACCAATAGAAGTATAGGTACAAGACACAAGAAGTGATATCGCCTCTTTACTTGGCATTGGTTAGGCCTCATTCAGAGTATTGTGTGCAGTTTTGGTTTCCACATTTTAAATACAACATGGAGAAGTTGAGAGGGTAAAGAAGCACTGAGAAACATGATAAAGGGCTTGGAACACCAGTCATACAAGGATAGGTTGAAGGAAAAAAGGCATGTTCTTCAGCTTATGGAAAGAGGCACTTAAAAGGGGACATGATAGCTATCTTCAAATACCTGAAGATCTGCCATAAAGAAGAGGGAAAACACCTTCTCTTTTATTGAGGAGAGTAGGAGGTATAACAATGACCTGAAATTGCAGCAAAGTAAGTTTTGATGGGATATTAGAACAGTGAAGCAGTGGAACAGACTGCTAGGAAAGTTGAGGAATCCCCATCACTGGAAGTGTTCAAGATGCTGGATAAAGCATTGGTTAGGGATGATCTTGGACCAACTATGCCTATATTCTACTGTGGGTATTTCCCATGTTTTTGGGCTTTCCTGGTTTCCACCTGGGGCTGTGTAACTGGGGGCCTGCTCAGGGCTGATCTCAGGCAGGCCCACCTGTTCCTGGACTAACTGCCCACCTTCTCACCCACCATGCCTTGTTGTTAATTAGGCAAATAGATGGTAATAAGCAGGAGGCTGCCCATTTTCTGCCCCAATGCCAGGGGGCGCTATCTGTGGCTCCATTCCTCCCCTACACCACAGCCCAAGCCTCACAGATGGCATCTAGATGTTATAATCATCACCAGCTCCCACACTAGGCCCCAGAATCCTCCTACTTGAACCCCACCTGGATTCTTCTCCTCAGGCAGTCTCATCCACCTTCATACTAGGCAGTATAGCCCCCTGAACTGCTTCCCCTTCAGGTGTGATCCCCCCAGGACCTTTGGCTACTAGCCCTGGCCCATCTCCAGGCCAGTCAAGGCCCCAGGCACACAGCTCTTAGGCATTCCTCACAGTGGGCCCCTGGCCCTTCAACCCTTCCAGTCCTGGCCACAGCATAGGCCAGTCAGGGGAAGTTCAGACAGGCTTGAGTCTATGGCCTTTTCTCTCTCTATGGGGTCCACCTTCCTGACTTTCCAACAAGTTGTATCCCACCTGGTTGTGGGGGCTAGGGGTTAAGGCACCCCAACCCACTTTTCACCAGTGATAACTGGCCTGGCATTTCCTGAGGGTTCCTGTGCCACCAAGAGCCCCACCAGGTCACCCACTCCTGGCAAAGTGCAGTTTTAGGTCATGCCTAGAACCAGGAGCCTCCTTACCACCCCCATACAGCTCCTCCCTTACTTCCAGATGATATCAACAACCCTCCAACCAATCAATATCACTGCCTCACCTCTAACAGCAGAGGTGCCCTGCTTATATGGGCAGCTCTAGATTCAAAATGGCTGCCCTCATCAGGCACCTGCTGGCTGCTGCCTTCTGGCCCTTAAAGTGGCAGGCACCAACAGTGCCCTGCCACAGGCTGAAAAGGAATTTTCCCTCTCTCTTGCTGCTATGTGTCAGGGTTTTGTTCCTTCTCTGCCCCCCACCAAACATTGGATGTTGGCTGCAGCCATCTTTGGGGATTTTGACTGAGGCATGCCAAAGCTCCTGCTGGAATATAAACCCAGAGATTCTTGGGTTTCAGAAAGTCTTGCCCCTCTGCTCAGGGTCAGATTGGTCACCATATTTGGGGTCCGGAAAGAATTTTACTCCATGGTCATATTGGTATGGACTATGGAGGTTTTTTCCTTCCTCTGTAGGGGGCGGGGCTTGTGCCCCTCTTCCTTGGATCTCTCAAGTGTATTTTAATAACCTTTGTGGCAGAAGGAAATTGGCCACAGTGGTCCCCCTGTTTTATTTGTCTTATGGTTGCATCAGAGTTAACTGCATAGGTTTACTAGTTGGTTAGACAAGGATTTGTACAGGATAGTTTGGATAGGGATGATCCTGTCTCAGGGAGGGAGTTGGACTAGAACTAGATGACCTGTGGAGGTCCCTTCCAGCCCCACTTCTCCATGAGTCTATGAAGTCACAGTCTTGTTCTTGGTTCACTGCAAGGGTAGTGTAGTAACTTGCTGCTCTTTTCCACGGCTCTTGATAAAGACCTTGCTAAGTCCAGCACAATGCAAAAATATCACTGCTTGTCTGAATGAGTAGCAACTGTTTAATTGCCTGCCATTTTGTGGTAATTTAATATCAGGGTTCTGAATTTCTTCATGGGGATAATAATGGATACAATACACCATTGGAAAGCTGAGACTTCCAACTTTTCATTGTCTTGCAGGATTTATTTCTGAACTTGAAAGCTTGCAAGAAGTAATACATATAAATCATATCAGTCTGATGACCATCATACCTCTTTCTTCTTTTCTGACATGATTTTTAGAGGTTGCTATTATAAGAACTATTTGGAGCTGAAATCAATGCTGTACAGCACTTAGAATCCAGCCTTCACATGGGAAAGTTTTTCCCTGCCCACCTGATAGGGTAGAGCAGCACTCAGTCCAGTGGTTGTGCTGCTGCCTAAGGTTACTCTTAAACAGGTTATTGTTTTACTCTCTCCTTCAAACCATTGCTGTAAACCACTGTAATTTATAGCCACAGCATACACCAAAATATCTGACGTGGCCTACCTGCAGGAACTTCAGACACCTGGGGTGGAAGGGCATTTATTGTGGTTATACATTGCTGTACATACTACAGCGGTGTATTTTCCAGCAACTGTGGTTACTGGGACTTCAATCCTGAGTCATCGCTGGATTTGTAGGCACAGAGCTGAAGCATTAATCTAACCCTCCAGAGTGACCAAAAAGGAATCGTCTGTCAGCATTTATTGAACAAGTAAATATAAACAATTGCAGGACTTTCTCTTTTATTAAACAAAGACCTCTCCCAATAAGGGGCTTTTTCTAGTACAGAAAATGTCTCAGGCTTTTTGTCTTAGGACCTGAATAACTGCCACTAGCTCTTTGTGCTTTTAGGTCCTTGTCACAAAAATTTTATGCCCCTTACCAAGGGTAATGGATAGCTGCCTGGTCCTGTCCCCATTTCTCTATGTGCCCAAGCCTTGTCTCACTAAAATCAGCGTTGCTCCTGTGTAACTACTGACATAAATTACTCCATTACTATTCCACCTGATTTACAGCAATGAAAGCAAGAGGAAAATCAACTTGCCTTATTTTCTTTGCCTGTTTGAAAGAAATTGGAGCCCACTCTACAGATCTCTTTTAGCTGGTGAAGTGGTGTGGTTTCTCACCTCACACAAGCTTTCTTTGTCAGCTTTGTTTTCTGATGTTTATAAACCCAGAGGAGCTTTCTTATGTGTGTTTGTTCTTTGATTTCCGGTTGTTTCTCATGCCCAATCTGGCTGATGGTCTTTGCTTTCTGTAACTGGGTTTCAACATGTCTCCCCATAAACCTCCTTTTTCCATTTCAGTGGCAAGGGACAATTGCATCATTGTAGGGAATGAATGCATTTTCTCACAGATTTAGTTGAATGGAGATTATCTTAAATACTCTGCTAATTGTAGAAGTGCAGTGCTACGGTTGGGAACCTTAGGAGCATTTATATTAAAAATTCCTAGCTGGAATGAACGGCTACTCAGCACTTCATTGTTTCTTGCAGGGTTAAACATTCTTCCATTCCAACAACCACAGTAAAATAGCATTGCTGCTACTTTAAACCAAAAAAACCCCAGGATATTATTTAGGGTCTTTAGTGTCATGTGAAGGCCTCTTTTTTGGCAGAGGTCTGAGCAAAGGGGAGGCCAAATTGAGACCTGCTGACTACTGGGAGTAGCAGCAGTCTCTTACTGAAGGGACAATCCTTTAGCTGCTCATTACTGATTGCTGTCCTATGGGTATGCCTGCACTGAAGCTACTTCGTAGCTCAGACTGCAGTGCAGCATAGTCACAAATTAGCTTGGGTAGTGGTAGCAGTCTAGCTGTAGCAACACAGATCTCAGCACAGGCCAGTTTACCCTGCTGAGAAGCAGAACATAACTGGATATCAGAAGAGTCACTGCTCATTCAGTTCAGCAGTGCTATTTTTTATTTTTCTTTTCCACCAAAAAGTACAGCTTTCTCCTGCCACAGCTAAACTTGTACCGGTTCACAGGCAACCTAGTTTGAAGTTAGCTTTAATGTATCTACACCAGTGATGCTCAACCTACAGCCCATGAGCCAGGTCCATCCCACAAAGTAACTGGATCCAGCCCACTGCACAGGGAATTAGTGACAAGCAATTTGCCCCTGCATGTCCCCTTCCCAAGCTTGAGCAGTACCACTGATCCCCTCCACAGCCCTCCCTGCTCTGCTCTCTTCCTCTCTCCCTTGCCCCTTTTCTCTCTCCCCTCGCTCTGCCATTGGCAGTTGCCTCCCCTAGTGGCGGGGAGTAATGGCTCACGGTGCAGTGCAGTGCAGTTGCAAGCACGTAGCCTTCTGCTCTAAAAGCTTGAGCTCTTTTGATCTATATTATTGGCTGTTGCTTCTGTAATTGCACAGTAGGTGTGGCCTTAGTCTGAGATTCAGGAAGGTATGTCATTGTGCACTTAGCTTTACATTAAAAAAGTTGTGAACATAGTTATAGGACATTCATTGAAAACTTTAAACAAAATCACTTCAGAATATTTCACAGCAATCATCCTCACCAAGACTAAATAAAGCAGCATGTGCTAAGCTAGTTGAAGACCAGTTGGTCTTGGTAAGAATTAGAGATGCTGACAGAATCCAGCATCATCTTTTTTTAAGCCTAATCTATGCTAAGATCCTCTATTCCCAGTGAGGACTAAGGGTTGCAGTTCTGTTCCCTGGGGGTGTTGCCACTGTTACTGCGGTGGGGGTACAGACCAGTGTTGCTGTTGTGGCAGTACTGGGAACAGCTGGTCCCCAGGGCAGCAGCAGGCTCTCCTTGCTGCCTTCTTGTGGCAGGCTGTCAAAAGTCTACTGCTGCTTTTGGAGACCAGGTGCCTACAGCTCTGCTTGCCCACAGTCTCTGCTGGGAGCAGCAAACTGCTTTTGAGCCTGGTACAGCCCCCCGTTCAGGAGCTGCAGCTCTGCTTAGGGGCAATGGTAGGAATCAGGGATCATGGAGGGGGCAAGGAGGTAAGGTTTTGTAGGAGAGGCGAGGACTTCTGAGGATGATATCTTTTATTGGACTAACCGCCTGGTTGGGATAGACTTAGACAAGCTTCCAAATGTAGTGCATTCTTTTTCAGGTAGTACCTCAAAGTGCTGGGGCACTTCTAGCACTACAAAAGCACAACTGATCGTGGCCAGAGAGTGTCAGAACAGCCACACTAAAAAATCAGTGTCACAGGTACAACCTGAATGTGTGGGGGGGAGGAGGAGGGGGAGGGTCAGAATTTAGAAACAAAGGGTTAACAATATCAGAAGTCCAGAAGCCAACACAGAGGTTCCCAAAGACTGGGCATCAGTCTAAGTCCAAGGAATCACACCAGGGGTCAAGACATGGTTGAGGCCAGGCCAGGAGTCAGGAGCTGGAGAGTTCAGAAGACACAACAGAGGAAACAGGAACAAGATGGGACAGGGGGTGAGGCAGGAACAAGGCTCAAGGGTCAAAGGCTGGAGCAAGGCAGGAGGGTCCCAAATAGCAAGACTACAAACCCTGTTGCCAGGACAGGGCCCCAAGGGAACAGGAGATGAAGGGAGTGCTGTTATAGTCCTCCCATGAAGGGCTTGTGACTTCCAGTGGTTCATTTAAGTTACATGGTCCCTCCTTGGGAACCACCCATGAGGTCAGAAGACCTGGATTTCAGCTCCAGGGGTCCTGACAGTTAGGTCCTGCTCCTTGTGAATGGCCCATCACTTATGAATCTTATTTTTACCATTTACATTTATCACAACTGCACTCTCAAAAACAGGCTAGAGTGTTCACTGCCTCAGCCCCTACTGCTGCAAACCCAGTTCAACGTGCAGTACCTGATAGATGACCTTATAATCCAGTTTGCAGCAATCTAAGTTTCATGTTAGATCAATCCTCTCCCACAATCCCAGTTTCTGTTTATCATGTTTGTATTTTCACTACTTGATCATTTAGCTAAGACATCCTCAAGTTTTTCAGGCGTGGTGGCCTATGCTAGCTTTTGCCTCCTCTGTGGCTGGGTTTTAATTTACTGTGTTTTGTTTCTGTAAAATGGACTTTAATTTACTGGGCTTTTGGCTCAATACAAAACCCACAGTCAATGGAAAGTCCCCAGGAATATGAACGGTCTGCAGAACAGCTCCTTTCTTCATAAATGCTTTATTAGACAAAGGTCAAGGGTACAGATTTAGTACATTTTTATTTCTTTACTAATAGCTATGGCTACTGATATTCAGATACACACACACATTTATGCACAGTATCAACAAAGTAAATATTATTTGTATTACACTAGAGTACCCTGGGGTGCTGGGAGATTCTTTTAATCACCAGGTACCAGTGGGTGCTGTGCGATATTAGTGCTGTTATGTGTGCAGACACCGACATGATTCATAGGATAAAACCAGAGACCTCAAATAGGAACTGATAATGTTAAATACATTCTGACCTACTGTGGTCATTGCTGATATCTTCATAACAGAAAAATTGCTATTTCTGTAGTAAAAAAAAGAGTGAAAGCCAAGAGCTGAAATTTTCTGATGGGGTGTCTAGACTCTAATGGGGAGTGCCATGAGTCTAATGAGGGATGCCTTGAGTCTAAAAAGGTAGAAAACCCCTGGAGTAAAGCTTAGAAACACAAAACAAAATTAAGCACCCATTAATCTAGACCCTGTATATCTTTTCAGTGAGAGACAGAAATGCAGGGGATGTTTGTGGCAGAAGTGGGAATTAAACCCAGATGTCCTGAGTCCAAGTTCAGTGTCTTGACCCTAAACTCTCCTCCCCTTTCATGCTGACACTGCAATGTCACCACTGTGTCATACAAATAAATACTCTTCTCTAATGATGTCAGCACCGGTGGGATCATCCCTTCTTCTCTGACAAAAGAATCATCAGGAAAGAAGACCTGAGTTTTGGATTTCTAGGTTAGTTTTAATTCCATGTGTCTAATGATAATTATAGGGCCTGCCACTGAAAAGGAAGAGCAAAGCCTTTGGAGAATCCCTTGATAAGAGAGGGAACACTCTGGAAAAGATTATGTACACATGTTCTACTAAGGTCTGTCTAGGCTTTGTAATCCTCTTGGCGTTCCACTTCTCAAATGAATGACAAGCATCATTGTGGAAGACCTTGTGGAAGAAGCTTTTGCTATAAAGTTCATGTATGCTCATGGGAAAGCAGCCAGCTTGGTCAAATACAGTAAAAGCAAGCACATTCCAAATCAGATTAGAGCAACGCCTTATTCCCATGAATTACTCTAAACAAAGGACCAGAGGTAATGTTTTTTTTCCAGATTAGAAATGTCTTCTGCCATGGTTTCTTGCAAGAGTAAGGGCTTGTCTCTACTGCTAAAAGATGCATTTTTTTTTCTGTGGGGATAAATGCCATGTTGAGTTACTCCAAGGTAAGAATACAGTAAGGACCAGGCACTTCATCCTTACCAGGGGGCCAACTTACCAAGTGTAAAACTACACAGATGTATACTGCTATGTTTGAGAAGTTTACCTCATGGTGAAGTCAAACTGCTGTTTCTTCATTGTGGTTTCCCCCAATGCAGGCTAATAATCAAAAGGTAAAAGAAAAAAAGAAAAGAAATCCCTGCCTCCCCCCCCCCCCTTT
>NW_017729025.1:144100298-144106110 GCF_001723915.1 Gavialis gangeticus
CCCCCCCCCCCCCCCTTTTTTTTTTTAGCAGCGAAGACAAGCTCTAAAGCTCTGATTTTGGCTTCTCAGGCATTCATAATTCTCCTTTCATTGGTTTAAATCAAGATTCAGATGCTGATAGTGGATTATATGTTGTTTTCCGTTGGCCCTGACTCAAAGTCTAGGTGAACTTTAGCGATGAACAAAGCTTCCTTTGTGCACAACAGGAAAAAAAGATAAAACTGTCAGATCCAAAAATGTGCAGAAGAGCGTATCAAATTAAAACTAATAATGTGCGTGTCTTCATGGGTGTGGATTCTCCCTTTATTCAATTCTTGTCTTTCTTACCCACTGGAGGAAAGATATGAGAAAGCCAAGAGTCTTGCACAAGGGTCAACCATGTTCAGGATTTCTTATGTAAGACAGGAAAACTCACTAAGAGGGCATCCTCCAAGTACTCCTAACAAGACAGAAAAATCAATGTATTTTAATTCAAAGTTCACAGAGCTGGAAAGAGTCTGGATTTCTCTGACAAACTATGCCAAGTATCACTCTGTGAAAAGGTGACTACCATAGTCCTGTGAAAGCCGATTCATGGAATCTTGGTACTTCTAAGCTCCAATGTCTGGCCAGGCTCTAGTCCAGCGCTTCCCAAACTTTTCCTCAGCATGACCCCATTTATGGCCCCATTTCCTCAGCACAACCCCTCACTCCCAACCCGCAGCGCCCCACCCGCAGACGTTGTGGCCCCATTTGGGGTCGCAACCCACAGTTTGGGACCCACTGCTCTAAGCAGTCTCTTCCTCTTCACACATGGGCATGTTCCTTGGGTAAAGACTCTCTATTACTTCCACAGAATGGCACCATATGGGATAGCTGCACTGGGATCCCCAGGATCAGTGTTAACCTCTCAATATGTTTCAGTTGCCCAATCACAACACCCTGCCCATAGCTCCAGACTTCTGCATAATGCAGTGTAGTTTAATATTTCAAATATGCTTGACAGTTGAAGCATGTGATATGCTTGGCCTTGCAAAGGAATTTCTAAATCAGTTATGCTCTATTCAGCCTGTATGACAATGAATTATGGTCAGTGCCTTCCTATGTCTCCTCCAGTAGACCCCACACCTCCATCTCAGTGCTGAGTCTTTTTTCCTGATCATAGACTCATCTGATGCCTATGATAAGCATCTTTTTCCCTCCACCTTAGCTCAGAGAGTGCAACCCTTCTGAACAGTAGCTTCCAAAATTGTTTTTCTGTTCTTTTTTCCTGTTGGAGATTTTCCATTACTGCAAGCCATTCTGCTTCAAACCAAAGACCAGCAGCTTGGGTTGAAAAACCAATTGGGGGATTTATCCCTTCTTCTACTCCAGCTCACAGAATGTTGTCTTGGAGTCTGTGACTAAGATCCCAGCTCTTCAAAGAATATAAGTAATGTCAGCTGATTTGTCGGCCTGTAAACGCTCCATACAGATATTTTCAAAATTTTTGCAGATAGAGACAATTGTAATAGTACATAACAGCATCAGCTGAAACACTTTCAGTGACCTGTCACTATGTTTATTCAGATCATACTTTTCTCCAATATCAGGTCAGTAGTAGGAATCTGGAAATCTGATTTACTATTTTCCTAGTCATATTCTGTTTGCCTTTGGCTCTCTCAAGAGATGGGTGATAGTTATGCCCAAATACACAAAGTCATTGAGTGCTAAACAACATGGGTAGCAGGCTAAACAAAATGGAAAGTTGGCCAGTAAGTATAATTAGTAACTTCACAGAACAATAATTTCAAAACCCCAAAAGCATAAAAACAAATGTATTATTCATTCAGTCACTGGGGATGCTCATTTCAGTCACTGGGGATGCTCATTCCTGGCTGCATCATAAAGAAAATATGATCAGCATCATTGTTATGCTCTCCAATTTTTGTCAAACATTTTACACTTCAGAAGACGACAAGAATTGTAACTTGCTCAGTAGAAATATATGAAATCTATATTATCACAGTTTCCATCTCTTTTATTTCCTGCCTCTCCCAATCCTGGAAGATAATGAGATTTAATTAGAGGTTGTAACCAGGGCCATTAAAAAAGTCATAAAAAACTTGCAAAGAAAGGGCAGCTAAAGGTACTCAATATGACATGATGGTAGAGTATCACTCCCATTGCATCCACTGACTGCTTATGTGAGGACCTTGTTACATGGTAATTTTGGGTGGCTCCTGGAGCTCTTAACCCCTGGACTGTCTGTACATTAACACCCTAAAGTGGTTTTGAGCACTTATTATGTAGCTCAAAGTTACGCTACTCCAGGACAGGATTGTTTCTGATCTGTACTTCCCAGGTCCTGTTCCATCAAGGTGTGGCCACTCCCCATGGATGTGCTGGCCAAGCTGAAGTCCTCCAGTATCTCTCAAAACCCTGCCCATGGAAACCAGCCTCGACTCACCAGACCTGTAGTGGCGACTCATAGCTACAGCTCCTAGCTCTGCCCCTGCTCACAAGGCCTCTAGTGGCAAGTCACAGGTGTGCAGGCAGGGGGCAATCAGAGAAGGTTTTTAGACTAAGGGTATGATTGCTCCAAACTCCAAGCTAGCACTAACTCTGATCAACATTTGTACACCTACAGCATAAGGTGTAACAAAGCCCTGAGGAAATCATTTAATTGCTCTGGGCCTCACTTGCTTTTGTAAAATGAGTATGGTAATTTTTCTTTTTGGCTTCTTATTGTGATGGAGTTTATAGGTCCCACACAACAAGGAAGGGGTTAGATAGGAACCCAAGGATCATTAGGACCCAGGAGCAACCCAGGTAGGTTAGACAGTCAGTCAGTTCCACACTTACCTACTTAAATAGTAAGGTTTTCTTTGGTAAGTGTAGTTGTTACTAAGCATCTAGTTTAATGGAGCCTTTCAGTAGTGTGTTTAAATATCAAGATCTAATCAATGGCAGCTGGGAGGGCACCATGCTCAGTACAGTGAAATGGCCCATTGCTAAGGAGCCACCTTGCCTTAGTTTCAGATTAACCCAGCTAACTACTTCTGGGATCTGATGAATGTTTATGATGCACCTTGAGAGTCCCAAAAGTCAACCACCAAAAGTTTCAAGCTTGGGGGTCTAAAGTTAGACATTAAAACTGATCTTGACTAGTTATTCCATAGCCACTGAAACAAAAGGAACTGTGTAAGAGGGAATCCCAATCCTGTTAACTATACGAGGTGGAAGAACAGGAGGGAAGAGTGGGGTCCACAGGGGAGCAAGACTTTGGTGGCCCACGGGGGCAGATTACTGCAGCAGCCAGCACCAGCTGGAACCCAAACCTTGCTGCCTGAGACAGCTAACCTAAAGAGGGCTTAGGGGCAAGGGGAATCAAATAGCTGGTTAGGTTGAACAGGAACCTCTGGGTACATCTCCAAGGACAGCAGTCAGATGTCCAGAAGGGGCAGGGATTAGCTACATATAAATCCAGTCTCTGGACTAGGGCAGACAGTTAGGGCCTGCAGGATACTGGGGAAAGAGTGGCAGACAGAGCCCACTGCCAGGGAAAAGTAGGTAACCTGGGGCTGGGGGAATCAAGTTGACTCCTTGGGATTGCTACAACATTATGGCCCTGAAAGAATTGTGAATGAGTTGTAATTGGATGGTTAACCCTTTGTGTTCTGGGTATCTTTTCTATATTTACATTTAACATCTGGGATGTGGCTGATGGGGTGGTTTGGAGGTCACAGAGTAGGGTGCTCTGTGTTTTGAGACTAGCTGTGTTCAAGGATGTATGGGGCTGAGGCCCAGGAAGCTTGGATCCAAGGTAGTGGACCTAGGCTGATGGGGCTCAGTCAGACAACAGTCAGACAACAAACCCTTATCCTGGCTTCGACCTGAAGCTGGGAAGGCCGAAGCCAGGATAAGGGTTTTAGGGCCTGAGGGGCTCAGTGTTGGTTTGGGGCCCAGAGGTCCCATCCAAACAGCAACTGAGTCACCTGTGAGACATAGGCTTGGCTATGGGGGTGGCAGGAGGCTACAATATAGTCCTTAAGGCACAACTAGGGTCACCTTAAAAGGGAAGTACTGCCTGGAAAGTTTGGGGGTGGAGTAGCCACAAAGTAGGAGGGAGTAACCCCTAGGGCAGAAGTAGGCAACATTTTTTGGCTGGAGTGCCGAAAAAAACAAAATGTCTACCTTGGAAGGTGCTGGAGTGCTGGCATGCTAGAAAAACAAAAGGGGGGGGAGGGGTTAGAGTGAGGGTGGGCTCCACAGCTCTGGCATCAGCTCCATGCTGGCAGTGACTGCACGTGCACCTCAGAGTGGACAGCGGGAGGGCTGCACTGCCTCGCTCTCCGCTCTGAGGTGCATGAGCAGTTGCTGCCAGCGTGGAGCTGATGCCGGAGCTGTGGAGCCCAGTGCAGCTGTTTACAGCCTGCCTACTGCTTGCTGCAGCTGCCCACAGCACGGGCTGGCTACAAACAGCTGCGCCAGGCTCTGGAGCCCAGTCAGCTCTGTGCTGGGAGCAGGAGAGAGACTGCAGTTGCAGTGCCTCAGCCCCTCCCCCACTGTCTGCTCTGAGGTGCGCTGATGCTGGAGCCCGGCGCAGCTGTTTACATCCTCCCGGCTGCAGCCAGCCCTGGTTTTGCATAGCTGCTACCAACCATGGAGCCCAGGCTGCTTGCAGCAGGGCTTGCAGCCTCCCAGTCACCTGCTGGGATCAGCCCAGGCTCCATGGCTGGCAGCAGCTACCAAGAACCAAGGCTGGTGGTGGCATGCTGAGCAAAATGGCCTCTCATGCCATACTCAGCATTTGTGCCAGGGGTTGCTGACCCCTGAGCTAAATCATAAAGATGAAAGCGAAAACATCAGAGGCACAATGGGCAGTCAACTGACTGAAAGATTAACATAAGAAGTGCTGTTCTGGGTCAGACCAATTGTCCATCCAGCCCGGCATCCTGTCTCTGACAGTGGCAAGAGCAGATGCTAGAGGGAGACCGTTGAACCAGATTGCTAAAGTAACCTGTCCCTATTCAGTACTCTTCCTGGTATCCACTATTATTGGTTTAGAGATGCCAGAGGAAACATCTCCAACCATCCTGTTCAACAGCTATTCATAGATCTACCATTCATGAATTTATGTAGTCTTGTTGAGCCCAGCTACACGATCTGACCCTACCACCCCCTGTGGCAATGAATCTCACAAGTTAACTATGTGTTGCACCAGAAAAAAGTACTCTCTCATTAGTTTTAAACCTGTCACTTACTAATTTCAGTGGATACCTGTGGCAGGTACCAGGGGAAAGCGGGTCCCTTTGTCTGTCACAGTCTATCTTGCCACCCCACCCCCTTAGAGTCCTCCTAGTCTCATTCACCTGCCATGCTTTGTTGGAAAAAAGAGTTAATATGGGAGGTGTCTTATTGCTGCTGAAAGCAGAAGATGAGAAGACTCCTAAGGCCAGGTCCCACTGCTGGTGGGGCTCTCTGTGCCAGATGGTACCCTTAGTTTCCTGGTCAGGTTGTTGCCTTGCCAGCTTCCTCCATCTCTGTTTCTCAATCCAGTTGCCTTGGGCTCTGGGCCACTCCCAGGTTTCCACTTCTCTGGAGCCAGAAGCCAAGACCATAGGCTTTGCAGTCACCTTGCTCAATGCCTTGCACCACTGCAGCAGGCCTATGGCTATGGTGCAGTGGCTCTACCCTTCTTCATGGGAGGTAGGTTAGGCAGGGTCCTAAAACACTGTTCCATGGCCTCCACATCTCTCCTTGCAGCTGCTTCTGGTCCAATAGGTGCCATTGAAAAAAAAAGTTGGGGGGGGGGGAAGGGCAGGGGGAAACCTCTATTTAAAGTTCTTCT
>NW_017729025.1:144111110-144122279 GCF_001723915.1 Gavialis gangeticus
GGGGGAAGGGCAGGGTGAAACCTCTATTTAAAGTTCTTCTTCTGCTGCAGGATAACAGAGTTTTTACCTTGGGTGCTGCCCCACCAGCCTGAGGTCTAAAGAAACCAGAAAGAAAAGGGGAAACTACAACAAAACTTACTCCCCTTCCAGGATTACTTATTGTCCATCTGGGCCTTCTCTCCCTGTGGCAAAGACCATCCTGCTCCCTACAGTGGTCAGGGACCCACTGCACCTCTCTCTTTTCTGGGTGGCCTTTTATCTGTCCAGGCCACTCCTCCCTTCTAGTCATTTGGCTTACTGTGTTACATCTGGCCTTTGCTGGCCCAGAAGGTCCTGGTCTCCCTTTCCAGCTTTCTTTCTCCATTCTTCATAACAGGGATTTTGCTCCTTGTTACAGTGCCCCCTAGTTCTAGTATTCTGGGACTTGATGCAAAACACTTCCTTGTTTACTTGGTCCACACCCATCATAATTTTATAGATGTCTCTGTTATATCCCCCTCAGCCTTCTACTTTTCAAACCAAAGAGTCCTGGTCTTCTTTTTAATCTTTCTTGGTATAGCAACTGCTCCACGTCCCTGACCATTTTCGTTGCATTTCTTTGTACCTTTTCTAGTTCTACTACATCCTGTTGAGATGCAGACCATAACTGCACACAGTATGCAAGAGGCAGGTGCACCTTGGATTTGTATATGGCATGGTGATGTACTCCATTTTGTTTTCTAGTCTATTCTTAATTGTGCCCACCATTTTAATGGCTTTTTTGGTCTCTGTTGCACATTAAGCTGACGTTTTTAGAAAACTATTTATAATGATTCCAAGGTTTCTTTTCTGAGTTGTAAAAGCCAGTTCAGAACCCAGCATATTGTACTTATACTGAAGGTTATATATGCCTACGTGTACTGCCTTGCACTTGTTGACATTGAAGTTCCTCTGCCTTTTTTTTGCCTACTTGCTTAGGTCGGTGAGAACTTTCTTCAGCTCCTCTCTGTCAGTTTGGATCTTGATTACCCAGAGGAATGTGGACTACCTGGAACAATTCACGGTCACAAGGGTTGAACTCCTTTGCGTAGCAGGAAATGCAGCTCACTCTTCTTATTTAATCTTTCTCTTTCTGATGTATTAGGCTCTGCCTTCAGCACAACCCTTCTTACAGAGGGTTTGTTTTTGTGGTTTCAAAACTGAACTGGGAAGGAGATGTTATGATTCACTCCAGGGAAGGACCTGGGGGTTACAGAGGACCGTAAGCTGAATATGAGCCAGTGATATTCTTTTGGCCAAAAAAGCCAACAAATTCTGGGTTGTGTCAACAGGAGTGTCACTTGCAAATCAAGGGAAGTGATTCTTCCACTCTGTTCAGCAGTGGTGAGGCCTCATCTGGAGTACTTGGGGCCCCACACTTCAAGAAGGACATGGTCAGATTGAAAAGGGTCCATCAGAAAGTGACAAAAATAATTAGAGGCCTGGGAAGCATAACTTAAGAGGACAGACTGAAAGAACTAGCATTATTTTGTTTGGAGAAAAGGACTGAGGGTGGATTTGATAAGTCTTCAAATACCTGAAGGGCCATTACACAGAGGATGGAGACAGACTGTTCTCTGTGGCTGTAGGGGACAGGACTAGGAGCAATGGAGTCAGACTGCAGCAGAGGAAATTTAGCTGGAGATTTGAGGAACATTGGAACAGGCTACACAGAGTTGTGCAATCTAAGTCCCTGGAAACATTCAAGAGCAGGTTGGATAGGGACTTGGCTGGGATGGTTTAGTCATGGATGGTCTTGCCTTGAACAGGGGGCTGGACTGGATGACCTCATGAGGACCCTTCCAGCCCTACTTTTTTGTGATTGTATGATCCGATCCACACTGAAATCTGTGGAATGCTTTTTATTGACTTCCACAGAGAAGCATAACAGCCAGGGCTGTGTCCTGAGTGATGGCAGAAGCTTAAGGGGCTAGGTGAGTTGTGGTGGCTGCTGTTCATGCACTTTCTCGAAGTGCGTGCCTGGGGCTGGTGCCCTGGTCACCCACTGCTCATTACACTACTGCTTCCATGGGTCAGGTCCCATGTAAACAAACAAAAGAAACATGTGCATTGGATGATGTGCTATAGGTCACTCTCACGTCCTTCATTATGGTTCTGTCACAAAACACAAGTGAGGATTCAGGGTGATATTTGTACCTGTGCGGGAACTTGACCTACAGATAGAGATAGCTTAACCTTGCAGAAAATAGAGCTTGCTTATCCATGGTCCTCCACCTCAAAACAAGTCTATTCCATACAGAACTTAACATAGTTAATAACAGCATTAGACTAACAACCCTGGGGCATTTTTTTTCAGAGATCCTGCCTCACTTCCTCTTTCTGTGGGTGATCCCCACCCGAGTCCGCTGAGTCTACCATCTAGCTGCTGACATTGGCTGCTTTCCAGAATTCAGTCTTCCTGACTCCTCCACTCCTGAATTTCTAGATGTTAAGACCAGATGAGCCATTAGGATTATTGAAACTAATCTCCTGGATATATTAAGCCACAGAATTTTACCCAGTGAGTTCTGCTTCAAGACAGTGCCATATAAAAGTGGAGCTGGCTGTTAGATGAGAATAGGAGAAGCTGGAAAGAGGAGTAGAGAGGGGAAATGGCATGGTAATGGAAGGAGCTATGATACCTGAATCAAAACGCAGAGGAAAGAATGGAAAGCCAAGCAGATCGGTAGAAAGGTAAGGCGAAGAGAGTGTGGAGCAGGGACATGAGAATGCTAAATAGGAATTCAGGTGGAAGAAAGATAGGCATACCCCAGCTAGGCCTGAAAGAACAAGAACAGACACTGGAAGCACAATATAGTCATGCCAGCTTGGTTCTTTGAACAAGCTAAGTGGCTCTGTTGAGAAGCAGGGTCTATAAGCTTGGGTGAACCTCCATGTTACTATGATGAGGCTCTTTCTATTACCTGAGCTTGCCTGGGTATCTTTGCCAGGTACCAGACTGTGCCAGAGAGGTATACTATAAACTGACCTTCTTAGAAACATTTCCCTTCTGCTTCACACTCTCATTGAAGGCCCATCCATTTCCTGTTCCAGGCACTCTTGACTGCCCATTGGGCTTCCACTACTGCTGGGGGGTGCAAACTAGCATCTCTCTCTCTCTAGCATTGTGCCTCCTTCAGCCATAAGGGCCATTTGCTTTGTCCAGCATAGTAGGCTCTCTATACCATCTTAGTTGTAGGCCAAGCAGAAGAGATGAAGTAATAAAACCATTTCTGTAAATCAGACCTGGTTTTGCTGGATAGAGGAGGGATGACTTCAGAGGTGAGGAAGTTGTTGGCTTTTTGCTCTGGGCTGGCTTACTGTACCCAAGTGAACTCTATTCATCTGTGCACAGAGTGAGCCTTGAGCTGTAGATTCAAAGAAATAGAGACAGAGTCAATTCCTTGGATGCCTAAGAGCGAGGAAGAAAAGCCCCTTTTGATTACTCTAATTTTTTTTTTGGGGGGGGGGGGGTTGCTGGATTTAAATCAGACTCTTAAAGGGCCAGCTTGCAAATAGCTTGTCACATACAGTCAGGAAAGCTAGCTGGTATGCCCTGATGTATTCCTAAATCAAAAAAGCCTTTTAGCTATTGGTGACTACCTTGCACTTTTTGCCTGTATTGCTACATTCACTTCTGTCTTGGTGATACATAATGAAGTAATATGTAATAAAGTAACTTCCCTTGCAGTTATTTCAGTTCAACCTGTTCCCAACACATCCAGCAAAACTGGCATGCTGCTGGTCTCCTGTGTGTGAAATTTCTTTCTGCCAGCCTCTCACGTGGCAGGACGTTCATGGAAGGACAGACTGCACAGTCTTTCTTTTACATTTTTCAGTTCCCTGTAAGCTATTCTTGTAGGGGAGGAGAAGAGGGTTGGCAACTGAGGGCCTCTGCAGCTGACTTATGACTGACTTAATGCTGTATCTGCAAAGAAAACCTCTAATTGTTCAGCTGTGGGTAGCTGACAAAAGGGAACCTGGTTTTAGTCACAGAGTAGAGTCCAGGACCTTCTGCATGAGACTTTCATCTGTTCCCTTGGGAATGCTACAGTGGGAGAAAGAAAACAAAGCTGAGGTTTCGGTTTCAATTAATAATTTTTTGTATTCATGGCTTTTCACAAAGGCATTGGTTTCCGCAGTAACAAGGAACTGTGGCACCATTGTAAATCTTGCATGCAGTACTGTTTCTGTGTTACCCATTAATGTAAAAGCCTGTGCCAGCTCAGAACTGGAAGACACCTAGACTAGGTACACATTTGTAAATGGAAATGGAGCTCTGCCTGAAAAATTTTAGGCACTTCTGGGCCCAGCTATTAACAAGCAATGAAATAATAGTGCAATGAGTTTTTCAGAAAGATCCCAGGAAAATAAATGGGTTCAGTTCTGTTCTAAATGGGGAAAGATTTAAATGTGAAGAGACCTTCCACTCAGATGCTAATTGGTTCACTTTTCCCTAATTCTTTCACTGCCCCCTGCTTTGCCAAGGATAAGACAACTGTAGCATTTTAACACTCCAGCCCTGTAATAAAACTACCAGGAACCTCTGAGTCTTGGGCTATGTGTAGCTTTTCATTAATATGCTCAAATTTTCTATATAAGAGAAGCAGCAGATGCATTGGATTGTTACGATGCTTGTGAGCCTTTTCCACAGTTCTGTGTGTTATTCCCTTCATGAATAATTTCATCCCATAATATTGCCCTCCTGATAGCTTCCCTCTTTTTTCTGTTAGCCATTATATTTGCATATATTCTTTTGTTTAGTTCATTTTATTATCAATAATGATCTAGTAGGGCCTGATCCAAAAGTCCACAGAAATTAGCAGGAGTCTTTCAAACCCCATAGTGCATAGGGCTTTACAGCAGATGGAGTTTTCCTGACAAAGACAGAATGCCTGCCTACAGGGCTTACAGACTAATGGCACTACTGGGTACATAGGAGTACACAACAATATCAAAATGAACAAGTATAGAACAAAAAAGTACCATGAATACGGCAGCATGTGGGCACTACAGAATGGAGCACAATTGTTCTGGAGCTTGTTAGTGCAGCAAAGGCAGAGAGATGTGGAAGAGCTTTCTAGGCCACTGAAAAATAGCACAAAGCAGTAACTAAGGGAAAAAAAGAGAAAGAGAGATGACAACAACGACTTTCAGGAGTCAAGCTGATAAAAAGTTTTCTATCAAATTTCAACTATTTGGCATTTGCTTTTTGTGTAAACTGATTATTTTTGTCAGCTGCCACAAAACAAAAGATGGCACTCTTATGTATAATTTATTTATTAAAAGTTGACAATTTATGCAGAAAGTTTTACAAAAAATGTTTTTCCTGATTTTTCTTGACAATTTTCTGAAGAGATGAAAATTTCCAGAGCAATCATAATTAGCAATAAAACTGGCAGGATTTTCCATCCAACCCTGACGATAACCTTGCTGCCAGAATAATTATAAACAGAAAATCTGTAAAAACATACGTTCATAATTAATGCTTAGCAGAAATCAAAGTGAGAAGTTAAGCTGTGAGTATGGAAAGGGTGCTGGAAGTAACAGTTGTGCATGACTTCAAATGATTAAATGTTATTATTTCCGTCTGTGCAAGGACACTTTAACACTGCTATGGCCAACAAATGACTGGGGTCACATTTCTAGTAGCACTCAGATCCCTAGAAAGACTCAAAAGCACCCTAGGCAGATCTAGGGGTGTTGCAGTAGTGCACCTACACCATTGTCCTCTCTTCCCCCTGATTCTGGCTCCACCCAAACTGTAAAACCAGCTGCCTAGGAGGAGCAGCAGTATTTCTATGCAGGTAGTACTGAAAGAGTCAGTGGATTTAGTGACTCGTTATAATCTGCCTAATTCCTGCTCATCTTTCTTCATTTCACAGGTATTAACAACTGTCTTTCCTTTTTAACGGTCTTGATGTTCCACTAGTCAAACTACCCTTTACTTTTTGCATTTTTGCTGTCTCTTAGCCATTCCTGGTAAGCCTCTCTCCTATTTCACAGCACTGTGGGCTGTTTTTAGCTACAGCCAAAGATCTCGTCTCAGGTCTGGTAACATTAACCTGGGTGTAGAAATGACTGACAAAGAAGTATTGGAGGCACTGTCAAGACACTCACGAAAGCTATATTTTGTTTCATGAATCTGAGTAAAGGATGGACATTTAACTATAATGATGGCAGGACTAATGACACAATATCTTTTTGACTATTTTTGCCTAGTTTATTTAAAAAAAAAAAATTAATCTAGCAAATTAGTACACATTCCAGTAAAGTTGTGTGTTTTTGCTTTGATCCTAAGCTGAATAACGAAGTGGTAGGCCCCAACCATATTAGTAATGCTTCGAGTTTCTCTTTAACTGGAGAAAAATGTGCTATATATGATGATGTACCACACCATTTGCACTCCCTCTTTCAAAAATCCTAGGTCCACCCATGTGAAGCACTATTAATATTCTGTTAGTTACTAATGAAAATGTGTGTGTAGTAAATAGCCCCTAAAATCTTTGGAACTCTAGCCTAATCTAAAATCCATGTATTGGTTGTTGCTAGTGGTGTAGGAAGTCTAATATACTGATTATTTTTCCCCATGGAACAATTAATCTGAACTCAATAATGGCTCAGTTGGTCTGAAAAGCAGCTACTGCCCAAGTTCAAGGTTTTTAAAAAAATGAGTGCTCCACTGCAAGGAGATCAAAGAGGCTGAATTTGCAGAACATGATCTCTGAGAATCATGCCTCTTTATGACATGTCATGTGATGTGGGGCACCCAAAATGGCTGGTCACTTTTGAAAATCACAAACAAAGCACTACAGACTTCTGTCACTTTGACAACCAATGTATGACTTTCCAGTCTCAAGGCTTAACTCCCCTTCTAGTAGCTTGCAAGCTTCTCAGTTAGGAACTTTTAGAAGCTTTTGTTTAAAGATTATCTACAATCTGTCTTAATCTCCTTTGATTTGTCACATGCCTGTAGTTGATTTAGAAGGGTAATACACATGTGCATTGTTTTAATACTACAGACCATTGAGTCCCTTCCAGAACGGACATATGAAAAAAAGAATGCTAATTTCTCTCTCCACTTTTTGGAAGAATTGTCTAAAGCAGGGCTGTCCGACTCCTAAATTTATAGGGGCCAAATGCCTGTCGGCCATACCAGTAGGAGCTGCAGCACCATGAGGGCCACACCGACATGAACCACAGGCAGTCCCCAGGCTGCATGCTGCTCAGACTCTGCACCTTCAGGTTCTCATCTGCAGGCTGCCCTTTCTCATGCACCACACCTATGCATCAGGCTGTTGTCTCCCCACAGCCAGGTGCAGGAAGTAGAAGTTACAGAAGGGAGGGGAGGACCAGAGACCCCAGCTGCTAATGCAGCTGGAGTGATGGGGGGAGCAGCAGCAGGGTGGGAACTCAGGGGACATATATCAACTTCTTGCAGCCCGCACAAGGCCCACAGCCCACCAAAGGAACAGCTATTAAACAACATGCTAACAGTAAGCAACTGGTGTCAAATACCAGCTCTTCAGGCTGGAATCAATTTGATCATATGAAGTGGGGTCTTCCTGGATTGGTGGGTATGCATTGACATAACTGATGCCATTTAAGGCTTTGACAAAAACAATGCCATTAGCTGGATGTGGGGCAAGCTGTACCAGTTTAGGATTGACCTACTTGGCAATAAGAACGACCTACTTAGCAATAAGAAAGTTGAAAGACAGAATACAGGTAACAAAGTAATAGGGGGATAGTTGCTGTGAAGGAATGATTGGCCAGAACCCTTGGCATAACCATATATAGAAGCTTGTCAATCATATAGGAAAAAAAGTTGTAAAAACTTATAAATAGCCAAAGAAGAAACTTAACACTTATGAAGCCAGAGATGCAAACAACACCTGGGTAGTGCAATTGCAATCCTCAGTGCTGTGACAGTACCAGGTCAGGCAAGTCATCATGAAGCGTTTGGAAGGCCTACATAAGGATGCTTTTACAGACTTCTCAGAATTTTGATATTGCTTAACTGTTTAATAAATTGGATCTGAGACTGGAAGGCTGGAATAGTCTCAATCAGTTTATTCCATCTGTGCCACCCTTTAATCAAAATTAAGTACAACAAGTGAACAACCTGAAATACAGCCCTGGCAACTGTAAGCTTGCACCATTCTGGTTTTGTACCACTTTGAATCCAAATTACAGTACCCTTAAAAACATCAGTGTGAATTATTTTACTACAGATTGTTTTAACATATGGCATAGAGAACAGGATTGGAATGAAAGTCCTGGGATAGGAACTAGGGGGGAAGTAAGGAGGAAAGACATACAGGAAGGGAAAGAACAGGAGTATTTCAAGAGTAATCATATTTTCCCATTAAGCAATGCTGACTCAGCTGACCCCCCAAAAATAAAGATAACATCTGAGGTGCTGATTCAGTAATTGCCTGTCTGGAGCTCATTGCACAATCAGGGTCTAAATATTTCATTACTTCATTGGGTCATATGCTGTTGTAGGTCCTGTTCCCATTGTCATGATAGGAGTTCCATTGGGATGAGCAGGATAACTTCTCTGGGCTTCAAAAAACCCTTGCCTCAGAAGTACTAGCTTAGAATTGCCCACCAGAAGGAAAAAGTCTGTATCAGAGCAGCTGAGCTGGCAGCCTCCAAGCTGCACCTGGCCCCCAAGGGGTTAACATGGCCCCTGGACTCCTGGCTCAGGTACCACTCCCTTGTTGCTGCCAGCAGAGGCTTCCCCACTCTCCTCCAGCTTCTGCTGCCTGCCCCTGTCCCTTCTCTGAGGGTCAGGGTGGCACAGCACAGACTGGGGCTGAGGGAGCTCATGGTTGGAGGGCTCAGGGAGGAGCTGGCATGGCATAAGGGCACAAATGTGATGCAGCATGAATTGCCCTTTGCACTGTGTGGTGCGATACAGTGCAGGAGGGCAGCACGTGGTGCAGGAGGGTCCCATGCAGCACAGCATATGTCTCAGGAGCCATGTGGCCCATGTGGTGAGAGACCAGGCCAGTGGCCCCTGACCACTCAGAAGTTGGATAGCTCTGGTGGTCTGTATTACTTCATACAAAGATATTGTCAGGCGGAAGAGATCAGGAACAAATGTACTGGTTGACATGCAAGGAGCAGGGATATACAGCCACCCCTGCAGCACTGGTCACTGCTCCCACACACCCCTTTACAAAAACCTGGATCCACCCTATATGCAAACCCAAAAGAACATTACTGGACTCAAGTGGAAACAGGAGTAATTGAAATAACCATTTTTCTAGAACATTACCTTGGATAAGTCCCTCAGGCCCTATGATAGGAGTATAGGCTGGGGATGAGTAACAAAATGCTCTGAATAACTGATCAGTGAAGCCAGGAAGGAGCAGACTGAGGAAGGTCAGACTGGTAAGATTCTTTAAGTAAAACATTTCCAGTACTTACTAGATCACACATCTGTTTTCTGCTTTCTCAATGGTTTCATTCCAGGCCTTTTAGTATTAATAATAGATCTGAAACTTTGAAGCAGAATGTACACCCCCGGCAACAACTTCAGAAAGCATACCTTGATCTAGCAAATCTGTTGGCTACACAATGGGAAAATGACATATGGGATTACCATGTGCTTAGATGCACCTAGAGATCTGAAGTCTTTTGCTACCACATAGGCCCGTGGGTAAGAAAAACCTAGAAAATAAATAGATTTAAGGTCATCCTGTAGATTTCCTGGATGTAGCCTCTTGGATTTCAATTACTGAGCCTTTTTAGCTGCAAAGGTAGCCATTCTAGCATGAAAGCTATTTTGAGATAGGGGCTGCTTTTTGTGATAAGTTTGTACAGAGTTTAGTGGGGATGTGTGTTTCAGAGTAAGGCTTCTAGACACTACAACAATGCAAATGATAATAATGGACTCCTGAAAATTGACATGCATGATTCCTGGATTTTATTTAAGAGTACTGAAGAGTTGCCATTGATTTCTAAGGGCTTTGGGTAGGGCCCTACATGCATATAATAAAAGAACACACTCAAATACTTAGCAAAGAAAATCTAGATCTAAGTCCCATTTAAGGGAAGTTAGGTACTTAGGATTTTCATCAACTTCCTTGGGGCTAGATCTGGCCTTCATTATACAGGCATGTATATGGAAAGGGCATTTCTTGCTTATCAATATCTCTACTTTAGCTGATATCCTGAAAGAGGCTTGATGGCATATATCATAATATGCATAACAAAAGTAGTAATGATCATAGCACTGACCAATGCAATTAAAAGCTTAGCTACATTTTTCAGGTCCCAGATCAGGAGGTACAACTTTGTGATGTATGAAGCAGTAGTCCTGTCTATTTTCCTGATTCTTACCTGTCACTAATATAACTACAGTAATTATTGGTTTGCATTCACCAGATTTCCAGTGAAGCTTCTGCACTGGCAGAACACATCTCTGATTGGTGGTAGTCAGTGCCAAGTGATTTTGCAAACAACCCCACCCCCAGGATCACGTGCAAAAGAATCAAAATATCACTGTTGTTTCAGTTGGTACTTGATCAAATGCTGCGGTCACTTTATTTGCACTTTCGCATCACTTGACATCGACTGAGTTGCAAGGGTGCGGCTGAAAACAGAACTTGGCCTTTGAACAGCTAATTCTAACCTGCTCCCATTCTGCCCTCACAAATAGCTCCACAAACCTATTGCAGTTTCTATGAAGATGCTTCTGCTTTCACTCCCAATGGAGTGAGTTAGATAATAAAAACAAAACTTGTACAGGCCCCAAATTGCAAAGCACTTAATCATCTGCTCAATTTAAGTATGCAAGTAATCCTATCTCTATTAAACAAAATGCTTGAGCAGGTGTGCTTTGCATATAAAATACCTCTGTGCAGCCGCACACATCGGCCTCTACAAAACCTCAGTCCTCAGTTGGTGAAACTACGTGTGAACAGAATCTCTCTCTATGGACGTATGCCTGACCTTTGGAAAGTGAACACCAAAAAAGGAGAACCCACAGAATGGCTGGCCATACTCACACACTTAGCAGGAAATATTAACTCATGTTCTAAATGTAGCTCTTTGGCACTGCTAAAGTTTAAATGTCCATTTGCAGGTGCTAAGGAAATTGCCACTGAACTTTCCAAGTAGAAGGAATCCAACACAATC
>NW_017729025.1:144127279-144128875 GCF_001723915.1 Gavialis gangeticus
AATGAAGATAGTGGGAAAAACGGGGTTGGTTGTTAGATGAAACTAGAAGCTGGAAAGGGGAACAGAGAGGAGAAATGGCGTGCTGATGGAGGGGCTATGACACTTGAATTCAAATGCAGAGGAAAGAATAGAAAGCTGCCACGCAGATCTGTAGAAGGGTAAGGAGAACAGTGTGTAGAACAGGGACATGGGAATGGCAAGTAGGCATTTAGGTGGAAGAAATATATGAGTAAGGAAAGGAGAGGTCCTAAAGATTTAGAGGCCACTGGCTGCAGGTGATTAACCCAGACAAGGGTTGAGAACAGAGAGTACTAAGAGGAGAAAGTGAGGACAGAGAAAAGGGTATTTTTCAAGGAGAAGAAACATTGGGTCTTGTTCCTTATTGCCCTGAATCTGGCCTTGTCGCTTAGACCCGTGTTGAGTGGAGAAAAGGCAGCAGAACAGTGTCTCTGTACATAAACTTTGCATAAGTATGACAGCACAAGATTCAGGACAAAAGATAAATCAGGCCCAGTGAAATTTAATGGGAAGGGAGAATTGAAGTCGAGTAATACCTGGGACTTGGAATACCAAATGAAAGCTTGTTCTAGAAACCTCAGGAGTGCCAGAGCCAAAAGTGGGAATGGCAAACCTGAAAGTACCGAAAGTCAATGATGAAGAGATAGGGAGAACCATAGATGAGCAAAGGAATGTCTTTAGATTTCAAACTTTTTGGCAAATTTGCCTGGTGGCCAAAGTCCAAGCCAGTCATCTCATTCTTAGTCATTCAGAACACTCAATCTGCCAATAATTTACTATTTTCCAATTTGGGCTCTGCTAAATCTATTTCTATTGTTGAAGCGTTTTAGCTATAGCCAAACCAACACCTTTCTAGCCAAAAGTAAATTATTTTCAGAGAAATCACATGCTATTTCTGTTAACAAGTACCAGAGATGATGTCAGTTTTCTGACCTGCTTGTGGCAGAGTAAGGAGGAAACTAATACATACGGAAGAACAGACCATCTATGAAGATACTTAATATTACAGTGACTGTGATACTACAGGAAACTCTCTGTTATACATTTAACTAACCAGAATACTTAATTAGCCAGAATTTCAGCGACGGGACATACATGGCACTGCGCTGCTTTGCTGCCTGCTGCGCAGCTCTGAGGGTACCCGTGCAGGGTATCCGAGTGTGCATGCCCCTCCCCCCCGCTGCAGCAGACTGCAGCCAGGCTGCCATGGCGTTTGGGGTGGCTGACTATTGTGGCATTTTTATCTGTATTCTATGTTGTTCTTTATAGAGTATGTTATCCTGTAATGTATTGAACACTAATTCTTCGAAAATTTGCACTGCACGTATGGCACTGTCTTCCTTGAGTATAACTCTCAGATAACTGGAATTTTTAGATAACCGGCACCCCCCATTCCCCACTCATGCCAGATAACAGAGATTTTACTGTACCTCAGAACAAGTTCAATGACCTTTGACTAAATAGGTGTTTGAAGGCAGGGTAGATATGCACCTTGATTAACTAAATATGATAAATACGGAGCACAAGCTTTTGTGAACCCATGTTAACTTCAGCAGATGCTGTCTGAATGTTAATGGG
>NW_017729025.1:144133875-144135396 GCF_001723915.1 Gavialis gangeticus
CTCAGATAACTGGAATTTTTAGATAACCGGCACCCCCCATTCCCCACTCATGCCAGATAACAGAGATTTTACTGTACCTCAGAACAAGTTCAATGACCTTTGACTAAATAGGTGTTTGAAGGCAGGGTAGATATGCACCTTGATTAACTAAATATGATAAATACGGAGCACAAGCTTTTGTGAACCCATGTTAACTTCAGCAGATGCTGTCTGAATGTTAATGGGTGTTTGGCAGCATCAGGGATTGTATCTTAAGCTATCAAGGACTACGGACTTCAGTTTTCCAACTCTTTATCTTCCTCATCTTGGAATATGGGACACAGCATCCTGAATATAATAAATAAGGAAAAAAAAGGATTGACATGAGCCTATTGGTCATGCTTAATGGGCATCTCTGTAATGTATGTGTAATTCAGTTGGCAGTCAACAAAATTATTAGAGAGACGTTAATTATCACTTTTTCTTATTATGGCTTAAGTCAGCAAGGGCTAACCTTTTTGGCAGGCATGCCACAAAGTAGCCCATCACCCACTTCGAGTGCCACTCTGATCCCCTTCCCCTGCTTTCTGCACCATCCTGTTCCCAGCCTGAACTGCTCCTTCTGCTTCATTCCCTGTGCTCCCTGCCCAATGTACTGCTTTGCTTTCTGCTTCCTACCCTATCTGCTGCCCATCCCCTTCCCAATCTGCTGTGCCACACAGAGGCTGCTATTACCTGCAAGTTATCTGGGTTCTGGCCCCACTCTAAATTACCAGCCATCAGTCATTTGGAGGCCAACACACACAAATGGACAGAACTGGGATCTTTCCCCTGGCCTTTCAGCACTGATGCCCAGGGTTCAGATTACACTTTGACTAGGGCGGAGGGGAATCCACATAAAAAAATTAAACCGGTTCATTGATTAACCTAAGTGAAGGAGCAATCTGATTGGAGACCGCCTCCCCAGGTTATGATTTTCAAATCTTACAGGGGGGCTTTGGTCTCTTCCAGGACTCAGCTCCTCCTTAATTCACACCCTGATGCCATATTCCGGAATTACTTGCCACCCTTGGAAAAGATGAATCTCTCCTTTCTGAAAATGAGTGGGTTTGGAGAGCCTGGGTGTCAGGGGTCTCTGATCGGACTGCTCCTTCACTTAGGTAGACTTGTTAATCAATGAGCCGGTTTAATTTTTTTTTTTGCAGACCCCTGCGTACAGCGGATCCAGGATGCTGAGAAGAGAGTTCTGGGATCGGTCAGATCAGGTGCAATTTGACCTTCAGTTACAGTGGAAATTGGGAGGACTCGGGTACAAAAATCCTAATTCTGTGGTAGGCTCTGATGTCATGCCTAGGCGCCAGTGGCCCCAGAGGTACAGGTACCCGCGCTGGTGGCACGCGTGCTGCCATCTAGGCTTGTGTGTTCAACCGGGCCGGGGGCGAGCTAGGCTTTGCTGCTCGCGGGGGGGGCTGGCCCATCCTTCCCATCCCCGTGCCGAGCGGCAGGTTGCGGTCTGCTGCGGGGAGGGCTAAAGAGGCGGGA
>NW_017729025.1:144135407-144135983 GCF_001723915.1 Gavialis gangeticus
GGGGCAGAGTCTGATTCCTGTCTGCTACCAGCTTCCCCTCGCCGGGCTGGGCTGGGCTGGGCACCGCACTAGCAGCAGCAGGATGGGATCGGGGGGGCGGGGGGGGAGACAAGTCACTGGGATGAAAACATTGGGCACGTGACTAGGAAGCGTGACCGTGTTGCTTGCCCTGCTCGGGTCCAGCCGGGTGCGGAGCGCTGGGGGAGGCGAGCTCAGCCCGGCCCGGCCCGGCCCGGGGCACCGGCCTGGTGCTGCTGGGTCCTGGCCTTGCCTGGGCGTTGCGGGGCTGCGCTTTGGTGCATCTGCCCTGGCCTGATGCGGGGGAGGTGCAGGGATGTGGGGCAGCTGCTGCGGCGGCGAGGGGAGGTTGTAACGCAGCCTTGGCCACTCACCGGCACCTCCCCCCAAGCCGGGGGAGATCCCACAGTCCAGCCAGGATCTCCCTTCTCTCGCCCTGATCAGATTTGTTTGGAAGGGGAGGGAGAAAGAGAGGCTGTCCAATCCGGCTCAGGTACTGCAACAGTTTTACCAGGGTGCTGCAGTGGTGCTGCCCACCTGTCTCCTTCTAGTGCCTAG
>NW_017729025.1:144140983-144147583 GCF_001723915.1 Gavialis gangeticus
CGGCACCTCCCCCCAAGCCGGGGGAGATCCCACAGTCCAGCCAGGATCTCCCTTCTCTCGCCCTGATCAGATTTGTTTGGAAGGGGAGGGAGAAAGAGAGGCTGTCCAATCCGGCTCAGGTACTGCAACAGTTTTACCAGGGTGCTGCAGTGGTGCTGCCCACCTGTCTCCTTCTAGTGCCTAGCTACTAAAAAGATAGTCCTAGCCTCTGTCCAGTTAGAAGAGATAAGAAAATCCTTGGTACAGCCAGCTCGGCTGACAGTGATTTTTAAAAAAAAAAAAATATTTCCGCCCCATCCTCTAAACACCCTGTTGTTATCCATGCAATATTCACAGTGAAGTGAAAGACAAGGAGCTTTGTGTACCGCCACTTTAAGTGGTATGGATAGCAGTAGAAAAATGGCAGTACAACAACAAGAACTAGAAACTGTCTCGCATCGCCCTTTCTTAACAAGGTTATCAAGAATGCGCTCAAGTGCTTAGGTTGCCCAAGAAGAAAAGCTTTCCCTTAGGCAGGCTCTGTTCTTTTTAAAAATCCACCGTTAAATGTTAGTATATTAATGTAGCACAATTACTCGTAAGATTGATTACTGCATCACGGTACCAGTGATCTAGGAAGAGCGTCAAATAATAGTCTAGTTTTGGAGGCAGACAGGAAGAGAAGGATTACAGCCCTATCTTAAGTTCAGAGGAGCAAGAAAAAAATATCTTCATAAATGGAACAAAGCAGCTTGCTAATAAAAAGGACAAAAATTACACTCATGAAATGCAGCAAGATTGGACCTAAAGAATCAGGAATCTGAAAAACAGTTAAAGGTTTTCGGGTATATCCTTGTATCATCCATCTTCTTCATTAGTACCAGCAGAAGCTAGTATGATGCCTCACTAGCTTATTTTCCTCTATCCCTTTTCTCTTGGTAGAAGGGAAAATTCCCTCCCCAAATTATGGCAGCAGTTTTGCCAGAAGGAGAATTGAGGTATTGGCTCCTTTTTTTACAATATTAATTTTAGGAGTGAAAACTCCCCTCTGCTGAATATGACACATTAAGATTCTGATCAAAAGTAAAGGGGGAAGGGAGATAATGTTGCAACTCTTGCATTGTTGTCACTTCTATTTAGAAATACTTTCCTGTGTACTTCAGCAGACAGGGCTGCTACAATAGACCAGATACTATTTTCCTGCTTTGCTGGATCTTTTCTCTGGGATTCTCCAGTCCCTTTCCATCAATATCAGGACAATCATAAGTTATAACAAATGACAGTTTCAGGAATCGGAGCCTCTGAATGCTGTATAGTCTGTTCTGATTTTCTTTGCTAGAAGCCTCTAACTCTCCTCTCCTTTAGCTTTCCTGGTTCCCAGGATAAAAATTGTTTGGTAAACTTTCAAAACCAAACTACTGTGTTTGTAATTTTCATGTGGCCTTTTGCATCGTATCAATGGCTCTGCGCTGTTCTCATCTGAACACTCCATCACCTAGTTTCTCCAACTTCCTTGATTTGACGGATTCCCCTGCCTCTCCCTCCTTGACTGGCATTAGTGACAGCTAAATTGCCGCAGTCATATCAGAGAAATTTCAGGGGCCTGAAGCCTCTCCTTGAGGCCTGCAGACAGAACGGTGCCAGCTCTTGGTTCTGCAGCCCAGATTAGGGAAGTTGGTGCTCTGTATTTTTTTTTTTTTTTGCTTTGGCCATTACCAAAGTCTTCAACTGTACAGCGCTGTAGTTTCCACTGTGATTATCATGGTGAGAACAGATTCTCCTATAGTGATTGCTCTCAGCTCTTTCCTAGACAAATTTTTGAATCCTAAGTGTTTTAACTCTTTAGTCCCATCTGTTCAGTAGACTATTTCCCCCTCCTCAAGTTCTCATGTAACATTATGGAACAGCTGCTGTTGAGAGAGCAAAATCTCCTCGACCAATGTAAATAACTTTTTCTTTTTTCCCCCCACACTAACCCAGCAGTAGAACAACCATTTACTAGTTATGCTTTCATTATTTAAATATCTCAGTGTCCGTCTTTGGGACCCTATGACCCTCTCCTCCTGCTGTGAAAAGGAGTCTCTGGACATCATACACACACATTTACTAGTACCCCCTGCTGTCCCAAGATCATAGGAAAATTAGGGTTGGAAAGGACCTCATGAGATCAGCTAGTCCAGCCCCAAGCTTAAGGTAGGATCATCCTGGACTAAATCATCCCAGCCCAAATGTCTGTCCAACCCTGCTTTGAAAGTTTCCAGGGATATTTTACAAGGTCTCTAAGTACTTTGCTCCAGTACTTGGCCACCCTCAGTCAGAAAGATCTTTGTGATCTCCAAGCTAAATTTCCTCTGCTGCAGTTTGAGGCCATTGCTTCTAGTTCTGACCACTAGAGCTGTAGAGAAAAGTCTGTGCATCTCCACCCTCTCTATAATGATCCTTCAGGAATTTGAAGACTTACTCAATCCCCACTCAGTGGGTGCATCTACATGTGTGCCTGACTGAGCAGTTGTTACTTATTAAAGCACGTACTAAATGACTGTGCAGTAACTACTGTTACTGCATAGTCCCAGCAGTGCATGGATAGTTTCCAACCCTACTGCACAGTGGCCACAAGCTTGTGTGGACGCACCCAGTCTTCTCTTCTCCAGACTAAATAACCCTAGCTCTTTCAGCCTTTTCTCAGAAGTTATGCTTCCCAGGCCTCCAACCATTTTTGTCTTTTCCTGCTGGACTCTCTGTAGTCTGCTTGCAACTTTCTTGAAGTGTGGACCCCAAAACTGGATACACTACTCCAGGTGAGGCCTCACCAATGCTGAATAGAGTTGGAAAAAATCACTTCCCTGTTCAGGCAACTAAGTGGGCATGTCTACATGAGACATTTATTGACTAAGTAGTTGCACAGTAAACAGCTTAGTCTATATGTGCACTCCTACTAGGCTGGCATAAACAAATGTACTCTGCAGCAGGATAATATTCGTAAATACAGATATTTACAAGTACTACCCTGCTGCAGAATAAAAAAAACTCCAAGGCAGTGCATGTGTAGACACTGGGGATCTAGCTGGGGCACAAGTGTGCTTCAGTTTGGGGGCAGCCTGCTGGCTAGTCCTGGATTGGAGCACCCTCGTTCCCCAGCCAGGTCCTCCACAGCATGTTGAGCAGGGTGAGCAGCCCTGGGCTGGCAAGCTGACCCCCCCACCCCACGGTGGGCCCTCTGTCAGCCGGGGCTGTTCCACTCTGGCTGAACTTGCTGCAGTCCCAAGTGCATGTGCAGATGCACACCTGCAGCAATAAGCTCCAGAGCTTAGTGCTGTGCATTACTAGGCAAGTGTAGATGTGCCCAGGATGTTGTTGGCTTTCTTTTTTTTTTCCTCAGAAAGAATATACTTTTTATTCAGATTCAGTTTATGGTCCCTCAAGTACTTCTCTGTGGTGCTGCAGCCTAGCCAGTCTGTATTCATGTATACAATGGTTCTGTACCAAATGCAGGACTTTGCACTTATCCTTGTCGACATTCTGATGTCCACGTAAGTCTTGCAGCACCCTATAATTGGCTGTTGGCAAGAGTTGTCATCTGTCATCTATTACACTCTTGTAATATTTGACACATGCTCCCTCTGTGATTGTCTTGCACAATTCTTTGTAATGCAGTCTGACTAGCTTTCTGGTTCATGAGGCAGCTTGGGCTAGTGTTGAGCTTGGGCACCAGAAGCCAGGACACTCTAGTTTTGCAGATTTGCTACAGAGTCATAGAACTGGAAGGGGCCTCCTGAGTCTCCAAGCCTATTCTGCTCTGATCACAAACCACAATGTCATATAATACCCCTCATGGCCCGTTCAAGCTCCATCTTAACAACTAGTCTCCTCAGATAAGCCATTATTTCTCTTTCACTGTTTGTCTCTGTGAAACAAGGATAACGTTGCTTGATTCTCACAGGGCACTTGTGAAGCTCTGTGAAGATAATCCATGTCAAGCAGTGACTCCTTTAGCAGAAGAAATGTACAAGTTTACACATTCATGAGCTATTAGAGCTGGACCATTAGCTGATGTGGCAGTAGCTCATGCTTCTGAAGTTCAGTCTATGCATATAGGCTGATGCAATGTGTTATCTGTAATGTACAGAAGAGAGCTTTGCTGTCCCAGGATGAAAGAATCTATATTTTTATATATTACTGGATATCTTCATGTTCCGTACAGTTTTCAAGACAGAAAAGGCACCTATACATGTACATAAAGGTTGCTTTTATGCGCTGTAATTACAATGCATCAGAGAAGACTCAATTAATCAAGTCTGCTAGAGTGTGGTAAGTACAGTGCTCCAGAAGACCCCAGTGTCGCATGCATCAGTGTGCCTGCACTGAAAAATGGTGGTGGGGGGCTCATTAACTAAAGCTCACTTGACAAGCTTTAGTTAAAAGTGCCCCCACTGCCATTTTTCAGTGCAGGGATGCTGATGCATGTGATGCTCTGGGTGCTTTTAATTAGAGCAGCTCTGAGCTGCTGTAATTTAAAGGGCCCCTCACCTCCCAGAGCATATGAGTAAGTGCCCAAAAGATTTACCTGAATACATTTAAAAAATGAAGTAAAATAAAATAACCTATCAATAGTTGCACCAGAAATCAGCAAGCATTACTCTGCAAATTTAAACGAGTCCCTTCACTTTGGCACTTACCATCTATTGATGATAACAACCACGCCTGTGCTGATCCACTACCTTCCTGTTTTGAAAAGGCCAATAGCCAAACCACTCTGAGCATTTCCATTGTGCTTTACACATCAGAGGTAGATATTCTGAAGAAATCACCAAGACAAATAGATGAAAGGATTTTTAAGTCTATTCTTTTCTACCCTCCAGTAGTTTGCATTGTCAGACACATTTTAGAGACGCCCTGCTCCCCCTTCCCCACCCGCCACCAAATCATTATGATGCACCTGGCAGGCTCATTCACCCCTTAGCTATAGATGCATTGTTACATCATGAACCAAGATAGGTTGCAAGGTTCATGCAGTCCTTGAGCATGAATTCCGCTCTTTTGTTTCTTGAGGGGAATCTTTGAGTTTCAATATCTCAGTGCATTTGCACTGTCCCTACGAAAGCAGGATAACTTCTCTGATTATAATACAATTGCACATGGTATAAGTTTGTCTCAAACAGCATAAGTAAAATCTTATATTTTTTGGGGAAAAATCATAACTCAGTAAATAATCAACATATTCCATTCCAGAATCCCAAGGACTTTGCTTTTAAAGGCTAATGAATCAGAGTGGTTCAGTTACAAGATCACTAAAGCCTGAGCAATTAATAGGCAGAGATGTAATTCAGAAAGGACATACTTCAGTTAGGAGGGCAATGGAATGAGTCCAAACAACATCCTGTCCAATTATCATTGTTCCATGACTGACACCCATTGAACATGGAGCACTTTAAGGTTTTCCAAGCAACATACAGACTTACATCTTAAAAGGTAATTTGCAAAGCAAAAAAAAAAGTGTTTTGCAGTTTTTCTTTATGATGCATAATGAAACCTACTTAGATTTCTGCTTGAAATATCAGATCGTCAGCTCCTTACATTGGGTAGATCACTGGTAAAACCTGAGGAGAACTAGAGTGGTGATGGGCCAAGAAGCTGTAACCAGAGGTGCAGCACTTTCTCTCTACAGCAATGGTTCCCAACCTTTTTTTCCTCCCCGCAAGTCACTGCTGCAAGTGGAGTGTGGCAGCAGCAGTGGTGACGCGGGGGTGAGGAAGCTCCTGGCACGCAGCATGGCTCGTTTTTTTTGTGTGCAGGGCTGCTGGCATTGCCCCCCATGACCCTCGTTTGGGTCATGACCTGGGAATGGGAACCACAGCTCTGCAGTGAAGAAGGTATTAAGTTTAGGCGGTCACCATTCTAGTCCTTCAACAGGGTTGTAAACAAAAAACTCAGCAGTCTTTTACCTTTCCTTCATGTTGTATATTTATATAAGCAGTTCCCTATTAGTCATAGTTTTTTATATTCATGTGTAGGTTGTAATATGCTAAGCTAGCTGACTAGTAGGCTGAATGATGTATGTGCCAAGGTGGTACATCCTTCACTAACCACAAAGTATGGGGACCTGTTGCAAAATCAGATTAGCTTGGAGTAGTTTCAAAACACCTTGCAATGCTGGTCAGGTCAGGCAAAAGGATTATACCAGAACAGGGATTTCCTCCTGCTTAAGGTAATGATCTTTGTGCAAGAAGTGCACCAATATAATTGGTCACATATCATATCAGCACCGATAACAAGAAAATTAACATTAATCAGCAATTGGCTTTTTTTGGCTGATAATGTCACTGATAAATGCCGTGTGGATGTGTGCAGCCGCAGCATGCACGTGGCCAGGAATGCAGCCTGGCAGCTTGGAGAGCAGTGTCCTGCCAGTTGGTCTGTGGGTGGTGTGGGAAGGGTGCGGGGGAGGGAAGGGGCCCGCGGAGGTGGTTCAAGGCCCCCATGGTGAGAGGGAGGGAGTGGGGCAGGGGCAGGTGCTGCTGAGCTAGGGAAGTGAATGGGACCATGGTGCTGAGAGTGGAAGGGAGCTGCGAGTGGCTCGTTCAGGGAGCACAGGGGATGAGTGCAGGGTGCAGCTCCCTGCCA
>NW_017729025.1:144152583-144152808 GCF_001723915.1 Gavialis gangeticus
AAGGCCCCCATGGTGAGAGGGAGGGAGTGGGGCAGGGGCAGGTGCTGCTGAGCTAGGGAAGTGAATGGGACCATGGTGCTGAGAGTGGAAGGGAGCTGCGAGTGGCTCGTTCAGGGAGCACAGGGGATGAGTGCAGGGTGCAGCTCCCTGCCACTGCCTACACCCCTGGGGGACGCATGAGGGGCATGTACCCCCCTGGATTTGTGTGCAGGGTGAGGGTAGGTT
>NW_017729025.1:144153291-144153610 GCF_001723915.1 Gavialis gangeticus
CCCTGGATTTGTGTGCAGGGT
Organism: Gavialis gangeticus; assembly: GCF_001723915.1. Classification (NCBI taxonomy): domain Eukaryota; kingdom Metazoa; phylum Chordata; order Crocodylia; family Gavialidae; genus Gavialis; species Gavialis gangeticus. The sequence goes on from NW_017729025.1 coordinate 144,153,313, forward strand.
GAGGGTAGGTTGCCTGCTGCAGGCTCAGGGCCAGGGGCTGTGCCAGCCACTTCCTGGTAGGGGGCCTGGGCCAGGGCTGCACTTGGAGTGGGTGAGGGCAGGCTGGGCTCACCTGTGTGGTGCATGCAGTAGCAGTGGCTACAGGGTATTTTGGGGTGGCTATAGCTCCCCAAGCTCTTCCAGTGCCACCCCTGCTTGGGGCACCAGGGCTTCCAAGGCAAAGGCAGTAGGGGCAACACTAAGGAGGGCTTGGGGGGCTGTAGCCACCTCACCTTCCCTGTAGCCACCTCACCTAGCA
>NW_017729025.1:144158610-144167933 GCF_001723915.1 Gavialis gangeticus
GTGGGTGAGGGCAGGCTGGGCTCACCTGTGTGGTGCATGCAGTAGCAGTGGCTACAGGGTATTTTGGGGTGGCTATAGCTCCCCAAGCTCTTCCAGTGCCACCCCTGCTTGGGGCACCAGGGCTTCCAAGGCAAAGGCAGTAGGGGCAACACTAAGGAGGGCTTGGGGGGCTGTAGCCACCTCACCTTCCCTGTAGCCACCTCACCTAGCACCACTGCTGCCATGTGCCCTGTGTAGCTGAGCCCAGTTTGCCCCTGCCTGCTCTAAGCACAGCCCCAGCCCAGCCCCACACTGGGAAGAGGCATATGCAACCCCTGGCCCTGAGCCCACAGCAGGCAGCTCACTCTTGCCCCATACACCAATCCAGGAGGGCACATGGCCCTCATGCCTCACCCAGGAATGCATGTAGTGGCAGGGAGCCCCCCCCCCCCCTTCCCCCCCCCCCCACTCCGGACAAGCCACCTGCATCTCCCTCCCGCTCCTGGCCCCGGCATCCCATTCACTGCCATGGTTGGGCAGTGGCTGCTCCTGTCCCTGCCCCATTCCCTCCCTCACTGTGGGGGCCTCAATCTGCACCCCCCATACCTCTTCCCTCCCATAAACTTACAGGCAGGAGGCTTTTCTCCAAGCTGCTGGGCTGCATTCCTGTAAATCAGCCATCAGATTGGTATCAGCCAATATGGCAGGTTAATAATCAGCTATCAGTATTGGCCAAGAAACTCTTTATTGGTGCACCCCTACTTTGGGCAGAATATACCAGATGCAGCCGTTGATGATCTGCATAAATAGCAGAGCTACCTGACATTTCTCACTCCCTACCTTTCTAAATGCAGCAGTCTGCTGATGAGGAAGGAGTTTCCTCAGGCAAAGCTGGACAACTCAAAGTTTGATTTGCAACTACCAACATTACCACAAAAAGGGTATTACTCAGCAGAAGAAATAACCCACAGAAGCCTGGCACTGTAAATAGGAAGTGCTTCTCCACACATGCTATAGGCTCTTCTCATCTAAGTGATGCTCCTAGACCATGTAAGAAATGTATAAGCTGCACAAATGCAAATTGCACTGTACCCCAATATGCACCATACCACACACTGCACTCAGAAATGACCCTAGCAGCAGTCAGTTACCCAGTGCTGAACCCCATACTGCTAGTACAGTTTACTGAACTACCTCCACACTCCCTGCAGTGACCACAGATGCATTATAAACCACCTGCAGTAGAATCACCTTGCAAAGAATCAGATCCTCAGAATTGATGTAAATCAAAGCAAAGCTCCTCTGAATGGAAAAGGAGTTGCAGATTTAGACCAATGGAGGAGCTGACCCAGAAATGGTACATGGTCATCTTATCCTAGCCTCTTGCCAGATCTACTTCCAATGGATTCCTCAGTACTATTCATTCCATTCAAAGTGACCCTAGTTAGGGGTCTCCCACTGTTTGCTTTGAAACACTGTTACAGCACACTGAGAGCAGTTACCCTGCTATTTCTAAACAGTTCCAATTCTAAGTTTTACCACCTTCTAGCCTTGTAGGCCCTCATACAGTTTTGGAGTCTCATCCTGCCCAAACCTTCTCTTCTCTATTATGCAGTATTAAAATTGCTTAACTAAATGTGACCAGGCTAGGGTTTTGCACAGTTTTTAGCTTTTTCCTCCAAAGACAGCTGGCAGTTAGAGATGTACCACAGAACTACACTACTGGGCTCTGGGTTGGGGAAGGGAAGGCAGGATGCCAACTGCTCTATATCCAGTTTAGCAGCAGAGCACACGTGCCCAGGGGAGGCACAGCACACTCCCTTCCCTGGCATCCAGAAGGAAATGGTGCAGTTGTGAGGAACAGCAAGACCCATAAAGAGTAAGGATGTGAAGAGAAGAACAAGAAGTAAGACCCACTGGGGAGGCTTTTTCCTTGCCATGGGCTGCGATGGCTTGAGAGTCTTTTTGGTGACAGACAGAAAACAAGACGACTAGACATAATGGGTTAGACGGGGAGTACGTTTGCTTACTAGATTTTGGCTATTTACATCTCTTCTTATTCTGTAGCCACTGGCACCAGCCTTAAGAGCAACACTTTCTAGAAGAACAGCATTGGTTTTATCCCATCTTTCTTAACACTTTCAGTTTGGCATGGGATCCATTACTGGAAGCTGTGTTTAGCTCATGCTTGCTGGTTATGTCAAGCTCCCTTGCTGTCTCTGTGGCTTGGGTATTATTTCATAGTTGGTAGGGTCAGAAGAGACCTGAGCAGGTCATCAAGCTTGGAAATCCCACCCCAAGAGTTTAGTGAAAGCTAGATACTCAGCCACAAGAGAAGGCTGAGGGGGGACATGGTGACCGTCTATAAACTCACTAGGGGGGACCAGAAGGGTTTGGGGGAGACGCTGTTTCCCCTAGCGCCCGCTGGCATAACAAGGAGTAATGGGCACAAGTTGATGGAGAGGAGGTATAGATTGGACATCCGCAAAAACTACTTCACAGTTAGGGCGGCTAGGAGCTGGAACCAACTTCCAAGGGAAGTGGTGCTGGCCCCTACCCTGGGGGTCTTTAAGAAGAGGCTGGATGCCTACCTGGCTGGACTCATTTGAGTCCCGTTTTTGTTGTGGGGTTTTTTTTTGTTCTCCCGCCCTGGCGGGGGGTCGGGATAGAAGATCTACTAGGTCCCTTCTGACCCTAAATCTATGAAACTCCCTTCAATGCCTTTGAAATCATGAAGAGCAACTCTGTAGGAGAGAAGGGGCAGCACTGGTAGCAACTTCAGTAGAGAAGGCTCAAGTAACTACTCTCTGTGCTGACATTTCTGCCATGACTAGTGTTCACGGAGGCTGTTTTTCTTTTCCCCACCATGTGTTGAGGAGACAAAATGAGGTTTGGAAGCATTTTTAAGCCCATTTATAATGCAATATGATGGGATGTTTACGTCAGGGCAGTTTAGTTTGGCAACGTTTTGAACCACGTTACAACTGTATTTGAAGCCATGCTTATACAGTGGAGCCATGCTTATGCAGTGGTTATACAGTGGAGCTGGTCTCTAAAGTATATTGCTGATAGTGTTCAAGTTGTATTAAACAGTAGCAGAAAAGAAAGTTATCAGTACCATCTGTGCCCTAATACAGCCTTTCGGGGGTGCCCACTAAACCGCTCAACTTGAACTCACAAGAGCTTCTGGTTCTGTTGATACAGCAGCCATTGCTGCAGTATCAAAGAGATTTCTAACAATGAGCTAAGCATCCCGTCCCCCCAACATTTTCTTCTGCCTTTTCAAAAAGGGCTTACACCTCTACTGGCTATCTCTGCAGAAGAAAATCCTGAGCTATAACCCTCCAGCAGTATTACTACTACTATATTTTCTCATATACCACACACATCTTGTTTTTCAGAGACAGAATGTATGAAAAAGGATTTTTCTAGACTTATGGCTTAGAGCAGTGAGGCTCAGGGTTTTGGCCCTGTGGGCCAGAACAGTGGCACAGGGCTGGTCCATGGCTTCAGTCAAGACCTACACAGCAGGATTGGGCTCTGGGACCTGACACCTTTGCCCCAAACACTGGGATTGGGCCCTGGGGGCCTGGCACCATCCCCACCCAGCTCTGAGGGTTGGGATCAGGTGCACATAGGGTCCTGGGTTTCCCTTGGGTTTGGAAGTTTTGCAGCCGGGGAGTGGTGTCACTGTTTCCCCCCTTTCCCTCCTTCCCCCCCCATCAAATTTCCAGACCCTTTGGGAGTGTTGTGGGCCAGAAGACATTGCACCATGGGCCAGATCTGGCCCACAGGCTGGGGGTTAAACCCCTGGCCTAGAGCACCCACCACAGTACTACATATCCAACATACCATTGTTATGGGGTCAAACTTGCCAAAAACTGGTGCCCATTTGAGTGGTTGTGAAAGGGTTAATACTGGCTGTGCCCCCTCCTGTTTCCTGTCAGGGGAGAGAACTGGCAGTCATCTTGTAGCACAGCGTCTTTATCCTTCACAACTCCATGCAGTGAAGTTCTGATGAAGAAAACCAGTTTCCCCCATTTTTATAACACCCTCCATCCTCATTTTGGAGTGCTGATTTTTGAGAACAGGGGTGCATGTAGCATGCAAGTAAGGAAGGGGTGCATGTAGTATGCAAGTACATATAGCAAGAATGAATTTGACTGGTGGTGAACATATGTCCCAATTTTCCCTGGCAATGACAAGAACATAGCATATGTCAATTGTACTGTATATGCCTAGCCTAGGTGATGATGTCTTGACTCATGAAAATCATGCCGTTCTCCAATACCTGCTACTTTTGGACAAGTCTATAAGAAGATTGCCACTGGCTCTGAGAGTTTTAAACTCCCACTGAAGTAGGATGCTGATATCTTCTGAACAAGGCTTTTGTAGATTGCAGGATCACATGAAGAACACTCATTCAGTTGTACCTGAACAACTTCCAAATTCTCATACAGCACCTTGAGCCCACATCCTGATGGTGTGGATTATGGGAAGTATTCTGTGGGTTTTGTTGCAACTGGGAAACATTCAGGACAAAGCAAACTCAGGAAAAGTGACTCCGTGTTATTGAAAAGGCATCGTGCTACATGTTTAAAGAGGCTCTTCTCTTTTAGTTAGGCTTCACATCAGGATTGCTAAAGGGCTTTTCAAAATATTTCCCTTCCTGGTAAGTGGCTTCTCACCCTTTAAAATCTTCTCCTCCCAGCCCGGCCATCCCCCCCCAATTCATGATCTAGTGATTCCATGCTAGTAGTTGTAGGTCAAGTCACTGCAGGCCATGCATGCAGGTGTAAAAGATGCACTTATATATAGCACTGGACAACTTTCTCATGAGAAATGGGAAATAGGCTACTGAGCAGGTGAAAACATGGCCAGACAATGACTGTCACAGAAAGCAGGTCTCTGGTCTCTCTCCACTGACGAGCTGGGTGTGCACTTCTCTTTTGGAGAAGCAAGATGAATCAAATATTTCCGCCCCCCCCCCCGTCTTAAATATTTGATAGATCAGAAGCAGTTAAATTCCTTCCATAATGTATCAAGCCTTGCTCAGTATAATACCTGAGGGAAGAGCACATTCTCTCTCTCACAACCCAGGTTTTGTTTTGATCAAGTCACATATCATTGACACTGCCCCTTGGATAAGTCCTCAGCTCCTCTTCCTCACAGGAGGGAAGCCATCAATGAAATGTTTGTACAGGAATCATTACAAGTCAGCAACGGTAACTATTATTGCCACGCAGACTGCATCTCACTACATCTGCATTTTTTGTAAGTTAATTACAAAAAATGTAAGCAACTGCAAAGAGAAGGAACCACTAAATGAGACAGTGGCAAGTGTGCTGGTTACAGTCACTAGAACAGAGCTAGAAAAGCCATATGGGTCATGTAAATGCCTAGCTTCCCAGATCCTTCAAGAAAATGCTACTGAACAAAGCCAAATATATTCCCTTTGTCCTGGAGGAGGAAAAAATGTCTATTAGTTTTGCTGCTTAGATTTTTCACATGGAAAGATCCTAGTTATGGTGCTTGGTTGTGGTTTTCAGGCTACAGGTCATGGCCAGCATGAGAAGAGGACAAATTGTGTGGTTTTGGAAGCCCCAGCAGGTGATGGCCAAGTACGTTGTTCTCTCTCTGCAGAAAATCAGCTCTGTCAATCCACACTGGGATTTGGGTAGGGTATTCTGAAGGAGGATGCCAATGCTATTGGCAGTTCTGATTAGGGACTCTGCCCTCATTCCTTAAGAGGACTGGGGAGGTGTGCAAGAAGGTGTAGGCATGGATGATGAGGTTCAACAGGTGGAGATGACTCAGTTCTGGTTTACATGCTGCAGCAGGAGATGGATATAGCCAGATACTGCTCTATTACATCTTCACTGATGTGGAGACAGTGGTGCTAATCTGGCTTTAAAAAGTGTAAAGAAAAGCAGAATTAGTACTTGGGTAATGCTTTGCATATGGACTGACTTTCAGCTCTTCCTGGTCTCTATTTTCAAAGTACCTCAGAGTAAAAGCAGCAAATGCTTGACTCTGGGCTTTGGTCTTGGACAGGAGTGACCTCAGAAGGTTTCAATACTGGTAGATCTCCAGCTGTTGCACGAGAGGGCAGGCACAGGCAGAGGCAGACAAGGAACAGGGGCTCCTTATCCCTTGATGCTGCTTTCCCTACCACCGCAGTCGAGGGGGACAACTTTAGGATGACTTTCCACTAGTTAGATTCTATACATGGAAAATTATAACAAATTAATACATTTCTAAGTATAGATTCTAAGTATTGGGGGGTGGGGGGCATCTTAAATTCCAGGCTGTCTTGGATTCAGGTAAATACAGCAGTTTCCACAGAAACTTTGCTACAGGAAGGATGAGGCAGATCTTCACAATGCATCCATCCAATACTTTTTTCACATGTGGCAAACAAGCAGAAGCCACTGGGGATAGTGGCATAGCTGGAAACAGGGCTGGATTCTCCTCGCTGGTGGTGCAAGTCAGTAATAACAGCACTGAAACCAGATCAGAAATCAGACCCTCTTTGAAAATGTGGCAAATGGTAATCATCTCCTGTTCCCATGTGCATACTCACTAACAGTAAAAAGCTGCTGCAAATGTTGATTAACTACACAAAAGAACCAAGATATAAATGGACACTATGTTTACATCCACAGTGACTTCATAGTGAAAAAAGGTCTAATTTCCATAATCCCTGATTCTGGTATTCTGTCCTATGCATCTTTTCTTCTACTCATTGTTTAGGCAGCCATTATCTATAAAGCATTTCACTAGAGGTAGACTTCTAGATAAATCCAATTGTTTAAATAGAAAGTCTCACTGCATCCACTCCTCTGTATGAGCAAGTATCCAGGGAACCATGAAAAAAGCTGCTTCTGGGGAGGTGGTGAAGAGGAGGAGAAAGATAATTAGTTGCTATAACAACTTGGAGGTGACAAGACAGATGATGGTTTTTCCTCATCTTCACAGGACACCTCCATTGATCCCTTTCAGGCATGTTCAGATGAAAGTGATTTCTGATCCTTGTAGAGAGTTACCAGACTCGCAGAGTGAAATACTACTGAGAGAGGAAAGAAACTAGCTCCATTTAACTGGAGGAACTGCACGCTCTTACATTAAGACCATGAAACCAGATTCTGAGCTGGTATAAACTGGAATCACCCTATTAAGTCAATGCAGCCATTCCAGATTTAAGATAATCAGGAATGATGTTGGCCGCTAAGTCTCAGTACCCGTGTATAGCAAATGTATGTTAAAAATAAAAATAAAAGGTATACAAATCAATATGGCTCCATTAGCCGACAGATGATGTTTTCTTCTGTGGCAAGTATTTCACATGGGAACAGGAAGCAGGCACCTAGATCACATTTTCAAAGAGAGGCAGTGGTGTTTTTACTGAAACTGTATGAGAGAGGGATCCAGCCGTTTCCAGCTATGCCACCATGTCCTATGACCTGGCTTTCTGTTTCTTTCTTTCTATTAAACATTTTTCATCAATAATATTCCTGTAGGTTCTTCAAATGGATTTGGAAAGACACCATAGTATTGAAGAATGAAGGGAAGCTAGGAAAGCCCACACCTTTAAACAATAAGAACTTGCAAAACTCTTGAGAGTTTCCATAGTCTAAACATAGAAGTTTTTCCTGTCTTTCAGATCCCAGCACTTTATAAAGAGGACTTCAAGATATAATGCCCAATGCAGAGTTATTTCCAAAGCACTAAGATAACTCGCCTTCTATCCTCCCCCCCACATCTTTACTCATAGAGGAAACCCATTGCCAAAGATTTAGGGTACTTCTGAAGTCAGGAGCTACCACTGAACATCTCTCCATATAGATCATGGATAAAGGCCAGATCCTTGGCTGAAGTCAGTTCAGCTCCAGTAACTTCAGTACAGCTGCACAGATTTATATTACCGAAGTGTCAGGGTTGATCTTTATCAGACAATATCTGTCTATCTATCTATCTATCTATCTATCTCCTTCTGTTTTGCAACAGCAGCAAAGTAAGGAGTATGGTTTATGTAGAGAAAAGTTCCCAGCTTTTTATTCTATGACCATTGCTTCATTCAGCTGCACAACCTCAAGCATGTTGCTTAACTTCTATCACTGTTCTCCATCTGTGTAATGGGCAGGGTAGCATACATCCTATGAGGAGGATCAGCTAGTTGATGTCTGTGAAATGCTGAGAATTATACATTTAGTAATCTTGCTTGGCACATACACCCTCATATTGAAAGTACCAACCCCCATCTATTTTTTTCAGCTGAACTCCCAGGCATGCAGAATCAAGATTATTTGAACCTGCAACATCTCCTGGATTTTAAAGGATCCAGAATTGACCTATTAGAGTCCTTAGCCTGCTGGAAGTGCATAGGAGCCTGAACCTGTGGCTGAATTTGCAAGGGTGCACATGAAGTCAGAGGCAATTGCCTCCGACATCAGTAGGAGAGTCTCCATTAACTTCACTGGTGAGGTATTGGACCCATATTGAGGCTAGTATCTGAAATAGGCTTCCCCAGGTCACAGAGGTCTGCAGCAGACCCTGGAAATAATATCTTTATCTCCAGCGTTCTGCTCCAGCCCTTCCTAAAACCATGCATTCTCCCAAAAACATGTTAAAGTCCATTTGAAAAAGCAGAGGATAGTTGTTACTGCTTCATGTTATATGCTGGTGGGAACTCTGTGTATATCATTATCCTGTGTAATCTTTAGCATTAGCAATTCAAAACTGGGTGCGAAGAATATGATATGAAACTAAAGTATTTATGCCTGTATCTATTCAGTTCTAAATTGGGAACCATACAATCTGCACTACCTCTTACATGCTTTTTCTTAGTGATGGATACCTGCACCCAACTGCTGTAGAGCCAGAGTCCAGTCAGCACCACAGTGCCCATAGAGCAAAGATCCCTGCTGTGTTGAGTTGCTGACCCGCTGGCTCACATTTCCATTGAAATCCATAATTTTCTGTCTGTGTACATCATACATTTCCTTTAACTTGCAAAATCCAGAGTTGCCAGGAAGAGTGTGAGAGAGTTCAGTGTATCCACAGAGCCTGAGAAGCATTCCCCTAACAGGACTTTGCAACTGCCTTCAGAAGCCCTAAAGATAAGAAACTCCCTCCTGATGCTTTCTTGCCAAAGGAAAGCAGTTTCCTTGGAATCTTAAGCAGGGCCACTACATTATATTATTATGATGTTATGTTAGCATATAGCCCAGCTGGGTTTTTTTTTTTTTTCCAGTATTAGTGGCTCTTCAGTTGTTGTCATAATGTAAATGGCCGCTGAGGCCCATAGAAATCCAGGTCACTCCCCACAGGTTGTACCCAGAAAG
>NW_017729025.1:144172933-144221895 GCF_001723915.1 Gavialis gangeticus
GTAAGATATATCTATATATCTTTTTTTTTTTTTTTTTTTCCAGTATTAGTGGCTCTTCAGTTGTTGTCATAATGTAAATGGCCGCTGAGGCCCATAGAAATCCAGGTCACTCCCCACAGGTTGTACCCAGAAAGCTAGTTCCCCACTGTGCATGCTTCCATGCCATACAGAGAGGCCTGCCTGCCCTCCTTCCTCCACAGGGAGCAGCTCTGTCTTATACCAGTCAAAAGCAGGAATTAAGGAAATTGTAAACAAAACAAAGAGCATCATTATGTACCCTTATAAGCCTATGACACATCCACACCTTGAATACTTGTAGTTTTGGCCCACACACCTCAGCAAGGATATAGAAAAGGTACAGAGGAAGACAACAGGATGATTGGGGCATAGCTTTACCTTTTGTCTTTCTAATTTCTACCTATTTACCTTCTCACTGACATCCTGTCACACTTAGACGCTCTCATTCCTTGGAGTCTCAGAACAGCAGAGACTCCCTGTGCCTGAAGAAGGGTGACTGCGCTCAAAAGCTTGCCAAGGACTTTTTTTTCCCAACTACTCAGTTGATCTAATAATAGATATCATATCTACCCAAAGAACCTTGCCTGCCTAGGGACATGGAGGGGCTTTCATGTAAAGAGAGACTAAATAGGCTAAAACTTATCAGCTTAGAAAAGAATCATTTGGTGGGGATGTGATAGAAGTTTACAACATTTTAAGTGCTGCAGAGAAAGTAAGTAGGGATTTATTATTTAAACCTCTCAAAATACTAGTGCTAAGGGACACAAAATGAAACTATTAGGTAGTAGGTTTAAAACTAACAAGAGGAAGGATGTAGTAGAGCTCTGCTGGTCTACAGTGTTTCCTTTTTGTCCCTAAATACCTACTCAGTACTACAGCCAGGGCTGGAAGGCTGCTGGTACAGAAGACTTCTCTTGCACAGTGCAGGAATTGTCTCTTGGCTTTCCCTAGCTGTTTTAAGTTAGTTTTGTATGGCTTCTGCAGTGCAAAGACAGCCAGAGAGTTTGTCCATGTGGTATTAAAGCCAAAGCCAAAGGTCTACAAAAGCCAAGCAGCCCATGAGACAAGTTCATCTGGGAGAGCAGTTTCAAAAGCCAATTGCACCCAAGGGACTGATACACCTAGCATCAGCTCCAGCCATATTGGACTCTCCAGCCTGAATGATTGGTACACATTTACAGCCTTCAGCACAAGTCCAGTACATGTCTTTTGGATCAAGAGCAAGATGTTCCAACTTCTTTCCCCTAAAGCGTACGGCAGGGGTGGGCAAAATGCGCCCCCCGGGCCAGGTGCAGCCTACCAGCCCATTTTATCTGGCCCATGGGGCCCCTAAGAAATTTAGAAAATTAATATTTACCTGCCTCTGGCTTCCTGTCATGCGGTCCTCGATGGCTTGCCAAAACTCAGTAAGCAGTCCTCTGCCCAAAATAATTGCCTGCCCCTGGGAAGTGTGGGGTGGCAAGGTGAAATATCAACTATATATGTTTCAGCCCTGGAGGCTGCACCATTCTTTGCACAGAACAAATTGCTACCACCCGTGCTGCACAAGCCCAGATTGTCCGGTTGCAGATACTGTGTGGTTCCAAGAAAGATGCCAGCAAGCTCCTGTCAAGGAGTTTATTTAACATATATTCTCACTCCACTATAAGCCAGGTAGAAACCACCAACCCTTTTCACAAAGGCCAGGAAACTGACCTTAGCATGTTACGGTTACCAGTTGCTAAGTATGGGTACATCCCCATGATTGGGAACATACATTTCCAAAGGGACAAAAAGCACTGGCACAATATGGGCCGCTACTGTTTGTCCCTGGGGAATGCCTGTGTGTGCATGCCGTGGCGGGCAGCACATTGCCCCGGGTGGGGTAGGTGGGGTGGGAGCCAGCACCTGGACTGGCCCCAGCAGCCTTGCCTGGGATCCTGGGGGCCTCCAGGGCCTGCAGCCATAACAAGTTGTCAGCAGGGAGCCTGGCTGACAGTTGGAGTGTGGGGCTCCAGTTGTTGGCAGCACACCACCCGATGTGCCATCTCACTTTTTTTTTTTTTTTTTAGGTGCAGGGGTTTTTTTGATACCGGGATCTCCCAGTATCAAAACGCTCCTCATGATGCAAATTAGCGGTGCAGGGGATGGATGTGTCCTACCCGAGTGGATTTGAGCCAACAACATAGAATCAGAAGTGCCATTCTGGCTGTGTAAGAGGGCCATAAAAAAGGACAGAATTTCCTCCTTGGGAAAAGTGATACACAAAGGCTCTTCCTTAGTTCTGTCACAACTAGATAACACACTACACATTAGTCCATGCCATAGTCTGGCAGTAGAATACTACCCATAATGCACTGCATTTCAGCTAACCCACTTTCCAGGGTGGGAAGGAAACAGAAGACATGGGATTTGCTGTGGACCAGCTAAGCCCCATCACAGCTCTAGATTACAAACACAGAAGGAAATTAACACCATCATTGCTATCTTGAGGCATCTGTACCTGAAGTCTAGGATCAGAGTAAGTGAGAATCCAACTTTGAAACTCTGTGTCCTGTTGCCAGTTTCTTGAGCTCTCCACTTCCCAGCTTGGCAACCTTTAGGCTGACATGAAACCTAGCAATACAACCCTGCTTCTTTGACTTGGTAATGTAAAATCTGTGCCAGTTTCTCCCCTGCAATAGGATGCAATATAAATGATAAAGAGTCTTGGGAAAACCTGGAAGCCATCACCAAGATCAGACAGCAAGGTTTTTCTGTAAAGCAGCACAATGTTCTTGTACTGGCAAGCCAAAGCATTTCTTTTGCAAATGCCATTCATTTGGGGAGTCCAGTGCCTCCTCTGCAGTTGTTCCAAAAATGATGTCTTGCAGAAGGCTGTTTCTGTTTCAACCAGAGAAACTATCCTTTGTATTAAATGAGCCCCTTAAAGCTCCAGAACAGGAGTACAAAACCTGTGATCCTATATATACCACAAATCCAAGCAGCAGCCCATGCCCTAAACATCTTACAACAGTATGATTAAGGGGCGGAAACAGAAGCAGATACAGTGTAGAAAATGTAACAGGAAGAGTTAGGAATACTGTTGTAAGAACAATGTACAAGCACTTAAGTCTTCAACTGGATGGGGGTGGGGGGAGTTGGGTGTCACAGCAGATGTGAGGTGTAAGATGACATTTGAAAGACTAATGAAAAGGTTTTGTGTCTGTTGGGTTGTTTCACCAAATTTCTCTCGTGCAGAAAGAAAAGTGTAGTGAAAAAGGCGAAACATTTGCTCCCATACAGCATACTGATACTGCTTCAACTGCATCTAAGGTATATGATGCTATCTTGAAAGCAAGACTTTTTTGCCCTGGTTTCCAACAGCTGATTGACCATGATGAAAGTGCTAGTTGAGGTTGAGCTCTGCACCTTCCTTTCCACCTCCAAGACAGAAGAATCTCCAGCTGTTCGTAGTAATGGCTATTGGCAATAGCTGCCACCTTGAAAACCACCAGCACTTGCTAGGGAATGAGGAGTTATGGTCAGCCATCCCTCAGCCCTTCATTCCAACCACATGCCTGTCTTCTTAAAGAAAGGTTTACAGATAACCTTGTTTACAACAGTCCAGTGAACAGCCCCAAATGACCTTTGGTGCAGAAAGCCAGATCTTGGGTACAGAGCAAAATGTATTTGTCTCTAATCTGACTTAATGAGTCAGCCACAAAACGAAGGTTGTAGAGTCAAGTCCTGCTGTGAATGACTCAAAAGTTTTCCATCACCTGTATAAAGTCCAGGACAAATATGTTAATGACTCTTGACACGAAAGAACTGAGCTGTGCTTTTTATGCTCATCTCACCCAAACTTATGGGATTAATAGCTTCTGTGCTGTGTAAGGTATTAGATACATTGGTCACCTATACACAACCAGTTGTTGCCAAAAATACTTGCACAATGCTAGTGGAACACCAGTTCCCTCCTATTCTCAGGAAAGACCATACCCATACGTATCTGCATACCATATGCTTCCCTCCCCCCAAGACAGCATGCACCTTGTTTTTAGATCATGAATGAAGAAAGATTTTTCAGAGTCATCTCTGCCACAGCACCTGCTCACCCGGGTCTGAACCTTCCCTTTATGCTACTGCTCAGTTATTTGCTACTGCCAATTCAGCAGCAGCGATGAGAGAGTTAAATCTGCAGCTTAGGTTCTGCAACAGGCAGAGGTCGAGTGATTCTGATTATAGGGCTTTACCCCAGCTCCATGAGACTGGAGCAATCAGCCCTGGACAAGCCAGTGCCAAGCATAGCCACCTGTCACCATTCCAAGAGCTGCCTTGTTTAAGACATGACCCAACTGAAGGGAAAAGGTGCATGCGGTATGTACATAAATACAAATAAAACACTGACATCTGTGATCTGGTGTAACGGTACCTACTAGATAATTACATTCAGTACCACTGCTGTGTCTCAATACAGCTGCAGGCAACAAACTGATTAATGCTAAATGCTAGTGCTGCTAATGCTGGCCATGTAGGTGTATAGTACAATGCTGCATCAAACTGTAGTAGGTTTTATTTGCTTGGGGTCAACGTGCAGTGTTCTGCACTTGAAGGCTGATACATACTTATGTGGTTAATTTGAGTTTCTAGGAGATTTGAAGAGTGCTCTCCAGTTCTACCAGCAATTCTGAACCTGGAAGCAGTAACAGGCACTGTTGTACCCCCCAAAAATAAGTGCAGAGGCGTTTTCTGACTCTTATCAAGAAGAAACTGTCCAATTACACCCACAGCTAAGACTCAGACATCTGCTGTATCCAATGTGTCCTATTTTTCTAGCTACAGATCTGTAGGAACCAAAAAAAAGTTGTAAATTGAGTTGAGCCTCTTAAATAATCCAGTTCCCTCTCCCCCTTGCCCCCTCCATCCTTCCTGAGAATGAATCCTCATCCAACCCTTTTATTTGAATGCTCTACTAAGAAATTAGAGAGCCCACCTGCCACCATCATTTTAGTTTATTGTGCTGGTTCTAACAAAATCACCTTGTTTGCTACTTTGTGCAATGATAGAAGAGTTCCTCCTGTATAAACTCTAGGCAATCAAACTACTTCTCCTTGATTACCAGCTTCTGTTACTACCAGCACCCTATCCTTATTCACCGTACCTGTTAGTTGCCACACTCCCATATTTTATTTAAATATCTTACTTGGCTGTAATTCACTCTCTACCCTCTCCCCCTTCCCCATAATATTCTGAATGGTGGTTCATTAAAGAGATGGACTGAAACTTACACTGGACAAGGCCTTCCAGAGATGTAGTTTCTGTCTAATAGGTAGATAGTTCCATAGTACACCTGCTATGCTGGACTGAATCAGGGGGTGATGACAGAGACACTGGTCTCTTGAGAAACTGGAAAACACAAGTGAAAGCAGGAAAGAGACCTTCACGACCATCTTGCCCTTGACTTTACAGGGAAATTGCAAGGGCAGATCCCCCCCTTTGGTATCACCAGTGGGGTGAATGATGCTCCTTTGATTTTAAAGGGAATTGCACTTCCACACTCAGGACCTGAATTTATTCAATTTTTGGACATCAGCTCCTTCTTGCCTTACCCATACCATGTTTAACCTTTACCATGCTTAGCTTTGTTTTTGACAAGGTAGGTGAGAGAGGGGACCTTGGCAGTGCAAGTGAAAAGGGAGGTAGATGCTGCTGCTGTGTTTTAGTTTCTAATAGTGGGAGGATGGTGCTCACTCCTGTGGGCAGACACTGCACCACCCTAGAACAGTGGTGCTCTTTCTCCAGCCTGTGGGACAAATCTGACCCACTAGATTCCCCACAGGTCTGAAAGTTTGGTGGCAGGGGAACAGTGGCAATTAACACTGCAACTGCCCATCCTGCGACCAAATTTCAAGGCCCTGCAGCCAGAGGACATAGCCCCACGCATCAGATGAGGCCCAAGTTGGATGTGCGGGACTGGGGGAAGTGGGCCCACTCTAGCACTTGCACTGAACCCGTGCTTGGATCGGGTCCACAGACCAATCCTGTGCACCTGATCCAGCCCTCAGCCCAGAAGGTCAGGTACCACTCTCCTAAAACAATAGGCACTTTAACAAGCGCTGGCCTCCTAGTTTCATGGTTTCTCCCAAGTTCTGTAGCTATGGAATTACTCCTTTCACAGTATGCCCGACTGGGGCAAGACATTTTAGTAGGAAAAAAACCTAACTTTTGGTTTTTAGTTTTCAGCCACGATGTCCTTATCTTGGGAAAAGGTTAAGCTGAAGTTAACTTAACTGCAGGTTGCACAGAATTCATTTTGCCTTGTAAAATGAAACTAATTGTTGCTATTTCCAATTCAGGACACAGCTGCGTAGGACTTCATATCCCCTCAGAAGGGCCCTTTGTTAATGCCAACGTGATAATCCTCTCCCACCCTTTGCTCTCTCTACACCTCTACTGAGGTGCCAGGAAGGGAGATTTTTCTGATGCCAACAGTTAATGCAGCAATACATTTGAGTTCAGCACCCAACAATTTTGAGGGCTGTTGCCAAGGCTTTAATTGTGTCCTCTGGCAAATTGCCACCATCTCTTTCGAAAAAGAGAAGCTTTTCATACTGTTGGCTCTACTGTTCCAGTAAGAGCAAAACTTTGAAGCACAGCAAAATCAGTTCTTTGCATTGCTGCGGGCATCACTCTAAGCCTCTTGTAGGAAGGGAACACAAAGCCCATTGGGCTTCAGCAAGTGAAAGTGTTAAGCTAATGAAGTCTGTACCAGTAGTTCCATAGGCAGAGATCCTCAATTACTGGCTGGAGCTGCAAGACAGCTTCCTGCAGCAGGTGTGCTTTGCAAAAGAGGTTGGAGGTGCTGTGCTCTAGATGGTCTTTGGCTTTTAATGTCTACCATCCACAGCATGTCACCTCTGTCTCCAGTTCAGGCCTATGCCAAATGGAGCCTCATGTTACTCTTCTACCAAGCAAAACAAAGTTTTTCCACGCTGCAGCTGTTTCTAGCACTGAATGCCACAGAAAGTAATTTAGCAGGAATTCTCTTACTGCTTCTAGAGGTCACAAGACACTCATAGCTGCCCAAATCCTCTAATGTGCAGATATAATGGAAGGATCTCAAGAACTTCCTCAAAGAGAACCTGTTTGGCCAACCTCTTCCCCCATGTAATAGGAGGTGAAAGACTACTGGGCCACAGACATAAAGGATAGGGACAGACGTTACACATAAACTGGTTTAAGTGATCAGAAATTGGTTTAAACCTGTAACAGAAGAGAAGCTCAGAGCACATAAACCAGTTTCAAAATGGCCCAAATCAGTTTAAGATAAACCTGGTTGAATGTAGTATCAGAGTTAACCGATTTGGGTCAAAC
Source organism: Gavialis gangeticus (assembly GCF_001723915.1). Taxonomy (NCBI): domain Eukaryota; kingdom Metazoa; phylum Chordata; order Crocodylia; family Gavialidae; genus Gavialis; species Gavialis gangeticus. The sequence continues at coordinate 144,180,287 of NW_017729025.1, forward strand.
CAGTTTATGGAACTTCTGTCCTAGACCCCCTCCTGGTTCAAGTTAGAGTCCCCCAGCATGCTTTTCAGCCCTGTGCTGTGCTGTGCTGTCTGCTTCAGAGACAGAAGGGCTGGCCCTTCTCCTCTGCTCCCTCGCTGGAGCACTGAGGGCTGGCTCATTGGCCCCTCAGGCAAACTCTGGCTAGGATCTGGGGCCAGGGAGTGGGGAGTAAACACCCCTTCTCCTGTTCAAACTTCCTGTAGGCTGTAACTGTCGACTAAAAATCCCAGAGGCACCTGGAAGCAGGAAGAGGAAGTGATGAGCAACCCTGCAGAGTCCTGCTACTGTGATTTTGGACTGCAAATCCCAGAGACCTCAGGAGTAGCAGGAAGAGGAAGCAAACACACAGCTCATGTTGGCCTCATAGCAGAGAGCCTAGTATCACCTGGCTTCTGGCCTGAGCCACAGCAGGCATGTGCCTGTATTTGCTGAATCAAAAGTCAAAGTCTGTTCATTTGTTTATTGGTTCAATCTTTGCAGTTTACACTAATCTGCAAAGACTGAATCCATTCAGCCTCAAGCTTTTTGACTGTCTGTACTTAGCCCAAGAGGTAACATGACTGCTGCTCTTTCCAAAGGATGCTCAGCCACCAAGACTGTTTAAATATCCCTTGTAGGTGCCTGTTTGGGTTTACCAATAAACTCTGGTCATGTGGTCTTGCTTTAGGAACACATTTTGAACATTTCGTATTTTAAAGGCATAACAAACTTGGGGGAGAGCTAGTGTTAAAAGAAGATTTCAGGAAAGTCCTTGTGAACTGAGGGAATGAGTCAGCTGGTTCCATGACAAAAATAATCAGAAAAGTCTCTTTCTCAAGGATTTGTGCACAGTGTTAGACAGCAGATTGGAATATGAACCAGCCTGCTATTCTGAGCAGCAGTGTGCTTTCAAAAGCCTTCTTATGAGGAAGTGAGCATTTTTGTTGGGGCATATTCATTCCTCCCATAGAGAGTGGATGGAAGGTGGGTGGGGGAAGTGGCTTGCAGTTCGTCTATCCTGGGATTGTTGGTCTGGCCCCCAGCACAATTTAGAATTGTTCTAGCTAGCACCTCCATTGCCATGGCTTATTAGTTTACACCAGAGACAGAGAACTGCCAAGCTGCAGGACTGTTGGATACCCTGTCTCAAACCTGGAGCCTGCCCATTTTGGAATGCCACCTTGTGCTATTTGAATACAGGTTCTGCAATGGCAACACAGAACTGGGGCAAACAGAAATACCTACATTCATGTTCGCACCTAAAAAAGTAGGCTGTCACCTATGAAAGCTTTTGCCTCTCTGAACCAGTTAATCTCCAAGGTATCAACCCACCATACCTTCTGCCTACCTTCATACTAGCATGGCTAACTCTCTCTACAGTTTCCTGGAGATCCCAATTTTGTCTCTGCAGTCCATAGGCATGCCTTTCTGTTGCAAGGTCTATTGCAAGGACATTAGTCCCATGGGTCAGTGATTCTCAACCAGAGTGCTGGGACCTCCTGGGGTGCAGCCAGATCTTTTGAAGGGTGCCACAAGGAGATAAGCAGATAAACTAAGCAAAGAAACACAGGCTCAGGCTTGTTGCTTCCTGGACAGTCTTCTACCTGTAGTGCCTGGCCTCTCTGCAAGGAGGTAAACACTGTAATATATCAATTAGTTTTTGAAATTGAATGCCACTCAATTCCTGAAAGTTATGAAGGGGTGCCTTGAGTCCAAAAATGTTGGGAACCATTGCTGTAGGTAGTGGAGAACAGGCAAAGCTTTTGTACTTTGCAATTCTTTTACTCTATCAGTAGCGATTCTCACTTAACTAACAAGTTCGTTAATCCATAGAGTAATAAGCCAGTGAGTGACTGTGGGAGGGAAACTCAGAGGAGCTGGAAGAAGCAAATCTTCAACTCCTCTTTCAGGACAGAATAGGGGTTCATAGCAAGCTGGCACCTATGAGAGGTCATAGGTCCCTGTCACTCTACTGCCGTGCACTAGACGTTAAAACTGATCCTGTACAGTTTGTCAGATTATCAATTAAAAACACTATAGTGGTCACTCTACTTTGAGGAACACTGACCAATGCTGACCAACAGGGAAATGATCTCTAACATAGGCTACTGGTAGGGGGTGCACATGCCCCCCCCAACAGGGCTGTCGCCGTCGGCAGCTTCTGCAGGTGCCCCCCCAGGTTCAGGAGGCACCAGTCACTCATGATCTCCAGCCTCCCTCCATGTTCTAGGTCACGGGTATAAAACATATGGCTTGTGAGCCAGATCTGGCCTATAAAACTGTTTCATCTGGCCTGTCAGTAGTCTAGCAAGTTACCCAAAGTTGGGGGGCATGGCTGGTGGAGTATGACCTGCTGCAAAATTCAGGGTCCCTGGCCCCAGTGAAAATTGTGATCAGTGACAGAGGGGTGAGTGAGGGCTGTTCAGATACAGCCCTTGCCTCACTGCCAGCTGTCCTCTACTAGCACTGCCATCCTCTCCCCACCTGTGCAGCTGCCCAGTCCACACTGCCACTCACCCTTGGATCCATATCACTGGCCCCAGACCTAGACCCACCACAACTGCTGTGAGGTCCACAGATCTGGCCATGGAGGAGCCCCACACCTCTGGTCTGGATCCAGCTCAGGGCCTTGCGGTGAGTTTGATATCCCTGCTTTAAGTTTTTTCCCCTTCTGAAGTATCAGTGTTGGCTATGCACACAGGTACTTAGCAGACCAATGGTCTAATCTGTTAGGATTGCATTCCTCTGTGTATGACTAGCCTGTTTGCTGCACTTACCCATGGAAAGTCTAAGTCATCACCTTCTCATGCGGTTCAAATTTAAGACCTGCTATTCTAAATGCCTCATGAGCTTATGGACACCAGGGGAAAAAAAAAGAAAAAAAGACAAGCCATGACTTGCATCAACATAATCTACTACAGCAAAACTGCTGACTGCTTTAAATATTTAGTGACACACAAGTGGAAGTGAAAACAGTTATTCCAATAGGGCAGAATCAGTGTGAGACTTACAATACAGGATACCAAGAGCCGAAAAACCCAGCTCTTCTTTGAAAAGACAATGGAATGCATACAATTCTACTGAAGTCAGGCTCCTGAGGGGTGGGCGGAGAAGGAGTCTCTCTGTTTGCTGGCTTACACAGAACATCGTGCAAAGACTCTGCTAAATGGAAGTATTGGTATATTATTTTTAAATACATTTCCTGGAAATTGTTTTTTCAACCTAATGGGAGCCATCAGCCTCAGCAGGTCGTGACAGCTATTGGCAGGAAAAGGTTGCAACCTAACTCCCTGCTCTGGAGCGTTTTAGAAAAAAAAGTTCAAGGTAGAAGAGAGAATCATTGTATTTCCTTGGGGGCACTGAAAAAACTGTTTTTCACAATGTTTTCCAGTTTCATGTCCAGTTCTACCACTTCCCTTGCATCTCATGATTAGGGAATTTTTCCTCCCTTATTCTCCAAATTAGTTTCCCATCTACAATCTTAATTTCAACCTATGACTCCTATTTATGTCCCTTTGTACCTCATCACATTTTAAGAGACAGTGGGTGCATCTACACAAGATGTTTACTGCAGACAGAGCCATCTCTAGGGTACAGTGAATCGGGGCAACTGCCCTGCACCCCACACTTGGGGCACCCATGGAGCCGGGTACAGCAGCTGCAGCCCCTCCTGTGAGGCCTGCCTGGAGCTGGTGGCTCAGCCCCATGCTTCAGAAAAAGCACAGAGATCCCCCACCCCCTCTTTGCAGGGGTACCATGGCCCCCGCACAGTGTTAAGGGGCCCCTGCACAGGCTGATATGCCCCAGGCCCTGCACTTCCGTAGGGTCAGCTCTGACTGCAGAGCTGCCTAATTACCTCCACAGTAAAGTCTCCACATCCACACATGCAGCCCTATTAGTCTGCAGTAAACTAATGAACTCTGCTGTAGGTTAGTACTTGTATTTACAAGTACTATCTTATGGCAGAATTATTTACTGCACCAGAATGTGTGTATAGATGCTGACAAGGCTGGCTGGGGTACTAGGGTGCTTCAGTGCAGGGGCTGCTTGCTGGCTGGCCCTGCACTGGAGCACCCTTGTGCCCTGGTCAGTCCCTCCACAGCATGTTGGGATGGGCTGGAGCAGCCATGGACTGGCAGGCTGATCCCTGAGCCCGACCCAGCTCAACTTGCCGCAGTCCCACGTGCACATGTAAATGTGACTCCCAGGAGCAATAAGTTCTGGCACGATGTGTGTTGGAGTTTATTGTTTCGCATTAATTGCATATGTAGACACAGCCAATATTAAGCATTCAAAAACACCTGCATGACTTAAGGACCCAAGTACCCTTTTCAGAATGGATTTAGGCATTTGATGTCTGAGCTGGAGTGAAAGTCAATGACTAAGGACAAATCTGTTTTTCAGTCACAACATTTACTTCAGTGTAGAGTTCGCTTTATACCAAGTGGCTCTCTGTCTCATGCTGAGTTCTGTGCTGCTCCACCTTCATCTACCCTTCCAAAGAAGCAGGGTACAGGTATCCCAAGTCATACCTCGCCCATGATTGTTTACTTGCATGGAAAACAATAAATTTTAAATCCTGTTAATACTATTTAACAGCTGGAAACCAGAAAGAGAGCTTGTAATATGGGACCAGCCTCCTCTCTAGGAAGTTCCAGCAAATACAAATAATAGTTTGGGAACCAATGCAGTAAATACTTCTTTATTTATGGTTTCTGTACCCTAATCTTGAAGAGAATGATGCATATGTTTGACTTCCCACACGTATAATCCTTTTTACATCGCTGCAATTTCTTACATGCATGCCTTTATAGGTTGGAGGATCCTAGTTTTGACTTCCTATTAGTCTGCCAAAGTCTTGGAATATTTCTTCAGACATGGGAAAATTGCTATAATTATAACTGTGTTATTATAGTGTAAATATCATGGAAGTGGTTTTATAGTAATTGAAAACAATTTTAAAGGCACATAAATCAAAGTCACTTCAAAACAACAGGAACTTAGCATCCAGCTAATACACACATATGAAATTCAGGGCTTGCAAATGCAATTTCTCCACAATTGTTTGTTAATGTTTATGTACTGTGTTTCAGTCCTGTGTAAACTTAGCAGGTGAGTTCAGACAACTTGGGAGGAAACAGTGTTTATAAGTGTAGGAAAGATAATAGATTCTTATTCAAACACACGACAGAAAGGGTAGCATATGGGAGGCTACCTGTAGCATACTCTTACCTTTCTGGCATTGAAGTATAGCCTTGTCTGTCTGCCCTCTCTCTTGGGCAATTTCATGATTTGCTACAGTTTAGCCATCCAGCCAGACTACAAAGACTTCCCTTCTTCAATTTTGTACTCAGGATACATTCAAGGCCCTTCTCAAACCACAGCCTTCACTTGTGTTGATACACAGTTAATCAATAGCACAAGGACCTTGTAGTCAATGGGCAGAATAACCTGCCCTGCCTTACAAACTGCACAAAGGGAGATTTCTCCTATTTTCTCTGAAAATCCCAACCGTGTACCCAAACAGAAGTCACCTCTCAGTTTATAGTTCAAGCCCTCTGTGCCTCATTTGCCCACAACCTCTTTCTTTACTTCCTTCATCCCTTTTTCCAGGGGTCATCAAGAGCTTACTCATCTTTACGCCTCACGTCCAAAACATTCCCAGCTTCCATAACAAACCTCTGGCAGGGAGGGGTTTGTTATATACGCCCTGCCATTTCTTCCCAGCATGCTCTGCTGTTCCAGCCCACAGGTGCAGGGGACTTGCACTACCCCCTCCAATCCTTGCAAACTTCATCCACTAGCATGCACCAATATGAGACTGAATCAGACCCAGGGCTGTGCTGGACCAGTAGGGTTCCTTAAAAGGCCATTGCACACTCTGGTATATAGCATTTAGAATCACAATACTTTACAAGATATAAAAAAAGCAATATTAAAAAGGGGATTTTTGCCTTTCTATGGCCAGAGGGTTCTTTTCATAGAAGGGCCATCTGACCGCAACTTCCATTTTCACAAGTAGCTCACTGACTTCAGAATCTAAACCAACAAATCTGTAAACTTCCTAAATTTCCAGGACTGAACTCAGACCAGGCATGCCAAGCAGAGACTTCTACTGTTTGAGCTGTAAACCTAACTGCATTAGTTCACAGAAAGCTGTCCTCTCAAAATGGGAGATGGACTAGGCAATGGGTCTGCTCCTCTCAGCCCATCAGTAGAAAGTACTTCTGACCCATTTGCTGCTCCAGAGAAACAGGACAGGCTACTAGGCCACATGCCAAATCTGAAAAGAAAGCCAAGGCAGGATTCTCTTGACTATTTCTTTCTCATGTTTTCTTCCTTCCAACCTACAGATGCTTGGTAGCTGCCAGCCATTTCCATTACAGTGTCTGCAGCTTTGGTGGCAGGGGGGCTTAGTCTGAGAATATTCTTGCTCATTCATTATGTGCTGGCAAAATTTTCCCCAGGAAGACAAGCCAAAGAGGAAAAATGATGATTTGCAACTGGTTAGGGAAACTAGATAGGGGAGTCATTACCAATCTGGTATATAATATAAGGTGGCTATGGTTCATTAATGTGCTGTTTGTGAGTGAGGTATGTAGCTTGGCTGCTAATAGAGTATTCAAAATTTATGTTGATATTAGCCTACTAATAATGTATTCAGAAACAGTAAAATATCTCACTGCTACAGAGGGACCCTCCCTCCAATAAAACAGTAGCTTTGAAAGCTCTGTCTGCTGTGGCAAGCTCAGACTTCCCCATGAAGCTCATTTTCCATGGTCATGCTGCTTCATACATTACCTCTCACATATATTGCATGTGAGTAAACCCTCCATCTTTTTCACTTTAATCTTCAAAATTCACCCAAACTACGTTTGCTTGTTGAAGCCTGTGTATTGTGTCACATTCAGGCTCCATTACTTTGGCATTGCAGCATGTAGATTTGCAGTCCTAGATCAGATTGGTGTTTTGGACCCAATGTACACTGAACCAATGGAAACATTTCCACTGAATTTGTTGGTTTTTGTATCAGGCCTTGGCTTCTTATTTCTAAGATGTCAGAGGCAGCAAAGGGCCAAGTGACTGGAAAAGAGGGAAGTACCTTCCAGACTACAAGATTTAGGAGGGGCCTGAACAGACGTGCAGATTAGTGTTTTGTAAATTCCTTTTGAGATCTCCAATATCTCAGTTCTAATCCTCAAAGGGAACTTGTAAAACATCTTTTGTAGATGAGGCTATGAACTTCACTTAATAAATCTACTGGATACAAAAAATCATGGACTACATAGAGACATTAGATTTATGACACATTACAATCTGCCTGACATCTGATTCACCAAGTACCTGCCTGACCTGACCTCTTACATTCTTTTCCCCCCTTTTCTCCCCTCCCCTCCTTTTATGCCCTTTGCCCTGATTTCCAACTATTCCTGTTTTTTTACCTTATATTATTACCACTGTAGCGTTTCCCTTTGGCTCCCCTCCCCCCATTTTCTTCCCCCTCCCTTACCTTCTTTAGCTCTTGTTTTTCTAATTTTTACCTATTTATATTATCACTGACATCCTGTCACACTGAGCTTCTCTCATTCCTGTTTTCCTGATCTCCTACTATTTCCTTTTCCACAGACAGCCTCTTTTCTACCTTGTATTTTATCACTATGTCTCCCTTTGGCCTCCCCCACCCCTTGCTTTCCCCTCCCTTACCTGCTTTACCTTTTGTCTTTCTAATTTCTACCTATTTCCATTCTCACCGACACCCTGCCACACTTTTAGCTTCTCTCATTCCTTGGAGTCTCAGAACAGCAGAGACTCCCTAGGCCTGAAGAAGGGTGACTGCACCTGAAAGCTTGCCAAGAACTTTTTTCCAACTACTCCTCTTTTATTAGACCAACTATCACATCTACTCAAAAAACCTTCCCTGCCAACACAGCTACAATCAGATACCCAGTGAAATAAATAAAAATACTAACAGAAATTATAGAGAGATCAGGCCCTGTATAGGTTTTTTTTTCCAATGAGAGAAATAGATCATTTAATGCTACCTTAGAAAACAGAAGGAAATCTGCTTCTTCCCTCTGTTCTCCATCCCAACTCACCAACCAACCAGATTCCATATCTCTATTTGGCAGAGAGCTCAGGAAAGCTCCAAGACAGAACTGGAAAAAGCAACTGGAAAGTATGTTCAAGTTCAAGGACATTTGGGTTCAGTGTGTGGGTGCTGGTAGAGAGAATGCTTTTAACTAGAACGGAAGGAGCCTCTCAGAATCAAGACAGTAGTTTTACTCTGTGGTTTATGGTGCTGTAGGCTTTAACAGAACTAGTGATTTTCCTTGTTTTGATTGTTTTTTCCAGGTGAAGAGTGAAGGCCCAAAACTGGTGCCTTTTTTTAAAGCCACTTGTGTCTATTTTGTCCTCTGGCATCCAACTTCCAGCCCTTCCTGGTTCAGTGCCCTCATCAAGTGTCTGCCCATCTTCTGCTTATGGGTTTTTCTGCTGGCACATGGGATCAATTTCCTAATTGCACATCGAAGTGCCAGCAGGATCTTGGCTGGATTAATATTCTCGTCAGTAGGGGATGCCTTCCTCATCTGGCAGGAGCAAGGTTACTTCATTCATGGTAAGCAATGTGCCAGTCCTAAAGGAATGAAATGGTAACTGGGCCATCACTTTATTTAGTTCTGGATTGCTGGGTCATATACAGTGTTTATACATGTGCTCCAGGATGCTTGGGGTGGGGAAAGAGGGGCAGTGCTTTAATTAGAGTGGCTCAGAGAGGTAATTAAAGTGCCCAGAGCATCATGTGCATCAGTGTCCCTGCAGTGAAAAACGGCGGTAGGGGAGCTTTAAAGCGCTCATTTGAATGTTAGTTAACTAAAGCTGGTTGGGGGCACTTTAACTAAAGCTCATGAATTAACAGAGTCAGCTCCGATGCATTGCAATTACAGTGCATCAGAGCAGCATCAACATATATGTATAGGCTCCCATAGTTTAATTATTCATCCAGTATTAACTTAATCAAGGTGAGGGACTTATCCCTTGCATAAAGCCATTGCAGTTAGGAGAGTCTTGTCATGCATAATTTCCCCTAAACACTTCTGCTTCCACATTCTGAGATCTGACAGCAAATTGGTGTCCATATCAGGCAGATGACTACATATGCCAGGGATCACTTGCTGGTTATCACCTGGACTGGCAGGAGTAATATTCAGGGAAAGAGAAAAGGAAGCTCCCCATGACATTCAGCCATGAGCATCTAGCTGGTCTGTGAAGGGTATTCGGTCAGTCTTCCTATTCAGAGTTCACAGCTAAACTGTACATCATACAGTTCCCACTATAATGCAGAGAAGCTAAGGGGAGTCCTATGCTTTGGAGGTGAAGGTGGGTGCTAGAAGCCATGACATCAAAAGCCTAGCCCTAGTTGAAGATGAGCTGATGTGAATCAGTCAGCCTAAGATGATTTTGCAAGACAATTATGAGGCTAACAAGCAGGAGTATCTTGAGGGCGACTATGAGACCCCCTGGCAGCAAGAAAGAAATCAATCTTGTCCTACTTGAACACCTCAGGGTAACCTCCTCACAGTCTTATCTTGGTGGAAATTGTATTGTATGTTGGGAAGCTGTTCCCCAGAGTCCAAGTGTGCCCACTGGATCTATATTTTTGCTAGCTCCACCAGACCCCTAGTCCTACTCATAGCAATGGACACAAATGTTACCCCATGTTGTGCCCCACTAGCACTTGTTTCTCACTAATTGGTCCCATCTGTGCTCCCAGGCACTAGCTCACCTTAGGGGTATTAATTGTGCCCTCCAGCCACCCCCATGCCTTACAGGTCTTAATCTTGATTCATTCACTGTGTCCTCTGGCCCCATCTGTCTGCATCAGTCAGCCTACAAGGCCCTATTTATTTCTCTAGGCTCCTGGACCTGTCTTAACTCCATCCCTTCTACCCAAGCCTTGGCTATGAGCCTCTTGACCTAAGCCTAGCTTTTCTCCCTTTCCCCACCTCAGCTCAGGCCTACGTCCTCTTAGCCACAGCACGTCTGTATCTTAATTCAGCCTTTGGGATCTTGGCTTTACTCTAACCTGGCATCCAACCCTCCAGGCCCTTCCCCCTGCAGGCCTGGAGACACAGGAGGCCCCAGGTACCCCACCACATGATCTTCTGTCCACCTCTACAGCCACAAGCTAGTTCTTTGGTCACAAGCAGACATCAGCCACCTGTTTCCAACCAATATGCTTGAAGCTCCTCTGAGTCACTGTGCTGCTACAAGACCCTCATCCCTACTCTCTAAATCCCTACCAACCCCTTGCATACCTTGTCTAGCTTGCAGCTTGCTCCCAGACAGCCTAAGCTAGCAGAGGTATCTCTTCTTACAGGACTCAGAACCCTATTGCCTCAGGAACCCAGATTTATATCCCCCAAGCACCACCTTTTCCAGGTAGGTGTGCTCCTGACTGGCCGCAGGTTTGCTCTCTCCACTTAATGAGCAGCAAGCTGCTGTTTTCCTAACTGTGTTGTCTTTGTTTCCCTCCTGCCTAGCTTGAGCTCCTGCCTGTTGCCCGGCATCTAGCTCCTGAGTCATTACTTGCATCTGTATAGCTCTCTGGCTAGCTACTCTCCTAGAGGGAGCCCTTACTCATCTGCCTGCAGACCTTCCCACTGCACTTTCCTTCTTACAGTAACAAGAGCCTCTGGCTCCCTGTTATTCTGCCTATATTCTATAAAGAGAATGCTACATAGCAAAACCCCCCTCCAAAAAACCCAAAAACTACATGCCAAGAATGTTTTGAGAAACTTAGCTCAGTATCAAGGGAGGCACAACAAAACTGTGGGCAGTCAGGACCTAATAATTTAGATCCCAATGCTTTTCACCTTCAGCAATGCTCCCTTTAGCTTCAGAAAGCCAGGGCAAATCATGAGTTTTTGATTCCTTCATTTAATTGGACTGATAGAATTCCTGAAATCAATGTCCACCAGCCCAGTTGCTTCAAACACTCCATTGACTGCAGCTGCTGACAACTGCACTGGGACAATGCTGTGAAATGAGGCAGCCTCTCCTATTCAGGATGTTTTCAGGCTTGAATGGTGGAGACTTCTGCCTCCACCATCCCAAACAGGTCAATGTTTTATTTTCTCTGGCATACCCCTGAGCTCAGATTCTTTCAGGAAGGGGAAGAATTTGAGGTGCTAGCTATGAAAAAACAAATGCCATGAATCTGGCTTCAATGCTGCTCTTCAAGGGCTTATCCAGAGCCCATTAAAATTCAACAGAAAGATGCTTACTCATTTCAGTGGGCTTTGGATTAGGTCCTAACTGCCCACAATTTTGTTGTGCCTCCTTGATACTGAGCTGAGTTTCTCAAAACATTCTTGGCACGTGGTTCTCTGTTATTTTACAGCCTTGATCTCATCTGGGGGTCCACCGCTCAGGTAGCCAGTCTATACCTGAGAGCTGTGTCCCAGTGAGCAAAATGGAAAGGGTAGTGTCATCAACCTCCCCCCCACCAGTACCTGCTTGCTGGTTGAGAACTGCTGCTTTGGGGGATTTAGACACATTTTTTTTCCATTAAGTTACATAAAATGTGTATATAATATTCCTATGAAGTATTATATACTGTGAAAATATCAGCTTTCATATTGGGTTTTTTTCACAGGCTGATGTTAAACATTTGGCCTTTTGAGTTACCTTAGCAATCTTGAATACTAGTGAAGGATACAACTGACAGATTTGAGCTTCAGGCACTTACTGACAAGATATACACCAGAATCTTTGCCCTCCACTAAAAAAAAATACATTTTCTCCTTGTTTAAAGTTAATATGTTAGAGCTGAAATTGTCCAAATTTTGACACTGTTCTTTAAGGACATTTCAAATTTAAGTATCCAATAAAAAGAAATTTTAACCAAATTTTGTTTCCAACCCCATTAATATAGCTTTCAGTCTGAAAAAAGAGAGTTTTGGAGCTGGTCTTCTATGAATAATTTTGAGAAGAGTTTACTAAAGGGCATTTGTTTGTGATTTTTATAGGGAAGTGAAAGCCCTGACGACTTATTTTTGATCTGATATCTTTTTCCCCCCTCTTCTGCTCTTTCAATCAGCTAATAGAAAAGAGCTTTGCAGGTAGCTTCCTCTTATATGTAGTAGATATTTGGTAACTGTAAAGTTCATCTTACTTGGTGATAGACATTTTAAAACAATTCAAACAGTGTAGGCAGGGAATGACATAAAAAGCAGACTTAAGTCACTTGAGATGAGGTTGGAGCCTCCTTCATTGGGAAAGGTCAGGCAAAGTAGCCAAACAAGTCAGTTGCTTGTGCTGCAAGTGGTCCATAACGAAATGGGAAGAAGAACAAAAGATGCAGAGGGAAAAGGCTGAATTGGCTGGAAAGTTGTATTTGCAGAGCTTGGTTGGGAAGGCTTGTCTGAGTAAGGGCTCTGTCCAAGTATGAGCGTGTAATCTGCAAGCCTTTCAATTACAGAATTAATGTATCCATTTTCCAGTAGTTAAGATTTTCTCTTCTTTTATCTATTTTCTGGCCTTTAGCCACTCCCACTCCAAAATGAGCTTTTTGGAAGCAGCTTATGTCTTGTCTGTGGCTAACTCAGCATGTATCAGAAACCTCTTCCTCTCTCTGATTCTCCTTTTATTGTTCTCCTTTTTTCTTGTTTCCTCTTCCATTATTTACTTTAGCAGCACCAAACCAGTAGGGTCAGTAGCATTATACCAGGGATACATTTGACATATTGTCTCATCCTTTACTTCTACTGACTCGTGACTTTTTCTTCCCCCGGCACTTCATAGGTGTCTGTTTCATTTCCATGGCTCTTCCTGTACTGCCGCATCAGAAAGTTGCCTGTGTCACAAAGGGTTTTGGAGCTAGTATTCTAGGAATAGCTAAAGGCCATTTGTTTGTGATTTCTTTGGGAAAATATGTTCAGTTTCATTGAGTTTTCCCTCAGCACCCCGCAACTGTCCATGAACAATACCTTGTACCCATCTAGTCCTTCCTTGCCTTTCCCACAGGTTTGTTTTCTAACTTGATGTTTTCAACTTGATGTTATTTTCTTTAATCCTACCCCTGGCTTTTCTACATAATGTCAGTGAACCCTTTGGAGAAGAAACCTCTCCTGACATCTGCTTGGAAGTATTCTCACATTCCTTAATTTCACATAGGCCTTTACGGTGTTTTCCCGTTTGATGTAGAACAAATAATTTTTCTTCCAGCTTCTCTGTAGTTTCCCTGGTCCCTACATTTAACTCCTGGAATTTTTTTCGCTTCCTGTTCCCCAAATTACTTAGGTTACTCTCCACTGCACTTCTCTTTTACCTCCTTCGCCCTTTCCATATCATTCATCTTCTTCAGTGCCTTGCTTTTTGCATGTGGTCTCTGACCTACCTCTCTCTGTACATCTTCCATTCTGTGTATGGCAGTGCTGCAGTGGCTTGGTAGGACATAGAAACACTCCTGGTGGAACTTCGTTCTGATGTTCACCAAAGGTGAAGACACCTCCCTCTGAATGAGATGCTTCAGTACAGTGTTTTGGCTTATGGTTGTGATAAACATGTACAGCAAACCTCTCACTGCTATTTTAGTGACTATGGAGCCCCCACTCCCCTGGTACCAGAACATAGTGATCTGCTTTTCAGTCAATGGCCTGCTGCATTAGATTGCAGCCAATTCAGATTCTTTTCACTGTTCAATTTTTAGTGTGTAGGCCTAAGATCTCATGTCTGAAAGACTACCTTTTTTCTTCTCTGTAGATAATTGCAGAGGTGTAATGACCAGGGCCTACACCCTGAGAGGCAGCAGGGGTGGTGGTAGGGGCTGGACTGGTTGCAGAGGTGGCTACCAGTTTTGCACCTCCTCTAAAAGGACACCTGCATCTGATGTCTTGGTATCTGGTGTCTTGGTCACCCACCGCTCATTTTGCTACTGGATAATTCATGTATGGGGATTACAAAGGTGGTTATCAAAGACAGGATTTCACTTCCTGTGACTGTAGGTACTCAGGTAATTTCTTAAGGAAGCATTTTGTCTGGTAAGGATGGCCTTCTCTACAGGCAACTCTGTATTAAGATTATTCTTTTGAAGAAAAGGGTTCAGATTTTCAAAACATTACAGTGGGAATTTTGCTGTTAGGAGCTGACTGAACCTTCATCATAAATAGTGAACCCTATACATTCAGTTTTCCTCCATTGGGTTCTTGATTGTCATGGGGTAATGTTTGCTTGTCACTCTGATTAAAGCTCACAGTCACTGTGACAATGTCTCTTTCCAGGTTTGCTGATGTTTGCCATTACGCACATCCTGTACTCCTCAGCCTTCGGGATGAAGCCTTTGGACCTGAAAGCTGGCATTGTGATGGTCCTCATCTCCTGTTCCTGTTATACCTTCCTTTATTCCTACCTCTCCGGCCCATTCACCTACCTGGTGGCTGTCTACGTTGCACTGATTGGCTTCATGGGCTGGAGGGCCATTGCTGGGGTGCAACTGTGCAATGACCTTTGGACTTGGACCAAGCTTTCAGCCTGCATCGGTGCAATGCTTTTCATGGTGTCAGATCTGACCATTGCAGTTAACAAGTTCTGTTTTCCTGTGCCCTACTCACATGTCATCATCATGGCCACTTACTACGCAGCCCAGATGCTAATTGCACTCTCAGCTGTGGAGAGCAGGGATGAAGAGGACTTCAAAAAGAGGAACTAGATGGAATGCTGGCAGGTTCATGAACTCCTTGGGTATCACTGGGGTGCTGAAGCTGCTTTCATCTCTGAGAGAGAACAACTCCTTTTCTCTAGGTGCATTGGTGATATAGTTTTGCTTCTTTGAAGCACTATCTTTGGGGCTTCTTTTTAGCTGGCTCTCCCTAAATGCAGCTTACTTCACTGTGGAGTCCACATCAGAAATGCTTAGACTGTTCCTGCAGTAGCTACTCATAGATCTTTTCTTCTTTGAAAACTTCAGGAGTCCTCTCTAATGCTACGTTGTATTTGTTAAGCATGAGGCTGGTGCTGAATGCTGTGGAAGGAGGGGGGCTAATTTAAAGAGACCATAAAAAGAGGCTGCATGGTACACTGGGTTGAGACTTACTTTCAACTCTGGACATACAACTCCAAATCCCATCTGAAGTGATAAGTGAAAAGGAGTTTAATCTAGTTTCTAAGCTAGTCCCCAGTTACATGCATTACAAAACCACTACATTGTGTGAGGCAGTTGATAGTTTCTGCTCAAAGGATGACTGTGATTAAATAGGCAAGAGGGTCTTGCAGGTCAGGACTGAGATGCATTAGCAAAATATCTGGCAGGAAATTCTCACTCTACTTGGTTCAAACCAAGGTTCTTTCATTGTTCCAGATTCATGCAAGCTTTTCCTAAAAGGCCATTTCAGGCTTTTTCTGGCTAATGTGAATGCTATCAAGCATTTAAAACATGGCAGACTTACAGTGACAACAGTAGAATGCAATGACATTCAGAGACTGTGAAAACAGGAAATGAGAAGGTTTTTTTAAGTGGATAGATTACAATCCAGGGACAAGTGCCTAAAGGTAGGTGGCAGTTTTAGCAGTCATTTTTCAGCATGTGTCATCTTGGTTTGAGATAATCCTGTAGAGCAGTTCCAAGGTGTGATGGAGCATTGGCTCTACCTTTCAATATCAGACCTCCACCTGTGTCACCAGTGGCCTTGTTGGCTCAATTTGTCACCCAGGAAATCCCATGAACATCCACTCTGCCTTCAGCTATAGGTGTTTTGGAGCCCCCGAATCAGTGACAATATTTGGGCCAACCACATAAGAATTCAAAATCAAGGTAAAGTATTAAAACAGGAAGCACTTCACACGATCCAATCTGGAACATAGCACTTTGAGCACTGTGACAGTTATTCCAGACAGAGGTCTTTGGATCCCTCATTAGAGTGAACATGCAACTGTTGTACCTATGAGCTTGGCAGAATTTCAGCAGCATCTGTTTATTTAAATAAGGTCAGTGGGCTTTTCTCTATTGCCACATGTGTACACTCACATGTACATGTACAGTTGTACAGTGTTAGCAACGATCATATGCAAACAGAGGTATTAACAGGACCAAGGGTGCATTGTACTAAACATAATACGGTAGGGTTGGGGGGGAGGAGGGTCAGTCTCAGTAATGAATCATAATTGTGTTTTTCCCCTGGGTTCAATTTTTGTTGAGACTGGAATCTGACAATTTAGCCAATCATTAGGCTAATAATTGATAATACTTGGCATTACTTATGCATAATCTTTGCTTTCTGAGGTATAACTAGGAAGCTTGGCAGCCTGAGCAGCATCTGTCGGCAAGCGGGCAGCAGTGGCGGCTACCGTTCTTATGCCTTTTCTAAGTCAATGCCTGGGGCTTGTGTCCTGCTCTCTTGTTCGTCCACCCCCTAGTTATGCTACTGTATGTTATGCTGCTGCTTGGAATACTATCCATCTTATCTGTCTGCTGTGTAGTTCGTTTCTTATGAAACTGGCTCTTCTAGACCAAATGTCTTTTTTGCTTTCTTTTTTTCCCCCAGCCAATGGCGAAGAACCAACTTGATGTTCACTTGACTTTGTAAAACCCCTACTTTAGATACAGCTTCCTGAAAAGAACTGTTCTGTGTATTCAAACTGGCATATCCCTTATCCCGTCATCACATTTTCCTCGATGCCATGGATTTCATTACAGAATCAGAGACACTAGAGAGAGAGATGGGAAAACCCATTCTATTACATTCCTGGCTCTTTGGTCATTTGTCAGAGTAGGATTTTTCTTCTTCCTTTAGAGTCCTTCCTTCCTGTAAAGAACTCTGGTGAGGTTATGTTTTAACCATTTTTTCTAACTGTTATTGTGATTTCTCCTTCACATGGGACGCTTGACACTGGAATCTTTTTCTTTCCCAGTCATTCATTTCCTCCAGTGAATTGGCTTTATATATTGCAGGACTGCATATATGGGCTGAGCTGCTACCCCAATTTCTCTTTAAAGCTTAAAAAATGCTTCAAAGTGTTTCATGTGGATCACCACTTATAAGGAATCCAGCTGGCTTTCCAAATGAATATGAAGGGGAAACAAGTAAATCATATAGGTTTTGTTCCCTTTGTTGAATCCCAATAGGGTCCCTTTAACATTTATCTTGTGATTAAGCACTGTGTGACCCTTACTCCCATTGCTCAGGGAAGTTACTTATGAGTAGGCTCATTGCTTCTAGTGAGGCTACTTGAGTAAATAGCTACTCCTGAATGCGAGTGAGGTGTTCACGGTCAGGCCCTGTGTTGAGCACGCTTCATATTTGTGCCTAGCATGTCTGAGCCTGATCCTGTGTGTTC
This sequence comes from Gavialis gangeticus, assembly GCF_001723915.1. Taxonomy (NCBI): domain Eukaryota; kingdom Metazoa; phylum Chordata; order Crocodylia; family Gavialidae; genus Gavialis; species Gavialis gangeticus. The sequence goes on from NW_017729025.1 coordinate 144,197,639, forward strand.
CTTCTGCCAGTGGCAATACTCTCACCGAGTCTGTGCTGCAGCCCTGCTCCCTGTAGCCCCGGGGACTTACCACTGTTCAGCTTAGTCCAGATACAGCTGGAGCTTTTGCTCTTTCTAGCTTCACTGTATTCCCTCAGGAAGGTCACTCCCATTTTTCCCTGTTATTAAATATTGAAGGGAAATGGAAAGGTTTTCCTGGAGGAACTATAGCACTTAGAAGAGACAGTACCAGATCTAACATAGTCCCAAATGTCAAGTTGGGAGTATTCACAATTGGTGTAAATGGGTTCCTTTGAAATGCTTTTCAATGGTTATGCTGATTTACATCATCTGTATTATGCTAGTCAGGGTTTGCTCAACCCCCAGTTTGAGGGCCAGATGCAGCCTGCAGAGCCATGGCATCTGGCCTGTGGAGCTCTCCACACGTTGGGAAATTTGGTGGCAGAGGACTGGTACTGATTAACACTGCTGCTTCTCCCCTGCTGCCAGATTTTCACACCCCACATGACTGGATCAGCCCCAGGCCAGGCTGTTGCCATGTGGCTGGATAGGGCCCTGGCAGCACCTGCCCCAAGTGCCAGCCTGGGCCCCCACGGTGCCAGGGTGGGCCCACTGGCTAGATCCAGCCTGCAGATGGACTTGGCACACCTATCTGGCTTGTGGGGCAAAAAGGTTGGGCACCACTGTGCTAGTCAGTGTGGGAAGCATGCATTTCCTTCATAATACCCAGCATGTTTCAGCAAACATAACCAATGTATGCTGACCATGCTTACCCTCTGGAGTTATCTCCTGCTGGAGCACGCATGAGGAAGTAGTATAACTCACACAGGCCTGTATAATCTCTGCCTGCTAATGCTGTTGCATAATATTGGCACCAGAGGAATTCTGTGCCTGCCTGAAATCAACTGCTATAAGAGGTTTATACCATACAGCATCTTCATTCATCAGTTTTGCTTACCCTGTGGCCCCAGCTTGAACCCTGCCTTGCTGCTCTTTGCAGATGTCATCTGCTGTTATACAGCCAGACTGATTGCAAACCTCTTCTTGTCATAAAATAAGCCAGCTAGAGAAAATATGTGTGGTCAGTGCTAAAACTGCTTGCTGGGTAGTGTGACCAGAGTCCAACGAATGGTGAGTTGAAGTATTTAACTATTCCTTATTGCTTTGGCGTATCTGTTCCTCATTGTCTTTTCCAAGGATCCCTGCCCCCCTTTTGCAAAAAATGAGGAATCCAATTAGTACCCTTATTTAAATGTTGTAAGCTCCCACACTTAAACAGTATTGTCTTGTTCAGCTGTAGAGATCAGTATTCTTTAGTGTCCAGAAGAAGATCCATTAGTTTTCTCCAAAATTTTTGTTCGACCTGATTTCACTAATTTTGTGGGCAACATCAGGCCTTGAGCCTGATGATAGGAACTAACTAGTATCAATAGGAATAAATAGTGTTAATATATTGCCAGTTCAGTATACGGCAACTGATGCAAATAGAGTATGATTCCTGTAAAATGTGCTGTCACTTCCAGGGGCTCTGTGAAGACAGTGAGAGTTGGGCTGTGTCCCAGGCCCTGGCTCTTAATTTCCCAGATCAGTTTCCCTTCCCCCATCCAGCTCTGTGTGTGGTTTAATCTGTACTACTTGAACAAAACCATTTTCCCAGAGAGTGTCTTCCTGGGAAAATGCCAGCTGCTATGGACACAGAAACAGGGAGCAGTTCGTGACAAGGGTCTGTGTTTGACCTTCTCTCCTGGGATGATAATAGTTGTTGTGACACCAGTGAAGGCCAAATAAGAATGGAGAGCACATAACTGACTGGTTCTTTTCCAATCCTTTCCTGCCTCTCCTACAGTTTTTCTTTGCCTTTTAAATTTGAGGGTTTTGTTCCATTTTCCTGACTTTACATTCCCTTTAGAAGCAAAATCTTTAAGGAGTGCTTTTTGGCACAACAACCTTACAGGAAGGGAGTACAAGCAACGTACATACAGTACATTGTATTCTTGGGCCTTGGTCTTAGCTTCCTAAGATAAGAGGCATCCAGTAGTTACACTCAATACACTGTCCTCAGAGTCCCCCGAAAAATTCCTGTGCATGGTTTACTGAGGTTGTGTAATATAGTTTAGGCCATCTGTTTCAGAGTGTGTTAATCCTTCAGTGTTAGCAGATCCACTATTCAGAGGCGCACTAAGATTGTCTTGAGTCGATCTGATATATCTGTTACTGTATGCAAGACCCAGTACTAAACTCCTTTATTTAGACAAACCTTTTTGAGGACAGTGAACTTGACTCTGACCTTACTCTGTTTTTAAACTCTTGTTGCTGGATTCTTGTTACTGGGGTTACACAGGGTTGTAGAGGAGAAGAAGGCCCATAGACTTCAACAGATCCACTGCTTACAGATCAAAATTGAATTATATGGGAATTTTGCCCAGGCTGAAGATCTTAATACATGACTTGATGTGTTTCATTCCTGGGTCCTTACTTCATGATATTGAGGCAGTGATGAACATTGATTGGGGTAAGACTTATTTAAAAGCAGTATTGAAATAGGATGGCTGAAGAAATCACATAATTATCTGATGGTGACACCATTAAAAACTTTTAGAATTCCTCTCTGAAAATAATAGTGTCTTTCCTTTCTTTATTTCCCATATGTTTTCATGTTCATGTTTCCATACCCTCTTGTGTTGGTACCATGGTTATTTCTAAGGTAGCTCTTTAGTGACCTTGAGGAGAAAAAGGTCAAAGCAAGGAGCAGATGTAAAGCTCATTGTTGTGTTGCTTTCTGTATTGTGGACGTATGGAAGGGGGGAATTGCTTGGTTTGGACATGGAGAGCACAGCACAGCACATGAGACAGCACAGTTGGTGGTCTGAGCGCAGGACAGGGAATCAACAACTCCTGAGTGCTTATCCTGGCTTTGAGACTCACTCCTTTTGTGGCCTTGGGTAAGTCACATAACCTCTCTGAGCCAGTTCCTTAGTGAGTGTAAATGGGTGTGATTCCATTAAAGTCAGTGGAGATACACTAGTTTACTTCTGCTGCAAGAGTGGTTCTCTGTGTCTGTCTTTAACCCCAGCTGTAAAATGGGGACAATACTACTTACCTACCTCACAGGGGTGGTGTGAGGATTAATTAATATTTATGCACTGCTTTGAAGACAAGATGTGCTGTAAAAGTGCTTAGTTTTTATATAAATGCTTCTAGGAGACTGTAGAAATTCTCCACAAATGTGATGTAGCTGCCTTCTTACGTTTTGCATTGGATGGAAAAAATAAATGCAAACTATTTATCTCTGATATCTGTTAGGGCTGGGTCCAAACCAAAGCTCTGGACCCAGGCACACCTGAACTTTGAGGAAAGAGGGTCTTTAAAAGTCTGAAATCCCATCCCAAATTTTGCAGCTGGCCTTAGCTAATCTAAAGGCCTGAACCGAAACCCCAGATGTGACCACATCTGCGGCTTGGGCCCATTTCCGCTGATTCAGCCGAAACAAAGTGTTTTTCTTCTCACATAGTTGTTTTTGAAAACACTGGAATTGAAAATGCAGTGGTTCTATTCAACTTTCCCCTTCCATAAAGACAACTGGGATTTACTTACAAAAGGGAAGTTTGATTTCTGTGATTGTCAACTTTATTGGCTTTAAAACAAATGGAGAGGAAAAATCAGTAAGGCCCTTAGGAAATCAGTAAGGCCATGATGTCCTTTTTGGAATGATTTCTTTTCTGTCTACATGACGGATGTAAAAGATTCTCCAGGTGAAGATGTGCTTGTATATACAGCCACCAGGCCCCAGAGCAAACTTACAAGCAGAATTATGACTCCAGATCCTCAGCCAGTATAAATTGCTGTAGCTCACTGATTGCAGATCTGGCCTCAAGACTATACAAGATTTGTTCCTGATTGCTAGGAACAAATGTTTCAGGTGATGTACAAACACAGCTGAAGTCTGAAAAGCTGCACTCGAAAAATGGAAGTGTACATGTAAAATGGACCATAATTCTGAAGCAGCTGAAGTAAAACTTATGTTAATATGAACTCAAAGGCAAACACAATGCAAATGTTTATTGTTTCTTTCAGTGTCTCATAGGTTTAGTTTTCTTTCTGTTGATGTTTGTATTTTTCTTGTAAGAAAAATAAAATGGATTTCTATAAAACTAGACAGACTAAAAATGCAAAAGGTGGCTAAGTTGGCTGGAATGCCAACACTTCAGGTGATCTCTAACATTTCTGTGATGACACCCTATTGATATTGAAAGAAAAATGAACTACAAGTAGGTGAAGTACCAGTTGGGTGTGTTGCAGCTAATAATCATTTGCTGCTTTTGAACCTTCACAGCTAGCTCTGTGAAAGATGGGTTTAGAGCCTGACCCTACTCCAGTGATATCAGATGGAGTGAGATCATGTCTTTGCTCTATATTCCTGTTGGCAGTAAAATAGAAAAAAAAAAACAAACCCATCAGGAATTTTAGCACTAGTTAGAAAACTAAATACCTGGGTACTTAATTAAAACAAAACAAAGCAATCAAACAAAAAAAACAAACAAAAAACCCCCAAACACACACATGATAAGTTTATCAAATCAGGATAGCTGATAAATCCCATGCCTACTCCTGTAGTCCTTACTTGGATGAGGTTCTGTACCCTCTCTCGCAGGAGACGGGTACAGAACAAGTGTCAAGTGTTTTCCCCATAGGAGCAGTTCAGTATGGCAGTATTCAAAGTGAGGGAGGTTCACAGCTTCTGGCTTTCCATAAAGGAAACCCCATGGGATAAGTGATAGTAAGCAATACAGGACTGGGCCAGGAGTTTTGACATCTTAATATGGATGATTCCTATTTGAACTGTATCTCCTCCATTCCCAGGACTCACAGGCAGTGCCTAGTGAAAGATATAATATACAAACCAAACAACTGCCTTCCTCCATGGTGTCAGCACTTAGCCATGTTTTCAAGTTACTGGTAGTTGTCTATCTTGCCATGATTGTAAAGGTTACCACGTTGTTGTACGGCCACTTGATCGAGGATTTTTCACTACTGTATTTTTATGTTGATTTTACTATCGTTCTTTATTTGGAATGTATTTCCCCTCCCTCATTTATTATCTGTGTAAAATAATTAAAATGATCATTTGCTGAATATTTTCCCGAGTTCCTGGAACTGTTGTTTGCTAGTTTTCCATTTCCATGAGGCTTTCAGCTCAAAATGTATGTCCTGATTCACTGCTGTGGAACTTCGGAGCAAGTGAGCTCCCATAAGAGGAGCAGGTCTTCAGCGGAGGCTAGGAGCTGTGGTGCCTTCTGAAGAAGCCGTGTCATTTTACTCTCGACACTGGACCCAGTATTTTTACCTATGTTTGGTGCAGCAAAATAGCTACTTTGGCTTCATTAAGCCCGAAATCATCTTGCCTGTCACTAATGACAAGGCCACATTTGATGGGCCAATTTTTTATTTGTGCATTATGGACATGATGCTGCGAAGAGGTATGCATAGAAACTTAAAAGTCTGTGAGAAGTGCTCTTAATTCAGTGGGAATCACAGGCATAAATTTCTGCAGCATTAGGATCTAAAGCGGTGGTTCTCAACCTTTTTAGACTCACTGATGCTTTTTAGACTCGTTAATGCTAATATTGCATGACATCCTTGTTGAGAATCACTGATCTAAACTATCTTTTGTATTAACCCAAGTGAAAATTTCCTATCTGAGAGCGGGCCAGGGGAAGTAGTAGGTTCTGAGAATGGGACTTTGCTGGTGGGGTACAGCAGTCCTACCCATGCCAGGAAGTCCTAAATTGTCCCTGGCTGAGGTGCTGCTGCCACCACCATCTTCTCTACCCACTCCAGCTGTTGCCCACCCCTGCTGCCACAGGGGACTATTTTGGACCTCTGGGCATGGGTAAGCTGTAGGGCAGCTCTTGCAGCTGGGGCAGGGACTCTGCAAGGGTGTGGGGGTAATTCCAGTGCCCTTCCTAACTTAGTGCTCAGAGTAGATGTCCCTCTTTCTGTCTGATGAGTTAAAAGCGGCAGGCAAACTTAAAACCCTGAAACTTCTTTCAATTCACTCTTTTTGGTAAGAGAAATCAAACCTTTCCCTGCTCTAATGTGTGTCCTTCTCAGAGCAAATGGTCCATCATTTCAGAATGAGTCAGTGTCCCGCAAGTACTTTACTGAACTCTTCAAAGTAGCGCTGATGTCATTTGACAGTAGGAGAATATATTTCCCTTTTCAAATTTCTCCCTTTTTTGTGATCTACTGTAAATAATTCCAGCCTTGCCTTAATCTCGTATGTGATATATGGACTGCAAGATGCATTCAACCAGCAATGCAAGCCAGTGTATGTGACTGTGATTATTAAGTCTTTATCTCACAAGTTCCTGGAAGGAATAATATGAAAATGGAAGAAGAGGCATAGAAAACCAGTATCCTTCAAGCAGTTGATAGGTACTATAATTCTTAATCTGGCTTTGGCCTGATCAAGAACAGCAGGCAGCTGGGTGTAATGAAACAAAAATGTTGCCTGACTAAAGTCATTGTGGTTTTTACTGGGTGCATCTACACATGTGCTTTAATGTACACTAGACTACAGCGCATTAAAGCATCCCATAAAAAACCATGACATTACACTAATGCACAGTAAAATAGTTTACTGCGCAATAAGTATCACTAAAAAAAAGTGCAAAGGTGCTACTTTGCATTAGTGCCTCACATTGGAGGTACTAAATTTAATTAGCATTAGAAAAGGTGCATTAATGCACATGTAGATGCCCATTGGATCTTAACACTCTGATTTCACAAATACTGAAGCCCATGAACAACTTGAATTGAAATTTGTGGGAGGATTCTCAGGAATAAAGTTACACACATAGGGCATGTGTAGATGAAATGGGGGCCCTAAATCGAAGCAGTGGGTTTTTAAAAACACTGCTTCAGTTTAGGGCCCTTTAAAACCCTGTGTTGTGCACACACCTGAACTTAGCTGCCTCTCCGGCAGTGGGGAAGGGAAGGTGAGCTGCCGGCATGTGGAGTGGTTTCTGGACTGTGGTGGGGACTGGTGTTTCCCTCTGTGGCAGCGGTGGCTCCCCACCCTCCCCCCGAGCAGCACCTGCCCACAGGCACCTAGCATGGGCAGTCCGGGGGGCACCGCTGATGTGGCGGGAAGCACTGGGCCGCAATGTAGCGCAGGCAGGCAGGCTCCAGGGAAGAAAAAAAAAAGATATTGGGTGGAGCCTGCCTTCCCAGGCTGCTACCAGGCTGCCTTCACGGGCTTCCTGCAGAGCTCCTGAGCTGCACAGAGCCTGGTGCTTTGCTCCATGGCTGTAGGGCAACAAACTAAAACTCTTTGGAGGAGTTTTAGTTTGCTGGGCCCTGAGTCATTTAAGGCATATTATGCTGCTGAATTTGCTACAGTGGCTGGAATTACTGCACAATACGCTGCCAACGTGTGCAAACACCAACACCATTAAAGCGGTGCAACAGCATTTAATCTGCTTTAAAGTGTTGCACATACATGCCCCTCATTTAATCTACACACGGCCATAGTTAACGGCTTGCTACTAGCTAAAGGCCTGCTCCTGCAAATGAAATTACTTTGTACTACAGGGAGAAGGGATAGCCAGGCCACTAGACTGAGCCTCAGAAGGCCTGAGGTCTACTCCTGACTACCACTGTCTTCCTGTGTGGCATTGCTCGAGTCATCTGATCACCATGCCTTGGTTTATCTATTAATTGGGGGCAATGATACTTCTCTTTTTTTTTTTAATTATAAGCATGTGTGCTCCACACAACAGGCATCGTGTCTTAGGTTATATCTACATGGCTCCCAGAATACTCTCGAGAACGCTGCGGAGAAGCACGTCCCGCTCACCCACTCTCAGTCTTTGGGGTGCTTGAGAACAGTTGTGGGAGGTGTCTCCAGGACAGTTTTGCTGCATGATTTCTGGGTCTTGCACTTGCAGTACAGGAGCAGGTAAGTGGGCACATTTCTGGGCAGTGTTCTCCAGAGTGCTATGGAAGCAGTATCAACATGCACATTAGCATATATGTTTACATGGTACCTGGCACAAGACTCCTACCACAGGTTGGGGCCTCTCAGTAACAACACCAGGTATTGCAGACAGATCCCAGCTCAACTCCTGTTCAAGTTACAGACTGAATGATGTGGAGAAAACCAATGCAGCGAGACAATCTTTGTCTCCTTTTATTTTAAAGATACATTTCCATCCTGTATTGGAAATAGTACCATTCCTACACACTGCCATTTGGAAACTCTCTCTCTGGGATAAGCATTGAAACATCAGAACTATTCCTGAATAGTAAAGGCCTCACATGTTAGCATCTGGCTTAATTAAACATTATAGAAGGCAATGCAGCTGTATTTTTGAGCCATGCACAGCTAAGTCAAACTAGACAGAACTACATGTATTATTCTGCATGCTGAACCGGACAAAGCTAGCTCTGGAGCTTCTGATTACATTATGTGCTTTGATTTCTGAAAACTTTCTGTCACGGTGTCCAGAAGGCTTTTATCATCTTTATCTTGAGAGAAAGAGAGACAGACAGAGAGAGAGAGAGGGAGAGAGAGAGAGAGGTGTTATAACCACTGACAATTGACTAGCAGCTTATTATAATTTTCTGTAGAACTTTTGGAAAATGCTTTGAGAGTCTGTGCATCAAAAGACATCAATATATAAATGTAAAAGGTTATTTTATTACAGTTTTTGTGGGAAGCAAGCCCTGCACTTTTGTGACTTCCAGGGTCTGTTCTGGCCTCCTTGTTTTTAGCTTCTGGCTTCAGCTATTTCAAACAAATTACTCTGTATCTGCATTTTTCGGTGTACTAAGACCAACACAGATTGATTGCTTTTCCACTATAAAAGTCTAGGAAAAAGGAGTTTGAACATTTTTCAGCTCAGAGAACAGGAAAAAAAAAATCCTTCCCCCTGCACACATTGTGTATATAAACACAGGGGAAAAACTCTACCTGAAAATCAAACTATAGTTCAGAGCAGTAATTGCAGTCATCACTATTCTCCTATAATTGATGCAGGTTGAATTACTTCTTCCTTAGCAGTGATGACAGAAGGAACTGAAGCGTCAGAGTGCTATCATTGGCACTTGTCAGCAAGCTGTGCAGAAGCAAGTCACATACGAAAATAACGCTGAAAGATCCATCCAAATATAGCCTCTCATTATTGGTGCTGTATCCATTTCTTTACAAGCTGTGCCGGGCAATGTCTTTCTCAGTTTCCATTTAAGAGAGCTCTGACATGCCATGAAGCATCAGGGCTTGTACTTTGAGAAAGGGGAGCCCAGGATAAATGCACTTCAATCCTATGTCAAAGGGTTGGAGAACTTTTACCCTTAAAGATTTATCATTTGAGCTGTCCTTTGGGTTCTAACTCATGGGATTCATTGACATGTAAAAACTCACCATTAAAGACTCTCCAAGAAAGGCTGCCATCTAAATTAAAATTCATGAGATACAATTTTCAGATGCCTAACATCTATCCTGTATAACCAGCTTGCCAGGCAATTAGGAAACTCCAAATTTAGTAGACAGTAACACAGTTGATACCACATCTCCAACCTGCCCTGCTGGTACAATGTCACCATGGTATTATCTGGTCCCACACAAAAAATACAAGTCACCATTAACCAAACTATCTTGTTGCTGAACTAAGAGCACTGTTGGACTGGGGAACTTCCATGTGCTCAGAAACAAGAGAAACAGAGGGATGGGGAAAGGGAGTGCATAGAAATGGAAAAGAGTTTACTCTTTGTGTCTTTGCCTCGAGTTTTTCACCAGCAATGAAGGAGACAACTTCAGAGAGGTGACAAGGTTGGCTGTGGTCACAGACATCCAAGATGGAGGTACATGCCTGGTAGAGAATCATTGCCAAAGAACAGTGCTAGTGGAGAACTCAACTTACCATACACAGTCAATGTGCAGCTGCATTTCTCCTGGCCTAACTCATTCTCAATAGCAATGGTGTAGTCTCCACTGTCCTTAGAGGTGACGGTTGGAATCATCAGTGTGCAGACGCCACTTGTTGAGTTGTACCAGAATTTTGAGTGTGCCGTGATATTCACGTTGCCCTTATACAGGGTCACTGTTGGGCGGGGATTGCCGATGTAAGCACAGCTCATGGTGCAGTCATGGCCCCGACACACGGCATGGTTCTTCAGTGGGGTAATGAAATGGGCAGCATGGCGCCAGTCTCTCTCATGATACTCCTTCATCTTGAAATTAAAACGTTCTGCCAAAGAAAGAGAGAGATCACCACTGGCTGCCTTCAATGACGTGAGTTAGAAATACATATATATGGAAGCTCAGAGCCATGCCAGTTGGTCTTTGGGGGCTCCTCCCACACTGCTATGAATTCAGAGTGATTTCAATGGACTCAATCACAGTGGTGTAAGACTCAAACCTTGAGTCTCTTTTCTCACCAGGGAAAACTCACTGCAGAACAGAATGAATGAGTAGCATGTCTCAATATGTTGGTTCTTGGTACCCCACCATTGGCACACTCATTCTTCTCTGTTATTACAAACTGGGTGTGTCTACATGAGATGTTTTACTGTGCAGTAGAACAAATTACTGCATAGTGGGAGTCACTGTCTACATGTGCAGACCCTTACTGCACAGTAATTTGCTTTACTCAGCAGTTAATTTGCTACCTCAAAGTACAAGTAGCAAATTAACTGCTGAGTAATTACTGTGCAGTAAGGCACGTGTAGACAACTGACTGGGAGCAAATTTGCTCCCAATCACCTGGGCAGCAGGGGCTAGGAGATTGCTCCCTGCATCCAGGAGCTACCTGCTGCTGGGGTGGGCTCTGCCACAGGAGCCTGGGCAGGGACAATGGCCCCTTGCCCTGGTAGTAAGGACCTCCTAGCCCCTGCTCCATGATCACAATCTCCTTGGCTGCTGCAGGGGGCCGGTGCAGGGCTGGAGGGGGGCAGGAACAGACAGACTGCTGCCAGGAGCAGCAAATCTGCTCTCAAATGGGCTCATGTGTAGATACCTGCCTAGGGTGGGTTTACCTTAGAGTAATTTACTCTGGAGTAAACTCACCCAGCAGCACTTGCATGTATAGATGCACTTACTGGAAAGGAAAATGTCTGAGCAGGGAAAGTAGGGACAGGAAATAAGAACGGCAAACTATTCTGTTAACTCTGCATACAATCTTAGACAGGCAAAATAACATCTTTGTACTCCTTTCTGTGAAATAAAGGTGTCATTTTTCTGTTTCATATTCATAAGAACATACGAAGTTTCATACTAGATCAAACTAATGGTCCATCTAGCCCAGTGCCAACAGTGGCAGGAGTGGATGCTTTAGCAAGAGAGCATGAACAAGGTATACTTAGGTCCTTGCAACTTGGTAATTTTGGGTGGTTCCTGGAGCTCTTAACCCCTGGATCATCCACACATTAACACCTGAAACTTGTTTTAAGCACTATATGGCTCAAAGTTACACCACTCCAGTGTAAGATTATCTTTGATCTGTGCTACCCAGCTTGTGTTACACTAAGGCATAGCCACTCTAGGCTATAATTTAGTGTCAACACATTGCCCACCTCTCTCTTCTGCTGGCCCAGATCAGGCCCACTGCCCCCACCCCCAGCACCCCAGGTATTCCTCGCTGTTCCACCCCACCCTCTGCCCTGCTTATTTGTGGCTGCCCAAGCTGTCTGTCCTGGGGGAGCAGGCAGAGAAGGATTACCCTGCCTGCCCAGGTGCTGCTGCTGCTTTCTGGGCCAGAAGAGCAGCAGCTCAGCGGCAGTGGCTGGGCAGACAGGTTAATTTGTCCCTGCCTGCTCCCCGGAGACAGACTGTGCAGGCAGCCATAAGTAATAGTGCCCTGGTGGCAGGGGGAGGCAGGATGTAGGGGGGGACCCTGAGGGGCAGGAAGGGAGTCAGGGGTGGGAGGAATTGGGGGAGCCCCAGGAAGCAGGGGAGGAAGCTCATAATAGGAGGAGGGATTCTTACCTTTCAGTCCTCCAAGCCCCTGCTATCCTGAATGTGTGACTGCTCCAAACACAAGCTAGCACTAATAGCAATCAACATTTGTGCAGCTCAAAGTGCAAGGTGTAACAAGGCCCATAGAGTGATCTATTGCTTGCCATACCCTCCCTGGCATCTGGCAGGTATTGTGAAGCTTGTTCTAGTTAAGGCAATTGACTTGTAAAGTGGTTTGGATTCTCTGGATCATAGCTTGCTTTAGAAATGCAAATGATAGTAAATTATACATGAGCATAAACTGAAGTAAACTTGGGGAAGGCATACTACTTCTCTGCCAGCCTGTTGCAAGGAGTCAAGGAGGGCTGCATAGCAAGTTCCAGTGTCCACTGCAGCAATAGGCTGTGTTTTCAGCTGTTATTTACAAGCCTTTCTTAGATTTGCCATAATGATTCCACTGCTGGAAGGTGCTCCAGCTGGTTAAAATTAAATAGCTTAGGGAAAAATTCTGCCCTCAGCTTTTCTCATTATCCTTAGGATGTGAGGTTACAGCAAGTCCTTCTACCACTCAGTACAAGTGCGAGACAGCATGCTATTTTCAGTAAGAGGTAGGGAACAGAGCTTCCTTGCTGCAGCTTCACCCTATCCCACATGACGAATGGGCGTTGGTAAGTTACTGTATTATTCATTACAGTTGACTCTGCTTGTGAATTGACACCGTATTTTCAGGTTCCATTTTAGGAAAAACAGCTCCCTCTTCCCCCTCCTTGCTAATTAAGTTGATAAGTACAGATAGAGATCTTGACCTTGCAAACTCCCATACAGAAGTAGGTAATCAAGGAAAGGTCCCAAAGGGTTAAGTGCCCTAAAAATACTAAAATAAAAGCCATGCTGAAAAAACTTCTATTGCATTCACAAAAATACTACAAGTACAGGTTTCCCTCGCTTTATGCAGGTTCTGTGTGTGCAAATTTGCTTGTATGCGATGACACTTGTATTAAAAATTAGTTATATGTGAGGTAAATTCACTCATGTGACTGGTGTGGTGGAAGCCTGCAGTCAGTTGCTTTGTGCGGTGCATTGTGGGAGTGAAGCCATAGGTGGAGGAAGAAAAAAATTATTTGGGGGGCTGAGCTGGGTGGTGGTGCCTGGGCCAGGCTGCAGCATTGGCCCCTGCAGCCCAGCCCAGTCTGGCCCTGTCAGCGCGGCGCCCCGGAAGCTGTGAGCCATGAAGCCGCCCCGCAGCAGTGCCCACAGCTGCTGCTCAGGGCAGCTGGTGCCTGTGCTTCTGGAGCTGGAGCTGCCCTGGGAGCGGCACAGTGCCATGTCAGTACAGTCAAGGGGTTGGCACAGTCGAGGCCTTGGAACATATCCCTATTTGTTACATTGTAAAGTGGGTTCCCTTTATGCAAATTCGAGTTATGTGCTGTTTTCCAGGAACGCATGAACAGTATAAAGTGAGGGAAACCTGTACAAAAGTCATGATTGTTGGAGACCTGACTGTAGGTTGACTCTGTGTATAATTCAAGAGCAATTTTTATTGCTCTTTTGGGGGAGAAGAAAAGATGACCCTTAACTGGAACTATAAAGTACAGAGAACCTAGTTCTTTCATTTCTCCAACTGAAGTCAAGTCTAATAGGTAGAACAAGAGCAGGCCCTAAGTGACTTTTCCCAGATTACATAGGCAATGCATTAGTGTGGCAAGGCTGAGAATCAAACTTAAATCTCTGGGTTTCAGTCCAGTGCTGTATCTACAAGAGCATCCTTTTCTCCCCCACCCCCTCCAATGCATGCATACATTATAATGCTTACCTTTGTCCTTAGTGATGTGCCAGGCATCTTTGGAATCCAATGGGTCACTGTCACCAATGTCATTGCGAGCAATAACTCGGAAGAAATATTTCCTCCCTGGAAGCAGGCCAGTGACAGTGTACTTATTGCTGTAGACCTTCTCAGCTGCAGTGAACCAAGTGGCAGTACTAGCATCACGTTTCAGGATGACATAATGAGCATGTCCATCATCCATCACATCTGGGGTATGATCCCATTTGAGGGTCACGGTGTTTGGAACTTCCTCAACGAGCTGCAGATTAGTCGGTGGCCGGGGGAAATCTAACAAACAGGGAACATATTGAGGTATTTGATTGTCTTAGTTGGTTTCAAGTAAATTTATTTCTCTTGAGGAAGAGTCATCGAGCATAGAAAACATTAAAAAGTCCCTAATTCTCAGCAGAGTACCCTGACAAGATGATGCTACTCTTGCTTGGCTCTAGAGGAACAAGTGAGGTATGCAAACAGAAGTAAAGTGTGAAGATATGTGCCATGGCAGAGATCTCACCTTCTCTCTTCTTTGGGGTACAAGGTGAATAAAGCCCCTTAGTAGCTAGTTGGTTCAGGCCCTGAGCTCTAACCTGCAATGTAGTAGAGACTATAGAGTCACAATAATAAGAGGTGGGAAAGAACAGTCATACTGATGAGCCATGTCTCCCTTTGTGTGCAGATTACACCTTATCATTCTATTATTAAAACATGATATTGTGGTAGTTTTTTTTTCCAAACAAAGCATTTTATTACATGGAAAGATCAAGCTTCCAAACTCTGGAACTGATGTACAAACTGAATGAAATCCACCTTGCTGGTTGTATAGGCCCCCTGTTAAACCCAGCTCTGTGCTGTTTGTACAATACTGTACCTGCCACTCGCACATGAATGTCATAATGAGCTTCGCCATAGTCATTCTTGAGGAGAATCTGGTACAGACCAGAATCAAAACGCTTGGTGCTGTGAATGAGGAACTGGGAGTGATGCTTGCTCTTGGTGATGCTTTCTCGCCCTTTAGTGGGAACTCCATCTTTTTGCCAGGTCACGGTTGGTGGAGGGGAACCCTGCACAAGACAAATGGGGAAATACAACAGTGGTCTTAAGTACTCAATCAGTCTTCTTCACTTGGGGGTTTGGGGGAGGAGAAAGCAATGACAGTTTGGCCTATACGTAGCAAAAGCATCTTTGATCTGACCATCCTGATATCAACAACGGTACTCTAAGGGGAATACTCCCAGTGAATTTCTGTAGGAGAAATGCCAAGCCAAAAGTATCTGCTGCCAGTATTAGGCTAGGACCCCATTTGGTGTAACCTGGTGGGACGGCATCCAAATTAAGCTATAGTGATTTACTTCAGCTGAAGATCTGGCCTTGGTTTTAAGATTTAAGCAAATTTAAAAAAAAAAGGACTGTTTTCCTAGCATTATCACATTATTGTAGCTACAATGTTCTCTACCAAATCTAAATAGAGGTTAAAGTTTAGCTCTGTTTAACCCTCTCTGAACTCTTAGAAATCTGAAGAAGGGCTGGTGCCATAGTAACAATACCTCTTCTTTTGCCTGAGAGAGCCAAGAATTTTCCCTCAGGCGATAACTATGGTTTCTTAATATAAGACAGGGGTGTTAAACTCATCTTGTTCCCCAGGCTAGAGCCACAGAGCCAACAGCTGCAGTGGCTGCAGCAGTGGGGCCAGAGGCAGTGGGGCAACTGGCTGTGTCAGTACAGCCCGTGCTCACCCCCTGCCAACAATGGCCATGTCCAGAGGCACCCTGGATGCTGCAGCAGACCTTGCCCCAAGTCTTCTGGCCCACCAGTAGCCTGGCAGACAGCATGGAATGGTTCTGTGGGCCAGATGTGGCCCAGAGGCTGTGCTTGACACCCCTGGTACATTTAAGCTGGGATAAAACATGCAAAGGACCAAACCCTGCTGCCTTATTCAGAGCCTGATCCAATAAGGCTCAATGCACTTTCAACTGTCATTGAAGTCCATGCTGATTGTTATTAGTCTGGGAGTAGGACTCATCTTGCAAGGAACTAAGTGTTTCCAGTGAGGCTCAACCTTAGCTCCTATTGATTCCAGTTGCAACTGAGAACATTCAAAGGGGTGTGCTCAAAACGTGTGCTTAATAGGGCTGTGCAAAACAGGACCATTCTGCTTTGATTTCTGTTTTGATGGAACAGTGTTTCGTTTCAAGTTTTGTTTCAAAAGCACTGCTCCGTTTTGTTTCGTCAAAACTGTTTTGCTGTTTTGCCCATAGGCTATAATAGGGAAGCATGAAACTGCCTAGAACTTTGTCATTTCTAGCCTGATTTGGATGAAACTTGCAGGGATGGTAGCCCCTTCTGAGGGCATGAAGCCTGCAAAGTTTCAAGGAAATTGGTGCAGAGGTTTCTGGAAAACTGCACCTCAAGGTGCTAACAAGCAAAACTGTCACTTGTTGGCAGCGGCAGCCTCCTGTCATTCGGCAGGCAGATCAGGGGACGGCTGTGGGGCTGTGCCGGACTCCTCCCAGGGGTGTGGCCCCCATCTGCTTGCCAGATGACAGCAGGCTGCTGCTGTCACTGGGGACCGGCGCTGGGCTCAGCCCGCACCCAGCTCCAGAAAGATTGGTGCTGCTGACCGCCCCAGGGAGCAGGAGAACATTGGGGGCCTGTACCCCCGGAAAGTTTGCAGGGCTCTGCAGACCTGGGGGTGCGGGGGGCCCTCAATCTCCCTGCCAGATAACAGGAGGCTGCTCCTGCCACCTGGGACTAGCGCTAGGCACAGCCTGCACCCAGCGCCGGGAAGATTGGTGCTGCCGCCTGTCCCAGGTAGCAGGAGCAGCCTTCTATCACCTGGCAGGCAGATTGGAGCACCCCTGCACCCCTGGGAGGGCTGCAGGGCTCTGTCGGACTCCTTCCATAGGTGCGGGGCCTCCCCAATCTGCCTGCTAGATCATAGGCTGCTTCTGCTACTTGGGATGGAGAGCAGCACCAATCTTCCCGGGTGCAGGCTGCAACCAGCATCGGTTCCAGGCAGCAGGGGCAGCCTCCTGTCATCTGGCAGGCAGCTCAGGGGCCTGCACCCCCGGGAGGGCTGCAGGGCTCTGACAGACTCCTCCTGGGGGTACAGGGGGGTCCTGATCTGCCTGCTGGATCACAGGAGGCTGCTCCCAGTGCCGGGAAGATTGGTGCTGCCACTGGCCCCAGCTGGCAGCAACAGCATGCTGTCATCTGGTGTGCAGGTCCAGGGGCTGGCACCCCCTGTGAGGACTGGGGGCCATGCCAGAATCCTCCTGGGGGGCACGCACCCCGGATCTGCGCAGGATGACAGGAGGCTGCTGCTGGGACCAGTGCTGAAGCCAAGCCTGGCTTCGAAACTCAAAATGTTTAGAAACTTTTGAAATGTTTTGAGTGCCCTTGTTTCATTTCAAAGGTGTTTCAAAGGATTTTGTTTCATTTTCATTTCACTGTTTCAAGCTCAAAATACATCAAAACAGCTTTGAAATGAAACACCCAGAGAAATTTCGCACAGCCCTAGTGCGCAACTGAGCATTAGACTAATTTGCTGCAGTGGAAAGCATCACAGTCTACTTGTGCTATTAGACTGCAGAAAACTAATTTCCACTGCTGTAAGATGGTACTGTTGGGGACAGTCCTTTGTTACGGTGGAGAAAGTAACTGTGCCTAAATACACGTGTAAATGCTGACCTGGGTATACACTGCGCCTGGTCAGCCCAGGTAGCAGGAGGCCAGAACTCTGCCTGGTGTCTAGTCACAGGGCTTCACATGCTGGGGCACTTTTGTGTCCCAGCCATCCCCTCCACTGTCTGATGCTGCTTCTTGGAGCCCAGGACTCACCCCCTGGGCCCCCTGCCAGCCTAAGGCTACTCCATCCTGGCTCAAACTGCTGCAGTCCTGGATGCAGCATCTGCATGCGTGCCCTGGACTGCAGCAGTCTGAGCATCTACACTTGCCATTAAGGCACCGTGATAAACTCTGGTGTAAACTGCCTTAATGGCATGTGTTGATGCATCCAGGGAGTGCTCACATCCATTGGTCCCAAGGAGCTACATACAGTTATGCATACCTTGAATGAACTCCCAGCTATGACAAACCATGCTGTACCTCTCAGGGCTTAGCACTAACAACTCTTGACAGTTGCCATAAAATTTAAAACCTTGAAGCCACAGGAAATTACCCATTGGAACAAATTGGAAAGGCTGGATTCTCTATCAGCCATCAGTTGTATCCTGTGCGATTACTGAGTTAGAAAAAACCCTTCCTGGCCCAATGCAAGGCTCTAAGGGCTCTTGTACAATGCAGGGAGGCTACTCTTACACACTTATTGAGTCTGCTGGAACGTGATAATTACCGTGCTCCAACAGATTTCTGTGTCACCTGTATCAGCAAAATGGTGGCAGGGCACTTTAAACTGAAGCTCGTTTAATGAGCTTTAGTTCAAAGCGCCTTGCCACCATTTTTCAGCATGGAGATACTGATACACATGACACCGGACACTTTAACTAACGTGACTCTCAGAACTGCACTAATTAAAGCGCCCCCCACCTCTCCTCTGGACTCCCAGAGGACATCTATGAATGCCCTAAGGCCAGGATTCCCAAAGTGTGTGCTACAAGAGCAGTGAAAATGTGTTGTGAAAAATGACTTGAGTGGGACTCCAGCTGGGCTGGATGTGCCCCTGCTGGCTGACCCCATGCCATTGCAGAAGGGGATTTGGCACTGGCTGGGCTGGGGGCACTCAGGATGGGCCCACAGATTGGATCCAGGTCACAGACCAATAAGTGAAGTTTGCTGTCAATTTTAATCCAGAAAAAAATGTGCCCCATGTATTAAAAGTTTGGGAAACCCTGGTATAAGGGAAAGCTCCATCACATGCAACTTTGTTAACAAGATCCTTTAATAGGGACATAAAGTGAAGTTCTCTTACATGGATTTTTGCAGAACAGATTATGGGATTCAGAGAGCTGTGGTGAATTTAGACCCTCCATCCACAAATGGAAGCTGTGAATGGTGGGTTTTTCCTCATAATTAACTGTGCTTTTTTCTGAGGAGGGATGACATTTGCACTATGCCAAAATCTGCAAGGCAAGCGCTAACTGTGAAAAGCTAGGTTGCACAACACTTCCTCCTGCTGATGTGCATGTATTCGCATGAGCAGTCTTGGCAATTTCACCAATTCGCAGGAGGTTGCAAAATCTGGCTCTAAAAATAGCATTTACACAAAACTTTACGTCTCCAAGGCACTTTTCAGTCTTGCTGAGGTCAGTGCAACTCCTCACATGAGAAGGGCAAATGGAAGAATTTGGCCCTTAGGGCCCTGCTTACACATTTGGTTTAAAGCTGGATAGAAACCAGCTATTTCGTTGCTCATTTTCTAGCACTAACTTTGTAGCTAGCTGGCTCTCTTTATAGCTAGATAGTCATTTTTATGGTGTGATTTTTATGGTGTGATAATTCCTTTGCATATGTGGCTGGTCTGAATTTATTGTATGATTAACTAAGTCAATTGCATGATATATGTAATGTGTCCAAAAGGGCCCTAGAGGAACAGATTATCCCTGCTACTGGTTTTGCTCTGTAGCAGGTCATTGTTCAGGTGCACCTTGGAGAGATGAGGTTAAGGAGCCACTTGCCTCTCTGTGGCGGAACTGGAGGAAATATTGGATACGTAGGACTAAATTCACTAAAGGAGTGTTTGTTCATGTGTTTTATGTGAACAGGCAGTGGATAAAATACAGGAGCAATGCTGGGAGCAAGGACCAGGGATCCCCCTCTCTCCTAGGTGTGCAGCTTCTACTAAAGGCATGGAGAGTGCCCCCGACCATAACAGCCTATAACCTGGTGAATGGGCACTCTCCTGGGAAGTGGGAAATGTGGGTTCGAATCCTTCCAGGCTGAGAAGGTAACTGAACTCAAGTGTTGGTCCTGGGTGAGTGCTCTTCCACTTCAGTGGAAGTTCCATGCACAGAAAGTTTCCAGGAGCAGGTCCTACCTTGGTGGAAGGAGTAAAATGAGACATGTATGATAAAAAAACCTGACTCCAAAGGAAATTTTAAATGCAAGGTTCTCCTTGGGGGAGAGTAGGAATGAAGGACACTCACAGAGAAGAAGGCAGGAATGCAGAGGGCTGTCCCAGCACGAACCACCATGTGATTCTTCAGCCTAGCACTTAGATCAAACTTGGGAGGGGCTAGAATAAAAAAAAAGCAAGAAAATAAAGAAGTAATAAAAAAGCAGCAATAAACAAAGGGAGTGGGGAAAGGGGGTGGAGAGAAAAAGAGAGAGAGGATAATTAAAAATCTGGGGACCATATACTGGAGTGAAACCATTTTCCCCAGTTAGCCCCTTTGTTTCATACACTGGAAGATCATGATGAGACAAAAGAAAATCAGACTTTGAACTTAGTTTCAACAAGCCATAGTTAAGAAGTTAAATCACCAGTTGCAGCACAAAATAGGAACAGGAAGACAGGTCCTGTCATTTTGCAGGTGCAAATAAAGATACTGTTAATTAAGTATAGCTAGTGCCAACATGCTGCAAGGATGGGTTCATTGGAGAAAGAAGGATAAATGCACACATGACATGAGATTGTCTATTTTCTTTTAGAAGCTCAGGTAAATTAGCAGTTGCCCTTTACCACACCATGTTTAAGGCAGGGTGCCTTTTCACTGTATTGGAACACAAGAAAGCAATAACATTTAAAAGCTGCTTTCCTTTTTGAATTGAATGGAAGCCAACGACTGGTAAATAACTGTTATAGCAGATTTGTTCTCTCAAGGATAGGCTATGCAACCCTTAATTATATTGGGCAATACTTAGACAGAGGCTCCCCTTAAAGTTAATGGCACAATTAATACCAGGTTACTGCTCCCAGGGCCATGGTTGCTTGACCTTATAACAGCCCCCTGCTTGTTGGTGGCTGGTGGGGAATACTAACTAGTAAGCATTCAAGGTCTCTGCTGTGAGGGCCAGTTATAGCCTTTCGAACTAAGTTTGATGGAGAAAGATGGAGTAAGACAGAAAACTATTAGCATGGGAGAGCTGAGTGAGAGCAAAAAAATCATGTGAAATGACTGGTTTTTCAACTGATTGAAAAATAATTGCTGACTTCCTCCCTCTATCACCACTGTGTCAGGTCTATTTCCTATCAAACCTCATGGGTTTTTTATTACAGCATGCCTCTTAACATATCCTGCAACAGGTTGGGTGGTATGTTTTGGTGTCTCTGTGCTTGGAGGTGAAATTTCTAGCACTATTTTAGGGCACCTCTGGAGGAATAAGTTGGCCATATAGATTTGTGCAATTATTCAATTAGATATTGTGTTCTGAGCTCCTTGAATGTTCTTGTTCCTCATAGGAATCACTGCAGTATGGTATGACTCATGAATCTTGTATCCAGCCTTGTTGCTCTTTTCTGCCACTTAAGGCGGCTCAGACTAGTGCCGTGTCCTCTGTGATCTTTCCAGAGAGAAGCTGTTTGAATGTGCTAATTAGCAAACTTGCTACCCAGGAGTCCAAGATAATAAAGGTTTGAGCTTCTACCTATTATAATAAGCTGGCTAGGGGATACTCAGGGTATCCCCTCTGCTATAATATCTCTGCTATTATTCTCAAGACATGATGAGCTACTCTGGAGCATTCTCCTTGACAAAACAATTACCTCTGTGTTGTCTGTTTATCACTCTGCTCCTTGATTGTTCATTTGCAGCAGGCCTTTCACTCTTAGCTCCCCAGCTGAAAAAGCAGTAATCTATATCTCAGCACTGTTGTCTCTATAATAAATGGGCACTTCAAATATGACAGCTTGCCTGCTGCAGCTCAGTACACTGCTAATGCATCTAGCCCAAGAGCAAATGGGAGGCAGTGCTGATAGCATCGGTGGCAGAATGGGTGGAATTTTCCAGCAACTGCCTTTGCAGTCACATAGTTGATACGACTGGCTAACAGCAAAAGGGAAGCTGCAGTCAATGGGGCTGTAAATGGAAATTTGCAGTAGAGGAGATACAGCTTTGGCAGGAAATGTAGAGAATGTCTTTCAATTTGACTCCAAAACTCAAAAAAGAGTTTTTGTTACCTAGTATCCCTGGCCAATACCCATGCTGACTCCAAGTGAACTTTACCAAAATATAAGACTTGTACCACTATGCAGAACAGAAGGAGCATCTGTAAAGTATTCCATTTCTCAGGAAAGGAGCTGAATTCCTTTTCATGTTTTATCTGAAAGGACTAGATACTAGACTCTACCTCATGTATCTGGTTTCCTGTCGGCAAAATCAGATTCCCTAATGGGTCCCCCTTGCTAAGGTCACCAAAATAAAGACAAAATCAGTTGCAAAAACATATTTCACATGAGCTGTTGTTGATGTCACAGCCCAGTCACATGGATGGGAAGGGCAACATGCATTTTGTTCCAATGTTTATCATGTCATTAATCAAAGCTCACAAAGCTTTATTACCTTTCCTGATTGCCAGTATCAACAGTGATGCTGTGTAAGGCTGTGGCTATTAAAACAAATGAACTGAATCACAAATGAAGTGATGTGCAGCTTGAAAGACGACTCAGCTGTTACCTGGAGGAGGCATAGCAAAAACTCCTTCTTCTAGCTCCACTGGTTCTCCCACTCCAGCTTCATTTACTGCTCGGATGCGGAAGAAATATTTTTGCCTTTCCTGCAGGCCTCCCACGGTGTAGATGGTGCCAGAAATTGGGATTTTTGTGCATTTTGTCCATTCCTTGGTGTCTTCAGCTCGCATCTCGAGTATGTATCCTGAAGGCAAGTCCCCTTGATCTGGTTCCTCCCATGCCAAGGAAATGCTGGAGTTGCAGGAGTCAATAACATGGAGCCCCTTCACCAATCCCGGAGGTTCTGTAACAGCAACCAAGCAGTGGTGATGAACCTGCTATTGTACATATAACAAAGATGCTCACCCTTATTTCAGCACCAACCCCACATCCAGGCTCTCATATGTAATTAATGGTTTCAGCCATCACTTTTCCTAGGTGCACAATCTAGGGCCTGGGTTTTCAGTCACTGCTGAACAAACAAACACTATCACAGGCTGCTGCATCTGAGGTACATGAACATACTCCGATGAAGTGATCTAAGG
The DNA here is from genome assembly GCF_001723915.1 of Gavialis gangeticus. Lineage (NCBI taxonomy): Eukaryota > Metazoa > Chordata > Crocodylia > Gavialidae > Gavialis > Gavialis gangeticus. Next base: position 144,220,528 of record NW_017729025.1, read on the forward strand.
CTTGGCTCCTCTCCTCTACACTACAGTTACTCTGTTACTTTCAGAAATGTTTTTCCAAACTGCTTACAGCTCTGGAGACTTATGCCCACAATAATCACACAGACTCCCACTATTCATATGTCACTTCTGGGTAGGACTTGAGTTTAAAAATGATTTTGATTATGTATGGAAACATTACAACGCTCATCTATTAGCTCATCCTTCTAGAATATAGGCCCATTTTTGCTCTCACTGAAATCACTAAGAACTTTGCTCTAATTTCAATGGGCAGGATTAGGCCCACAATCTCTCCAATTAAAAAGCAGTCTTGAAAAACAAAGCTTTGGGAAAATTAATAAATCGCTTTATCCACATTCTGCAGAGGCTTACCCTTCTTTTATTAAATACACCAGTGGGGATTCATGGTACACTGAAGTCCAATAAACAGAAATGATTTATGATGTTATGAAATGATTGAATTATGGCCTCTGGGAGAAGTGAATGAAAGCCTCTCAAGTACAGCAAGCAACTAAGCACGACAGCATGTTGATCTGTACGTGCTGTCTGCCAATAAAGTAAGTCTTGTCACTGGAAACATTTTTAGGAGAACTAGTGATTAAATGAAACAGGAAACATACTGATGGGGTCCTTCGCAATGACAGAGCTTGAGGGTATGCTTGGTTGTCCTGGCCCTGCACGGTTCACTGCTGTAACACGGAACTCATATTCGGTGTCTTCTAGCAAACCATCCACTTTGAATTTGGTATCTAAGGAGGCAGGTATTACAAGTTTTCAGTTTAATCCTTTTAGAAAAAGTTGTCCTCCATCCACATAAGAATTCCCAAGTGACATTAAAAAAATTACCTGTGGGTTGGGAGTAAGCGTGCAAAAATGTCACTTAAAAAAGATACTTTTTAAAGAACATTAGGCATGCATATGGCTTCCTTCTATCTAATCATGCACTCAGCTTGCAAAGTGGGAGCACATTATGTCAAAGAGCACCCCATGGCACAGAAAAAGGGGACTGGATATAGATTCATAGAAGCTAGGATCGGACGGGACCTCAACAAACCATTGAGTCTGAAACCCTGCCTGGGCAGGAAAAAGTATTGGGGTCAGATGACCCCAGCCAGATGCCTATTCAGCCTTCGCTTAAAGACCCCCAAGGTAGGGGAGAGCACCATCTCCCTTGGAAGCCCAGTCCAAATTCTGGCCACCCTTACCGTGAAGAAGTTTTCCTGATATCTAGCCTGAATCTGCTCTCTGTCAGTTTGTGACCATTGTTCCTTGTTACCCGAAGAGGCGCCCTGGTGAATGGAGCGTCTCCGACCCCTTGCTGCATCCCCCTAATGAGTTTGTAGACGGCCACAAGATCACCTCTCAGCCTTT
>NW_017729025.1:144226895-144227255 GCF_001723915.1 Gavialis gangeticus
CTGTAAGTCCCTAACCATACGAGTAGACCTCCTCTGGACCCTCTTGAGTCTATCAACATCCTTCTTGAAGTACGGCACCCAAAACTGGACCCAGTACTCCAACTGCAGTCTGACCAATGCTGCGTAGAGGGGAAGTATCACCTCCTTGGATCTATTTGTCATGCATCTGCGATAAAGTGCAGTTAGCTTTGCTGATGATTTCGTGATGCTGATGATTCATGTTCATCTTGGAGTCCACTATGACTGAGATCCCTTTCTGCTTCTGTGCTGCTGAGAGGGTCACTTCCCAGCCAGTAGGTGTGCTGGATATGTTTGCACCCCAGGTGCAGCACTCTACACTTGTCCTTGTTGTACTGCATC
>NW_017729025.1:144227299-144229093 GCF_001723915.1 Gavialis gangeticus
TGGAGTGTGCACTTCACTCCACAATTTAGTATTGTCCACAAACTTGGACAGAGTACACTTCACATCCATATCCAAGTCACTGATGAAGATATTGAAGAGTACAGGTCCAAGGTCTGAACCCTGCAGGACCCCACTACCCACATCCTTCCAGGCCAATATCGACCCATCTACTACCACTCTCTGTGTGTGACTGCTAAGCCAATTTGCCACCCACCGGACCACGTAAACATCTATGTCACAGCCTCTTAATTTATTTATGAGAATAGGATGAGATACCATATCAAAGGCCTTGCTAAAGTCCAAGAAAATGACATTCACCTCTACTCCTGTGTCTAAGCGTTTTGTGACCCTGTCATAAAACGAAACCAGATTGGTCAGGCATGATCTACCTGCTACAAATCCATGCTGGCTTCCCTGCTGCATTATTTTTCCCACTGGACTCCCACAAATATGATCCTTCATAATCTTTTCAAAGACCTTTCCAAGGATGGAGGTGAGACTGACTGGCCTATAATTACTCGGATCCTCCTTCCTCCCCTTCTTGAAAATAGGGATCACATTGGCGCTTTTCTAGTCCTCTGGGACATGACCCGAGCACCACGGGTGTTCAAACAGCTGTGCCAGTGGCTCTGCTATGACACCGGCCAATTCCTTCCGTACCCTCGGATGCAGCTCATCTGGGGCTGCTGACTTGAACACATCCAGTTCATCCAAGTGACTCTGCACCAAGTCAGTGTCAACAGTTGGTAGGCTGGTGTCTCTCTGATGCCCATCTAAGAACCCATTAGGAGACTTATCTTGCTCAGGAGCACTGAGGCAAAAAACTCATTGAATAGCTCAACCTTGTCCCCCTGTCTGTCACTAATTGCTCCTCCTTGTTCAGTAGGGTTCCTTTGCTGTTCTGCCCTTTCCTTTTACTCCCTACATATCTCAAAAATGACTTTTTGTTGTCTTTAATTTGTGTTGCCAGCCTCAGCTTTGTAGTTGCTTTGGCCTTTCTAACTGCCTCCCTGCAAGTGCAGGCCAAGTAGGTATACTGCTCCTTGGTAGCTTCCCTCTGCTTCCACTGCCTGTAGGCTTTCTTTTTTGCCCTTAGGCTCCCCTGGATTTCCCCGTTTAACCAAGGATGTTTTTTGGCTCCTTTCCCCCTTTTCCCTCATACTGGGATAGTCTCCCTCTGTGCCCGAAGGATCACTCCCTTTAAGAGCGACCACCCTTCCTGGACTCCCATCTCGCCAATACTCATCTCCTGCAGTGCATCATTGACTAGACTCCTAAGTATACTGAAGTCAAGCACTTCCACCTTACTAGCCTAAGTATCTAATATGGGAAAACTATAGCAACTGTTACTTATTTCAGGCTTAGGATGTAGTGCCTCCATTTATGTCCTCAATCAAACAGATGAGATTCAACAAGGACAAGTGCAAAATTCTGCACTTGGTATGAAATAACTGCAGGCACAAATACAGACTGGGTTATGACTGGTTTGACTGCAGTACTGCAGAGAAGGTCCATGGGGTTATGATGGGCCATAAGCTGACTATGAGTCAACAGTGTGCTCTTGCTGCAAAAAAGCCAACAGCCTCCTGGGTCATATTAACAGAAGTGTCACTTGCAAATCAAAGGAAGTGATTCTTCCCTCTGTTCAGCATTGGTGAGGCCTCACCTGGAGTAGTGTCCAGGTTTGGGCCCCACACTTCAAGAAAGATGTGGACAATCTGAAAAGGGAAGTGGTGCTGGCCCCTACCCTGGGGGTCTTTAAGAAGAGGCTGGATGCCCACCTAGCTGGACTCG
>NW_017729025.1:144234093-144235448 GCF_001723915.1 Gavialis gangeticus
AACTTCCAAGGGAAGTGGTGCTGGCCCCTACCCTGGGGGTCTTTAAGAAGAGGCTGGATGCCCACCTAGCTGGACTCGTTTGAGTCCCATTTCTCTTTTTGGGGTTTTTGTTGTTCTCCCGCCCTGGCGGGGGGTCGGGCTAGAAGATCTACTAGGTCCCTTCCGACCCTTAATCTATGAATCTATGAATCTATGAAAAATCCATCACAGAGCAACAAAAATGATTAGGGGCCTAGAAGGCAAGACTTATGGAGGAAGGCTGAAATAACTAGGGTTATTTAGCTTGGAGAAGAGAAGACTTAAGGGGGATTTGATAACAATCTTCCTGAAGGGTGATTATAGAGAGGATGGAGGTAGGTTTTCTCTGTGACTGTAGGGAGCAATGGCCTCAAGTTGCAGTGGGGGAAATTTAGGCTGGAGATTAGAAGGCACTTTCTGACTATGAGAACGACTAGGTATTGGAACAGGCTACCTAGGGAAGTTACGGATTCTCCATGCTTGGAAACTTTCAAGAGGTTAGGCAGACTGGGATAGTTAGGCTGGGATGGTTTAGTCAGGGCTGATCCTGTCTTGAGCAGGGGGCTGGACTAGATGACCTTGTGTGATCCCTTGCAGGCCTACTTTCCTATGATACCCCTGTTGTATAGGATTTTTTTCTATGAACGGTCCAACTGAACGTAGTAGGACAGCTCATAGAGTAGTGAGTAAGCAGCCTGAGTGAGGCTATCAGAACCTGAGCTTCAGTGAGTTTTCAGACTGATCTTCCATGTAGTTTGATCAAAGTCTCTGGAATTAAGGATTAATTTTCCTTAAAATTAACTTCACCCTTTACACTGATGAATTTTGAAAGGTACTATTGGCCAATTTGATCAAATGCCATTTATTTCTTAAGGAAGTCCAATATTTTGAAGGAGACAGAAAGAAGAATCCGTGAGAGAATGATGAAAATATAAGATGATGAAAACCAAAGGGCTTGTTAGGCATATGTTATTGGTAGGGGCCTACTAAATGCACCATTTCATGGATTTCACAGAAATTGTGTAATTGGCAGTCTCTTGTGAAATAGCTGGTTCCCCGTGAAAAAGCATGAGTATGTTCAAAAAGCCAGCAACCCCTTCTCCTGATGGGGGGGCAGGGGCAGGGTGGGATGACAGCCCAAGCTTTACATTTCAGTTGGGTACAGGAACTGTTTAATTGCCACACTTAAACTGTTTGTTTACTCAGTGATTATCACTCTCCACCCCTTGAAGAGGGTGATAATTATTGAATTAACAAGCCAGGCAGCTCTAGCTAGGGCTTTCAATCAATGCCTGGGAGGGGTGGGACTTGCAGAGCCCCTCAGCCAACCAGAGGCA
>NW_017729025.1:144240448-144241180 GCF_001723915.1 Gavialis gangeticus
AAGGGGGGCCTTTGCTTCACCTTCAGAATGGCAGCCTCAGCCATGAAATTGGGGGTCCCAGCTGTGTTACAGCCACATAATCAGTTGCCCGGGCTCATGAATTTGGTAGGTCCCTAGTTATTGGTAGCACAAATGCTTCCATGTGTTTCCCAAGCTGTGAGTCACATGTGGCTGCAATGCCACAAATATTTTGAAAGTGATTGCTGTTCTATACATTCAGTAAACTCAGTTACTTACTTAAATCAAAACCAGAGGGAAGGAGTGGCATTAGTCAAAGGAAACTTTTAAAACAAAGATGCCTGAAATTAGGTTTTTGAGTCCCTATACAGGCACCTAAATAAAACATACAAAGATACGATTTTCAGATTTGCTGAGTATCCAAACCTCCAATAGTGCTAAAGCTCAGGATATGTGAGAATCGGGTTAATTCTCTGTACATACTTAAATACAGATTTGGGCCCCAAATTTCAGGCAGCTGTGTTTGGGCTTCATAAATGATGTGCTAATATCACCCCCTTTACTTGTCTGATCACAATTCTTGCTTCGTATTTCATATCCTCTCCAGCTCTCATTCTTCCAATATATAGTGCAGAACAATAGTTGTCTGACCTTTGACAGGATCCTTGGTGACTGGGACCCAAAGATTGCTGCCTTTCTTCCTTCTTTCTACAATGTACCCTTGTACTGGGGAGCCACCATCTGTGGCTGGAGGGTTCCAAGTGATAGTGATAG
>NW_017729025.1:144246180-144254516 GCF_001723915.1 Gavialis gangeticus
TGACTGGGACCCAAAGATTGCTGCCTTTCTTCCTTCTTTCTACAATGTACCCTTGTACTGGGGAGCCACCATCTGTGGCTGGAGGGTTCCAAGTGATGGTGATAGCTTCCTTAGTCACATCTGTAACCTGAGGTTGAGTTGCCAGTCCAGGAGGCTCTAAACAGACAGAGATAATTTCAGCAAGAAGAATCAGAATGAGAGTTTCACCTATTGTTCTACTGCAAAGCCTCATTTGATTAAAAGCAACACAGAACAAGAAGCTAAGAAAAGGGAGTCTGCTACAGTTTACAGCCAATGGATTTAGTCTTTGGTTCAAATCATGTTGTTTGCCCTAGCAAGGGTCACAGTTAACAAAGTATCTACCCATTTTCAGCTTGGATTTGCAACCCTGAAGTTCAGAAAGTGTTTTAAAAAAAAAGGAAAATATTCTTTTGGAGGGGTAAGGGAATGTGCAAAAGTAAATCCACCTTTAAAATAGCTACTTCAAGGTATTCAGGTGCTTACCAATAGGTTCTCCAGCAAAGACTTCTTCTGTCTCCAGTGGTTCACTCATACCCTCCGCATTGATGGCAAAGATTCTGAACTGATAGGCTCTGCCTTCTTCTACCTTATCGGTGGCAAATGTGGTGTGTTTGCCTTCTACTTCACCAACTTTAATCCAGGACTTTTTACCAACCATCTTCCTCTCAATGATAAAATGTGTCACCTGTTTTCCTCCATTATCTTTGGGTGCTTTCCATTTCATTTTGATGCACTTACCTGTCCGCTCCAAAAATTCCACTTTTCCCTGAGGTGGTTTTGGTTTGTCTGCAGCATTGAAAGACAATCAAAGCGATGTGGAAAGTCATTATAAATTGGAAGGCCATATTCTCACATGGTGAAAATTAGCATAGCTCCATTGACTTCAGTGAGGCTACACTGGTTTCCACCAGCTGATTTGACGATGCAGTCTTCCCCAGTGAATGGATTTCTAAGTAAGGCCTGGGCACACTGTGGTCTTGGAATACATTTCATAGAATAATAAATAGAAAATTAGTGTTGGAAGGAACCTCAGGGGGTCATCTAGTCCAACCTCCTGCTCAAAGCAGGGCCATCCCCAACTAGACCATCTCAGCCAAGGCTTTGGCTAGCAATGTTCTCAAGCCCACAAGGGCTGCACTTTCTGACTGAAGTTCAGAGGCCCACACCCAGCCTTGGGCTTGTAACCTTTCAGCTGGTAGTTCAGCACTCAGGCCCCTGAGTTACAGATCAGACTTCCTACAAGGCTGCAAAGTTGCCCTGCCATTGAATCACTGTAAAATGATGAGTTCAGGACCTACCAAGAACATTGAGGAACAGATTGGCAACAGCTGAGCCACAGTCACTTTTCAGCTTCAGCATAATGTTTCCACTGTCTTCTCTCTCACAGTTGTTTATTGTGAGCAAAGCATAGTTGCTTGCCTTTTCCATCACAATCTTCTGTTCCTCTGTCACCTCAATACCATCTTTGAACCAGCTGACCTTTGGCATTGGTTTTGCCTTGAAGGGAATTTTGATGTTTGCCGTATGCCCAGCCTTCACGGTCACAGGGTGTGCAGCCAACAGCTCCAGCACAGATTCATCAATGACAGGGGGATCTTAAAACAGTGAAAGGCATGTGAAAGGTAGGGCCCCGTGGACATTTTGGTGCTGCCAATGTATTTTGAGTTCCCTGCCAAGGTGGCATAAACCATGTCCTTCCATACCCACCTTTCTTTAAGAGTAGATTCCTATATTTTAAGGGGCACCTAAAATCCTTAGTACCCGTTGATGCAGATAGTCCAGTTCTCCTGACTACCATACAGGGAACGGTCTGGCTTTCCCTAAGACTAACCAGCTAAGCAGAAGAAAAAGGGAGCATTACTCCCTATATTCCACCATGCCACCCTGAATGATTACACCTTAGTGACTAACTCAGTTTGTGCTAAAATCTGCCTTATGACCCATCAGCATATGGGCAATAGGTGTGCTCATCATTTAATGCAGAGATGAGATAAAATCCTTGCTAAACATAAATGGAGTCTGAAAAATTTGGCTAGCACCATCTGGCTGCCAAGAGTTAAACAACAAATATTTTTCTTCAAGTGTAATACCTCCCAGGATAGCCAAAATGTTCAAATCCAATCTCTGAAGGTCAGTGGACATGCTAGTCTGATTTATTCTCAATGAAGGCTATGCAATTGCCCTTCTGTGTGTGAAGAGATGGGGTTTTGCACATGCATGTTGATGGACCTGTAAAATTTGCTGGCACAAATAAGGAGGCCTGTTGATTGTACAACTGCAGCTGTGAGGGTGGTGTGAGTGGTATTATGGAAAAGTGTCAGTACCTGCAATGGCAATGGTGGCCTCACTTTCCGCTCCTTTGGCTCTGAATGTGTACTTCCCTTCAAACTTCTCTCCCATTTTGTCAATGATTAGTTTGTGGACAGCTCCCTGCTTGACAATCTGGATTCCTGTCATATCTGTAATCTGAAAGAAGGACAGCAGCAGGTTGCAAAAACAAAAAAATTATGACAACAGTAGTCTATTGGTTAGAAACAAGGGGGAAAGGTTTAGATATCTGTGTCCTGTCCTGGCAAAATACTTTGTCATTCTTGGATGAAGCTGAGAATTATGCATTTCATTATGATCCAGCAGTAAGAAAGCTACCCTGCACATAAAATTTGACTAAGCCAACACACTGGCATTCAGAGAAAACATTATCCAAACTGCTGACCTGAGTGTCAAAGGGAAAAGGAGAGCTATTGTTCCCACAGGGGAAGATGTGCTTCCACAATAGAGGCAAGAGCCTGAGCAAGTGGGTTAGAAAATCTGGGAAAAGAGGTATCCAATGATTAGTCAGGTGCTTGAGAAAGAAAGATGGCTGACCAAGAAAGGTAAGGTTGATGCCATGCCAAAGTGAGACAAAGCTTAAGACCCAGAGTCTTTGGGAAATGTTAAATTAGTTCTCATTTTCTCTAACCCATTTGTCTGCCCATACTCTATTTCTTTTCCAAGTTACCAACATTAGGCCAACTCCTGCATTCCCCACTCAGACAAAACTCCCATTAAGGCTCTCCAGCATAGGTGATGGAAGGCCAGGGCTAATGGGGCTTAGCCCCCCAAATTCATTTTGCAGTGGCCAGCGATAGGAGCAGCACCACATCATCACCGTCCTGCAGTGCCCAGGCCAGTGCCACTGCCCCACCCCACTGCCACAGCGCTGTATCCAATGCCCCTGCCGTATGCTTCTCCGCAGCTGCGGCCCCCCCCCAAATAATATGTTCTGCCTTCACTTATGCTCTCCAGCCTTTCATTTTCTTTCTGGTTACATCATGAGTGTTTACCTCCTTGCCATCCTTCAGCCAAACTCCTTCTACCTTCTCATCATTCAGGACAACACAGAGCTCTGCTGGGTCTCCTGTTGGAGCCTGAACATCAGACATACCGCTCTTGACTGTAGCAAATCTCTCTATAAGAAATTTCAGTGATAGTAAGTGAACAAAGATAGTTGGCTGTAACCACATGCACCAAAGCACAGTATTAAGGAGAGGTAAACCTCATAACGAAGGAATTCAGCATGAACACATACACAGCATGCACTAGGGACAAATGCTAACTGTCTGTCATTTTGAGACAGTGGGGAAAAAGGTGTGGAGAAAGCCCCTTTAACAGATGTCAACCAAAAAAAAAGAGAATGTGTGAACAGGTTAATATATCATACCTGAGAGATGGGGGCAGATAGAGGAAACAGATAAGCCTGTAGAGACTGTATTACAGGGTGTTTGGGTGATAAAGAGAAATATTTTCTCTCTAGGAAATCTCTCTCCAGCACACAAAGGCCACTGTGGATTTGTTACTGGTTTCTGACTTTCCCCTCTCTGGCAGGCAGGGAGGAGGTCTGTTAGAAAAGGACCAGGGTATGGGTTCATGCCAAAAAATTGACTTGTTCCAGTGGTTATTCATTCTCACAATTAGTATTGTATGTTTTATTTCTAATTTGAATTTGTTTGACTTTAGAGTCCAGCCTCTGGCTCTTGTCCCACCTTTCTCCACTGCATTAAAGAGCCCTCTAGACTCTGGGATATTTTTTTCCCTAGGAAGGTTCTTAGACACTAGAGCCAAGTCATTCCTCAATTTTCCTTATGATAAAGAGAATGAGCTCTAAGACATTTGAAATAAGGCATTTTTTCCCAGTGTTTAATAATTTCTGTGGCTCTTTTGTGCATTCTCTGCAGTATTGAACATTCATCTGCACTGTCTCCATTTCTTACATATTCTATTGTTAAAGAGGGAGCTGCTGTCCAGTTTGGAAAGATTTGCCCGGTTTTTCCATCTGAGAGGAGAGAGAAGCAGGTAGACACCCTTATGCCTAGAGGCCTGTCAAATACAGTGGCCAGGCCCCTTGTGCCACCTATCCTGCTCTGAGTCTGGTAGGACAAGAGCTGCAGGGGCCACCAGTCACAAGGTCTGAAGGTGGACAATGGCTCAGCAGTGTCTCTGAGACCATTAAACAGGGTTTTACACAGTGGATGAACCATTTTGAAAAAAAAAGGGGAGCAATGCAGAGCTCACTGAACGTACACTACACAGCATTTGAACTACATAACTGAAATGAGCTCTATCAAGGAACTGAACAGGGATGTGGTGGCAGTACTACACCCCCTCTAGATCTGTCCCTAACTTTAAATGATCACACATATTAGGAAATCCAGTCAGGAATTCTTTGGCGTCTTGAATAGGAGACGCAGAGAGATCAGTATTTTGTCTGCTGGAGGAAGCATCAGTGGGAGTAAACTGCACATCAAATGGAGAATAGATTCAGCTAGCCTAGGTATTGGATGGACAATGAAACTCAGTTAGTCTCTGGGAATCAGAAACCATTACAGAGAATGTCCTGGGCTTGGTTTAGGGTCCCGTTTCAATTAACTGTATACTTCTAGCCATGATATGCCTATTGAATATGGCTTAAAAGACCCCCTGTGAGTCTCAGTGGGGTTTACTCTTTCTCTGTGGTATTTACTGGAGAGACAGCAGCTCCAACAAGCCAACCACCAATAGATCCATCATTGAGTTCCAAATCCTAGTCAATCAGCTGGAACCGTAGGGACACATTGATAGTTTTTAGCTCACATTTTCTCTCATGCACAGATGAGACTAAGCAACAACTTTTGGATCCAGATCTGAAATTCTATGCGGAAAAACGGCTGGTTTTATGGCTAAGATACTAGACTGTCACTCCAGGTCTGACTGGGGTTAACAGCAGTCCTTCAAAAGACTACAGTGGAAACTGGACCAGCCCCTTATTCCCTCAGTACCTCAGGATCTGTCTACCCTGCAATCACAGAAATATAGTATAGAGACACCCGGACAAGTTTTAGTTAGCTTGGGTAATACTAGCAGCTAGTACATGGCAGCATGGACTAGTTTAGCTTCTTGAGAAGCCCAACCTGTTTGTCTCCCTGCTTTTTGCATGTCTTATGGTTATGTCAGGGTTGACTGTTGTTTTACTAGTAAGCTGGACAATGTATTTGGATAGGAATGATCCTGCCTCTGGTGGGAGGTTGGACTAGATGACCTCTGATGGTCTGTTCCAGCTGTATTTTTCTATGATTCTATGATTGTTCAGTGGAAGGACTTAGAAGTTAAAATGTAGTGGCCATCTACTTGAACAGAACAGCTTGAATTTTTGAGAGTCTTATAACATACTCATAACGTCACATGATCACAGCATCTGATGAAGTGAGTTTGGGCCCACAAAAGCTTATGCATCTCTGATTTAGTTCAGCTGTAAGGTGCCACTCTACTTTGCCTTCATACTCACAAGAGTCTCTCCTTTCTCCTGCTGCTATTAGAGGCATTCTAACGAGTGGCCTGTAGATGGCATTCACACATTAGTCTGGGCAGCCTCCTTTGCCAAGCAAGAGCCAAATTCCACCCTAGCCTAAGCACAAGCTCAGGGCCTGGTTAACACATAGGCAGTCTAGGCACAGGCTGACGTGATTCTGAGCTTTCATTTTAAGAGCCATTCTTTTTCTAGCCCTCACGATGGTAAAACAAAAAAAATGGACAATGTGACCAACCGTAACCAATTTGGTGATCTCACCTAGAACCTGCAGAAGGCCTGGAACAACAGGTGTAAGAAGTGTTATGGTCCCATTCAATCCCGTGAACAATTATCCCCAAAACATGATGTCCTGGTAGGAGACTATGCTGTGAGAAGGAGGCGCAGTTGGAGCATGCATGTGGTAGGGCAGTTAGGCCTCTATATGAAGAAGACCTTGGACTGGCCTTGTTTAAACCCAGGCTACATTTGGTCCTTTATTGTTTCAATCAGCCTACCCAAGAATTATGAATGCTAACTTGGCTCCAGAGCCTGTCTTTCCAGAATGGCAGCACAGTCCATAGCCACTGCAGCACTACACCATCTGGCTTTAGGAGGGAGAAGGTTGTGGAATTGAATCTGTTCTTTTTCCCAGCCTCTTCTAACACAGGAACATAGGAACAAAAAACAGAAAAAAACCTCCTGAGCTGGTGAGTCCCATTTCCTGCACCATTTATCCTGAGTCCTAAAAATCATCCATTCCAGTCCCTCACATATGCTACAGCTACAAAGAACCTGATGAAAACAAAAGCAAAAGCACTCTACAGTGTCCAGAGATAAGAAGCAGGAGACAGAAGGGCACCATTGTCTTAAAAGAGGACAACAAATACTTGAACCATACTGAGCTCTAATTAGATAGAACTGTACATGGCAGGTGGGTGTGCATAAATCAAAGCCAGTATGCCTCCATCAATAGTCACCTGAATGTAATAAAGGCTGCTAAAACCCAGAAAGGAGCTCAGAAAATAGATTCTTGTTTAAGCTCCAGTGGCAGATGGATGTAAACTGGGCTTTCCTGGTTTGTTTCTCCTCTTAGCTTTGTGTCCTTCCATCATGTTTTCTGGAGAGGAGTCTATTCTACTACAATTACAACAACTTTACAATCTTTGCTTATGTAACAATAATGATAATTAATATTTATACCAATGATGTCCTCAAACTGTGCCTATGCCCTCCCATGCAGGCTCCAATCAAATGCTGTGTGGGCGTGTTGTGTTAAAGTTTCAGGATAGGAATGCACGATGATGGCTCTGATTAATGAATGTATTATGATGGCCTGATTAATATCCTAAAGATGGTAAGAATACTTTTGAGTTTCATAGGTGGCATGTACAACCTTAAATTTGAAATCTGCTGCTTTACGCTTGCACAGCATCTTGGAAGTAACAAAAGCCCTTAACAAATAATGGTTGATGATTATTTCCAGTCTTCAAACAGGGAAGCAGAGACTCAGGCTGGTTTTGTGATTCGTCTCATGTCAAATAACAAAATGAGGAAGCGAACTCAGTTCCGTTGACTCCAAGTCTCTTCCCCTCAAGGCAATGCAGCCTGTCTATAAAGTCAAACCCTGCAACAATTGAAGCTTACTATATTTTTGTAAACCTTTCCCTGGATCCAGTTGTTCTTACCTTCCACTGTTACATTGGCAGTGCTGTAATACTCTTTTGGGTCATTGTCTTGCATGGCAATCACTGTGTACTCCCCTGAATCTGTCAGTTCAGCATCATCAATGATCAGCTCTGCTCTCTTCCCCTCATGGTTCATGCTGTACTTGTTGGATCTCTGAATTACCACCCCATTCTTTAGCCACTTCAGGGTAACATCTTTAGAAGTCAGCTCACACTCCAGACAAGCTTTCCCCTTCTCCTTGACTCGGACATTCTTCAGATTGCTGATGAACTTAATTGGGATTCCTTCAGAAAGAGGGAGATGAAGCGATCAGCAGTATGAAATTTAATTTCCCAGGGATAACTTTAGAAAGCCAAGCAAGACACTGGGAAAGAAGCTGCACCTCGGCAACAAGCTGGGACCAGATCAGTGCCCCCACCGGGCCCCCCTCAGACCCCAGGGGAGGCGCACCTAGGCCAAGGGTCAGGGAAGACCTAGTGAGGGAACTTCTGGAGGGACTGGATGTGTTCAAATCATCAGGTCCTGACGATCTCCACCCCAAGTGCTGAGGAAATTAGCTGAGGTCATTGTGGGACCCCTGGCATGGCTGTACGAGCACTCGTGGTGCTCTGGTGTGGTGCCAGAGGGCTGGTAGAGGGCCAATGTGGTTCCCATTTTCAAAAAAGGGAGGAAGGGGGACCCAGGGAACTATAGGCTAGTTAGTCTTACCACAATCCTGGGTAAGCTTTTTGAGAGAATTATTCTGGCACATGTCCATGAGGGGCCAGCAGGGGAGATTATGCTTAGGGGCAACCAACATGGGTTCATTAGAGGCAGGTCCTATCAG
>NW_017729025.1:144255139-144255427 GCF_001723915.1 Gavialis gangeticus
GCTCAGGTCCCTTCTGACCCTACCAACTACGAAACTATGAAACTATGAAACAATATATTCAGGGTTGTCTGTACCCCACTCCTCTTTGTGCTACATGTCATGGTGTTTTTAAGCCTTCCTCAGAGGCATTGGGTGTTCGCTGCCATCAAGGCTGGTAGCGAATGATCCTGCTTAGACCAAAGCCAGATGTTCCTGGCTAGGGGGTCTTGGCTCTCCATTCAGGGTGAGACTGAATGCCATATTTGGAGTCAGAAAGGAATTTTACCCCCATGGTCAGGTTGGTGCAGA
>NW_017729025.1:144255438-144258351 GCF_001723915.1 Gavialis gangeticus
CAGAAAGGAATTTTACCCCCATGGTCAGGTTGGTGCAGACTGTAAGGGGTTTTGCCTTCTTCTGTAGCGGGGTCATGGTCTCTACCTGGGATCTCTTGACAACATTTCATAGAAGCAGGATGTTGGCTCCTGTGATCTCCCTACTTTACCTGTCAGGTTAGGGTGTTAGGTCTGTGTTGTGTCAGGGTAGATGGTAGTCTTATGTAGAGTTTAGATTATAGGAGGGTTTGGACAGGGATGATCCTGCCTCAGGCAGGAGGTTGGATTAGATGACGTCTGGAGGTTCCTTCCGGCCCTGCTTCTCTATGATTCTATGCTAGGGAGGAGAACAGTTCCAGACTTCACTTGGGACTTCACTTCCAAGGGGGCTGTAGTTAGTGTAGATGACATTTTTCCTGCAGCACACACCTTAAAAACTGCACCACTATCTGAACAGCCTCCTTGGTGCCTACTGAAACATGCCTTCTGTATGCTAAATCAGACCTACTTGACAATGATAAGTAGACAGAGTTTCATAGATAGGGATTGTCCCTTCTGAACCACCAGTAGCAGAAGTGAGAAACTTTTTCTAAATTTTGGGAAGATAGATGGAACCCGCTGTCAGAAATGGTCGTCTCTTTGCCCCTCCACCATCTGGTCTACTTTGTGAGGCTATGACTGCTTCTACCTAATACAGCCAGTCCCTTAGTTCAAACAGTACAGGCTGGTACTTTCAGTGCGAGGGGTTCTCTAACAGTTCTCCTGCCTTACTTACGGTCTATGATGAGTGGAGCTTTCTGCACCAGATCTCCAGCTTCGACACTGATCTCACCAATGTCACTTGGCCGAACATCCTTAATTTTTAGCGTGTGAGTTAGCCCATCATCAGATGAAATGATCTCATATTTGTCATCTCGTTTCAGCTCCTTCCCATTGAACTTCCAGGTAAAATTGGGCACTTTCTTGGATAAGCGGATTTCAAACACAGCTGTCTGCCTTTCTGTCACTTTCAGTGGTTTCAGTTCTGCCAGAAATGATAGGGGCTCATCTGTTAAAATAACAGAAGACAAATATGAATGTGCAAGTGTAAAGAATACTCATAGTTTAATCTAGTTCTCAACTTTAGGATTTTCCTCAGTGGCCTTGAGCCAGATCCTCAGCTGGAGTCAATCAACCTAACTCTGCTGGAGTCATCATTTGAATTTCTTTCTTACATGTAGAAGTAAGGACGACAGGCATGAATTGGTATAGCCCATTTTAAGTCCAAAAAGAGATGCACTACCTCATACTAGGACTACTTGAGGTCCACAGTACTTCAAAAGTGAGGTAAACTTCCCTCCAAGGCTGATTACCAATCCGCACATCTGTGGTTCTCACTCCATTTCTCCTGCCTTGCTCCTATTCTTTTCTTTTCCTTTATTCTAGTCACCACAAGGGAAATGGTTTCAGGTAAGTGCAACCAAGATCTGGAAACCTCTCTGGAGATTTTGTTTCATTTGGAGCCATCTGCTGAACAGTAAAAAGGTAGCCCTGTTGGTTGTCCTGGTGTCAGTCACAAAACAGGGCCTTGATCAGCCTGGATCTATACCATCTCTGTATCAAGCTCATGACACATGACCCATCCTCTCACTCAGCCTCATTTTTGGGAGTTGGCCTGTGCAGAATGGGAGTGAGAGGGCAGGGTGTCTTCCACAGTGGCACTCCCAAGCCTGGCACGCAGGCAGGTAGACATGCCCTCTGTGGTTGTCAACCTACTGGACACCTTGTGCCAAACTAGGTACTTGGGCTTGTCACAAGGGGCAAGTATTTTATTTTGATTAATTATGTAGAGGAAGAGGCAGCATTAGGAGGACCTCACACCTCAAGCAGTCCCACTGAAATTAAGTTACAAAGTGAGGGTACTGCTCAGTGTAAGTCTGGGTGGCCTTGAGATAGGCCAGCTATTCCAGAAATAACTGGAGGGCAAGTGGAGTAAAAGCAGTACTGTGGATAAAGCAGGTGGCAGCCTAATTTATACCCAACCCTTGATTTAGGTCAACTTTGTTCTTGGATGTAAAATGTCTATGATTTCCCCCCAGCAACTGCAAACACATACTTGGCCTGTAACAGCAAGCGTGTGCAATAGAGAAAAGTCCTGTGCTGCATCTTCCCTGGGCATGTACATCCCCTTCCATTCCTAATGGATTGTGGAAGCACAGGTCATTTCCACCACAAGGCCATTGCCATAGCACTTTTCATCATTTATCTCTTTTCTGCTAAACTGGTTCAAATACAATGCTGAAATTTGCTGTCTTGTGAAATGTATTTCCTTTGATCATGTGCACTTTCTAGTTATTGCAGATCCAAGCATGACTTGTACAGTGCTGGATTTTTGTTTGAGGGTAAAAAGACCAGTGAGTCATAAATGTTGCAAAGAACTATAAAAAAAAGAAGGTAGGTCATGGTCTGACACTGATTCTGACCCCATCTTTTTTAGTGTTCCATTTTGTCATGGCTTCCCTGCCATTGTGCAGTTAAAAATAAAAATTACCTATCACTTTCAGTGTTGCTGAGAGCATCTTGTCTGCAACACTAAGTCTGTAGGTGCCCAGGTCCTTTTCATTCACACTGGTGATGTACAGCATATACTTGGTGCCCATTTGTTTCATGTCATATTTTCCTAGAGAGTACTGAGTACGCAGAGGCTCATCACCCTGAAAAAAAGAACACTGAAATCTGGGTACCTTTCTAGAGGTCACCCAGTTGTATGTGAATCAACATAAGGTTGAGTTTAATGGACTTTGCTAGCCAGCAATGTGACTGCGTGGCAAACCCTGGGATTTTGCCTTCAATCTACTGGCACCTATACACGTAATAGACCTCTGCTCTGATGTGTGCTAATTAATCAAGTCTGCTGGAGCATTTGATAACCTTTAGTTAAAGCACCCCCACTGC
>NW_017729025.1:144258399-144277195 GCF_001723915.1 Gavialis gangeticus
TAATTAGAGTGGCTCTCAGAGCCGCTCTAATTAAAGTGCCCCCAACTTCTACCCTGGAGCACGTGGATAGAGGTCCTATATGTACCCCATCTAGATGGAAATCAATGATCCATTGTCAGCAATAATGCTTTGCACAGGCAGGTCAGCCTTTCAGAGTCTGAAAAGGTCAATTAGAAAGCACACAGCATAGCATTACAGGAAGTAATCGCTGTGACAGACAGCAGGCTGCCTCATAGGTAAATAAGGAGACTGGCTCCAAAATACATACTTGTCTGATAGACCAAGAGCTTCTTCTGGTTAGGGGCTGTTCTGGTCAGGGGCTGTTCTGGTCAAAAGCAAGTAAGTTAGGTCATATCCTGCTGTTCTTATCAGGTGCTTCTACACATGCAATCAATGTGAAGAAATAAACTCTGGAGTTTATTGCTTCTGGGTGCACTGTTTGAATGTGCACCCAAGACAGCAGCACATTGAGCCAGGTCAGAGCAGTCCCAGCTGGCAGAAAGTCCTGGGGGTCAGCCTGCCAGCCTGGGGCTGCTCCCCACATGGCTCAATATGCTGTGGAGAGGCTGGCTGGGGCACAAGTGTGCTCCAGTGTGGGGCTAGCCATCAGGGAATGCCCACACTGAAGCACCCTCATGCCCTAGCCAGCCACAGCAGCATTTACACATGCACTACAGCAGAGCAAAAAACTCCACAGCAGGACAGTACTTGTATTTACAATTACTTTAAATACAAGTACTATTGCACTGTGGAGTTAATTAGTTTACTGCAGCCTAATTGCCCTGCATGTGTAGACATTGAAAAGTTTACTGCAGAGCTAATTAGTCAACTGCAGTAAATGTGGTACCTTATTTTGTGAATAGTCTCACTGAGATTACCACAATGACTTGCAAAAGAAAGTATAGTTCAATGTGAGAGAGGATACCAGGAGGTTCCCTTTTGTTTTGCTCAGTCCTCACTTGGGCATGGACTTCACTGTGGTTTTAAGCTGACTGCAAGAACTTCATGTTTTGACCTAGCAAGGCTGTGAGTAAAAGAAAGGGAGTATCACCTGTTCAAGATGGCAGAAGAAGGGATTTGTGAAATTAAACAGATAAAATAACAAACTACTGTCTTTTCCTGAGGCTAAAGGAAGAAGTTTTACCTGTAGCACATCCCTCCCATAGACCCTGTCAGACAAGCTAATGTATTAAGCAGGGCTACCCAAGCAGCCTTGCCTAACCAAAAGGGAAAGTGCAACTGGAGTTTTCCTCAGTTATGTTGCACTGATAAACTGAATCTTTCTGCCTCTGCCATTTTTGGTCAACCAAAGGAAATACAGAAAGCCACCTTAAACCATGTCATCTTTGTATTGGGGTCCTTCAGTTCCAGAATGGCGTCGAATATAGCTGTGGAGTCTACTTTAGCTGCAACATCCTCAAGAGGTTTCAGAATTTTGACAGCCTGTGTGAAGAATAAAGCAGAAATCTATACCTTGTGCCACAATTCAAACTTCACTCAACATTTGCTTCTGTTAGTAATAGTTTTCTGTTTTGTTTTGTTCTGTTGCTATTCCTTTTGTTTCCCATTTGCTCTTGGATTTTGGTGCTACTCAAAAGCAATGTCCTTCCCCATGTCCTGTGTGCTCTTCTGAACTTTTGTCACTATTCTTTTTGCATGAAGAAAAGGAATGATGATCTTGTGGTTCAGGCACCAGACTCAGGAGATGTGTGTTCAATTCCTGTCCTGACTCTAGATTGCGTGATCTTGGCCAGAGTTAGTTTTCTGTCTGTCAAATGTGGATATTCATATATCCTTTGTTTATCTTGTCTATTTGAATTATAACGTCTTTGGGAAAGGGACTATTTCCCAGTATGGGAGCCTAGCATAATTGCTCTAGATTAGAACCTTCAGGCAGATGATATCAACACTTCAGTAAGTAAAATCAGCCTGGTGTTCTTGGCTGAAGAAATGGGGAATTCTGATACAGGGAGGATTCTTCTTGCAAAGTTCTTTTTTCTTTTCAGATGTGTGAAGAAACATTCATTTCATTGAATATCAGTGAGTTTTAGGTTCTAGGACTGGACCCAAAAGGTATTTAGGGGGGGTTGATGGACTACATGTTAGGCTCCTAAGGGGCCTAGGAGCTGCTAAGGGGCCTAGGAGCTGGCCCCTAATTCCTTTGTAACCCTTTGAAAATTCAAGCCAAAAGAACCAGCTGAAAATTCCAGATGTGCCTTCAGTTCAGGATTTTGAAACCCTCTTCCCCAGCTAATCTCATTTTTTTAAATCTGGCTTTTCTTTTAGACCCATCTGTACTGCAGTCCTTTTCTTCTTAGTTTGTAGCTGATTCTGTAAGGCATTCAGTGATGCTACAACTGAAGGGCATCTTCATGTGTAGGAGTGTTGTTCATTATAGAAACAGAAATAGAAATGGATGTGCAATGTGTTTTTAGAGCTGATGGTATCACTAACCTCAACCTCCACTTTTTTCTTCATTTCTTTTAGCTTTTTGAGAAGTCCACGGAAATCAGTGAAGCCATATTCCATACAAACTTTCTCAAAGTCCTTCTTTGGCACCTTGGAGAGGATCTCCAGCATTTCTTTTTCATCAACCACTTTCTTCACTGCCTTCTTTGGAGGTGGAGGCCCCCTGTGCACAGAGCATGTTATTTACAGTGTATTTAAATGAAAGCTTCTCTTACCCCTGGGGCCCTGCTAGAGGAAACTTTAAAGCCAGAGTTTCCATTGGGATGAATCTAAATAAGTAGGACTCCCTAGCTGGTAGGAAGAGAAGATGGGCTGTTAGGCAGTGCAGTCTCCCTCACACGTTCTACTGCTGGAAGGAGGGATCAGAGGACTCCTGAGCACTATCCCTGCTGTCTGAGGATCTGCCAAGGAAATTCCATTCACCTTTAGCGCTGACGTCCGAGGAAAAGAACAAACTGACCTATGGCTTATAGCGTCCGCTCCAAAACTAGAAGCCCCAAGCAAATCTCTGCATTGCTTGTGCTTGAAGGGTGTTTTTGCTGTGACATACCTGTTTAGAAATGGCCTAGCACCCCTTACTATACACTCCTGAGAAACAGGAGACAGCCTAGAATTAAACCCCCTTACCGTTTTTTCAGCATTTTTTTGAAATCCAGCTTTTCTTGACCTGAAAAAATAATTAAAAAAATCTTCTAACAAATGACTGGATTCATGTAGATCAATAGCAACATTAAACAATACCAGGTTGAACAGCAATGGCTTTGATATCATCTGTACATTAAAAGAGAAATCCTGCTGTAGGTCATAGAGACAGTGGGATTCAAGCAAGTGTTTTTCTTATGTTGGGAGGAGGTTTCAGTTATGAAGAAGCTATGCAGGGAGACTTCATCCCTGTCCGAAGTCTGTGTGCCACAGAACAGTGATAAAATATGGGTGCTTAATTCCCATTGATTTAACTGTTCCCCAACTGTAATCATTGGTCTCTTTGCCTCTGTTTTCCTGGGAGACAACCAGGGGGAACATAACAGTGGGAATTGGGCATGTAAATACCTTGGAGAGTTTGAGCCTCAGTGTCCCTGCACCTCTGTTCCCCATGTGTAGGAAGGGGGAGGGAAGAAAGCACAACCTTAACTTGCAGGGTTATTTGGGGAATAAATACAAGACTGTAAAAGAGCTTGGCTAATATAGGTCAGGGCCATCCAACTTCTAAGTGGCCAGGGGCTGCATACCAGGTGAGCCACGCCAGCAGAGACTGCAGTAGTACAAGTCACAGGCTGCTGGGCAGCACCCCTCTCTCCTGCACCACACACATGGGCAGCTCCTTCTGCAATGCTGCACCATGCTATGGGCTCCCTTGGCTTCATGGGCTGTGCCACCCCACTCTCTGGAGAGGGAGCAAGAAGTGAGAGCTGATAGTAGGGAAGAGCCTAGAGACCCTGGTTGCAGCAGCAGCCAGAGAGATAAGTGGGGCAGTGGCTGGGTAAGAGCCCAAGGGCCACACATTAACCTCTTGCAGGCCACCAGTTGGACAGCCCTGGTATAAGTAATGAGGGCAGATGGAGATCAGATAGGAGGATAGCTATCAAAATGGCCATGTAGCTGCTTTACTGGTGAATCATGATGCATATGGTCTTCACACTATGCTTAAGTATATCAGGGTGTTTTCCCCCCCTTTGCTGGTGGAACTGATCTTGGGAGGAAGTATGTCTACATAGCACAATTCAGAGCCAGGCAGATACCCCAAGGTAGATGGGGGCGCATTGGCAGGCATACTTGTGTCTACATGGTGCAAAGCTGTTCTGTATAGGTAAAGGTAGAGGTGTCTCATTTACAGGTCTTTGAGGCCCATTGAGGCAGTAGAGACAAAGCTCTCTTCAACCTCAGCTTGAGAAGGAAATGATGTGGTCAGCACCAGTCACCCTACCATCTGAGCTCCTTGCACTGTGTAGAAGCACCCAAATGAATCCTGCATGTGCTAGCTTTGCAACTGGAAGCAATATAGTTCCTCAGTGAATTGCTCAGCTCAGGCTAATATACTCTGCTTCTCCATAGAGCTAATGGGCATAGCATCATGCTCATGTGGCTAATAAAGGGCACTGGCAGAAGTGACATTTGTCGCACAGCTGGTCCCCAGAAAGCACTCTATAGCTGTGCTGTGACACATGTGCATGGCTGCAGGGAGCTTTAAAAGTAGCCAGTTGTGTGACAAATTAACCCTTATTTAATGAGGGATCAGCTGAAGGTGACCCAAAGCAGAGCACCTTAGGGAACTGCTGTCAACCCCTCATGCAATTGGGGCTTAGCTGATGCTTCCCAGCCCTGCCCTTGGTACTGTCTGTAGGAAGGGAGGGGTGAGAAGGGAGGGGGATAGAGCTGTGGGTTGGGGTTTGCCCAGCCTGAACTAGAGGTGGGGAGGGTGGATTGGAGCCTCCCACACCTTGTGCCCCCCCCAGTCACCTCCTCTTCCTGCTCAGGCCAGGCAAAACAGAGCCTGCAGCTCCCTC
Source organism: Gavialis gangeticus (assembly GCF_001723915.1). Classification (NCBI taxonomy): domain Eukaryota; kingdom Metazoa; phylum Chordata; order Crocodylia; family Gavialidae; genus Gavialis; species Gavialis gangeticus. Next base: position 144,263,373 of record NW_017729025.1, read on the forward strand.
GCCCTCTCGTCTCCCTCCTTCCTTCCTGCAGACAGCACTGAAGCTTGGAGTGGGGTTGGGGCTAGGTGAGAGAGGCTGTAGTCAGGCTCCTCTGCTGGATTGACTTCAAAGTAGAGCTCAATCTCCCCCTCCCCTCTCCCAACTGAACAGATGAATATCTGTTGGGTTGGGGGGCTCGCTCAAACTCGTGGTGCATTCTGTGAAGCGCCATGAGTTAGAGTGGGGGACCTGCATGTCTGTCAGTGCCCAAAGAAAGCTAACTGGATCTTTCCAAGTCTAACTGTACATTAATAATTAGCTTAGTTATTATGGTAATCAGGATGGACCTCCAGTACTTACTTTCAGTCACAATTAGGGACACGGTATAGATGGCATCAGCATGGGTGTTGGAAATGACACACTTGTAGTTATCTGCATCATCTGAGCCAAGGCTCTCCAACTGGAAGCAGCAGAAACACATGGACAATAAGGCCAACAGAAGCTCCAAATTCTCCCAGAAATGTCAGTAGCTCAAATGTATTATAGTAGACTCATGAATTCCATTATGGATTTTTCTATTTTAAATACTAATTTTTCATGGCTTCATAAGCCATGTCTTAGGTCTCAGGGCAGAAATTCATAAGCCCTAGTCAAATGATTAAGGGCAGTGACATCAGGGGCTTGATCCAAAGCCTACAGAAGTCAGTGGGAGTATTCCCACTGAGTTTGCTCAACTTCAGATAAGGTCTTAGATTTAGAGACTTTTGACCTTAAACAGGAGAGATATATATATATATTACACACACACACACACACACACACACACACATCAGCAAAAACACAACTTGTGTTTCCTTTCAGGTCTGTTTTTTTAGCTGGCCCTCTCTTCAATGACAGGTGACCAAAATTCCCTACCCCCAAAAATGCATATGTTTCAGGGAAGGCACCGAACAAGGAAAGTGCCAGGTCCATGGAACAGATAGCTTTTCATGAGACAGTTCTGCAGAGGAGAAAGAGGAGGGAGTTTGGCATGCATTAGCCTGCAGACTGTGGTGAACATGAAGGGCTGTCTGAAAGAAGATGTGAATTAGGAATGGGTCAATGGTCAAGCAGAGAGGACACAGCTGTGGCAGGAAAAAATGGGGTATAGGCAGAACTTTTGTTTCTGTGAACATGACCCAAAGAATGAAATAGGACCAAAATGAGACCTATATGTTGCTCAAACACCATCATCATCAACATCGTATCTGTTAATGTTGTGCATAGGAGCCCATTGTGTTAGTCCATGATATGGCTAAGTTCAGACATTTGGGGATGTTAGGGGGAGGTTAGATCAGGTTCAAAATGGCCACCTGATGGGTGGGCGGGCTAGCAGGGAGGTTGGAGGGATGGGGGGCAAATAGGCTGGGAGGGATCAGGGGCCCACTGGGGGATGGAAGGGGCAGGTGTGATTTGCAGGGAGGATGGGGTGGATTGGGGGGTGCAGGCATGATTCATGGCGGATTTGGGACTCACATTGTCTGCAGGGACCTTTGGGGGGACCAGGAGCTATTTTTGGCTCCCAACCACCACCCCCCACCCGGCAAACCTACCCCTTATCCTTCCCACCCCTCCCCCCACGAGGACTTACTTTCTCGGCTCCAGCAGCAAGGGGCTGGGGGCTAAAAATAGCTTGGTGCCGGGTGTGGGTGTGAAAAGTGCAGGGCTGTACAGGGAATTGTACAGAAGTTCCATGCATGGGTCTAACCTAGATTGCTCAAGTCTGAGTGTACATGGATCCAGGTCTATCTTAAACTGGGTTTGGCCATTTTGGACTGGTCTGTGTGCATGGAACTTCTATACAGTTATGGGCTTAAACTGATTTCTGATCACTGAGACCAGATCTGCACCTGGGATGAACGGAATTACATTGGGTGGCCTGGCTACCTTGAACGTGATTTAACTTCCCCCTAACCCTGCTGCCCCTGAATGTACTTAGCCAAAGGGTCTAGCAAAGCCTTATGCTCAGTACAAGGCTGCGTATTATTTCCTATACAGCAGGGGTTGTCAACCAGGGGTATGTGTACCCCTGGGGGTACTTGGGAAGGCTCTAGTGGGTACATGTAGGCAGGTAGGGGCAGAACGCTGCCACCCACCACTCCATGCTGCTACCTCCCAGGAGCAGGGCCAGAGTGTATGTGTGTGTGGGGCGGGGGGGGGCAAGGGCCATGGAGGTTGCGTGGAGCTTGCATGCGGCAGCTGCCACCACCCCCTGCTCTGCATCTAGCTGTGTGCCACCCCCCACTCCTCCCTGCTCCGTGTCCAGCTGCTTATTAAAAAAGGTTGAAAACCTCTGCTATACAGCACAAAACAGCCAAATGTAAGAATACAACAGTATTCCATGAAAACAGTCCCACATATGATAAGACTCATACAAACTAGTATTTTCAGACCAATTCTGAAGAATACTGTGGCATTCTTATAATGATAGAGATAATTGTTATGAACCAAAATTAGGAAGAAATGGCAAACAATATTACCTTTAGCACATATTCCTTATTGATGCTGTCAAAAAACATTTTTGATCCTTCTTTTATTGGTATCCCACTTTCTCTTTTCCATGTTACCTTTGGGGTAGGGTTACCTTTTACTTTCGCTCGAAATACTGCTTTCTCTCCTAAAGTTGGAGGAGAAACATTAGAGGATGAATTAGTTAGGGACATGTATTTTTATGTGATTTCTTGACACACATTTAATTTATCTGAAGTCATTTAAAATGTAGGGCTTCTATTCCATTATACAAGGGTCAGGTTAAGCTCTACCATAACTTTATTGGCTATAGTGAAGCGGCCCACCTAGAAACATAAGAGATTGTTCCCTTTTTTGTAATTCTTACAAAGAATAATAATAAAGAGTTTAAAGGTCTGTCTTTCTGTTTAAATTCTGCATTAGCCATTCAAATCAATGGGAATTTTCCTATTGACTTCAGTGCATACAAGGCACTGTCCCAAAAGCAAATAGTTGATATTTACATGGTTAAAATGAGGGCACGCACCTGCAGATATTTGTAAATGCAGTTAACCATCTGCATGTAGTAACCTGTCTAGTAATTGCTGAATTTGCACATATGCTGTGTGTATAGATTTAGTGTGACCATGTCAGTGTTTGGTTTTGAGCACATAGTATCTTTGGTGACCTCATAATAAGGTAACTTTCAGTGGAACTAGGTGTTCCTTACCTTCAGGGGCTGTCAATGGTCGAGGTTTCTCCACAAATTCTGGGAAACTCTCTCCTGGAGGGATCTCAAAGGAGCGTGTCATCATGCTGAAGGACTCCACAGTGGCAGAAGACTTCCTAGAAACAACTTCCTCTATTAGAAGAAAAAGTATGTAAGTCAGATGGAATAGTAACATGGCTTTCGAAGGGCTAAACTGTGAGAGTAGGTTTCTCCAATGTATATAACGATATTGCAAATTGACTATGTTATCTAAAAGTTGTGGGGAGGAAGGGTTTTGTAATGATTAAGGTACCAGGCTAGAACTTAAGGGCATGTGTAGATGAAACAGGGGCCCTAAAAGGAAGCAGTGGGTTTTTAAAAACACCACTTCAGTTTAGGGCCAAGTAAACCCCAGTGTTGTGTACACACCCATGCACTTACCTACTTCTCTGGTGGGGAGGGGAGGGTAAACTGCCGGCGGCCGGAGTGATCCTTGGGCTGTGGGGAGATGGCTGGAGCTTCCCTTCATGGTAGTGGTGGCCCCCCCACAGGTGGCACCCACCTGCAGGCACCCGGCTTGGGTGGTCCCGGGGGCACCACAGCTGTAGAGGGCACCAGGTCCCTGCACAGCTCAGGCCGGCAGGCAGGCTCCAGGGGGCAGGGAAAAAGAAAAGACCAGGCTCAATGCTTTTTTTTTTTCTTGGGTGGAGCCTGCTTTCCCGGGCTGCTGCCAGGCTGCCTGCATGGGCTTTCTGCAGAGCCCCTGAGCTGCATGGAGCCTGGTGCTTCGCTCCACAGCTGTAGGGCAGCAAACTAAAACTCCTTGGAGGAGTTTTAGTTTGCTGCACACCAAGTCATTTAAGGTGTATTATGCTGCCGAATTTGGTACAGCAGCTGGAATTACTGTGCAATACACCGTTGACGTGTACAAACACTAACACCATTGAAGTGGTGCAACGGCATTTAACCCGCTTTAAAGTGTTGTGCACACATGCCCCTCGCTTCATCTACACATGGCCTATGAGGCCTAGATTGAACTCCTTGCTTTACTAGACATATGGCATGACCTCGATTAAGGCACTTAACCTCTCTCTGCTTCAGTTGCTCATGTGTAAACAGAAGGAATAGCACTGTCCTTTTTTTTGACGGAGCAGAAATACATTATACCTAGATTGTGAGGTGCTCATATACTATGGAAACAGAAGCCATGTGAGGACCTTAGACGTAAACACTGCTTATCAACAGTGCCATTCAGAAGGCTCTGTAACCAAAGTTGCCCTGAATTTATTTTGGTTTTACCCTTTTGTCTCCTGTGTTTTGGCCAGTGGTATGTAGCCAGGACTACACCATCCGATACAGTCAGCAATGCAAGCATTAAAAGGAATGATAACTCTTGATGTTAGTCAGACTTATGATCTGAAAGCCATGATAACATTTTTTTAGGCCATCTCAGTTTTCAAAGACTACAACAATACTTGCCTTCGACAATCTTGGATTGAGACACATGTGTTTGGGAACTGGAGACTTCAATGGAGGAATGCTGCTGAATCACGCTTTCCATGTGCATAACTTGTGTTGCCATGGTGAAAGCCTTGATTTCTGCCGGTCCCTGTATGCTTCTGAGCTGCGTGGGTGGGGAGAATGGAATTCAGGATCAAATATCGATGTCCATCTCACATGCTCAAACGGGAGGCATTGCAGTCCCCGCCCCTCATTCAGAGACCAGTTATGCTACTGTAGTTGGTGAACAAAGAAGTATGTAGATAATGTCCTATGGGTGTGGAAAGTTGTGTCTGCTTTAGTGGAAGATCACAAAGGGCCACTTTTAGCATGAGAAGGCAGGATTTTTTAATTACTCATTTCAGAAGACTCAAAGGTGCTGCGTTTTGATCAAAACGAGTCGTTTTTCAAGGACTGCCCAGTCAGGATAAATCAGCATAACTTGGTCATCTTCAGCGAGGCCACTTTATACTAGCAAGAAACTGGTTCTCAGTATTTCACATACTAGCTCCCAGACTTCATGAGGAGATTTTGGTGTCTGTTCCTGACCCTTTACTCATGTAAACAGCATGTACTACAGGAACCCTGTTGAAGGCTGCTGTTTACTTTCCAGGCATCCTCAACTGGGCTCCATGAAAGTCAATATGATCTTTGCTGTTGACCTGGATGGCCCTTAATGTCTATTCATTTATATTTTATTGAGGTTTTCTTTAGCCAACCAGTTTGAAAGAGTAAAACAGAAAAAGAGCAGCAGAATTTTCTGCAGCAAGGCCCAAAGCTGCTGGTTCAGTTGTGGCAGCATGCCAGAGTCTGCAGCAGAGGGTGGACAGACCAAATCCCTTCCCTCACCTGCAGGAGCCTCACGAACCTTGTGCCTCATGCAGCACAACTCCTCCGAAGGGAACATGTAGAAAACAAATCCAGGTTTAGGGCATAGTACTTCTCTCTACCTGAGCAAGTGCAAGGGGTGGGCACATGGCCTCATGGTTTCTCCTGCTGCTAGCAACTCCGGCACCACCAGCAGCATTAGATTCGTGTTCTCCTTGTGCTAATGGGATCGTGATGGCATGGGGATGGACCTGCCAGCACATTATGTGAGCTTAGATCTGCAGTACAAAGTTCTGTGGAAGTCACCCCTGGCACAGATTTAACTACCGGTAAGTTGGTGGAAAAGCATTTTTGTTGGCTTGGTTTATGTTGCTTGTGGAGGAGAGGAAGCTATGCCAGAAGAAAAACTCCTGCTGGCACACCTGGTATCTCCACTAGAGGCCTCTGCTGACACAGCTGTGTGACCGCTATACTGGCACAGGTTCCCTAATATAGGCATGTCTGGAGCGTTCAGGCTGAAGAGGCTGATTGATTCTGTCCACTTCCAATAGGGAAGACTATCATTACATTCATACCTTAGAGGTGTTTGCCTAGTGCTAAAAATACTCCTTGGCAACTGAAAAACAACAAAGAAAAAGCAAACCTGGGAGCCCCCACCAGATTTTTGTGGAGGTGAAAGCTCGTATTGCAGGAAGAAACACAAACTCCTCTCGTTCAGTGCTGAAGGACAAATGGGTGGATGTGAGGAGGACTGAAAAAGTACAGCCTATAGCAGCGGTCACCAACCAGATTAGGGGCCAAAGGTAGATCTAGGAGCCTCTTGGAGTCAATCTGAGGCTGGGGTGGAGGGCTGAGTGCCCACATGAATGCATGCATGTGCCCAGCCCAAGCAGATCAGTCCATAGGGAAGGGAAGGGGGCCAGACTGAGGCCCCTGCAGTGAAGGACAGTGCTGCGGAGGCAGAAGCAAGTTGAATGGGGCCCCAGCTGGGTGGGTGGCAGGAGGATTGAGCCTGGGTGGCTTGTCCTGGGGCATGGGGGAGGGGTCCAGCTACTGTGTGCACCCTGGCAGAGGCCCCGGGGGGGCATGTGACCCCCATCTGTGCACGGCAGAGGCAGCTGCAGTTGCGGGCTGGGCTTTGCACCCTGAGTCCTGCTGCAGCCTGCCTGGGAGCAGCCCGACACCATGTGTCCAGCTACTGGGTGGGCACGGGACGAGGCTCAGCCCAGTGGCTGGACACACGTGCCATCAGGCTGCTCCTGGGTAGGTTACAGTGGGTCTCCAACAGCAGCTGCCTCTGCTGTGCACAGATGGGGGGCATGTGCCCCTGCCAAACACCAGGCAGCATGGGTGGCTGTAGCAACTGTGAGGGAGGAAGGGAGTGGGGCTGGAGTAGGGGCAGGCCTTGCACAGCGGGAGGCATGGGGACGGGGGGCATGCACCCTGGGAGGGCACGGGTGCATGTCCCCGGATCTGCACACTGGCTGGGCTGGCTGCCACTGCATGCTGGGGCTGGGGCTGTGCTGAGCGGTGCTGGGAGCAGGGCTAGGTGGGGGGCTGCAGGCACTCAAAAATTCACTGTAGCACTCCCTCCCAGCACCACTGCCTCTCAGCCCGTGCAGCACAGCACAGTGCAGTCCAGACCACTGCTGTGAACAGAATGGGGTGGTGGTGCACGGTAGATCTTGGGTTGCTTTTAAATGACAAAGGTGATCTACTTAAAAAGGTTGGAGATTACTGGTCTAGAGGAAACGGAGACTAAGCCATGCATAAGACCTTGAGCTTCTCAGCTGGTTTTGGTGATAAAATGGTTCCTAGTATAAACTAGACTAGTCCTAGGGCTGGTCTAATTAACACCAGCTTTCCAAAAGCTGCTCCACAGTCTAGAACAGCCCAGAATCTCCAGAGTGACCTACACTGAGGACTGTTCCCATTTCCCATTCCCTGGGGTCAGGATATGGAAGGGTACCCACAACAGCATCAGCTACCTCCCTTGGCCCCTTGTGATCAGAAGACAAGTGAGGAAACACCTCTCCTACCCCTGTATACCATCACTATTTTCTTTTTTCCCTGTCAGGCCCCTTTTGCTCATACTTCATTTCACTGATAGTCACAACTTTTCCAAATCTGGTCTGGAAACAAGCCAGCAAAGAGGAATGTTCATGAAGAGTCTTGCTTTTGCAGAGCATCTTGAATCCATTCCCTTCCCATGTCCTGCAATTCCTTTCTGTTGTTGTTGGTTGCCCTTATCCTCTGCCTTTCTGTTGCATGCAATATGTTTTCGACATAGGGATTGCGAAGCAATAGGGCAGAGGAGGGATAGGAATTTAGAAAATGTCTATAATATCAAACTGGAACAGCCAAAGTTTGGACTAGATCTTTTGAGATCCCTTCCAGCCTTACTTGTCTATGAAATGTTTCTATTTCCTGGTGCTAAATCCAAAAATATGAGAGATGCAGTTCCCAGCCAGTGACAGCTTTTCCATGTATAAAATACCATGACTTAGGTCGAATACGTTTAATCATTTCAGCGTTAGAAATGGGAGTTTTATACTACTGTATTTGAAGTTCCTTGTTTCCCTGTGAAACTAGCATCAACTTCCTCAAATGCTGCATTTTAAAGATATGATATTATCTATATTAGAATTGTTTACTGCTGCCCATCACCAAGCCTATTTTTTTCATAGATGTCTGAGCAAAAAGAATACAAAATGATGGTGTAGACAAATCCTCTATCCTTAAGCAAACAGATAAAAGGGACATAAACAAACCAAGCAGATTCTGTACTGAGCAATGGAATACATACATTACATCTAGCATGATTACTATACCTAGTTTACTATGGTTGCATTTTATTAAAATAATTTTTGCAAGCAAATTTGTAACTTGACAAAAGCTGAATCAATCTTAGTCATCAGTATATGACTAAGATATACTCATAAAGTTTTGGTATGAGAGTATGATCATTTCGAGACAATCATAGAGTTTCAGAAGAAATGGAAAAGTGTGTCTAGTCCAGTGGTTCTCAATCTAGTTAGACCCAAGACACCTCTTAGAATATGCCAGGTCTTAACTTTCACTCATTTCTTGTCTAGAGGGAAAATAATAGGGCCGTTTTTTCTGTTGCAAAGACCCAAAAGACCACAACAAGGCAGAATGTTTTTGATCCTGTGGATTCCTATTTAAAACCTCTGGAATATGAGTCATGTGCACACATCTAGTATTGTGTGGCAACCCGCAGCACCCTAGTTGAGAATCACTCGTCTAGTCAATTTAGTGTAGGATTCTTCCCTGTATTTTTCAACACCTTCTTTAAGCTGTTTTACATGCTTCAAGAAATAGTGCTTCCTGGTGATAGTTTCTGAAGTCCTTTATTTTTTATCTGCCCAAGACAAAGGCCGCTATCCCAATAAAATATTGCTAATGTTGTCAGACAACTGTTTCTCATGCAAATTACCACAGCAAAAATGTTCATAGCATCATTCTATGACATGACAGGCAACATTTACTCAATTAAAATTTACCTTCTCTTCCAGGTGTCAAGGTCTTGGTTGATTTCTACTATGAAAAATATGTTTTCAGACCATAAGTGGATCCTTTTGTGTCCTTTGGCTGATGTGAGGCTCTGTAGATTGCCACAGTCTTAGGAAGACAGCTGGGTCCCTCAGCACAGGACAAATATGGCTCTAAATAGAGCAAACTTTAAATACAGACTTGCCTCTTGTGGGCTATGTAGTTACAGCCATTAGACTGACTTCAGCAGTTTCACATATTTAGAGGAATAGGGTGATAAACTTGCAAGAGTGAGTACCACTGTGTAGCAAGAATAACTCTTCTGAAGGTCAGAGATGACTTCTTACAGTGTTTCCTGAGATATGTCAGTGTGCAATTTCAAGTTCGTGACCAAAAGACAGGTGCCTTTTCATGTACAACTTACCTTTTTTTAAAGGAATCTCAAACATTTTGGGTTAGATTTTCAATAGATTTCAGCACTCAACAGCTCCCAGCTCAGTATTTAAATACGTGACTTGATTTTCAGAGTAAGGCACGATTTAAGAACCTAAGTGGAGTGGCTGGATTTTTTTAAAGCACTGAACACCCAAGAGCTGTTTCTGCTGCTTCACTTGGGTGCTCAAGTGGGAACAAAGCCGTCCCCAGTTGTAGATGTAGAGCTCTTTTGAATATTTGCTCTTTTATACTCAGCAATAAGCTCTTGAATTCTGCTACTCTCCTTCAAGTTGACAAGGGCAGGATTCCAGGAATAGTCCTTCTGAAGCCCAGGGGACTCCTGACAGATTAAAATAATTGCGAGTAAGGGTAGCAAAATCTGGCCCTAAGTTGTTTAGCTCTCTCTCACTTTACTTGGAATACCAACAGCATTGCTAACGTAAGACTGGAACCGCCACCTCATTTCTGTACAGAACTTTTTGTTCAGAAGGATCAACGCTACCTCTCTTCCTTTTATGACAGACCTAATGACCATAAATTCTTTCTCTTCATTGATGGCACTGATGACAATTCAAAAGGCTGTTAGATAACTTACTCTGATTTACCTTTGGCATAAATAAGAACACAGTTTGGCACAAGGGGACTCTGGGATGTAATCCACCATTACATTTTAAAGCATGTGAACCTAGAAAACTGAGCTGAATCCAAAGAGCCTGCCATCAATACTTGACTTCCATAAGAGAAGTTTCAAGGAAAACAAGTTTCATGGAAAACCTCCAATAATATCAAGTGGGACATTTCCCTGGGAATATACAACTCTTAGATGATTTGTAATATCCTAAAAGAAAAGAAGGTAACAAACAAACAAACACATACATGTGTATTTTTCCCTAGAACATAAAAGAGCCATAATTTAACACACACTGTAATGTTTGCTGGATGATAAGTAGGATTGATTACTATAGAGGCTCCATTCTCAGAGCTGCAGAACTGGTTGTTCAACACAGATACAAAAGACAATAGTATGCAAACAGTATGGCATGTGTCCTGGTTTAAAGGTACTGTGTGTTGCTTCCTGCCACTGAGTCCTTCAGGACACAAACTTCTATTTTTCCCTTTCAAAACTCTAAATCAGAAAAGAGCAACCCATGCATGTAGAAAGAGAAAAGACATTCAGGCCAAATTCTCATTTTCCTAATGGAAAAACACCCAAATAACCCACCCTCTCTTCACGTTTGTCCCCATCTACTGTTTTCTTCCTCTCTGTTGTTCTCCTCTCCTTTCTGCTCCTGCTCCAAGTTAGAATTCTAACCAGGACTTTTCTGCACATGCACACACCTACATGTATGCTTTGCAGCATTTCCATGGGGGTGAATCATAGAAAATGAGGGTTGGAAGGGACCTCAGGAGTTATCTACTCCAACCCCCTGCTCAAAGCAGGACCAGCCTCGACTAGATCATCCCAGCCAAGGCTTTGTCTAGCCGGGCCTTGAAAACCTCCAAGGATGGAGCTTCTACCGCCTCTCTGGGTAACCTGCTCCAGTGTTTTATTGCCCTCCTAGCGAGAAAATTCTTCCTAATATCTAACCTAAATGGCCCACGTTGAAGAGCAGAGGTCTAGAGCTAGGGTGGGCAAAGTCTGGCCTGAGGCAGACTCCATTTCCCAGCAGCCCCTGACCATGTCACTGCAGCCGGTTTCCATGGAGACCCCAGGAGGGGCAGGGCCATGATGGCAGGGGGCCATGGAGACCTGCCCAAGCAGGGTGTGTGGCTGGGTAGGTAGCTGCTCTGGGCTGGGATTTTGCAGTGGTGGCAGTGTGGTCTGGAGCTGAGGCAGAGCTGTGAGCCCCTGCCTGCACACCCCTGCCTGGGACATGTAGGTAGCAGATAGCAGCTCTGCCCCAGCTGCTGTCACGGCTGCTAAATCCCAGCCCCAGCTGAAAGGGGAGCAAAGGTCGTTCTTAGTCACTCTTCACACTCCCTTGATCTGGCTGGAAGTGACCCCCTGCATAACTCTCAGCAACCTAAAGAACAAACAGATACCTACTTTACCTGACTGGGGAGGCAAAGGGAACTCCCAGCTCCCCTGTTACACAAAGCAGACAGATGTCAGACTTAAGGTCTGGTGCACACATCTGCAAGAAAGTTCAAGATGTCACCTGAGCCTAGGTGGCTCATGTGGCCAAGAACACACAAAGAGAGAGTTGAAGCAATTCTCACTGTGTCCATCCACCTTTCTCTTTCTCAGCCCAAATGATCAGATACTACTCATTTGCATTAGGAGCAATTAGAGATAACCTTCAGTATGAGTCCATAATGCAGCACAAACACAAGCATCTGGAGCAGTAGCAAGATGCTGGAACTGCTTAGCTACCTCCGCTGTTCTGTGACCTCACCACAAACCAATCAATTAACCAACCAGAGGAGGTTTAGCTGAAAAAAAGTAAAGGTCTCTTTTTAGAAAAAAAAAAAATCATGTCATATAAGGCATGAAGAGAATTTAAACTATGAAATGCTTCAGCCCATGGGACATGTCCCATGTGTGCAGTAAGGTTTTGTTTTCCCTTGAAGCATTTTTAGGACAGTTGGAAACCTCTTCTAAAGTTTTGGGCTTCCGCATCCTTTTAATTATGTTGACAACTTGGAAGAGTGATTTTGGATATGTGCCTTTTTTCATGGAAAAGTTAAGCCAAGATCTCCAACCGTGCTTGGCCACGCACTGAGGTTAGAGTTCTGCAGCATGTGCCCGTGCATGCACACTGAGCAAAGGGATTCTCTTGGTCCTGATGACTACTAAGTCCACAGTTCAGCAAAGTCATCAAGAAGTGCTTGAGTCCATCCTTGTTCAGCAAAACACATCAGCAAATGCTCATGCTCCAGTGAAGAAATCATTGGTATTGCTCCTCATTGCCTGTCTGTTCTTTCCTAACTTGAATGGGTGGAATAGTAGCAGCTGGTAATCCAGTTACCAGGCCTGCACAAGCAAGTCCTTAAGGCACTCAAGTAACTTCAGATAGTGAAAATTTGGGTGTGAAATGGCGAGAGTCCTTTTCAAAGTGATTTCAATGAGCATTTGGTTATAACATAATAAGGGGACAAAGGCTATATCTACATGGCACAATAAAGTGACTCGTAGAGACAGTCAAGCTATCTTGGATATGGGAAACAGCAAAGCCAGGCTAGTGCACCACTGCCCAGGCTAACATACCCTACCTTTCAGCAGGCAAATCAGTGCCATGTTCCTAGACAGTTTCCAGTACCCAAGCCATTCAGAGCAAACCTGTGTCTCTATGCAGCTCTTCACTGTATCATGCAGACGTCCCCTAAATGACAATGGGAACTTCCCAATGAGGAACTGTGTGTCCCAATTTAGGTACCCACGTTTGAAAATGGAGGCCTACTGGTACTGATTGAAATAAATGTGTCCAGGTGACAATATAGGAGCAATAAGTCTTTGCATATAGCAAATTTAAGAAAAGGTCCAATTAATAAAGCTTTAGAACACCTATATTTGACCTGGACTGTACCACTGAGAAATAAATTGGAGGACTAGGCAGGCACATGTCTACAAACCCAACACTTACAAAAACAGGCTACTTTAATAGATGCCTAAATTAGTATGTAGGTGCCTATCTTTGATCCATTTGGGCCACCGTATAGAAATTGGGAACAGAATTCAGATGAAACAACCCTCAGTCTATTCTGCTTTAACTACTACATCAGCAGTGCTCAGCTTCTACCCTGTGGGCCATATCCGGCTGCAAAGTCATGTCACTCAGCCTGTGGGCCTCCCAATGGATCTGAAAATTTGGTTGGGGGAGCAGTGGCAGCTTTAATTGCAGCTCCCCTTGATGACAGTGAAAACAGTAACAGCTCAGCTGGGCCTACTCTTAAAATCTTTATGACCAAATTGAAATACAGTGCATCTTGCACAAAAATGCAAGGTGGCAGCTGGGACCATACAAAATAGAGCAACCCTAGTTGGTTTTATTCTCTGTGCTAGATTGTGTCAAATCAAGAAAATTGTTAACAGAGACTTGACATACTCATCACATGTGTATATCTAAGAAAGCCAAAGAAAAAGACTGGGCCAGTGAAGGCAAGGAAACTACATACCCAACTACCTGTGGGGGCACACTTCTTACAAGACAATCACTCCTTCTCTGATCTCTCAGTTCTAATCTTCAAAGGGAACTTACAAAACACCTTCCGCAGACGAGCCTATGAACTTCACTTCATAAATACTAGATACAAAAAAAAATGGACTCAATATAGACATTGGATTCATGATACATTACAACCTGCCTGACATCTGATTCACCAGGTATCTGCCAGACCTGACCTCTTGCACTTTTCTTCCCACCCCCTTGCT
>NW_017729025.1:144282195-144282650 GCF_001723915.1 Gavialis gangeticus
CTGGCAGGGCACAAGCTCTCTAGAAGGAAGGGATGATCCCCATAAAATGCTGGCAATGAAGCTTTTAGAGTACAACTGGTTCCTTCTTTCGCCTTGTTTTTCAGTCTGAGAAACAGGGGACACATGAGAGAAAAAGCAGCAGTTATAGCTGAAAGAACACAGGGCTGGAAATCAGGATACAGGTGTTTTGTCTTAGGGCTTTGCATAGTAACCCTCATCCTAGCTTTCTCTTGGGTATTCTAAGCCAGCCTGCTACCCCTGACCCCTACCCTCTCTCCCTGTCTCACCTGTCTTCCCTGGTTGGATATTAGGAAAAACTGTCTCACTTGGAAGGTGGTGAAGCATTGGAATGGATTACCCAAGAGAGACAGTAGAATCTCCATCCTTGACAAAGCCCTGGCCGGTATGATTTAGCTGGGGCTGGTCCTGCTTTGAGCAGGGTGTTGGACTAGATG
>NW_017729025.1:144287650-144288356 GCF_001723915.1 Gavialis gangeticus
TTACATTCTCACTGACATCCTGTCACACTTGTGGCTTCTCTCATTCCTCGGAGTTGCAGAACAGCAGATACGCCTGAAGAAGGGTGATTGCACCCAAAAGCTTGCAAAGGACTTTTTTCCAACTATTCAGTTCATCTAATAAAAGATATTACATCTACCCAAAGTACCTTGCCTGCCTAGGAAAATACATATGCATTTCAATTGAACTAGCAACTAAAGAAGACAAAAGACTAAATATGCATCTCAAGAAAAACCTGTAAAAGGTACAAGAAAGATGCCCTGTACATGACAAATTCACTTTGCTCACATTTCTCAGAATAGGCATTCAATGTCTACGGTGTTACAAATGTCTCAATCATTCATTGTATGTCTGGAGTTTTGTAAATAGACCATCACTGGTACAAGCTATTGCAAATTTGCCCTGTTGATAAACAAATACCCAAAGACAGGTCAGGTAACTAATACCTTTAAGCATCCTGTTTGACTACTCAGACCCATCATAGTTAATTGCTAAGCTAATCAGAGTAGCTATGAAAAACACAAGTCTTCACACCTGGACAAATCCAAAAACAGGAGCCAGGCAATTTAACAACTGTAATATGATGGTCCTGTTTTGTTCGGACCCTAATCAGCAAACTATCAAGAAAAAATGCTTTGAAGCTATATAGTTAAAGAGTATAAGAACTAAGTCAATTTTCCAGCAAGA
>NW_017729025.1:144288367-144289475 GCF_001723915.1 Gavialis gangeticus
AAATCCAAAAACAGGAGCCAGGCAATTTAACAACTGTAATATGATGGTCCTGTTTTGTTCGGACCCTAATCAGCAAACTATCAAGAAAAAATGCTTTGAAGCTATATAGTTAAAGAGTATAAGAACTAAGTCAATTTTCCAGCAAGATGTGCACGCCAGGAGAAACAGAGAAAGATCACTGCAACATCGCACCCAGCTTAACCAGCAACAGATCCTGCTGGGTGAAGGCTTTAAGACTGAACCAGCTTCCTCTGCCTGCATTGGTAAGAAAACAATGCTGAAGCTAAATACGTACTAGGACTTTGTGGAGTAGCTCATTTTATTTTAGTAAGGAATATTTTTCTGTCATTTAGTTTTATAACTTGCTTGTCGTATTGTTATTAAAGCCTTTCAGCTATAAATCAACTGGGTGTTGTGTCAATTCTTAAGGCACTAGGTTTAAAAACTTGCTTTTTAAGTGCAGCTGGACCCATGGAGTGCCCCCTGGGGCTGGATGATATGGGCCTGTGTGCTAGATTGCACTGGGTCAGACCAAATCTAGCATGTCAATCATATGCTGGATTAGGCCTACAGATCGACCCAAGTGGGATCTGGCCAGTGGATTAGCCCTGCACTATGCATATGGTCCATTGGGCCAAAAGTTTGAGCACCATAATGCTAGATCACAATCTTTGCCTGCCTTCCCCTAATGCAAGCAACACAAGGACCTTACTGAGCCCACCTTTCTTTTGGTCAGAGGTCATCTACTATCTTTGCCTTTATGCCAAAATGTTTTCCAGTTCCTTACACGCAACTTTCTTCCTGCATGTTTCAGAGGCACATAAGCCGAGTGCAGGATTCTTTCTCTCTGGTCCCTGGAGAGAAGGACAGCTGCGAAAAGCTTCTGCCTTATAAGAGGAAATCAGACGCCTTGCAGCTGCCACTGGGAGCAGAGGGGCTCAACTCAGTCATAATTATACAACTTTGACTCAGGCAAGGACTGCAGCTTCTCAAAGGAGAAATCATTTTAATAAGACACATGCTGTCCATGAGTTCTCTGTCCCACAGATTCTTAGATGTGCTGAAATTGAACAGTAAGCAGAGGCAACTGAACCCATCTGAATGGGGG
>NW_017729025.1:144289489-144295345 GCF_001723915.1 Gavialis gangeticus
CACAAGCTCTCTAGAAGGAAGGGATGATCCCCATAAAATGCTGGCAATGAAGCTTTTAGAGTACAACTGGTTCCTTCTTTCGCCTTGTTTTTCAGTCTGAGAAACAGGGGACACATGAGAGAAAAAGCAGCAGTTATAGCTGAAAGAACACAGGGCTGGAAATCAGGATACAGGTGTTTTGTCTTAGGGCTTTGCATAGTAACCCTCATCCTAGCTTTCTCTTGGGTATTCTAAGCCAGCCTGCTACCCCTGACCCCTACCCTCTCTCCCTGTCTCACCTGTCTTCCCTGGTTGGATATTAGGAAAAACTGTCTCACTTGGAAGGTGGTGAAGCATTGGAATGGATTACCCAAGAGAGACAGTAGAATCTCCATCCTTGACAAAGCCCTGGCCGGTATGATTTAGCTGGGGCTGGTCCTGCTTTGAGCAGGGTGTTGGACTAGATGACCTCCTGCAGTCCCTTCCAATAATTTTCTATGATTCTCTCTAAAATGGAGTTAATGCTAGCTAGCCATGGGGCTCGAGTGGAACATAGGCTTGGGGGGGCCCTCTTTCCATAACTGAGTTTTGTACCCAGGTACTGAAATACACTTGGAATATGGGGTATCTTGTAATAGAGCATGTGGAGCCCAGCATACCAATCAGAAGAATGCAAATTGCACCCTCACCCCTGACATAATTCACTCAACTCCCTGGGATAGGTGAAGAATACCTTCTTGACTTCTCAAAGTAGTCATTGTGTTCTTGGAAGCATGAGGACTGACAGCCATTCAAATGCTCCCACCTCACAAACACAGCTGTGGACACTGCTTTCCCTCAGACCTTTTTCTTATTCTCTTTTAAAAGCAGTTAAATTATTTTTTTCTATATGAGTTCTGACTTTTACCACACACACAGGGAGATTCGGCAGAGGAAGGAAGACCATTAACCTCAGGTGGACACACAGCAGTTGCTTCCTCCCTGCTCCCCTGCCAGTAGAAGTTCCAAATTCTAATTTCACTTTTTAAAACCTGTGAATGGGATCCAGCTATGATTCAGAGCTAGTAAATTCACCTTCTTGCTTTCAATTTTAAAAACTTCCCCAAGAAAAACACAATAATCTTGATTCAGACATGCTTCTTTTAGGATTGCCTATGGTTTGGGCAGGTTTCACAGTCCCTCTGCTCCCCCTGCTGTTGCCATGTGAAAGAGCAGGGGATTCGAACAAGCCCAAATCCTGCTCCATGACCTCCTCAATGTCAAGCATTTTATTCTGAATGAACATCTGAGGCATGGAAATGACTCCAAGAACAATTTATAAATTTGCAAGCTGAGGCCAAGATTTTCAAATATAACCAGGGATTTTGGGTGCTCAAAACATAGTGAGAAGCCTGATTTTTAGAAGGTACTCAAGCTAGGCATCTAAAAATCCAGGCATCCAAATCATTAGCTACTTTTGAAAATTTAGGCCATAAACCTAAGTACTCTTAGATGAACGACTACTAGGCGTAGTCTAGTCTAGTAGTCTAGTCTTTGTGAGGAGTTTCACTGAACAGGAATAACCATGGTACTCAGACCTGGATTCTACATACACGTATGAACATGCCTAACTAGGCACTGCTGGTGTTCTTGAAGTTAAGCTTGACTTCAGCTATTTATGTTGCACTTTTCATCCAGCAATCTCAAAGTACTTTTGAAAAGATTGGAAGTCTCATTACTCTCACTGGGGAAACTGAAGCAGAGGTCAAGTGCCCAAGGTCAAGCAGGCCAACACCCAGGCCCAGAAACACAACACAGATCCATTCCAGGGCCCAGGGTGGTACAGAGGACCACTATTCACCATAATGTACGAAACTGCTCATGGGAGAAGACAGAAGGGAGAAAATAGTGAGAGAAAATATAGAAGGGAGAAAAAATATAGAAAGGAAGAACATACAGAAAGGAGAAAAAAATGGAAGGAAGAAAAAAGAAAAAGAATCCTAAATTTCTTATAAAACCACACACCTAAATACAGGAAGTTGTGTGCCTGTGGGAAACATTTGATGCTGCAGATGCATCTGGTATAAGAAAGTCTGCTGAGCTGTGTAGAGGTGGCGAGTAAAATGCTCCAGGCTTGTGTTTCTTACACTACAGAGTCCCTAATAAGGACAGAAGAATGGAAGTAAAGTGCAACCTTAGCTTTAGTTTCCCACATCCTTAGCAGGATGGCTAGGGATTTAAACCTATTAGATAGCAAGAAAAAACTAACTCCACCCATTCCGACTACATGCATCTGTGTGGGAGCTCATTTTATTGCTAATCTCAAAATATTTGTTAAAACTACCTCTAAGGTTGTAGGAGGCCAGACCAGATGATCTTAATGATCCTTTCTGGCTTTAAATTCTATAAAAGAAGAGAAAAATATGTTAATTATGATACTTATGCCAGGGCCAGGCAGTAAATAGGTGGATTACAGTCAAGTGCATTAAACCAAGTATCATTTTGAGAGACATTTGAACATTTTGATCCAGAGAAACTGTTACATTCTGCCTGCTTGATACAAAGCAGCTGTAAAGCCATCACAACCAGCTAGTTAAACCATGATTATGGCTGCTTTGGACAGATGCGAAGCAGTTAGATAGCACTGGTGGCCATATGATTTCAAAAGCCCCTCACTGCTTGCTACAAATGTAGAATGGAAGCAGAAAGCAGGGTAGTTTTACTTAAGTCGTTAGAAATCAGTTTTCTGATACAGAAGAGAGTGGAGCAACATTGATTTATGCCTGTTTACCTTTGCGAGGGAGTGAAGGAGCAGCCTGAGCTGGCAAGAGAAATGGTGGGCCGAGAGACTCCCTCACCGCTGATCCGCTGTGGCAGGAAGCTGTCGCAGAGCAACATTTTTCTAGCTGGTACTTCCTTCAGATGGCAGAAGGGAGTCCGGCACTGGCATTTGAAACCCCAACTGCAAACGCTCAGGGAGAGAGGAGAACTCGGAAGCCAGGAGGCTTGGGGAGATAGTCGGGACCAGAAATGGCCAAACCAGCAATACTGGCTGTCCCAGCAGAGGCAGTGGACCCATCCGAAACGGAAGACCTGGCAGACTCAGCTGTCCAGGGGAAACTGCTGGTTGGCATTGAACACTGAGGAGGGCAGCCAGACTGGGGCTAGCTCTCTGCAAGCCAGTCAAGCCTTGCAGCCCACGGGCTAAACTAGGAGCCTGCTCCATAACCAGGGAGAAGGTTTGGAGAGAGAGGAGGACAGAACCACAAGCTGTCTACCCCACTCTGAGTGAAATTTTTTCTTTTGTACATTTTTTTCTGCAATTGTTTTCTCAGGCACTCACTTGGCCCCACGCTGCGTTGAAGGGCATGGCAGTGTGGACAGACATTGAGAGAGTGAAGTTACTGTGCTTGGTGTTACCGGAGGCTCCAATGCCCTCAATATAGGAAGTCTTGGCTGGCTTCCAGTGAGTGTATGTTGTTCTTCTGATACACTGGATGAGTCCTTTAAGCTGCTCAGGGACAGTGAACGATATGGGACCTGGCCTGGGTTTAGAATAGACTGCATGTAGTTTGTTTTCTTCTTTTTACAGGAATACGTCTAGACAGTTGCCTGGATTGGCGGGTGATCAACCCCGGAGAATACGTGACTTGGACTATAACCAGTGATACTTGAACAAGGCAACATATGTTAGAAGGAGGTGAAGTCCTTATATTTTTCCTTCATCGCGTTACCCATTAGGGCGAGAACTTTATTCCCTGACCAACACAATGCCCTTAGTATGGTGTGGAATGGGTAGGGGGTGTAGGGAAAGGAGGAGCCCCCCAAAAGATCAAGTCAAGAACCTTGGGATCGAACCTATCTGTACACTCTTTCTCCTGGTTCAATTCGGTTTACCATCAAGTGATGGTGGGTGAGAGTGTGAGAGTTTAGACCAACTGCAGATACAGATGCCCTGAGGACTTTTGCTGATGATCAGGCCAACAGACTACATTAGAGGCATGGACCCCACACATAACGGAGAAAGCCCTGACAACCTTATAGACCAGAGTATTTCTTGTTTGATGAAGCATGGTTTTGCACTAGTAATTCTCCTTGTAAAGCAGACAACATACCAATTTAGCTACTGTCCAATACCCACACTGCTGTCCATCATAGCAAATATTCTTTATTAGACACACAGCATAATTCATGACAAAACATGTCATTTTATTCACTTAGTTTTGACAGTGAAGGGCACCAGACATCTTAAAACATTATTTATAAGGAGTCCCACTTACAATGCCATTCAGAACATCAGTGGTGCTTTTGTTATTTCTAAGAAAGAATCCTTAGGTGGGGATCATGTCACCCTTATGAAAGAGTCTGTAGCAAGGGAATTATGACAGCAAGTGAGGTTTACATAAAACTAACAGCCATGTTATGCTCAAAATGCTTAAGTTTATTGCTCTATTTAATGACTACCAGCAGTATTTTTTTTAAAAAGCCAGTTCACTCTGCTAGCTTCTCACTGAAGGAAATATTTTAAATACAGCAATAAAATTAAGTGATTTAAAGATAACACATGTTGCCATATTCATGCAAACCCTGCTGACATGAAATTTATTGGTACTTGGATACAAAATAGAAACAAAAGACATGTATTGAACTTTGGGAAAAATTCCCCACAGTGACACAGTAAGTTGTAGAAATAGCACTTCAGGCCTGAACTTGTGCCCACTGAAGTCAATGGCAAAACATCAGTGAAAACAGGATCGAGCCCTTATAATTCTGAATGCTGTTTGATCCTTTTCTGATCAGCAAGTGCAATAAATTCTCAGAATTTTCAGCACTAATACAAGTATAATTTTGTTGCTGTTGTTGTTAAAAGCAAGTTGCAGATAACTTTAATTGCTTGCTGTGCCCCAATTCTTAAAGCACTTAAACACATATGCTTAAATATATGCCTATTCATTAGGGCACTCAGGCATGGAGTTAATGGGTCTAGACACATGCTTAAACTTAAGCAAATGCTTAAATCTTTTCCTGAACTGGGGCTTAGAAGATTATTAGGAGCTGCAGCATCTGTCTAAAAGGAAGTGCTGCACAGATCATTGGTTGTAGGGATACAGGGTTGAGTGATGGTCTGAATGTATTTTCAAAGGGAAACACTTGGTTTATGAGTTTTCAAAGCTGCCTGTGGGATTTGGATGCCTGATTCTCATTTTCATGAGAACTGGCCTCTCAACTCACTTGACAGCAAAGAAGTGACCCTTTCCTGTCTACTCAATAGAAGTCACAAAATTCACACTTAGATTTTGAACATCTCAAAGTTCAAAGGAAATTGTATCTGGGAATTTGGGATGACAACATACAGAAGCCATTTCCAAAATTCAAATTCTGATCCAGATTTAGATTTCAAAATACACACAATGATCAGGGAAGTTTGAAGTGTTTTGTTTTCAGACTTCTCTCTCATTTTCACCACAGCATTTCAATATTGTTATAATCCTATGGCATACTGCAGTTAAGGAAACAGGAATTGACTTAGGTAAATTATTTTACTTTTCCTCCTTTTGTTCTGACACCACTGCTACATCTTGTGGATTTTTTTTTAACAAGCAAACATGAAGTGTGAAACATTATTTCAATATGAATCAAGTTGAATCCTTAAATGCAGAGGCTCAGAAGGTTTATGATATACACAGTATTCGGTAGTTTTAAAGGTAAAAACAATCAGAAAAAGGCAAAAGTTACTTTCAAGCTTAGTTAACATACGGTACATATTTCAGCATGACAATTTCAAAAAGTTTCACACTGTATTTGGATAGATTGTTTTTTTTTTAAATAGCAAACTCAAGATACAAAGTGGATTTTTTTTTGATTTTGTAACAAATGAAGCTACTATTTTTATTTACA
>NW_017729025.1:144300345-144327696 GCF_001723915.1 Gavialis gangeticus
TAGCAATTAAATTGTTTTTTTTTTAAATAGCAAACTCAAGATACAAAGTGGATTTTTTTTTGATTTTGTAACAAATGAAGCTACTATTTTTATTTACAGTATAAATAAGCTGGGTTTGTTTTTTTTTTGGTGAAGATAATGTCCTGCCACATGTGTGTAAGACAAGTAGTATCTCAACTCTTCAAAGCAAACAAAAGCATAAAAGAAGCAATATCAAAGTAAAACAATATATTATTTATTTATATTTATGTATGTATGTGTATATATATGTGTGTGTGTGTGTGTGTGTGTGTTTGTATGTGTGTGTGTGTGTTTGTGTGTGTGTGTGTGTGTGCGTGCATGTGTATCTTCAACTAAGATGGCTGAGTAACCATATGTCTCTTATTAGATCTGGAATATATCTCATTCCAGTCAGAAGTTCACTTGGGTTTAGCCATTAGGACTACCATGAATGCTTATTCTTCTGCTGCTCTAGCGAGCTGTTTCCCATACAAGCTCATGACATGGTGGACAAACTGATACTGTTCACAAGTCTGGATCATTCCTCCCCTGAAAAGGAAAGCAGAGAAAGGGAAGGGGAACAGTACTTTAATTACCTATATTGTTGTACTCAGTAGTGCCATGGCTAAAATGAAATTGGAACTATGCACCAAGATTATATTCCAAAATCCACCAAGGTCAACAGAAAATCTCCCATTGACTGCAATAGGCTTTGGATCTGACTTTGGTTGGCATTCAAAATAGAAATCCATTTCACCTTCCCTTTCCCCCTCAGTAAGGCTCTAATTCCCTGAAGATACTATTATCAGTTATTATTTCTAGTAATGACAGTTACACAGAGGCCACAGTCCCCCCCCCACAAATGCTCTAAATAGAGAGAGAAGGCAGGCAGAACATATAACAGGAAAGGGGTGAGGCGACTTGCCCAGTTCTAGGCCTGTGATATCACAGGATGGTGTGTTTTGGAATAGCCCCAGTGAACTAGGGAGAGCCAAGAAGATTTCAGAGTAGACAAACAAATTTCAGCAAAGAATAGTTTGGAAACTGGTGACTGAGCTGACAACATCCTGCTTAGCAAAGACTTTCAACACAAAAATCTGGCCTTCTTCAGCTTTCATTTCAGTTTTGGTATTTGCCTTTTAAAGCCATATTGCAAACTTGAAAAGCAAATGAGTTACTCTTTACTAATGATATAGCTAGGCAAGAGAAAACATATGGATTGTTTTTCAGTGTATCCTTCTATTTTAGCAAGCAGCATATTAGGAAACATACAGATTTATAGCAGGAGCTGGAGCTTAGCAAAAGGGAATGTGGGTAAAGATGTTCAGTGTTGAATAGGATGTTTTTACCATTACCTAAAGTTTTGCTATTAGCTTCTCACAATATCTAACAAATATTGTGATAAAAGTCTACTGATGGCCCAATAACAAAGTGGCTAAAATCCATGCACATGAAAAATACAATGAAACAAAAGAGGTTTTAATTCACCAAGGGTTTAAACAGAATTATGCCAGCAGAAGCACTGGTTCACTGATTTAAAAACTGTGGTGGTGACCTCACTTACACTGAGGGATGGATGATGGAAGTTGCAGGGGCTACCACTGCCCTCTTACAGGGTCTACTTTGGGCTGGGAGAAACATGGCAGTGCCTTATTTCATACAATCCTGCAGCAGCCTCCACCAGCAGTGGAGTTTCACAGGAAGTTATGGAAAGCTTCTTAGACCTTAAATGCTGGAGGCTGCAAGTGAGGGCCTTGTTACACGTTATACTGTGAGCCCTGCAAATGGTTACTGGCTTAGTGCTAGCTTTGCAGTCATACCTTCAATTTGAGCAGCTCATCTGTGGGGAGTGGCCACACCTTAATGCAACGGGAGCTGGGTTACACAGAGCAAGAAATAATCCTGCCCTGGAGTGGCGTAACTTTGAGCCACATAACGAGTGCTTTAAACCACTAAAAGGTGTCAATGTGCAGACAATCCAGGAGTTAAGAGCTCTGGAAGCTACCCAGGATTAGTGCGTAGGCCCTGAGAGAGGAAAGGTGGAGAAAACCCTGGCCATACCCCAGTCACTCTCCCTTTCAGCATCTACTCTCTGCCCCTGTGTGACACAGGCTACTGGGCAAGGTGGACCTATGGTCAGTAAATGACAGTTCTCCTGCTCTTATGTTAAAGCTGCTTCCTCTTGGCCCTAGGAAGAGTAGACAGCATTCCCACCAACTGCTCTCCCCTAGCATGAGCTGCCTTTGTGGCAAAAAGGGCCTGGTTGGCACAGGGAAATATAATATACCTGCTCCAGCTCCAGCGAATATCTTACAAATACTAACACTACAACTGAAGGGCCAGACTGGGTACAAAGGATCTCCTCCCAGACTCCACTGGCTGAGGGAACCCTATTTTGATAATCCTTATTTTTTTGATCTGCTGTATGTGAAACAACATCACTATTTATCTGTGTCAAAGCGCGTCTGCTGGTCATGGCACTGAAAATATATTTTCGACAGTCTATGACACACAGGGAATGTTAGTCATATCTAGTGATTACTCCCCATGCAATTCCACTAGGAGCTAGGTTGTATCCTAAAGTTATGGCAACAGAAGCAGAAGAGTGGCCATCTAGTTTCAGAACAGTGGAAGTAATTTTACTTTTATCTTATTCTCCATTGTGCTGTGGCTTCCTCTCCTTCCTACACACACCTGCCTCATGACAAGCGATAGTTGTTCAGAGTTTAGTAAAGACTAGATAAATTATATTTTCACCCACGTTTCCACAGAGACCTTCTGGAAACCACCTCTCAAACACTGGTTGCAAGGAAGCTGGAAATACCACTCTCCTTTGTCACATCAACTTTATTTTCAGGAACAAATGCCAGACTCCCGTATAGTATCTAATGCTTAGACCTTGTGAAAGTGAACCATACGGTGTTAGCAAGAAGAAATCTTTGTCCCTCCAATCAGACAGCGAACTGAAGAACAGCCCACTGGTTTCTGTAGGGGCCAATGTCCTTATGCTCCCAAATGGGGTAATAGCAAGTGGATCCACTTAGTCTCAGATCTTGTTCTGCCATACAGCAGTACTTTGCAGAGACAGGTGGAGATATCTAAGCCCATCATGCCTGAGGTTCTGTGCTGCCTCTGTCCCTCACAACTACCAGTTATGCAATGTAATTCCCTTTGGGCCCCTCTGCAGCTCACGTGGCTGGAAGTATCTGTCCCTAAATGTTTAGGTGCAGAGGACACGTCTCTCGAAACAACAAAGGGAAGTGTTTGAAGGCGGCTGTCAGCAGCACCACCCTTTTACTGTGCACACCTTATAACACCTGATACCAGAGTGGCCCAGAAGACACACTCATGTCTTCATATCCTAGGCCAACAATGTACATCATTTCATTTTAGGAAAGTCAGCTTCCCAAGCTCAGATATTGCACATCAGATATTTCACCAAGGGCATGTCTACATGTTCATCAATGTGCCATAATTGCAGTGCGTTAACTTTAGTGCCTGCAATGACACATTAGCACAGATGAATGCTTTGTTAATGACGTTAATATGCATTAGACTAAACCTATCAAGCATTAGTGCATTAGAATGGGTTTTGCCCGCTGTGCTAATACGCAGTAGAATTCGTCTTCTGCACATTAAGCATCTCATGTAGACGCACCCCAACAAGCTGAAACTCCTCCCTGCAGTTCCCAAGCAAGGAGAGGATTCTTAGGGCTAATGCTCATACCTCTATTGCTCTACACGGATCAAGGCGTTTTCCTGCAAATGCTCACACTGACTAATAATAACTTCACTTCCTACAACACCTTGTTCAAGTTCCTGGAGTCTCTTGCCTTCCTGTCATCCTGTTTATCCTGCTTATGAAACTTGTCCAGTGATTACTGGCCAAAGACACCACTCCCAGCTATGCCAGGGATGGGCAATTATTTGGGCCTGTGGGCCACATAGGCAGTTCAGGGGAGCTCCCATGGGCCAGTCAGCACCCCCCCGCCAACCCCAGCAACAGCTCAGAGCCCGCACACTACTGCCAACAGAGCACAGCCACAGCCCTGACCCCAGCCCATCCTACATCTGCTCTGAACTCACCCCGGCTGGAGTGGACCAGCCCAGAACAGTGCACACAGCCCAGAACCTGGCCCACCCTGTGCCTGCTCCAATGCTGAGCACTGGCAGGACAAAAGCTGCTGCTCAGCATAGGGGAAAAGCGGCCTCTCTCCCTTACTGCTGTGGGGCCCTTCTGGCTACAGCTGTCCAGAGCCTGTGCCCAGGCTGCCCTGCAGCTCCTCTCTGCTGCCATCACTGATGTCTCTGGGCTACCCAGCAGGGCAGCGGTGGCAATAGAGGGGAGCCACAGGTCATGCTAGGTGCAGGTCATCCCAGACAGTAGCAAGGTGGAGAGGCCACATTTCTCCCCCACCAAGCAGCAGATTGTCTAGCCACCACCACTGCTGCCACAGCTCAGCATAGGAGAGTCTAGAGCAGGTGTGGGGCAGCCCAGCATCCAGGCGGTGCGCACGGGTTCCAGCTGGTCTGCTCTGCTGGGCTGAGTTCAGAGTGGGTGCAGGGCAGGCTGGGGTTGGAGTGTGCACATGAGTCCCTGCCAGTACCATGGGGCCCAGGCCAGCAGCAGCGGCAGCTGGAAGGAGTTGCCACCTGGGTTGCCTAGAAAGGCAGTCCAGGCAGAGCCACACTGTGTGCCCACAGGGTGGTGGGACATGCCACAGGCTGGATGGTGCCGGGGCTAGGTGGGACCAAGGGACCTACCACTGGCTGGACAAAGTCCCTCCATCGGCTGGATCCAGCTCACAGGCCATATTTGCCCACCCCTGAGCTAAGCACTTTGAAGTGTTTGTCTCTAAAATTACCGCTTCTCATGCCAAAGTAGGAGCTAGTGATGGGTTCATGCAGATGGCAGGAGATAGACAAAGGCACAGGTAGATTTGAAAGGGCTATCAGCCCCTTTCTTCATTCCCTAACAACTTAGCACCCCTTGCAGTGAGGACAGGATTTGACAGTATCCCTCATCCTTGCTGGGCATCTATTCTCTCTTATGCCATTCATTCTGCTTATCCCTATCCAGAGATAGTGAAGGGCAATCCTCACTCACAGTCTCCATCTGCCTACCATAGCTGTGGCTTCTTTAGCACTTTTTGGTTTGATCCAGGTCTGATGAAACAGCAAACGTTAGACACATTTAAATATCCATTGTGCTCTCCTTTTCTCTTCTTTTGAAAATGACTTTGCCAGCACCCGCCTCCCTGCAAGGCTAGTATTCTTTAAATGTGCCTCATGTACCAAACCTGTTTTTGACTGGACATCCTTGACGTTGTTTGCTTCCGTGGCTCTCTGCCTGTGAAGCACATCCCTGTGTTACTCACAGACAGAAGTCAGTAGAGGGCATTTCAGACCTAGTGAACCTCACAGTACTGTGACAAACCAATGGTTTATTCTTACTTTTTATTTTCTTTCCTTATTTCTCATGTGGACTTTCATTGTCTGGGCTGACATCCACTGAAACAGCCAAATCACCAGGGCCTCTGCAGGGCTCTGCCTATCAGGACCTCAGCGGGCTGACAAGCATTTCATTTTCTGCCTCCCACTCATAATTGCTCCTCTGAAATAAAGTTCAGTGTGGGGTTGAGGTTTCCTTTTTCTTTTTTTTAATCTTGGGTGTGTTTTTGGTGACATTCCTTCCCTTGACTACATTTATCATTATCATTAGAGAGAGCATTGAGATATGTTTTGATGCAGCTTGAAACCAGTGGGAGAGGAAAAATCATATCTTGGTGCAAAATTCAAGTCTCTTTATTTTGTAGTCAGAATCAAACCAGCATGATAAAGAATGCTTAAACAGAACCATTTGATTTTGGAGATCTTCGTGCCTCTATTTGCATGTCTGTAAACACTTTTGCCTGTGTGTATAAATGACATTCCCCCTGTCCATAACCCGAGCAGCTTCCATACAGTCAGACCCTTTCACCACTGCTTACACAGCCAACCAGAATAGGACTTTTTTCTTTACTTCTTCTGTTTCACCTAATGGTTGCAAGCACATCTGTGATTCTGAGACTAGTTTCTGTAGGGGTCAGCCTTGTGGTGGGCAGCAGGACTCCCAGCCTTATTCCTTTGGTTAGAACAGCAGGACCAGATCCTCAAAGGGTATAAATCAGTTGTAGCTTCATTAAAATCAATGCAGCTATCCATATTTATGCCAGCTGAGGATGTGGACCAGTTGTGACTTGCTGAAGCATTCTTTCTCTGTTGGGATTTTAGGGGGACAACAGATTAATATCAGAACATAGGCCGGAGTTGCTTTTTAATGGGAGTTTATCTCTTAAGTCACTTGGACTCTGAACTTTATTTCAAAGCAACAAGTAAGTTCTGTTGGAGACAAAAAGTCCTACTCACTGGCCTGTGTTTGTTTTTCTTTCCAATTCTCGTTTCTTTTCCTCTTAAATATGTGGAATGCATATATTCACATATTTTATTTTGGAAAGGAAGAGAATTCCCTTACCTGTCTAGTCGTAACTGGCAGGTTGTTCGCAGTATGTCAACTATGCCCTCATTCTTCAACTCTTTACAACAAATGCTGGTGGCAATGAAGCAGCCTGTCCTTCCAATCCCTGCACTGAAGAGGTGGAAAATAGGGAAAGTGGGGGCAAACAACCCAAAAAGGAAAAGCATTAGAATTTCATGTGTTATGTACATAATGTGTGGTCAAATGCACCCCCTCCCTTTGCCCCTCCACACCCTTCTGGATGCATGTGCCCATGTGTGTGTGTGCCTATTTCAAGGTATAAATATTGCTAACATTCCACATGTGTGAACAAATATTAACAGGTAGTAGCCCCCAAAAGCATTACTTGGCAACAAAGGCATTTTAAAGATGTTTATTCAGAGAAAAAGATATCATCTTGTGCGGCTGTATCATGCAACGACACGGAGGTTCAGGGTTTGAACCCCAAGCACAGACCATACTGTTGCAAGGGAGATGAGGAGGAGGAAAGGAGTACTTTGCAGTGTACACCACTGGTTATTCCATTGCTCAGACTGGTTGGGAAGCAGCACCCACAAATTCAAACTGGAGGGAGTGGCAGACTGCCCCTGTGGCAAGGGGCTTTTATTAAATGGGATGGATGTGCTCTTGTCTCCACAACAGCAAAATGCCTATTCTCAGAGAGGCAGAGACTGAAGTAATTCTTTGCCTTGGTCGCTCCATTGCTGATGGGGCCAAACAAGTACAGAAACTGGGTGTCTCATGGTGAAACAGGGATGGTTTTCCTACTGAAAGATTACACAACTGAGTGGGAATACATCTCAGTGGACAGGACAGGCAACATGCAGCTATCTTTCCATTGGGAGAATCTTATAATAGGGAACCACGTAGAAAGGAGAGACTGTATTTACATAGTCAGATGTGTGCAACCTTACCTAAAAAGCACATTGCTGATCAAACACAGGAAGGCAAAGTATCTTACATTTAATAAATGCTACTGCTATATTATCTAGCTCTCATTTTAAAGCAACTGCTATTTCCTTGGGTATCAGAACAGAAAATACTAAAAGATGACGAGAAAGTAAAGGCTAGTTTCTAACACAGGTTCAAGGCCTGCCTAGGGAGAGTCCTTTTACAAAGTTGCATGGCCACACTAGCCTTGGACACATGGGCCCTGCATGCCCACTGCTCTGTAACTGAGCAATGGCCACTGAGCAAGTGGTTGAGGCTGGACAATATGAATAAGACCACCAAGAAAGGACTGTGTCATCCTGTGGCAATGAGTAGCAGAACTGCTTAGAGATATCTTCTTTTCTTCCCTGGGAAGCTCCTAAACTGTTGTAGATGCATGTGCCACACATAGGGCTTGCAAAACTGAAATTGTGCCCTCAAAAAGACCAGGCACAAAAGAGATGAATAACAGGTTTCTCCCATTCCCAGTGAGGACAGTGCTTCATAATGTGTGTAATGGACAGGCAGAGCAAATCAGCCTGTAATCACAAACATATTTTTTTTCAAAAGACATTAGTACTGAGATGAAGCAAGCAGTACAGAGTACAATGCCGAAGAGACCTTAAGTGGACCCTCTGGCCTTTGTCAGGCTTCTGATGGCAGTGTACCACTTAAATAATAAGCAACAAATAACTTTTATTTCTTAGGCAAAATTTAGCTTGAAAGATACCCCCCTTGTGCAGTTCTCCGAGAGCTTCTCTGAACAATTTTCATTCATGCGTGTTGTGATAAACATTGCTTAAATAATTATGGTGAACAGCAATATGGCAAGTCTGATGCCATTTGCAAAGTCATTCAGATCAGAAATCTTATAACTCTCTCGAGCTGTGCAAGATTCAACAAATTAGAGATTTTTTTTCTTATTCTTTATCAATGAAAAAGTATTTTTCTTTTCAGCCGCTTCAGTCATTGGTTAAAAAACAGAGCTGATGTTGTGCTGTTAAAGTGGCAACAAGAAGCTGTGAACTCTTCTTACCACCTTAATGAAGAATCAGCTGCAAAGCTGACAATACTCCTGCATGTTAAATAATTAAGTAAGCAGTCTCAAGAATAATTACCTTACACAATTGCCAGAGAACTTCCCTCTGTTTAAGCAGTGTTAAAGTCATAGGAAAAAAACAGCAACAAGTGTAGAGAAAACAATGGGGCTTACACAAGGTTGCTGTTAGCAAAATTCTAGTGAGATTTCCTTCACTGGCACAGATGGGCTTATGACCACATCAGCAACATTTTCATGCAGAAATTCCTATTCATGCTCACAACAACTGTGTTGTAATGGTTTTAAGCTGTGGTAAGATGAATTCAAAGAGGAAGCATGGTTTTGCTCATAAGGCACTGGACTGGGGCTATGGAGAGCAAGGTTTAATACCTGGTGCTGCCATTAATACCTGTGAAAAGCCTTAGCTGAATCATTTAGATTCAGGCTCCATTTGGGTCCTTAGGTCTAAATGGAAATCAATGGGGCACAGGTACCTAGGTACTTTTAAAAATCTAGCTATTTTCTCTACCTACCTCACTTTCCAGCCTTTTGCTCCTATTTTGTATCCCATTTCCCATTTTTTCTGCCTATTGTATCTGTTTAGATTATAAATGATTCAGGCCAAGGATTACCTCATACTCTGTGTACCAAGAGCCAGGTACTCAGTCCCCATGGTTTGTGCATATCTCTATGGTAATAATGCAGATAGCTAACAATAAAAGAGAGATCTTTCATAATGCCGGACATCCAGAGCTCAAGAATGTTTTACAAAGGAAGATAAGTAGCATCCTCATTTTACAGACAGAAAAACTAATAAAGAAGGGTGAAGTGATTTGTCGGTGGTCAGACTGAAAGCTAGTGGCAGAGAGAAGAACAGAGTCCAGATCTCCTGTGGCCAGTGACTTATCTATAAGACCAAATTGGAAAAGACAACCTACCTTTAACATGAAGCTGACTTTAGAGAACCCTTGAAAGGTAGGGACATTAAAAAGAAAGGAAAAGAAAAAAAATCTGTGCTATACTGTATTTAAGAGGGCTGAACCTACTAGCAGGTTTATGCTCTAATGCAGGGCCAAATCCTGCAAGGTGCTGCATCTTACTCCAAAGCCAGTGAAAATGTGGTTACCAGCATATCACAGGGCTTGGCTGATGGTTTGCAAGTGTCCAATATATGCAATATACTATATGCACTCCACATTTTTTATACAAAGGAATAAATAAGGACGTTTGAGAGTGCTCTGGCCCTCAGCCATCATCCTTGAGAGTGTCTCAGACAGTAACAGCAATTTCAAAATAAAACCATTTTGTGTGGGAGGGGGACTCTGATGGTGCCATCACCAAACACCCCCATCATTTACAACCATGCAGAGAAGTGGTGAGGTCCTGTAAGTGATCGTTGTACATAAAATGGGCTTATTTTGAAATTGCCATTCCTTTTTGAAACATCCTCATAAAATGCTTCAAAAGCCTGTCACTTCTTTCAATCTTTCAAACAAGTACCTAAGACTTTATTACAAATACTTAAGAGAAACACCCAAAGACCTATACTTCTACATATTAGATAGTTAGACAAAGCTGTAGGATTAAAACAAGCTTCAAAATCAAAATAGAGGGCTTATCAGTGGCTGCGTTCAATACTGTCTGTAAAAGAGATTCTCATAGATTCACAGATTTTAAGGGCCAGAAACCCTTACTATCATCATAAATCATTCTTCTAGCACTTTTCTGAACACTTTCCAATCTGTCATCATCCTTTTTGAAGGGAGGACACCAACACTGGACATCACAATCCCAGCATAGTCTCACCCATGCTGTATGCAGAAGTAACACCACCTTCCTATTCCTACTTGACGTTCCCCTGTTTATGCAGTCAAGGATCATGTTCACTCCTTTTGGCTACAGCAACACACCTGAAGCTCATGTTCAGCTCCTTATCTGCCATGACCTTTTAGCTCTTTTCAGAGTCACTGGTTTCCAGGTTACAGTCTTCCATCTTAAAAGTGTGACCTACATTCCTTGTTCCCAGATGTATGACCCTACATTTGGCTATGTTAAAATGCATGTTATTCAAATGAACTCACCTTACCAAGCAATCTAGGTCAAATTGGAAAATTTAATGGAACCCATCATTGTTTAATTCACCACCTTTTTATCATCTGAAAACTTTTATTAGCAATGATTTTATATTTTCTTCCGGATGACTGATAAATTTAACAATGGATAACAATTCCCATTTATGATTAACTGAAGTCCATCAGTTAATCAGCTTTTAAATCAGCAACTATGGGATGTGCTTTAATTATGCACTGTGCTTACTTGAATTAAGGACTAACCAATCATGACTAATGCAAATTCCTTGCAGAAGTTTATTACGGTATATCAGAACAGTAACCTTTAACAATCGACCTGCGATTCTATCAAAACGCTTTGTTTGTTTCCATCAGACCATATGACTGACAACAGCTATGCACCTATCCTTTTAACTGATGACTGCACCTCATATCTCAGATCTGTCTTTCCATAATATTACCTGGGATGGATGCTAGGTTGACTTCGTTAGAGTTTTCCAGGCCATCTTATTATATTTTATAGGTATTGGCACGGCATTAGCTGTTTTCAGTCCTCTGGAACTGTTAATCTCAGCATTACTGGTTTAAGAAAGCGTGTGGGACAATTTGTTAAAAAAAAATATTTTGGGGCAAAAACTACACAGCTGATTTAAAAATGTTTAATTTCAAACAGTTGCTGTTTAACAGCCTCCTTGGTTATTGGTGGAACAGAAAGTTATTTCATCATTGCAATAAGCATCTTTCTAAAGCACATTTCATTCTTTTTCTTTCTGAAGCACAGTAAAAGTATTTAATTTTTGATGATTTTATCATCTTTGTTTGCTGCTGAACTCTCAACATTTTGAGGACCCTGTTTGTTCCTAACATTGTCCTTAACCCATTGGCCATAGATTTTTCAAGGATACTTTGGTTTCACTTATCAATTGTCTGTATAGTCTAAACACTGATTTGTACTAATTGCTATCAGATTCCCCATTGTTTTGCTTGTTATGCCTTTTTATTATGGTATCACTGTCTTCCGGAATTCTTTTTAACCAAAGAAGCCTTCTTGCATGAGTGCACAACTGTGGCTTTTGGAAGAGTCTAATGCATCATTTATATATTTATGCTGAAATACTTCTTTCCATTCAGTTGTGTTCATGATGGTAATCAGCTTTTGGGAAACTAGCATCTTTGAAGCCCTGAGTGTCTACCAGTACGTATGGCTATATTTTGGTTGCAGGAAGCAAATGGAATTAGAGCAGTATGTATGACTATATTTTGGTTGCATCTAGACAAGTCTGGGTATGTCTGCATAGTAGGCATAACTGGCCAGACAGCAGTGCTGTCAAGCATGCTGCAGTGCTCCAGGTAGGCTGCTTCCTAGACACAAAACCAATGTAGCTGTATCCTTGTAGTACTACTGCTGAGAGAGGGCCATTCACCTCATCCCCATCCTAATCAGCCTATCTGTAGTGCCACAGATGCAGCTGCATGGCATGGCAAATATACCATGTAGACATGTCTCATCCTTGTTTAGTTTGGTGATCAGTTCATCTTTATCTACCAGAATAATGTTAAGCACGAGAACTATGACAAATTAACTACAGTACATTCTGTACTGGAAAATTACCCTCATCTCTATTATTATTATTATTGTTGTTATTATTATTTTTAGAAAATCTAAGGATATATTTATCAGTGATTGCATAAGACCTCCAGCTCATGTCCTCCTAGACTGACGTCCCTCATGATGATGTGATTTTTCTTTATAGACATTATAGATAGATTTTTAAGGAGTGGCTGGTGTGGCTCAGTGTCCTTATAATACTGCTCGTGAAAAAGCTTCATGGAAATCTAATATAACATTAACTTACCTGCAGTGGACAATGACTGGAGCATTCTTTTGTTCTGCATGCTGCATGGCCTCTTCCACTTCCTGCACCAGCTGTAACAGGGGTGGAGCTTGATCTGGTGTCTTTTGGTCCGGCCAGGATGTGTACCAGTAGTGTTTCAGGGTTCTTACTTCTTCATCCTTCTGTGACCCAGTTATATAGAAAGTTAATGCTAAAGATGTAAACATTTTCCAAGATTTTTGCTTAACAACAAATGATAATGAACCTCTGGCTTCCTCTGCCTCTTTGGGGACAGCAGAAGCAAGTCAGTGCTGAAGGAAAACAAGCATCTGCTCGACCAAATCCATGGAACACAGATTTCCTGATGTTCAGAACTGATACTGCACAAGAGCAAACTGGTAAACACTTATATATCAGCAAAAACACCACTAAAACAACTGTGCTCTTTTTCTGTGTTCTCTTCCCCATCTCTTTTTACTTAGTGCTAAAAGCTGTATGAAAAGCAGCCAAAGTCAGGTTGTTTTCTTCCTGGCATATTCATTCAGAGAGGCTAGAGGTTTGTTTGTGACATAATGACTTTTATAATGGATCTGAAAGACAAAGAGCCATATATATATTTTTCTCTCTCTCCCTGACAGGCAGGCAGATACCTATTTCTTCCTGGTGGATGTATTATATCCTATCAATAATGACTTATAAAGTATAGATCCACTCAGCAGGCAATTTAGGGACGTAGAGGGATGCGGTACTTGTACCTCTAGTTGCAGCCCTGTATTCATTGTGAGGAACAAGTCCTAGTTTCCTCATTGTAAATCACTATGAAATCAGCAAGCATGCTCCCAGTTTTGAGAAGTACTTATTAGGTCTGTATACATAGGTATTTGGGTACCCAAAATGACACACCTTGTGCCTGTTTTATGAAGATGCTGAGTGCTGCCATGGGCCCTCCGTGTTTTGCCTTGGCATTGTAGCCATTACTTGGAACAGAAGATGCTGGGTTAAATAATTTTTGTCAAAGGGTAAAAGGTATCTAACTTTCAGCTTCCCTAAACTTTCTTTAAACATATGACTACACTTTAGGCTGGATGGGGGTAGGGAGGAGGCAGAATGAGGAGCAATTTTGGCTTTTAACTAAAAACTAGAGGTAGCATTTTCAGAAGTGCCAATCTGATGTATCTATGTATCACAAGGACTTTCAATAAAACCTAGGTTCCTTTGTGCCTAAGTCCCAGGTCATCAAAAGGTATTTGGACATTTTTTTTTCAGGCTGAAAACACTGTGAGTGTCTTGAGGACCTGACCCAAAGTCTCTTTTGAAAATGAAACCTTAAGAGCCTAAGAGGTTGTCTACACCAGCCACAGACACAGCCACAGCCACAGCCACAGCCACAGCCACAGCCACAAAGTGCTATGAAAATGAACTAGCTCAGCTACCGGTACTAGGAAGCCACAGAAACACAGAGATTTTACATGAGCTAGTTCACCCTGCTGAGAAGGTATCCTGAGAACAATGATACACCACCCTCAGTTGCTGTTGCTGTTGCTTACAAATGTACACCAGCCTTTGGAGTGCAGTTGATGCATTACATCATATTTCTAATCCATTTAGATGCTGAAACATCCCATCTCTTCATATGGGAGACTGTCCATAGCACTGGAGAATCCCATGTAATTACTGGCTTCTGTGGCTTTCATTGCGGTGTCATTGATTGCAAGTGTAGCAGAGAGTGGAAGGCATCATTGCTACATTATGACAAAAGAATAGTTCCAGGCAGTGGCATCTCATTAAACAAAACCTTTATCTCCATTCCGCCCGGTGAGAACTAATTGATTATCAACTTCATTGAAACCTGAGGTAGTGCTTAATTGAATAACCAATGGGGATATGACCTTAAAGTTAATAGTCAGTGGAAAGAGTAGTTTGTGTGGAAAAGGAACTATGTACTTGACATGAAATGTCAACAGAGGCCTCAGTGTCATTTGTCACAGGATAATGCTCAAACTTCTTGGCTGTGATTAACGTGTTTTTTAAAAAGAATAAATTTAAATATTTTTCTATTGCTCTCTCCATTTCTATCTGAAATCTGCTGCTCTCTTGCTCCCTTTTTCTGCTTGGTGCTGGCTGAGGTTATCAGACAATAACATGCCAGACCTATCCAATAAGTGGTTTTAAATTTGGCCTTTTCTTGTGGGATCCTGTGTAACCATAGACACAGTAGACCCTATGTTTATCCCTGTAACAGATGCACAGCTGAGGCTGAACTCTGCTGCCCTTATTTAGTCATTTTACCAGAGGAAGCATTGTGGAGGGACTGAAAGATTTGTAATACAGCTCGCCTGCATGGCAGAAACAGGTTACATCCCTGGAGGTTTTCAAATCCTGGCTAGACAAAGCTTTGGCTGGGATGATCTAGTTGGGGATGGTCTTGCTTTGAGCAGGGGGTTGGACTAGATCAAACTCTTTTGTACCAGAACCCATCTGTAAACATTGATGGCCAGTCCCAACCCAGTGCCCCTTACTCCCAGCCTGCTGACTCCCACCCCCAGGCCCCAGCCCCCAGTGTGTGGGATAGGGGGTGTCTGTGGAGCACGGGCACAAGGGAAAAGCCATGGTTTCCCATGTTTTTCTTCTTTAAAGGAGAATCCATTTTTTAAGTTTGTTGATTCCTTTTTAAAGTTTGTTCATGACCCTTTCATATATTTTTGTGACCCATGGGTTGAGAAATGCTGGACTAGATCACCTCCTGAGGTCCCTTCCTACCCTAAAGTTTTATGATTCTAAAAAGAAAAAATTATCCAGTGGGGATAACTGTCTTAATACTACATGTAGCATGGTATTGTGGTCATTTGAGGGACCTATTTTGCACCTAGGTTTATATTTGTAGGGATAAGCAAAAGAAGAATTGTCTCCTCTTCCTTCTTCTCTTTGTTGTAGCTATCTGTTGTCTACAGCTTTACACTTAGACTGTAAACTCTTCAGGACTGTCTCTGTTATCATTTTATGCAGTGTCTACTACAAAAGGGGCTGACCTGGATGCACTATGGCCATATTAATACTAATGAGGTCTCACCAGTACACCTGGTCAGAAAATGGGGAGAGCTATCAACTTCCTGTGGAAAATATCAATGCAAGTCTTCCCAACCCTACCCTACCAAATTCTTTTTAATCAATATTTTCTATTTTGTCTTTTTATCAGAATAAGAAAGAGAAAAAGGTTTTAGTCAAATCTTGATTTTTGAATAAAAATATAAAAGTCGTTCATATTAAAACATGTTGTATTTAAGCACATTTTTGATTAACCTTGTGGATGTTGTACTCTGACAGGGATTTTGGATCCTATTGAGAAAATATTATTGATCCAGTATAACTAAAATAGCTCAGACTGTAAGACAAGAAGACTGAAGTGGAGTTAGGCTGGATATTATTCTTGCTGCTGTTTTGCACTGTCTGGGATAGGCTGTATTTAAGACTGTTGCAAATTTGTCACATATTTGGAAATAATCTTTCCTTCCCACTTATCTGGGAGTCTGATGTTAGCCTCATCTTTTGTGCCAAATGTATGACTGACAGGCTTTTCAGGCTCCAAATCCAAACATGGAATTTCAAAGGCTGGCTTTCTGCCTGTTAGCATAAGGTTGATGAGACTTGAAACTGTATGTGTGAAAGGAAGCTTGTTCTCAGCAGAGGAAGTAATACTACTGGAGCTGGTAGAAGTAAGTTCTGTAAAGGTCATGTATATAAGACTGTTTCTATTCACTAGGTAGTTTGAGACTCTAGCACCTAGTGATGAAAAATGAGCTATAAAAAGGCAATGGTACTTTAGAGCAAGTAGTAATACAATAGTTAGTATAAGGAAACAAGCCTATATTTGAGTATGTATGCATGCATCCACAGGTTATTTTAGCTAGTATGAGTTGGGAAAGCTAAGTGTTTTAATTCAGTTAGTTGGAAGGATTCTGTATTCGGAAAAAAATTAACATTTTTGGGGAAATTCTCAGCAGAAGTTATCAGCGATTTAGTCTGATTATTGTAGAATATTTTCTTTAAGTGAATTCTGTGCCAGTTTATCTAAATTCAAATAATTAGGATGATACATATCAGTCACAGTGAATAGAGGTGGAATTACTGGATCAACAACCACAAATTAGATTCATAGATGCATTAGGGAGAGGAACTAGAGACAACTCAGAGGCCAGAGGTATATAGAACAAATGATCTAGGTAAGACAATGTTATCCAGTCCTCTTTGGTGCAGTCAACCATAGTCAAACTTCAAAATTCCTCCTAGGCCACCATGTGCCCTTTTCTCCAAGCTTTTCATTGCCAAGAGAGTGAGGAGGAGTGTGATCTGTGGACCATTTACTATAGTTCACCAGTGGTCTAGGATCACAGTTTTTGCGTGGGGGCAGGGCTGGGCTGGTGCTCTTGCCTGCAGGAACAGGGGCTCTCAGCAAGGAAGGGGAAGAGGAGAGGGAGTAGCTAGCACAGAGCTGCCAGCTGCTTTTGAATGGCTAGAGCTAGGGAGGGAGCAGGGTGGAATGAAGCCCTCTCGCCTCACAGCCCCTCCACCCAGCTACTCTGCCCAACACTTTCACAAGTACAACAGCACCTAAGCTATTCACCTTAATAAAAAAACCCTATACACATACTTTAAACTATTCCCTTATTAACAGCTTCTTGAGATGCCTGTACAATCTAGGACATGTAAAACCTCACAGACAGCCAAATCCTCATTCAGTGTATGAAGGTATCCTTATCTTACACAAGCTAAGGATCTGATCCACATTGCACCGTGCTGCCTTTGTTCCATTCAGCATCATCCCTAGGTTTATCACGTTACACTAATACTGATGTCTGTACTATGGACTTATGAAGTATGGATTAAAGCAGGCAAGAAGCTATCCCTGAACTACCATGCCACCCTAAAATGACCAGTCAGCTTAGAAGACACTCACACAGAGTGACTCACTGGGTTTCTCCAGTGAATGAAAATGAAAGGTCCTATTACAAATGGCCTGGAAGTCTTCAGACTGCACATACTCAGGCTAAATCCCTGATTGCCTATACCAAGACTGGCAACTTATGGCTTACAAGCCAGATCCGGTCTGTGGAACCAATGAATCCAACCCATGGAGGTACAGCCTCAATAGCACTCAGCACTGGGAGGTTTCAGCTGCAGATGTTCTCCTTATGCCTTTGCAGAGACAAGTGACACTGGCTGCTGGGTCCTAGCACCTGCCCATCTACCCACCTCTAAGCCATGGTAAGTCATTCTGGCCCACAGCTGGAAAAGACTGCCTACCCCTGACCTGTAGTACTAGAGTGCTGACTCATTTGTGAACTGGGCAGGGACACAGTGACTACCATAATGGAAAGTTGTATGTGTTCAGCAGTATACAGCAGGTAGGGTCTATACTCAGCTCCCTTTGAACAGTCCTGTTTTAGACTGAATTTCTCTGTTATTGTAAAGGCATTTGAATGGTCTTACCTTTAGGGT
Organism: Gavialis gangeticus; assembly: GCF_001723915.1. Classification (NCBI taxonomy): domain Eukaryota; kingdom Metazoa; phylum Chordata; order Crocodylia; family Gavialidae; genus Gavialis; species Gavialis gangeticus. Next base: position 144,318,232 of record NW_017729025.1, read on the forward strand.
AATGAGTCTTAATCGGTAATCATCTGCTTGTATGACATGGTTAACTGTGATTTCTATTCCTTCATAGGTGACCTGATCTTCTGGCCAGTATTCAGTACACTTCTGTGCAAAACATAAAATAAATGCATTTAAGCAGATGGTGCAGGAGGTTTTCTTTACTATTCTGAAATTGGTGAAGTGCCTGCTCACAGGAATAAGAATGGAGATTGTTTCCATACTAAGATGTAACACAACTTTACAGTTTGAAGACAGGGGCTACATTTTAAGGTTCTGGTCTTTTCATTCAAACCACTTTTGGTGTTCAATAAAAACTATTAAATGTACTAAATAAATAAAGGCATACAGTACCACATTTAAATGTGCAAATCCTGGCCTGTGTTTGTGCAATGTGACATAACTGCTCATTTTGAAGATTCATTTGGAATGCCAGTTGGAAATGTGGCTGCATCCTGTGCATGCATAGTAAGCTTATTGTTATTATAATGATTAATAGTTATTAATGTTCTGCATTTTGGTTATTAATATGCCTGTGCTGTGAATAAATTGTTATGGAAATATACAATACAACTTTTCTGTTTATAAAAAGAGCTGTTGCTCTCTGAATTTAGAATTGTAATCTGCATGCCTTTTTGCACAAAAGGACATGGCTGGAGATGCCTTTGCAGTATAGTTTATGCATGAAAATCCATTCTGAAATTTAAAAAAAGGATATCAAAGCTTAGGAATTGAAAGTAAGCAACAGAGGAAAGTGTTTTCAAAATACCACCTGTAAATCAGTTTAACCACAGTTGTTCTTTCAGAGCAATTCATTATGTTCAAAAAGTCTATAAAGTATAATGCACATTTAGGGTAAAATGTGGATTTTTTCCCAGATCCCTCAGCAAGCGGTAACAGAGAGCAGCACTATTCTGGGGTTGGGGGCATGGTACTGGGAAAGACTGGGTCTTTTGCATGCAGTTTCTTCCTGCTTAGTGTATGTGAGGAATATAGGGACTCTGTACCACCCAGAAGCAAGGCAGAGACTGTGACATTTATAAACCTTCCCTATAAACTGGTGTGGATTAGATGGGACCAGATAATTGTTTTCTCCCTAGCTCTGTGAAAATGGCTCCCCTGGGGTAAAGAGTGAAAGCAGCATGGCTACTATTGTGGGAAGTCTTTGCAAGGCTGTATAAAGGAAGCAGTAGAGGCGGCTTGTAAAAAACTTCCCCTCTCTGTACCTCTGCAAAGACCATCCCAATTTTGCCTTTCATCTTTAATTTAAGGAAAAAGTTAAAAAAAAATCAAAGCATGAGAAAGAGCAACAACCAAACAGTGTTACTGGACCACTTCTCTGTTGGTGTAAACAGGTGCTGTTCCTTCCTTGGAACCGCCCAATCACCACCAGTACAGAATTTGGCCCATTGTCTCAATGTAAAATTATTTACACAGATTGCATTTTTCCCCCTTCTCCTCCTCCAAAATTGCAGAATCCTTTGTAAAAATTGTCAAATGCGCCAGCAGCTATCAATAGCACAGACGCTGTACTGCTGAAATGAGTGGAGTAAGGCCGCCCACACATTTCTGTGGGCTGTCTGTCAGTTAAGATTGGATGCGACACAGGTACTGAGATACTGAGCTGTTCATCCTCACATTAGCAAAGTCATTGCCTACAGTAGGAACACAAAACCTCTTTTACTAGCGTCATGGCAGAACAAAGGTTTCAGTTCTGAATCTACGCACCTTTGAGGCCTAGTGTTCTTAGCTTAGCATGCAGGAAAAAATGGGAATATAGGAAGATGTTAGGATGAAAGATCCTACCCTATATTTAGGGCTGAGATTTATGGTACTATTTAATTGTTGACACAAAAGGTATCAGGAAAGATACATCTCTGTTAAGATGTATAGGCTGCAGCAAGCAAGCTCCACTACTGTGGTAGTAGAAGCATTGCAGTGCAGTGTTTGCTGAGGCTGACTTGACAGGGTAGAGTCTGTCAGTGATGGCAAACAGGAAACATTGATGCAAAGTTTATTTTGCATCCTTGTGTGACGTTCCAGTTCTAAAAACAACAGTGAGCAAGCTATATAGCAGAAAGACAGTCCAGGACATTATCTCCTCTTTGGCTCTTCTCCCTCCTCAGGTCTTCATGGGTGAAATTTTCAAAAGAGCTGTATGCTTGAGGAATCCAAATCTCTCTTTCAATGAAGTTTACATTTTTATTTGCCTTGTCTATGCTCTGGGCTGAGCCCTCGATTCCCAATAAGAGGCACAACCATAACAACATAAGAAATGCTATACTGACCAGTGGTCCATCTAGCCCACTAGCTTACAACTGACAGTAGCAGGAGTGGACACTTTAAACTGGATATATCTAGAGTGATCTATTCCCTGTCATACCTCCATGGCAGCTACCACCATTGGTTTAGAAATGCTACAGGATTCATTCCTGGCTGTTCTGTTGAATAATTGCTAATGGATCTATCATCCATGAATTTATCTTGTCCCTTTTTGAATCTAGATCTACTATTGGCATCCACCACTTCCTGTGGGAATGAGTTCTTCAAGTTAACTATGCGCTGCAGAAAAAAGTACTTTCTGTTGTTAGATTTAGACTTGTGTCATGCAAATTTCGGTGGGTGCCTTCTACTTCTAGTAATCCTGGGACTTGGTGTATTAACAGTTCCCTACTCACTTTATCCACAACCTTTATGATTTTATAGACCTCTATCATATCCCCACTCAGTCTGCTCTTTTCCCAACTAAAGAGTTCTAACCTTTTCAGTCTCTCCTGGCATGGCTGCTTCTCCATACCCCTGCTCATCTTGGTTGCCCTTCTCTGTACCTTTTCAAACCTTACTACCTCCTTTTTGAGATGTACCCCACTTACTTACTCCTGCTTGTGCAGGCCAGATCCCAAAAGGAGGTGCTGTAGCTGCCCTAGAGGGGCCCTGATGCGCATCAAGAACCATATCTGAAATTCATGCCTGAGAGCAGGATTAGGCTGCGTTTTCAGGGCTTCTAATAAGGTGTCTACATTGCTTCATTTCTGAGATGGGGTATGCAGAGTGGGTGAACTAGTGTGGGAGGGCCATGCTTCTTGGTGGTGTTTATAGACTTAGCACAGAGGCAAGACAAACAAGCTCTTAAGTCACTTTTGAGAAGAGGATTAGAGGTCTAAATCATTTTTGCGTTGCTATGCTGTGATATATAAATAGCTGTAAAAATCTAGTGCCAAATCATTTTTGAAAACAGGACATAGACCCCTAAGTCATTTGGACACTTCTAAAAATTTTAGTCTAGATTTATTTCTGTCCTCAGGTTGGTCACTTCTAGAAGTTCTGGTCCCTCTACAATTCACATGGCAACTTTTCTGGGAAGTCTGTGGCATGAAGTAATGATATTGGCCTCAGAACCCCAAAATAGCTGTCATGCAAACTGTAGAAACATGGGACTCTGTAGACAGAACTGTGCTGGGTGGATTGGAAAAGTAATGTGCATAACCACTGTGGCAGGCCAGTGGGGGGCGGTCCTGTGCTGAGCCATCTGCCTCACTGCACCCAACCCCTAAACCACACTTTGGGTGCTTCCCCTGGGGCAGCAGGGTGCAGAGCCCCAGTCCACAGGGGGAAGCCTGCCACCACCCTACACACAAATCCAGGAGGCACATGCCCCCTATGCCTCCCCCAGGGGTGTGCACAACCATGGGGACCTGCTCCTCTCCCCATGCCCCTGGACGAGCTGTCCGCAGCTCTGTCCCATGACCCACACCGGACCCCATTCACCCCAGCCACTGCCCCACTCCCCACCTCACTGCAAGGGCCTCAATCTGCACCTCCTACACCCCTTTCCTCTCCCCCCACCCCTCCTCCTCCACAGACTTACCTGCTGGGCGGTGTCTATGTTTGTGTCTGTGTGTGCATCTGTCTGTGTGTGTCTGTCCCTCACTCCCAAGCCATAGCCCCCCAAGCCTTGCTGCTACCCCTCACTCCTGACCCACAGTACCCCACATCCTGCCGGGGCATGCGGGGACCCCCCTCTCTGGGCTCCAAACTCCACCAAACACCCACAGCCCCCCACACCATCACAAATTTTCCCCCCACACACACACACCCCACCCCCCCAACCATGCAAAGTACCTGCATAATTTTGATTTTTTAGTTGTGTGATTAAAATCATGATTAATTGCGACTAATTTTTTAATCACGCAAGCAACTAATCGCAATCAGATTTTTTAATTGTTTGACATCCCTAATTCTAATCAGATCCAATTCTAGCAGATGGTGATTAAAAAAAAAGTTTGATACATCTTAATTGATTCCTGTTTTCTAGGAGCACTTCCTAAGGCATCAAACAACAGGGACAGTCCTTCTTATCTAAATCACTTTTAGTTCCTGCCTCTCAATAACCAGGATGTCTGATGATTCAGACCCAGCTTCCTGGAGGGAAGGATACAGGAGAAATAATGAAATACAGATATTTAAATAGAAAAATCAATAGGGCTTGAATCTGGTAGTGTCCTGTTTTTTGAAAACTTAAAAAGTGACTTCAAAGAGCAATCACAGGGCACTGTAGCTTTGGCTACTCAGTCAACTTTTAGTAAGTTGTTTCCAGGGACCTGACATTACTGCTGGAAATGGAGCCTACCATGTAGGATAGAGACTCAGTTCACATGTAAGTTCATTACCTCGTTCATCTCTTCTATATTGGTAATCATGACAATGATAGGAGAACACTCTTGCCACACCATTCTCCAGAAATCACTGACAGTATTAACTATGGGTCCCTGAGTGGCAATATATACTTTTTCCTCTCCTCCGTAGCCCTGCCAACAAAGCAACAATAAACCAGTATCATTATGTGTGCCAAGCCCTTAATAATCCAGTCTTTTCCCAAGGACAGCTACCACTGGCTACAATGGGATTATTACTTGTGTATTTATCAGTCCACAAATTACTGTGCTGGTTCTCCTCTCATTCTTTTACACACATACACACACACACACGCATACACGCACGCATGCAAGCCAAAAGGTTTGATTTCAGGATGTACAAGCTGCTGGCACTACAATAGCAATGGAAACAACTCATGCTATGATAGTCTTTTAGTGACCTGGGATGAAGTCCTGAAGGCATTATGCTGGCATAATGCCAGTTCACCTCCTCTCTCTAGCTAGTAAGAGTTCTGCTTGGTTCAGGCCAGTGCAACAGAGAACTCCATGTAAATTTAAAAAAAATGGAGGAACCACATTTCTGTTTGGTCTGAACCTTTACAACTGTGCTCTGAGGGCACGTCTACATGTGTGCCTTAATGTGCATTAGCCTATTTTAATGTGCATTAAAATGTTACTAAAAAGTCATGCTATTTAGTTAATGTGCATTAAGACAAGCTCATGAGAATTTTCCTAATACCTCACAAAGAAGGGCACCTATACACGAGCGTGGAGGCTGTTCCAATGCACTGGAATTCCAGTGCATTGGAGCAGACTCAATTAATTGAGTCTGCAGGAGTGTAGCAATTGCCACACTGCAGCAGCCTTCTGCATCTTGTGTATCAGCGTCCCTGCACTTAAAAATGTCAAGCTTTAGTTCAAGTGACCCCCACTCCCATTTTTATGTGTGGGAACACTGATACAGGAGACGGAGCAGAGTTTTAATTAAAGCAACCCCCCCCCCAAGCACATGTAAACATGCCTGGAGGTACTAGATTTAACACATTAACTAAATGTGCATTAATGCACATGTAGACAGGCCCTGAGATCCTGTTAGTAATATAAAAAAAACAAAAAGAGAGAGAAAAAGCCATCAAACCCAAAACAGGTTTTAAAGGACAAGAGATATTGTGAATGTTCTTACGCTAGTAGTGGCTAACAATATTATACTGACACAGCAAGTTGCTGAATTCTTACCCTGATGTAGTTAGCATTGATGTAAGAGCTAAGAGGATCATCTTGATCAGTTGAGGTAAGGCACACTCTGCTGTGAGGATCTGAAAAGTATAAGGAATTGGTTAATAATTATTAGTCAAGATGACCTAAGAATATTTTTGAGTCTTGAGTAATACAGCTAGTCACCCAAACACATTCATTTGTAGGTACAGCAAATATCAGTGATGTTCAAAGGTGGATATTGGGAAGCCATACTGCCACTGATGGAAAAAAAAGGTTTGGCTCATTCAATCATCCTCTGAACCTGCATAATTGCCCCTGACAGAGATAATGTGACTTGAGGATACCAAAAATTACCATGGTAGAGCATAATTGTTTCCCCAGTTCCAATAAGGCATTAGTTACTGCAATCTAATAACTCCAATCTAAATAATAATAATATAAAAAAATACTGAGAATACCTTAGGAATCACTGACATTTTTCACAAGCAGTTCCCTTTTCAAATTGCACCAGCTGAGCCCTGAGTTGTGCTATCAACAGAAACAATACCGTTCAAGAAACAAAACGAGAAATGTATTGAGTCCAGAACACACAGCGTAAGTTTGGTGGCTAAGCAATGCTGCTTCCCCTCCTAGAATTTGGTTAGGAGACATCAATATGCCTTCAATTCATATTTCTCGAAGGTCCTGTCCAACTTCTATGGAAACCAATGGGAGCTTTTCCATAGGAGCTGGATCAGCCATATATGCATCCATTTTCGTGGGTAGCATGCAGAGGTCATCACAGGTAAAGTAGGGATATTTTTTAGTAGGTGCCTGAGCTAGGATTCAGCAGCCCATCATCCAAAGAAATATGGAAAAATAATCTGGAAAGAATTTCCTCCCTGCATGATCTTGGAAGATTAATCTGAAGTTAGGCCACACACACACACACACACACACACACACACACACACGCACACACACACACACACACACACACGCACACACACACACACACACACACACGCACACACACACACACACACACACACGCACACACACACACACACACACACACGCACACACACACACACACACACACACGCACACACACACACACACACACACACTCACATATATAAACCATAAGCTTTCATGAACCCAAGTTCACTTCATGATGCTGTGAAAGGACAAGCAGAAAGGTGAAACCACCTTGGTATAGCTCTGGAAGTTTGAATACAAGTCTTCTTCTGAACTCATGTCAAAGGCTGCTCCTAGATGACACAGCTGCAAATGGGTAACTGGTCATATAAGCTAGCTAGTAGTCAAAGTCAGAAAACATAATTTTAGCCATATTACTCCCTTGTGTGGCTAAAGAAAAATTGTTAACCTGGGGTGGTCTGCTGACTTGACTGATTAGAAAACATATACTTCAGTTTACTGAGAAGGTAAAGACAAATTTACATTTATCTTGCATGCAAAGTTATTTTTACACTTCACAAAATGTTAAGAGCTGAATATGTAGCAATTCCTATTGCCAATATCCCGTGTTACTCTCTGTATAATTCTATATAATCAAATTGTGTTCTAAGTCACACAGGACTCATTTTTATTCTTAATTATTAACTTGTATTTTTATATTTCATGTAACTGGGCTTCTGACCCAGTTAGAATCAGGGACCCACAGTACTAGAAGCAAATTTTTCATAGAATCTGTAGTCCCAAAATACTGGGACAAAAACTACCTTTAAATACAGGGAAATTGCACCCATATAGCTGAGTGTGCAACTTGTCATTTTATCTCTTTTTCACATTTGTTGGAATGATTTCGTTTTGGAGCACAAGAAAAAAAAATCTAAATTATTGCCCAATTAATTCTATTAGTTTAATATACTGGAAGCTGCTGTTTGGAATTACCTTGTTCAAAAGTGTATACATGCACTCTTCATGGGTGGGGGAACCTAGAGGAATTAAATCAAAAAGCATAGGACAGCTCTGCCAAAGTAGAGCACAGAGAAATGTTTATCTCAGGGGTGTCAAAAATGTAGCCCACGCACCAGATCCGGCCTGCAGAGCTGTATCACTTGGCTGCCTGCTGTATACAGTACATGCTGGCCCTGTACACTGTATGAGGCATGCAGAGCCTATGGTGTGGGCTGCACAAGGCATGGGGCTGGTCCGGAGTGTGCACTGGATGTGGTGCCTGCACTGGACCAGCCCTACATGCTGGATTTGGGTCAGCATAGCCCACACAGGGCTGGACCTGTGCCAGATTCAGCCTGCAGGGCTGGTTTGGTGTGGGCATCACAGGCAGTGAGCACGCCAGAGTGGTCATGTGTGCTGCATGCTGTGCTGGGCTGAAGCCAGTGCGTGGTGCATGCAGTGAACAGAGCTAATGCATGCTAGATTTGGGGCTGGACCAGGTTGGGCACATAGACTGACTGTGTGCCAGATCCCATGTGTAGGGTTGTCTGGTGCGGGTGCCGCATGCAATGCATGCCTGATGGACTCTGTGTGCTGTGTGTAGTGTGTGCCTGGACTGGCCCTATTTGCTTGAGTGCCATGTGCAAAGCCAGGGCATGCTGCATACGGTACAAGGGACTACAGCTGGTACATGCATTTCAAGCAACACATGCATCCAGTTCAGAGTGTGTGTTGCATGTGGTGCTTACAGCGGACCAGTCTTGTAGGCTGGACCCAGCACATGGGGCTGGTCTGAAGCCCGATCCAGCCCTCAGACTGACCCTGTATCCCTCATCCAACCTGGCATGGCCAGATGAGTTTAACACTCTTCTTGTAGGTCATAACACAGCCTGAAGACAAAATAATGTGATATGGAACCCTTGCTTTGTGAATGACTAAAGAGGGTATATGATTAGATTTATCCAATGCTGTCAGATCTCATGATTTGCTATGATTTTTGTGATATTTGGTGTTTTATTCTAGAAGCCTCAGTTGCCAGAATCTCATGATTTTTCAGCTTTTATTGAAAAATAAAAATAATGTTTCTGGCCCTCATAGCTGCAATGAACAACTGACTAAGGGATTCCTTGAGGATCCAGAAATGGAAGAAAAATAAAGCAAACTTGAAATTATTATTTTTAATACCCCAATAATTTTAAAGGCAATTTCATGATTTTTTTTGGAGGACAACTTGTGATTTCTGAATACCCCAAAGTAGCAATTCTGTATAAGCTTGTATGTCAGCTTGTGCCAACTGACATGACACTGTTCAAATCAATGAATCTATGATAATTTATTCCAGCTGAATGACCTGTGGGTCATTAATTTTTCTTTATGTTTCTCAATCTCAGGTCCTCATAGGGCCCCAGCTTACCCTGGTATCTGAGCACCTCATGGTCTTAAGTATATTTATGTTCATAATACCCTTGTGAAATAGAGTAGTGTTACTAATCCCATTTTACACATATGGCCCCAGTTACACATTACATATATTAAACAATTAAATGGTTAATCTTGCAATAAATTTAGATCCAAAGTAAGGCACCCTCTACACAGGGGTTGTACAATTAACTGGTTAATTACACAATTAACGGAGACCAACTACACATGCAAAGTACCTATCACACTATTAAAAAGCCCAACCAGCTATAAAGTT
>NW_017729025.1:144327852-144328712 GCF_001723915.1 Gavialis gangeticus
AAAAGCCCAACCAGCTATAAAGTTAGACCTTAAAAATGAGTACTAACTTTATAGCTGGTTGCTATCCAAGACAGTAGCATATTCAGCATTTGTAGGAGCTTTTTACTTGCTGGTTCAGGGGAACCAATCTTGGGCTCCCCCTTGTACTGGCAATAAGCTGTGATAGGATCCGACGTTGGATCCCACAGTCACACCTGCCATACATGTGGCATAGCAACTGTGTGGATTACACATCAGATCCTACCATGCCTTTACCTGAATGTCTAGAAAACTGGCCACAAGTGCAAAATAGTTATCACACAATTAACTGGTTAATCACAGAATAAATTTATAGAATCATAGGGTGTTTATGAACCTGCTCCGGGAATGGGGGACAGTGCTCCAATTAAAGCACCTGGAGAGCCACTCTAATTAAAGCACCTGGAGCATCATGTGTATCAGCATCACTGTGCTAAGAAATGGCAGTGGGGGCACTTTAACTAAAGCTCATCGAATGAGTTTTAGTTAAAGCACCCCCACTACCATTTTTCAGTGTGGGGACACTGATACACATGATGCTGGAGTCTGCTGGAGCGTGGCAATTACCGTACTCCAAAAGACTTGATTAATAGAGTCTGCTTCGACATGCTGTAATTACAGCGCATTGGAGCAGCCTTGCTGCATGTATATAGGCGCCCACAGAAAATTAGGGTTGGAAGGGACTTCAGGAGGTCATCTAGTCCCTCCCCCTGCTCAAAGCAGGACCATGTGCAACTATATCATCCTGACAGGGCTTTTTCTATCTAGGTTTTAAAAAACCTCTAAAGATGGAGGTACCCATAAACTGTCTGGGTAGCCTCTTCCAGTACTTTACTACCCTC
>NW_017729025.1:144333712-144337420 GCF_001723915.1 Gavialis gangeticus
TATCTGGGTTTTAAAAAACCTCTAAAGATGGAGGTACCCATAAACTGTCTGGGTAGCCTCTTCCAGTACTTTACTACCCTCCTCATGAGAAAGGTTTTCTTAATATCTAACCTAAACGTCTTTTTCTGCAGCTTACTGAATCATAGAAAATCAGGGTTCAAAGGGTCTTCAGGAGGCTATATAGTCCAACCCCATAATCAAACAGGACCATCCTAAATTAGATCATCCCAGGCAAGGCTTTGTCTAGCCAGGTCTTAAAGATCTCCAAAGATAGAGTCCACAACTTCTCTGGGTAATCTCTTCTAGTAAGAAAGTTTTTTCCAAATATCTAACCTAAACTTCCCTTGCTGCAACTTGAACAATCTAGCTCCATCCTCTTTGGAACCCCCCTTCAGGTAGCTGAAGACTACTATTAAACCCCCTCTCAGTCTTCTCTTCTCCAGACTAAACAGCCTAGTTCCCTCAGCCGCTATCCCTAACTCATGTGACCCAGCCCCCAAACCATTTTCGTTGCACTCCATTGGATTCTCTCCAATCTGTCCATATCCTTTCTGTAGTATGGGGCCCAAAACTGGACATAGTACTCCAGATGTGGCTTCACCAGTGCTGAATACAGGGAAGAATCACTTCCTTCAATCTGCTGGCAATGCTCCTACTTATTCAGCCTAGTGTTGTTAGCTGTCTTGGCAACAAGGGCACACTGTTGGCTCATATCCATCTTATTGTCCATCGTAACCCCCAGGTCCTTTTCTGCAGAGTCGCTGCTTAGCAAGTCAGTCCCCAGCCTGTACTGGTGCATGGCATTGTTCTGTCTCAAGTGTGGGACTTTGCACTTCTCCTTATTGAACCTCATGAGATGTTACAGTCATTTTTTTATTTATGCTAATTTAATGACTATATTCATTAAATGATTACTTTAGCAAACTATTTTAATACCGTTAGATTTGTTTGTTTTTATCATTGTACTACATAGGAGCCCTAGTAAACAGTGACTTCAGTGGGGCTTTTTCCTGAGGAAGGACTGGATAAAATTGAGGCAGGACTTTCTAAGTTTTATAAACTTCACCTCTAACCTTATATTTTGGTTATAAATTAAGGCCTTAGGTAGACATACGTGTTACACTGCTTTATAAATTCAGGTATAGTTAAAGCTATATTATTCTATTAGGGTAGATACAGTTATAGTGGTAGAGTTCATTCCTTTGGTAAAAAGCTATGTTAATATAAGCACCTCTGTCATCCACATGACAATTGTACCAGTACAGCTATTTTTGTAAAAATGTGAAAAGGGCCCCTAACTGAAACAGCTGTATCACAGCAAAACCAATGTGTAGACCAGGCCTAGATTAACAGTGCTCCTGTTAGTCATGTACCACAAAAAAGCCAATGTTATAACTTCTCTATGAAGTTATATTTTTCTGTGAAATTTCATAGGACCCTTCCATAAGGAAAAAGGTTCAGACTGTCTGCGCAACTTGCAAACTCAACAACTTGTGAAACATCCAAATTAATCAGATTAATTTGGAACTTCTTCAAACATAAAACACCCCTTCCCCTCCACCAACAAAGACCCCTCAAAACCATCTCTACCATCACCACTAACAAAACTGGGAATCTGCAAAAGAAATTACTACAAAAGAAATATATATTAGCTGAATTAGACCTTATTATCATGTCTCTCACTGAGTACAATTAACTCTAGGGTTGGAAGTAACTGATCATTATGTTAAGTGCCTGCTTACCTTTCAGTGATAACTGCCTCAAAAACTTCTGGAGAATACAGCTGGTTAGAAAATTGTAGGTATTCAAAAAATAGGGCAACATGGTTTGCTTTCATTGTTGCTTTCATTATCAAAAGCCTGCTGCTTCCTGGTATAAACTGAATGTCATATTTGATTGCCATTGTGTACGGTAGCATGGTCAGCACTTCCTTCCATTACTCCTTGTTGGAGGCCAGAACTTAGAGGGGCCTTGGGGGGTGCCATAAGGCAGCAAAAGTTGTGTTTGATTAGTCTGGAAATTAAGCAGCAAGTGGAATCAGTAGACCTGAGCCCAGTCTACCACTTAAGCCTACAACATTATGCTCCCAACACTTTCTTCTCTTTGGTGCTGTGGACAGTCAAATAACTCACTTTTGTGACAAGAAGGGAGTGAAGAGCTCTGCTCTTAGGTCTCCTCAGTGCCTATACCATTTTTCATCCCTAAACTAACATTGGGTATCTTCCAATTTTAGGGACACAGAACAATATTTAAAGAATTACAGTAGAGGTGGATCCTTTTACATACTAGGCTCTAGTCATCCTTATCAGGCCAGTGACATGGGGATGTTAACTTTGATAGGTACAGCTCATTCTGAAATCAGAAGCTAAATATCCTTTGCAAACAATTTTGACTCAATTAATTGTTAATTTTCAGATCCAGTCAAGAATTGGGAACCATTTTTCTTAATCGAGACAAAGCTAAGAAATAAGAATGACTGTTAGCAGATTTTGGAAAACTGAGCCTGAGTTCATACCTTACCTCAGTCTTGGGGAAGATCTTTGAGAAAATTATCAAGGAGCACATCTGCGAGGGACCAGAAGGGGAGATCATGCTCAGGGGGAACCAACATGGATTCATTAAGGGAAGATCCTGTCAGACTAACCTTATTTCCTTTTACGATCAGGTAACAAAGTCCTTGGACAAAAGCGCGGGGGTGGATGCTGTCTTCCTGGACTTTAAGAAGGCCTTTGACACTGTCTCTCACGCCATTCTCATAAGAAAACTAGGTGACTGCAGCATGGATGCCTACAGTCTGATGGGTGACTAATTGGCTGGACGGTCGCACAGAGAGTGGTGGCGAACAGGTCGTTTTTGACCTGGAGGGATGTGGGCAGTGGGGTTCCCCAGGGCTCGCTCCTTGGGCCTGCACTGTTCAACATCTTTATCAATGACTTGGACAAGGGGGTGGAAAGCACGTTGTCCAAGTTCACTGATGACACCAAGATGTGGGGTGAGGTGGGCAAGCCAGAAGGGAGGGACAGAATCCAGCTAGATCTGGACAGGTTACAGGGGTGGGCAGATGAGAACAGGATGGAATTCAACGCAGACAAGTGCAGGGTGCTGCATCGAGGGAGAAGGAACCAGCAGCATACCTACAGGCTGGGGAACTCCCTTCTTGTCAGCACAGAGGCGGAAAGGGATCTTGGAGTCATTGTCGACTCCAAGTTGAACATGAGCCGCCAATGCAAGGAAGCAGTCAGGAAGGCTAACTGCACCTTGTCTGCATCCACAGATGCATCACAAGCAGGTCCAGGGAGGCGATCCTCCCCCTCTATGCAGCATTGGTCAGGCTGCAGTTGGAGTACTGCATCCAGTTTTGCGTGCTACACTTCAAGAGAGATGTGGCTAGCACTGAGAGGGTCCAGAGGAGGGCCACTTGCATGATCAGGGGCAGCAGGGCAGGCTATATGAGGAGAGACTAGAGGGCCTGAACCTATTCAGCCTCCACAAGAGAAGGCTGAGGGGATCTGGTGGCCGTCTACAAATTCACCAGGGGGGATCAGCAGGGAATAGGAGATGCCCTGTTCCTCCGGGCACCACCCAGGGTAAATAGGAATAATGGCCACAAATTGATAGACAGCAGGTTCAGGCTAGATTTGAGGAGGCATTACTTTATGGTTAGGGCGGCTCCTACCTTGGGGGTCTTTAAGAGGAGGCTGGATAGAC
>NW_017729025.1:144342420-144346248 GCF_001723915.1 Gavialis gangeticus
GCCATTCTCATAAGAAAACTAGGTGACTGCAGCATGGATGCCTACAGTCTGATGGGTGACTAATTGGCTGGACGGTCGCACAGAGAGTGGTGGCGAACAGGTCGTTTTTGACCTGGAGGGATGTGGGCAGTGGGGTTCCCCAGGGCTCGCTCCTTGGGCCTGCACTGTTCAACATCTTTATCAATGACTTGGACAAGGGGGTGGAAAGCACGTTGTCCAAGTTCACTGATGACACCAAGATGTGGGGTGAGGTGGGCAAGCCAGAAGGGAGGGACAGAATCCAGCTAGATCTGGACAGGTTACAGGGGTGGGCAGATGAGAACAGGATGGAATTCAACGCAGACAAGTGCAGGGTGCTGCATCGAGGGAGAAGGAACCAGCAGCATACCTACAGGCTGGGGAACTCCCTTCTTGTCAGCACAGAGGCGGAAAGGGATCTTGGAGTCATTGTCGACTCCAAGTTGAACATGAGCCGCCAATGCAAGGAAGCAGTCAGGAAGGCTAACTGCACCTTGTCTGCATCCACAGATGCATCACAAGCAGGTCCAGGGAGGCGATCCTCCCCCTCTATGCAGCATTGGTCAGGCTGCAGTTGGAGTACTGCATCCAGTTTTGCGTGCTACACTTCAAGAGAGATGTGGCTAGCACTGAGAGGGTCCAGAGGAGGGCCACTTGCATGATCAGGGGCAGCAGGGCAGGCTATATGAGGAGAGACTAGAGGGCCTGAACCTATTCAGCCTCCACAAGAGAAGGCTGAGGGGATCTGGTGGCCGTCTACAAATTCACCAGGGGGGATCAGCAGGGAATAGGAGATGCCCTGTTCCTCCGGGCACCACCCAGGGTAAATAGGAATAATGGCCACAAATTGATAGACAGCAGGTTCAGGCTAGATTTGAGGAGGCATTACTTTATGGTTAGGGCGGCTCCTACCTTGGGGGTCTTTAAGAGGAGGCTGGATAGACACCTGACTGGGGTCATGTGACCCCAGCACCCGTTCCTGCCCGAGGCAGGGGGTCAGACTTGATGATCTGTTTAGGTCCCTTCCGACCCCACCTACTATGATACCAAAATACCTGGACAGTGACCTAAGGAGGAATTAAGTAGAATATAAGGGGACAAATCAACAGGGACCTGATTACAAAGGTAGGCCATGCCATTCCTTATGCCACCCCAAAAAGGCTAAAAACCACTCCAAAAATCAGGTTGCTTTAAGGTATTTCAATCTGGGTCTCCAAACTGGAGGCACTGAACATCTCAACTCACGTTTGAAAATCTACCTAGCTCCATCTATACAGTGAGTTAATGACTGAATCATGAATCACTCAAACCATCAACATATCTTCACAGAGAGGTTCTGAAATGTTTGGTCCCAGCTGGAAATGTACAAACATTACCTGAAAGGCCAATCCACATGAGATTTCTGCAATTCTGAGAGCTGGAAGTTGAGATAAAGCCCATTCTTCCATGATTTCCAGTCATGTGGAATAATTTGATTTGTATGGATAAGCATATATCTTCTTAACCTTTGCCTGAGCTGAACTAGCACTCTGAACCACCTGTGCTGCCCTGAAAAAGCCACAGTGGTGATTGGTGGTGGCATCTATTCAACAAGAGCTAAAAGTGAATGAGAGGGATCTGTGAAAAATGTGCAAGTTCAGATCATTGTATCCATTTCCAAAGCTTCTTTAAATATGACACAACAGACAATGATGATGGTTCTAAAGTTAATCCTAAACAATACATTTCTTAAAATCTTGAATTTTGGCTACAGATAAAATGCCACCGATGTAAAAAAAAATAATTTATTGTAGCTTCTCAAAGTGAATGAAGCTTTCAGGAGCCACTCTAATTGAAGCACCCATAGCATGTCATGTATACAGTGTCCTGCACTTCTAAATTCTGGCAGGGACGCTTTAACTAAAGCTTGGTTGATAAGCTTTAGTTAAAACACCCTCCACCACCATTTTGAAGCACAGAGACACTGAATACGGGAGACACTGAGGCTATAGGCACCCTATGTGGCTAACTCATTATATTTTAAAAAAACAACCTTAAAAGTGATTTATGTGTTTTGTAAATGTGACCTTTGGTAATAATTGTCAAAGCATGGTAAAAATATCCTGAAAAGGAAAGGTTTTATAAAAGGTATTCTAAAAAATGGAAGAAAATAATACTGAAACTTTGATGAATACTGCATCATTAATTTGCAGAATTATAAAATAGGTTTGGAACTTACTTGGAAGAATTGTTTTGTAGCGATTCTTCCTCACTAAACCTGGAATATCATATTCCTTTGGATCAATAAAGTTCATTGGGATTTCCTATTGGAAGATGCACAGTAGACTGAATTAATAGATTCACAAGAGGGAAAAAAACAAACTATTACATCTTGACTATGAAGGCGAAGCAGTAATGAAGTCAGCTGAGACATATGGTACAGTACTTCCAGCAATTTACCTCCACAACATGATTGATGGTTTCCTTTTTGTGTCCATGGCTTTCATTTCTCAAATTATGAATATGAAAATGCTCCTGATGACTAATTCATTGAGTAATGCATACTATGGCATTATGTTAGTGCTTAATATTATTAGGACTGGATTGGGACATTAGGAACAGACCTGAGCAAGGAACGATGCTTAAACTTCATGCCACACGAGCAGCCCCAGGAGCACTATACCTCAGGACATGAACAGATGAAATCAATACAGTATTTTAAAAGGTGAAGATGGAGGCTGATGATGGATTCAGCTGCACCACACTAAATATTGGGTTTGTCTACTCCTATCCTGTAATATGTGAAGTTAGATCACAATGATTCACTTCTTGTTTCATTCAGAGGTAAAATTACTGAGGTTTGCTTTCACTTACTGCAGAATAAGAGCAGACAGGCAGGACAATTATACCAGATCTACTAACGTATTGTTCATGAGTGGCAAGTCCTCCCTGGCAGCTGTTAAGATAGTGTAATTGTACCTGTGCCTTTGGGTATGCTGCTCTGAAGCACAGCCCTTACTGTTTCTTCTACTTGGTAAGGGTGGAAAGTAATAATTTCTTACTGAAGTGTATCAGTAACAAATTATAACACTTTTCTTAAGAGCTCAGAGGTAGGGCTGTGCGAAGCTTTGGTCCCTGATTCAATTTGAAGAGATTCGGCCTGATTTGGTGGCCAAATCTCTGAATCTGAATCAGATCAGAGGACCCTTTAATCCTTCAAATTGAATTGGAACCCTCCAAATTGATTCAGAAAGATTCGGAGATTCGGACATAGACACAGCTTTAAATGTTTTTTCTATATACCTGAAAGTACCAGGTGGCTTGTGAATGCTGCGATGCTGGGGTGGATGGAGCGTCCCACAGGAGTGTGGGGGGTCCCCAGAACGCTCAGCAGCAGACCAGCACTTCTGGTCCACTTCTGGGTCTGCTGGGGAGCGCACAGGGCCCTCCCCCCCCAGCTCAGCAAATGGTGCTTCCTGGGTCTGGGGGAGGGCACCCAGTGTCCCCCTGCAGCTGATTGCTGAACCAGGAGGAGGCGCAGGAAGGTGCCCCAGCATGCTCCGCGACAGACCTGGAAGTGGACCGGAAGTATTTCCCGTCCACTACTGAGCACATGGAAGGCCCCCTGCACTCGAATCAACAAACTGAATCACTGTCCCTGATTCAGGCTGAATTGAATTCAGGGCCCTAATCAAATCCAAATCGATTAGGGCCCGCTTTGCACACCCCTACTCAGAAGCACTGGCCAGTGAGTATGGAGTGTTGGAATCAAGTAATAAACCACTTTTTACTTCCTCCTTATCTGGCTAGCCCTATCTCCCTCTTTTGCAA
>NW_017729025.1:144351248-144352811 GCF_001723915.1 Gavialis gangeticus
TTTTTACTTCCTCCTTATCTGGCTAGCCCTATCTCCCTCTTTTGCAAGCAGTACTAGCAAAATGGGTGCTGTACACACCCTGACTTATACACTACTATAGTTCAAGCAGCTCACAGTCATTCTTCCTTCCTCACTTACCCAGATTTGCAGTCCGAATTACTAGTCTGTTGCAGCAGGAAAAAAGGATTAATGCAAGCACTCTAGTCATTCATCATGACTGCATCTGGAGGTAAATCAGCTAATTGAATTACTGGGCACACCTGCAGTGAAGTTAAAATGTGCTGCAAAAGGGGTTCTGAATTACAACTTAGGGGTGTACTTTCTCATAGCTGAAGGAAAAGGCAGGGAGACTTTTTGTTCTCAAAAGGGCTTTATTGCAGCTGCTAACACAGACACAGATGGCTGACAACTTCTTATTGATGCCATTTCCTCAGCCCTCAGGAAGGGAATTAACTCTTCCTACTACATTTCCATTTTCTACAATAAGAGAATCCAGGAGGGACCAGGGTAGATCCAGAGATATTTAGGTGCCTACACAACCAATGAAACCAATGAGAGGTTAGGCACCTAAATCCCTTTGGAGATCTGGCCCTAGAACTTCATTCTTGGATTAGGGAGAAAGCTGTTAAACTAAATGCTAACCAACACAATAAAAAGTGCTTCTTGGAGACTACAGGGAGAAGCCCTGGGTTTTGTTCTTCTGAAAAGAAGAGCAGAACTGAAAAGAAACCCCAGGAGGAAAAGAGGACATGGTATTGATAACCAGTATTGTTTGTTCATCGCCTTTGGGAATTTAAGGACATTCATATCCTGGAGGGGGCAGCTGAAGGGCTGAGTCACAGCAAACATAAATAATTGCAAGGCTTGGAGTGGCAGTGGGTGCCAGATGAGGATGGAAGTCTACAATGCCATGCTATGCATGTACTGGGTGATGATGAGTCACCCTTCCTCAATGCTCTCCCATAAATAAGAGTGCTTTTTAAAAATGGTCCTGTACATGGCTACTGTTCAGAAACCTCCACATAAGGGCGACTGCAGGAGACTGGTAATGGGAGATGGAGCCTTTTGCTTGACAGATTTGAAATTCTCAGAGGTAGCAAAACAGCCTCAGGAGGGAGCTGAGGACTGCATATTATGGTTGAGGGGGAATTCTGAGATGTAGTCCCTCCAGGACAGGGTGGAGATACACTGACAAGGCTTGTTCTAGTTCTGCCTGTTTTCCTTCTGCATATACACAAAATGTTCAAGTCTCCAGGATTGTTAACCTTCTATCTTTGCTAACAACAACAATACTAAAAAATTAAAGAAGTAGACAAAATTAGACAGAATGGAGACCATAATTTTTGTGGTGGATTCTGCTCCGCATATGCTGTTTTTCTGATCTTTGCTTTACCTAATATTTTTATGTTCAGCCATGTGTTGTTTTTTCTTGTTTTCCCTATCCCTTTTAATCAGTGATTTCAAGGAAGGATGGGGTGAAGCTTGACAGAAGGGCCACATTTTTGTGCTTTTATTTAATGGAACATTTGCAAACAAAGCCTGTACACATCAGCTCCCATTTGG
>NW_017729025.1:144357811-144363970 GCF_001723915.1 Gavialis gangeticus
TTTCTTTTTTATGTTCAGCCATGTGTTGTTTTTTCTTGTTTTCCCTATCCCTTTTAATCAGTGATTTCAAGGAAGGATGGGGTGAAGCTTGACAGAAGGGCCACATTTTTGTGCTTTTATTTAATGGAACATTTGCAAACAAAGCCTGTACACATCAGCTCCCATTTGGTCCCATAGGAAATCCAGCGATTTAGGGGTTCTTTTTGACAGACATGCAAGTTAAAACTGGAAACAAAACTGACCAGAATTTCTTCTTGCAGCCAGAATCATCAGCTAGCATTGTTTAGAATGTATCTAAGAATTAGTTGTATTATGAGCAAAAAAAGAAAAGAAAAGAAAGAATCCTTTTTCTTCCCCCACAGCCAAACCTTGAGGTCTCTAATTAGCTTGTCTTCAATGGGAACTAGGGACTGAATGAAAACAAAATGAAAAATAAGTAAGGACTACAGAGGTTTGGCTTTGTATCTGGAAACTGGGGCTCAAAGACTCTCCTTTGCTTCTGTTTGTGAAGGGGGAGAAAACCTACAAATTACTGGCAGAGTGGGGAGTGGATGGGGGAACACTGAAGGTCAGTCCATTCTTTTCATGGTTTCTCTAAAAGTCCTCTGAGGTCAGGGAGTGGGTGGGTTAAAGGGATAGATGCATAACATGCCACCTTCCTGCTGATCTGGTGGGACTCTGCTTAGGAAAATGCTGACTAGGTTA
Organism: Gavialis gangeticus; assembly: GCF_001723915.1. Lineage (NCBI taxonomy): Eukaryota > Metazoa > Chordata > Crocodylia > Gavialidae > Gavialis > Gavialis gangeticus. Next base: position 144,358,517 of record NW_017729025.1, read on the forward strand.
GCATTAATTTATTTGGTTCCCAGCTGTGTGTTCTACAGCAGCCCAGCATGAAAAGAGGCATGGGGTTCTGTGTGGGTGAAACAGAAAAAGGACCTGATTACTTGACACCTTTGTAGTCATTTGCAGCCATGCAAAGTGGGCGTAAGAGCCTTCCAAATCAATTCTCCACTCTCACACACCCATTGCACTACTCTGAACGTACTCTGTCCTGGCAAAAATGACAAAGTTCAAGACCATGGAGATTTAAGCAGTTGGGAAAGAAGCAGCCATGGAGCACATAGAAAATTAAAAGCCGCCATGCAGTTAAAAGTAGTTGGCCTTTTCTTGTTTCTTTGATCTGTAAGCAGTGTACCCATATTTAATCCAAAAGTGGGACTAGAAATCCTGTCTCCAAAATTAAGAATTGATATATAAGGTCAGGAAAAATGTTATAGAAAGGACATCAGGGGAAAAGTTTTAGACACACTATCAACTAAAAGAGCAGCTAACCCCTCACAGACACTTTTTAAGGGGATGCAAAGTCTCTGTGACACAAAAATCCTGTTCTTCAATCAATCTGATAACATTCTGCCAACACGTACAATGGACATTCTGGGTTGAATTCAAGGGAGAATGAAAGACTGTAAAATTGCTGTTAAAAAGTAATGTCCTGAGGAGGAAAAAGAAAAGATGCCTGAAACTAAACCTGGATTTTCATTACTAGGACTAGTGATATATCTTGCAAATTGAGAAGCAGCAAAAAGCTTTCAAATACAGGCATGTCAAAGTATATTCAACATGAAGGCTAAATACAGTGCTTTACTATAAAAAATGAAGTGTTAACTCATTTGGTCTTCCAGAAGAACTCACTGTAGGTCCTAGAGAGGCTCACAGAAAGGAGGCAATGTCCCATTTCTCAGATGCCATCGACATCATTTCTCAGAAACAGAGAAGTCAAATACTCACAAAAAATTCTGCTTGGAGTATGAAAGGATCTAGTGCTTTCTTGTGCAGCTCCTCTTCAGTAAGGATGCTTGTTGCTGTTTGGAGATATTCTCGGGCTGACTGTTCTCTTGGGGACATGACGTAGCCAAAGCCTTGCTCGGAACAGCCTGGAGTGCACATGTCCAATGTGAGTGAGACATTTGACCCCCTCCTGCAAAAGAGGGCAGCATGTGAAAACATGAGGTTTGCAGATAGTGTGGAACACCCTATAATCATTAAAAACACAATTACTTTCTATCTGGCTTCACACACTTTCACTGAGGCAAGGGTGGCTTTGATGGTTTCAGTGTGGGTTTCTGAACTTTTATTAGAGGCTGCCTACCATAGAAAATGCTGACTGGTTTCTGACATTAGGCATCAGCAATCAGTATAGCTGAATCAGTACTGAAGACAGTTTGGTGGCAATTGTAGGCATATGTTCAGCATTTGGGCTGCTGACAGCCATTCTTGACTTGTGGATATTTGTTAGTGTAGGCAAGATCTCCTGCCACCAGTAGGAACATTTTCAAAACTTGAGGGACTATAGTTAGGCAGCTTTCTGCTGATTTAGCTACTGAAACAGAAGCACCCACTTCTCAAAGGCACTAAGCAGACAGCTTCAGGGAAGGTGCAGCAGTCTTCCCGCAATTTAGACCACACTTATCTGGATGCCTAAATATGGAGAGAGATACTTAATATTAGCCACCCACACTTGAAAATGTGTTTTTCTTTTTTATTAGGCCAGACCCATCTTCCTTATTTATGACAAACAGTTCTTAAGTATTAGTCCAAGTGATGTAATGGGGGAAAAAACAGTTAGTTAATTCAACATGAGTAAGGATATGGAAATCTAATCTCTTAGGATGGATCATCTCTTTTTGAAAAGGTTTTTCTCTACCACAACAGAAGCGGATAAAGGGAAACAGATGTAAACCCCATCCCATTAACAATTATGTTAGTATAGCAACTATTATAATTTCTATAGTTTATTCAAGCAATGGAATGAAAATGTTGAAATGCTTTGAATTTGCTTTGCGGTAGCAGTAATGAAAGAGAAGTTTTAATGTCTCTTGAACTGATCATATATTGCTGATTGAATAGATACAGATATACAGCCAAATTTCTGAAAGTTTCACAAGACACAGTCAAAGATTAAATTCAAATGCCCCCAGTGAATCTGTATTGAAAGAAAAGCTCTTAAATATAATACGATAAGCTGACCGCTCTGACTCTATTGTAATGCTCTGTATACAGCCCTGTGGCAGACGTATGTGACTTGTTCTCACACTGGCAGTCTGAAGCTACTGTGGAGACATGTTCCTTAGTTGCTGGAAGTAAATATATATGTATATTTGTATGTTTATGCATGTGTGTATATGCATGATTCAAGGGTGAAAGAGGAGCTCAGTCTACTGACCAAGTAATAGTGTTGCTGATCACCAAAAGTCATCTGACCTAGCCATCTCTGAGTGAGAGTACCCCAACACAAGCCATAGAGGAAAGACCCTGGATGAGACAAAAAGCTGAAGTACTAAACACAGACTGTTACTGCATATTTAATGGTAATTTCCACAAAATTCTGGCATGTTAACTGAAATCCCAGTCAAATTCCAGTTCTGATAACTTATAGTTTACCTAATTATAGTCCCTCATACTGTTTCATTTAAAGAGTCATTTTTACTCTCTGTCCTAAAGTGCTGTGTAGTGTTCCTGGCAGCTACGTAAGGATGAGCGTGTTTTGTCACGAAAGTGGTTACATTCTAGTTGTGGCTGTAGTAATTACAGTTCTTTCAAGATAATGGGGGCTACATATGTAAAGACTGTCATCTTTACCTTCACATACAAGAAAATGAGAGAATTCCTCCATCTAAAAACAGAAGAGCGATGTTTGAAATGAGTGATTACAGTGATACAAATGTAAATGCTATTAGTAGGGATATTATTGTATATTATGTATTTTATTCTTTATTCTATATGTTATTTAAGTAATACAATGAATGGAGTGCCTTTCTCAGGTATAAATGGCATATGGTTCAGGTGAATGAGTGGTGGAAATTGGTGAAGAGGAAGGATGGATAAGAGAAGGGGTGGACTGATAATTTAACACAATAACATGAGAACTGAGATTGCCTAAAGCTTGCTGTGAGTGAAACAGTACTCCATTTTCCAAGCATGTGTTTATGTTGGGACTACTGGATTGTTTTATTTTCCAAATGCACACACTTTTTTTAGGAGAAGGACTCTTAGGCTGTTACCTCCTCTTTTTCCAGAGCAACTGACTTAACAATCTTATTATTGCTGCAAAATCTATATTGACATTAATTACTTCTGATGAACTAAATTGGTTTGTACATTTCTTACTGGTGAGCTGTAACCTGACAAAAGAGCAGCAATAAATCTTTCTATGAGTAAGTGTGGAAAGCAATCAAGGGAAGGTGGCACGCACAGATGACCATACTGTTCCTGCTGAGAACAATGACAAAATGTTCACTGAATTATATGCACACCAGGTCATGATCAGGTCACTTACTTCACATTTTAGAGCAAGAGAACAGAATAGACAACTTAGGGTGTTTTACGGCAAAGAATGTAAAAATGTATTCAATGTTAAGTCCTAAAAGCATTCTAAACCAATCTAAATGAAGCCACATAACTCTGAACTACAGAAAAACTCAAAAGTGTTTCTATCATTTAGCTTTGAAAATTCACCATGTAGCAGACACTTAAACTATCTAATTTATTTTGTGTATATCCAGAGTTAAGCTTCAGATGGTGAATTAACTATTAGCTAACATCTCTGGTAAAACCTGATAATACCAGAATAAAACTGGACAATGTTTACTATGGCTACAACCTTTGATAATCTTATTCCTAAGATCACCGTCTTGGCTCTCAAACAAAGTTTTTGCAGAGCTCACCTGTCTAGGATTTCCATCCGCAAAATCCTACTGTATCTGTTTGACAGGGACAACTGAAAGAAAGAAAGACAGGTGGAAAGAGAAAGAGATATGGGCAGTGAAGAAATTGATAAGACTCAGGCTGCCAGTGACTGCACTGAGATGAAGAGGAAGTTGGATAAGATCCTTATCTCAGCCTCCTCTGTGGTGATCAGATGTGCTGACCTTGGTGTATTTCAGTGCAGCCTCATTCCTCTTTCCGTTACACACACTCTGTCTTCAGAATGTCACAGTGAAACAATCCTGAGCATGAGTGTCTCAGACATCAGGCCAGCTGAACACTCAATAACACCCTTGTCCACGAGTAGCACTGTGCCAGTCACTTTTCTCCGTGCCGAAGCCTCCGCCCCTGTTGGTAAGGGACCGTCCCCGGGGTGTTCCTCCTCACTAGGCTCGTTTGTGAGCTGGTTTCCTCCGAACCGCCTGCCATGACTTTGATGATCTTCTGGTTCAGTGATATAAAATCTGGGGCATACCAGTCCACAAATGAGACTCCGATCCCTCAGGGGTCCCACGCTGTCGAGGGCTCCGCCGCCCCTACACCCTTGCCTGTACCTCCAAAATCTCTCGGCCGCCTGCTTCCCTCTCGTCGCCAGGGGCACGTCCGAGGTACAGAAATCAAAGAGAAAAACAACTGAATGCTTCCAGCCAGGGATTCCCAGAGCCCGAAGGTTACCCGTGCCTTTTACCGGCTTCTCTGGTCCTTCCCTGTCTGCCGTGGGGATACCCCCCTCCTCCGGCTGTACTCACCACGCCAGATTTGTTCCTGGGCTTGCAAAGTCCCCGAGTCCCTCTCTGACACGGCTGCCTTACTTCCCTTGCTGTGAGTGCCCCTCTACTCAAAAGACTATGGCTTGCCGGCTCTCCCTGAGCCAAGCTGTTCTCCGCGGCTCTGCGCCATCAGTATCCGTGGTGAGGCCGCTGCTCCTCAACTCCCGGGTCCCAGTGGGGTTTGCCCCGACCCCAGAAGGTCCTCCCATGCCGGCCGGCCGCCTTTCCCCACGCTCGGGTGCTCCCGACGGCTCCCTCTTTGCCGCCGCTGCCTTCCGGGTCTCCTCCCCCAGCTGCCTCCGGTGTCCCTTTAATAGGGACCGGAACTGCCTCGAGGCTTCTTCCCCAGTCGCACCTGTGGAGCGTGAGTGTTCCCGCCGGGGCAATTTGTGCCGTGGGGCGTAACCTGGATTGGTTAATTCCAGGTGGTGGGGTTCCAGGGACCTCCTGCTCCCTTCCTCCCCCACAACCCTCAAACCTTCTTTCACTCCACTGCACACATCCTACAGTTCAGGTACATCCCTGACCCTTCTGCCTGCTAAACAATGCCAGAAATATGGATGGAAAAAAAAAAGGCGGCCACAAAGGCCAACCCAATGGCCTTCCTCCATCCTTTCATTTTAAAACTCTCTCCCCCTCCTTCCCCACCAGAGCAAATCCCTGTAAGAAGTAGACCTGCCAGTCAGAAGTAAGAAGCAGCACAAGGAATGACTATTAAATTAAACCCATAGCTGTTCTATCAGGTTATAGACCAAAGGACATT
>NW_017729025.1:144368970-144391702 GCF_001723915.1 Gavialis gangeticus
TCCATCCTTTCATTTTAAAACTCTCTCCCCCTCCTTCCCCACCAGAGCAAATCCCTGTAAGAAGTAGACCTGCCAGTCAGAAGTAAGAAGCAGCACAAGGAATGACTATTAAATTAAACCCATAGCTGTTCTATCAGGTTATAGACCAAAGGACATTTTGACTTTGGGAACAACCCACTGATAACACCATTACTGCAAAAAGGCAAGACATGTATAATAGTTAGTTTCTGGAAAAGGACTAATCCATGAACATTAGTGGCACTAAGCCGTAAAATATGGGAAATATTTGAATTGGAAACAATGACAGACAGCCTTACAGCAGAATCTGTTGGATGTTATAGTTACCATTTTGGGTAATGAGACCTTCACCAAACACAAATGGGTCTTTTAGATGTAACTAATGAAGTGCATGAGTAAGTACAGGTATGTTAATAGTTAATATATCTTACAGCTGTGACTAGGTCTGTAAACAAATAGAAAATTAAATTAGTAGGCTGTGCAGCACTGGCATTACAAAATGAAGCACTATAATATCATTATACTACCAGTCTGGTCCAGTCTGAAATTCAAAACTCAGTACATCTGGTAGACTGGTCCTCCTAAATTTTTTGCCCCTCCCAACAAAACTATCCTACCTTTCTTGCAACCCCACAGATTTAACTGTTAGAGTTGTTGGATCTGTCTCTGCTTTGATGTCCATTACGCAGTCAAAGACCGGTGTTTCAGGTACTGGATCCAGATCTAGAAAGTCATCTTCATTTTTATCCTCTGTCCACTCTGAGTATGTGAAGGAAGGCTGGCGGCTCACAGACTGGCGCCTATCCTCTGGTAGTGGAAAGGCAGGGTCCCGTTGGGCTTTCAGGAGATGCCAGATCTGGAGGAAATAGACATTTTAAGACATTCTGTATACTATTTGAACTTCTGTGCATTCTGAAGTATCCACCTTTCCGGTAATAATCCCATAGACTGTACTCCAGTATAATGGAACTGCACTAAAAAGAACAGGAAGTCCCATAAAGGAGTGACCTTCCTGCACACATTACAGGAGCACATTCCTGTGGTAACACTGCTTTCTGATACAGGGGGGTCCATGGAGCCCAACAGGTTTCATTCGGGAATACAGTGGAAGCATCCTATGCTTGTGACTACTGCATGAAAGCCAATGTGAAATCGCTGTCCTTTTGTTTAAATAATCAGCTTTCACAGACTGCTAACAACATCAAATCTTCTGGGTTATTCCACATTTTCTGACCTTTTCCTGATTCAGAGGCCATCCACATAGAATTCAGTTAGGTTTAATACAGGTAAAAGCCAGTTTCCCAAATAGCAAAGCTTTGGTGATCTAGTGCTGTATCCCAAATTCATCTCTAAACCAACACTTAAATTTTAAGAAACCCCCATTTTACACAAAGACGTCCTTTAAGAGTTTCAGAAAACTTGTGCAGTCTTCAGTCAGCCATAAATCCCATTTAATCTTTTGATCTACAGAAGATAAAGTATAATACATGATGTGAAATAATGTTGTGTTAAATTAAATAAACATGTAGGGTAAAACTTAAAGGGTCAAAATGACCCAAATCTAAAAAAACACTGAGTCACAGATTTTAAGGACAGAAGGGATTTTTTAATGTGAACTTCTCTGTAACACAGGCCCAAGACTTCAACTAATAACAACTGCATCAAGTTCATTCCTACAAGCCACAGTCACCAATGCGAAGGCATTAATTGCTAATCACATATTTTGTTAATGTAACCTCACTGCTCCTAAATAAAGTCTATGGCTCAGGCAATTAGTTCCCCCCAGTGCACTGACTTTCAGTGGAATTTAGGTGCCAAGTACATGGAGTTGCACAGACACTGTGGCACACTGTACAGCATAGAAACATTATAATGGACGGTTTGCACTCTGAAACAGGCCTCAGTTGAAAAGTTTCAGTCCAGATATGAACCTTGCCACAGGTCTGAGGCATTAGGATTGAGTGTTTGGGGCTGAGTTTATCTGTATGGATAAGACAAGAAGCAATGTCACTCAAGCTCATTTGGGAAATTCTTGAGTGTCTTCCGACATGCCAAGCATCTTTACCTCACTTTTGAGATGAGCAGGATCACTCAGCATCTTGCAGGATAAAACCTTTGTTGTGTTTTTAATATAATTTTAAAGGGACACAGTCAAATTTAAAAGCCATGTAATATACAAGAGTCAAGTCTATTTCCCTACATTAATACAAAACCTAGAATATGAAGATTTCAAAAGCCATTTTGTTTTCCCTCTGAGCAGTCATCCTTCTTGCATTTCTCTCAGCCTGAACAATGAAAATGAATGAAGCAAGTTGTTGCTTCTGTTTGCATCCGGCTTCAACATGGGGTTCTCAGGAGCCAGCAGAACACTTCAATACTTGATTAAAAGACATTGCAAGAATGTGGGGGTGGGAGTGGGGGGGATGACCAATATTGTTTAAACAAATCTGTTGACATTGTAATTACCAAAAACCAGGGAAGTGTGTTACTTACTATTGGCTTTATGCTTCATAACAATTTGGGGCCAAATTTGAACTAAGAGTGTTCTTTTAAATTGGGCTTGAGGGATGATTAGCCAGAAGATTAAAGATCTGAGTCCATTATTATTTCCATAATTCTAGCTCTGGTACATACATGAGTCCCATTACTGTAATGTCTGAATTCTTCACACTAGGGAACGTAGTTCTCCTCTTGTGAGGTACAGAGGAGGTATTATTATTATAATTCACCCCTATGCAGAGGGCAGAGCACAACACCCCTGCACCACTTAAACACTATGACTCCTTTGCAGTGTTTGCTGGCCACACTGGGTGTGCTTGCCAGTGATTTAGTAGGTTGAAAATCTGAAGGATTATAGAACTTGTCTGTGAAACAAGGGAGCTTTTCTCTAGGCTGTAGGTGACGGGGGAGTTAAGAATCACCAGGAGGATCAGGGAAATTAATTTATCCTTTAAATTAAAGAAATGATAAATAAATAAATAAATAAATAAATAAATAATAGGTGAATTAAATAGGCAGCTTTGAAACTAGCAGCTCCAGGATCTGGGACAGAATTCAATAAACTGATTCAACATAAATTAGTGAAGTCTGATACTACATCCATCCAGGTTTATCTTAAACTGGTTTTGGCCATTTTGAAAGTGGTTTATATGCGCTGAACTTCTGTTGTGTTACAGGTTTGAACCAGTTTCCAATCACTTCTATCAGTTAACGTGTAATTCCTGTCCCTGGCCCAGGTGGTCAGTGCTAAAGAGGCTTTGCGCTGACTCTTGGTGAAGTGGTAAATGTCTAGCCAAAAGCTGTCCCTTATGTGAGGAAGGATCCAGTGCATCCCTCAAAAAGCCTCTCTCTCTATGCTAGCATTGCTATACATCAATGGCCAAGAACCCGTGTTCTATCACCCGGCATCACAAACTGGGTTAAGATTATGCAACAAATACAGGGTTAGGAATCCTCCAGTCTTTGGGGTAGAGCTGGGGTCTGGATTTCAGTCTGTCTTTAACACACATACATACAGTTCGTGGGGGCTTAACCTCAAGGTGTCATCTGAATGGCACCCAAGGGTCCAGCACTAAGAAAAGTGAGGGACTGACTCAGCCTTGTTTCCAGACAGCCTAGGTTGTAGCAATTTTTCTACAGTCTAGTGGGTGCAAAGGGGCAGTGGGACAGGTATGAGTATCCTCCCTGTGAGGAACACCTCTAGTACAAGCAAGTCAGCACGCTAAGTACAGAGTGAATTTCCCCAACTCCTTCCTGCCTCCACAAAGAACAGGGAGTATATGAAGTTAATGTGGGCTGGAGGAGGAAATGCTGGACTATGAGCAAGAGGAGGCATGTCAGGGGCACATTAGCACAATGATATTGTACCTGCAATGGTCCTTAGAGACCAGTGAAACAAAAGCATAGGTCAGATTGGTCACTTAATAAGCTGCTTCCGTTTGGTCTCTTATTGTACTGGGACAACAGTGGAAAGGATTTTCTTTTGATGAAAGGTAATTTCATCATAAATGCACCCATATGCCCAGAAGATATCCCCTTCTAGCCTGTTCTCTATGCAGATCCTTTTCCATGCAGCAACACAATTAAAGAACCACAAGGAACAATTGAAAGAAGCTTGTCTGAGATGAGCTGGGGTAAAAAAAATACAGAGAAACCTGTTTGTGAAATAGCACATTATACTACAGCTTAGGGCTCTAGAAACCCTGCCAAAGCCCATTGTTTGCAATTATTTTCCAATTTCTTGCTAAGTAAAATTATTATTTACACCATATTGTTTTGCAAATGCCTACAACAGCAGATGTTTTCAGCCTGTAAATCCCACGTGACCAAGCATGAGAAGGAGTTGCAGGGGATAGAGAGGCTCTGTGACCTCTATGTTTGTGGAGCACACTCTGCTTCTAGTGAAATTCATGGTTATGCAGTAACTATGCACTGCCTGAGTGCCTGGTAACTGAAAACAAATTACAATCTATGGCCCCTAGAAAACTTGATTAAAAGGGAATTATGTTATAATGCTGCATTGTTATACAAAAGTTTCAGAATGTTTCAGTGTTTCAAATGACTGGAATAGGTCAAATCTGTTCTCTTCGCTAAAGTATAAACCAGGGGTAGGCAACGTTTTTTGGCTGGACTGCCGAAAAAACCACAACGTCTACCTTGGAAGTGCCAGAGTGCAGGCATGCCAGAAAAACAAAATGAGGGCGGGGAGGTACATGGCAGGGCGCACTGCATACTAGTATACTTAATAATTATAAATGTTGCCTTTGTCATTGTGTATTCCTTTTTTGTTGAGCATGCTGTAATGAGAGAGAGAGAGAAAAAAGAGAAATAAGAGAAAGAGGAGAGCGAGAAAGAAAAAGGAGAGCAGAGAGAGAACCAGACACACGCACACAGAGAACCAGAACACACCCAGAACAGACACATGCACACAAACATCCACACAGACACACAGAACCAGACAAACACACAGAACTAGGTGCGCGGGCACACAGAGCCAGGCTCCTGGGCCACTGGACAAAGTCTGGCCCAACAATGCCCTGGTCCTGCCCAAGCCCCTGTGCTTCCTTGGGGAGCCAGCCCCCCGGCTGCAGCACAGCTGGCTGAGGCCCTGGCTTGGAGCTCGCCCATCAGCCCAACCACCTACCCACCCCGCACAGCTAAGCCTGCAAAGGTGTGGCACTCCTGGCAAGGAGCAGTGCCAGCCTCATCCTAGGGGCTGGGCTCCAAGTGGGTGGGAGTCAGGCGGGTTCAAGTGCCGAGCCAGCGCCACTTGCAGCCAGGAGACTGCAAACAGCTGCTCCAGGCTCCAGCATCAGTTCCATACCAGCAGGTGCACACGCGCCTCGGAGCAGATGGTGGGGATAGGGCCTGAAGCAGCACAGCCCTCCTGCTGTCTGCTCTGAGGTGCACATGCAGTCACTGTCAGCATGGAGCTGATGACGGGGTTGTAGAGCTTGCTGCAGCTGCCCAGAGCCCAGGCTGGCTACAAAGAGCTGTGCCAGGCTCCAGAGCCCAGTCATCACCTCTGTGCCAGCAGCAGGGGAGAGGCTGGGGTTGCGCTGCCTCAGGTCCCTCACCCACTGTCCACTCCGAGGTGCACATGCACCAGCCAGTATTGAGCTAATGCCAGAGCAGATGCTTGCAGCCTCCTGGCTGCAACTGGCCCAGGCTCTGCATAGCTGCTGCCAGCCACGGAGCCCAGTTTGCTTGCAGCAGGGCTTGCAGCTGCCCAGCTACCTGCTGGAAACAGCCCGTGGCTGGCAGCAGCTGCCAAGAGCCCAGGCTGGTAGTGGTGTGCCGAGCAAAATGGCCTCACGTGCTGTGCTCAGCACACGTGCTGGGAGTTGCTGACTCCTGGTATAAACTCTACTCAATTGAATGGAGCCACTTCTGAATCACAAGAGTAAATCAGTGGTTCACAATATTTTTAGATTTGAGACACCCCTCAGAAAATGCCAGTTCATAGTTTTGACCTGGTTTTTTATTACAGAAAAATAACAGAGTAGGTCTCCTGTTGCAAAGGACTCAGAGAGACCACAGTAGGTCAGAAGGATTTTAATGCTATGAATTCATAGGAATTCATTCCTATTTAAAGTCTCTGGCTTTATCTTGTGAATCATGTTTGCACAGCACATCTAACAGTGATAACATTGTGTGGCACCCTGCAGGACCGTGGTTGAGCATCATGGGAGTAAACGAACAAGATGGGGGTTTTCGTGAACTTTCACTAAAACCTAACCCATGTGACAAACACAACTTCACGATAAACCAGTTCCACAATATTTCAACACAGCTACAGATTAGGATTTGTAAGGAAATCACAGCCCTACTTATTCTGGTTTATAGTGTGGAATGTTTCACTGTGACAGATCCTAAAATTCATACAGTTCATCGAGGATATGAATCCCGTTCTTGTACTTTAATACTTGCAATTACAAAACTCATCAGAAATGTATTAATTTGATTGCACAATGCACCTGGTGAAAGAACAGCAGCATCAGCAAGGTAGAAAACTGCATAGCTAGGATAACCTCACTGCCCACATTAATGATAATAATAATGGAGGCATTAATACTAATTACCATGCTTTGTGAATGGCTTTAAAAAATACATTCAGCTCAATACATTAAGCAGAAGCCTCTGCCAGCATACTGCCCCTGAGTGAACTCAACTATGGTACACACTGCATTATGATGCTTACTCACTCAAATTACATGTATGTTAACTATTGCTATTTCCTGCCTGCCAGAAGGTACATTGCATATGGCAGAATATGAAGCCACATTCTCCCAATATTTCCATATTTCATGGCTATGTTTTCTCTATTTTCTTTCCCTCTCTCCCACATGAAAACGTACTGGGATCTTGCACCCTGGTGATGTGTGTACCACAATGAGATTTTTCCACAAATTAAAAAGCATTTCTCCTGCATTTCCCAGGCATCATTCGTCTTCATGCCAGCTACAGAGCCCAGGAAGAAGGCACAATGCATTCTCCCTCCCTCCCTGATGGCTGAGAGCTAACATAGTAGAATTATACTACTGATTTTGCTATGCAGGTAGGCCTTGGCCTACACATGCTTATGTCTTAATTCCCAAAATACTTCAGAGCTGCGGGCTGAATCCTGTCGCCACTACAGTCAATGGGTGCCTTACAATCAACTCCTATGGCAGTAAGATTAGCTCTTTTCTTCGCTGGACTCCATCGTTTCTATTCCATGTAAGAATATTCTCCTCTTGTGGGTGGGAGAAATAAAAGTCTCTCATGAATCACCAATTCATCAAGGAAAATGAATAGGGGGAAAATGCAGTCATCACTTTGCTACATAAAGCATGCAGTAATTATGTGGAAATAGCCCTGAAGTTATTACTTCAAAATCAACAACTCATAGTAAATGAGACACCTTATAAAAACTTATGGTAAGAAGGTGTGTATACGTTTAGCATTGTTCAGTAACGGCACTGAATTTTTCATATTGTGGCTTACCAGAGCTCCTACGAGTAACAGTCCTAAAGAAATTAAAGATAGCAGGAAATATGACATCACAGAACTCCCATCTCTTGTCAGATCCTGTGAAACAGTAGAAATGACAATAACTGACACTGCATTTTAAAGGACGTGATAGAACAGTAAGTGTGAGTGACTGCACATACTGTTCTGCTAATCATTTTGTATTCATTACTGGATTTCCCATATAGATAGCTTTTGTCTGCAGAGATGGCTCTCAAACCATCTGGATCTGAAATCCAAAACCAGATCTATCTCCAGACTTTGCAGCTAGGCTTTGCTATCATGGGTCCCTTCTGAAATGCTGGCTCCTCTTCCTCAACCCATAAGTCCTTGAAATCCATAACCAGATCCACATCTTGATTTTGAAATCCATAACCGGATCACATAACCAGACCACATCTTGATTTTGCAGCTTATGCTCATTTTTCATTTACACAAGCGGTACAATTCTATCCCTCTGAAGAGGGTATAAGTAGTACATAGGTACATAGACCTTGTGCTATCTCCTCTGCATAGGGATAAAGTTCACCCAAAGAGAACAGCTTTCATTTTACTCACTTGACTGAGTATTCTTAATAAATGGCATTTTCCTTGGCATTGTGCAAATGGCACAAATATTTCCCATTACTGTATTTCTTTAGCACAGACTCTATGATTCAGAAACTCTGACTTTTGTTTTTATTGTTGCTGTTGTTTTATGCAATACAGGGAGTGTTGTGACTGTTTGCAGCAACCTGAGTGAAAGTCATGCTGATGTATCCCTCATGTCCTATTGGAGGTTACACATGGTTCACACATGGCCACTGTGCTGGCCCTTTATGCAAGGAGTGAATTTTACTCCATCTGATAGTCAAGTATGTGAGCAAAATCCCATTAACTAAATGAGGCAAGGAATATGCTCTGGAATTAGCTCATATAACCATCTGAAGACAAATATAGTACTCTAATAAGTAATAATCAATTACGTACATGAACATCTGTGTGCATACAAATATACAAAGCCAGAACCGGTTCTATTTTTGGCTAGGTGCTGTTCCATGTATTAGACCCTTAAATGGACTTAGAAGTCTAAATGTAATCCCGTTCCATCCTGCTTGAGTCCCTGAAAAGCCATCAATACGTCTACATTTGTTAAGTGATTTCTTCTGAACCTTAAGACTAAGACTACACAAAGCAGGAAGACCTACTCCCCTTTTGTGCTGAGGAGTTTTCAATGACTTGAGTGGGGTGGAATAGGATTGCACTTAGATGTCTAAATCCACGTAGGCTCCTAAATGTTAGAATAGGTGTCTAAGCGCCTATTCCATACTGCCCAACTCACTGAAAAATTTCTAATGTCAAAGGCTGGTGGGTCGTCCTCTACACTGCTTTCTGTGATTTAGCTTTATGGCTAAAATGAAGTCATGTTACAAAAGCAGATATTTTAATGTTTTTTCAGACTTCAGGAGGGTGGAAGAGAATGTCACATGAACACCTGTAAGTGCCCTGTTGCTGCCTGACAGGTGGGACAGGATCTGACTTATGGTTTCACTGTTTTTCATTCTAATTATCTCCCTCCTCCACGCTGAGCCAGCATGAAGCTCGCTTTTATTCAAATACTCCTAAGTTTGGACATTTCCATGAGAGGTGATCCATCTGTGACTTGACCCATAGCAACAAAATGCAGATAATGTGAGTGCCTCCCACTATATGAGGGGCTTTGATTATGCGTAATGAATCCAACTGAGAAAAGTCAAATAAGACATACTTCTTGATAATAAATAAAAGGAGGGGTAATATACATTGCTTAGCAAACCCAGAAAGCAGTCTCAAAGTGTACTTTAACCACATGATGCAGAGAGACTAATTCCCTATACGTACTGCCCACCCACTCCCAGAGAGGCTATGTGCTGTGAGTCCAAACTCCCACCTGATAAACATCTATGACCTGATTTTTAAAGGATCTAGTACCCAAAGCCCTCATTTAACAAACACTCTATTTATTTCTTTAAAAAATTACACTAGTAGAACTACAACTATAACTCATCACATTAAGTCACACTGGTAGAAAGTCCATATTACATTGGTAAAACACATTGGGGTTTTCACACTTGGGTAGCTTTATACCAGTGCAATTTTTTTTTAAATATAGACACAGCTGGAAACAACTTTAAAAAAAGAAAATCAGGAAGAGGCAAGTCTTTTTATGGGTGATGGCTACAACATCACTCTAACACTACTTAAAAAAATCAGGACATTTACATTTTGGTTATGATGTGGCTAGTGATTTAAAGCACATTTGTAGAGAAACTGCAAGTCAGTTATACCCATAGTCTCCAGAGTGTTGCCATGGATATAACCAAGGCCAGAGTTTGGTCCACTTCTGAAACTAGTCTGGTGACCCTTATGTGGTCTTGGCAGCTTCTGAAGAATCTAAGCTTTTTAATTGCCATCATAAATTGAGTTCTGGCTTGTCCCTGTGAAGTAAATCTTATGGATTTGATTCTCTACTGCCTTGCTTCTTGTGCTGTCATTAACACTTTTCAAATAGATATAAAAACTCTATCACACTGATTTCATCACTGAATCATAGAAAACCAAAATGGATTTTTAAAGATTAATTCTCTGTGTATTTGTTTCCAGAGAAGTTTTTCTCCATTCCCCAGCAGATGCATAGCAGAGAATTAACAACATGCTATCTAGTATGTGTTTTATACATTTAATCCAAGAAAATACCAAAAAATATTCCTGAAGCCTACTGACCTTAGTCTTCTACTTAATAGAGAGGAATAAATGAACTTACCACCCCTGGATTTGACATGAACTGTCCAAATGGCATAAGCAAGTATGACATTAGGTCAAAGGCATTCTGAGCTGTTGGGAATGTCCTGTAACCGTTGTACCATAACATCATGCAGAGAAGCTGTGCAATCAATCAGATAATACATAATGAGCATTCCTCATTAGACAAACATTCATTTTCATTTCAAGACTGCATAATTAACTAATTTAGTTCTCATTGCTTTTATGCTGATCATCATTTTCCCTTTAAGAAGTCAGGTATTTTCTATGCTGCAGCTTAACTAGGATACAAAGACAGAGGCCAGATGCTTAGCTGATGTAAATCAGTCTAGCACCACTGAGTTAACTGGAGTCTTACGAATTTACATCAGCAGAGGGTCTGCCCCAGAGAATCTATAAAAGGCAACACTATAAGGGATACCCTTTGGTTTCTGAACCTTTCATGGGGTTATTAATGTACACATCATGCTGCCACTCTTGCAAACAGCTATATCCATCCAGTGGAGCACATACTAGACAAAAAGACATACATGCGTGTGTGTAGACACAAAAAACATTCCATTTTAACACTCAGGGATGACACGTGCAACATGGGTGACACACACTCATAATAAAGCAAGTAAATTAAGAATATTAAAAGCTGCCTGATCTCCATGGGCTTTCCTTCTCCACTAAGAAGAGCAAACATTATCAGTCCTGGCCCACACACCACACATCAGAACTTTAACTCTACCCCATCATCCTTACTCCACACTCCATAACCAGAATACTTTCTCCAGTACTACCCATTGTGATATCTGCAATTGGTTGACTGGTAAAGGGGCATTTGCAGAGGAGCAGTTAAAGTGAAGGGTGCTTAGAAAGCTGGCATAGCCACAGGTCCAGTTGCAGTTGCAAAGGGTGGTTTGCAATGTATGGTAGTTGTGGAAATGACAAGAATACCACTGATTTCAACACAGCTATGCCAATATACACCAGCTGGGGTGCTGGCCCTCACAATGCATGGCTGGGAAAAATCCCAGCAACAAGGAAGTATTTAGAAATGAGGGTTTCATCTCTGAGCAAGCTACAAAGCACCTTACCAATATCTGTGAGAGGGCGAACAAGCACACGTTCCCTCCAGATTTGAGTGCAGTCCACCAGGCAGCCCACCCAGGCTGTGGGGTTCTCTGTGAGGCTTTTCGGGATTGTTCCTTTCCACTCTGCTGTCCTTGCGGTCCTTCAGTTTCATCCATTGACTCCATCGCTGCTGGCTTGGAAAGACCTTCAAATGCAAATGACAAGCACAGGGAATGAATAGCAGTGGAACCCTGCAGCCGTTGCAGAGACTGCGAGGACTATTATTTTTGCAAAGAGGTTGGTCGCCTCTCAGTTCTGCATCAGTAAGTGCAGCTCGAGATTCAAGCGTCACACTCTATTAGTGCGGCAGTATTCACCTGCCTTCGTCAGAAAAAGGACGTGTGGGAGGATAAATTATTTTCCCTTTATTTCTGGAGGTAGAGAACCTTGGCTTTGTTGTTAATAAATTCTCATTTACATTGCTGCATCTTTTTGTTGTATTTTCTTCTTCTTTTATGAAAAAGGAGCAGTTACTGAGTTCTACCACTGACTCTGCCACTCACAGGCTCTGTGACGTTAGGCAAGTCACTTCATCTCTCTCTTTGCCTTTGTTTCTTTTCTTTCCCCTTTGCCTGCCTTCTCTATATAAACTGTAAGCTCTCAAGGCAGTCTCTTTGGATCCGGAGGCACAAATCTTGGTTGGGGTCTCCCAACTCATAAACCCCAAGTAGATAATAATAGTAATAATAATAATAGCAGCAGCCTGTTTATGTCAAGGACTTCTGGCTTGGATTCTGCTCTCAGTACTGCTTAATGTTGCTGTAGCACCTTTAACTTCAATGGAGCTAAACTAATTTATGTCACTATCTGAGTGACTAGCCCTATATTAACAGCATTTTACACCTACTTTATATAGGTGTAAATGAATTCACAAGCTGTGAAGCAGTGGAAAAATCAGGTCTATTCAGTGAAATTACTCCTAATTTATACTGCTGAGAAGAGATTCTCTGAGACTGCCCATGAACAAGACCAGCTTCTTAAACCTGTCATACAACCATATACATACACACATGATAAGGGCCGCAGAAGAGCTATCATTGTGGCTTGCTTTTATAAGATTTAAACAGAACATTTCTTTTACTATTTATTTTTCTAATGGTCCAGGAATTGTCACCCTGGGTCCAATCCTCAGCTGTCACTAACTGGCCATGGCTCCACCAAGGTAGACAGCACAGTGTATTTATACCAGCTAAAGATGTGACCTAAAATTCAGCATAAGACTTTATAGAAGCAGCCTGTCTCCCTTCTCTAAATAAAGTAATGGAAGGATAGGCAGAAGCAGGAGTTCTTATTCCCATTTCTCTGCTTGTTCTTCTCCTCCTACACAAGGGAAGGCAGGGTGGAGCTCTTATGCTGTCTCTGCTTGAAAGAACAAGGTTTTTGGGTAGTGCTTCCAGCTTCCTACCAGGGTCTCAGCTTTCCTACCTCAGCACAGATTTCATTTGGGGATGAGGCTGCTAGGCCCCTGTACAGGGCACTCAGCATCTTCAATTGAAAGGCTGGGTGGAATCATTTGAAATGTACTTATCACCTACTTCTGGAGCGGCTCAGCCTTTCAGGGTTACTATTTTTCAAATGAGTTCTCAATAAATCTCCAGTCAATTTGTTCCATTTATGAGTATCACTATAAATGATGACAGAGAAAGGGAATTGCCTTGGCCAGAGGGCAGAGATGCTGTACTATAATTGACTCAGAACTACACAGGTTTTTATAAATCAGCTGTGCATTTCCATGAGATCTGATTGGTCATTGGCATCTCTTTTGCATATTCACTGTGCAGTTATTTCTCAAGAAGTGCACAGCACGCGCACACACACACATACACACACACACACACACACAGGCACACATTCATTCTAGTTGGCTGACTGCCATTATTAGCCCACCATGATTCAGTCCCATTGTTTTCATAATCTCTATTTCATTTTATAATAAAGAAACACCAATAAAATATGTAATATTACCACACTGACCAAGTAAAGGCTTGTGTATCTCGATTCAATCTTTGCAGGTTAGTCTAAGCTGTGTAGACTGAACTGATAAGCAAGTGAACAGACATTGATGCTGGAAATGTAGCCACATGCCTGCAGTGGCCCAACCCAGAAGCCTCCCTGCTTGGCTGGAGCAGACAGCTTGGGCCAAGCCCAAAGCTAGTCCACCCACTATTTTGAAAACAGTTTATGTGCACTGAACTTCTGTTGTGTTACAGATTTGAACCAGTTTCTGATCACTTATACTGGTTGATGTGCAGTTTCTGTCCCTAGCCAAGATTTATGGAATACAGTTGGTAGGATCATAGGAATTTGACCCCTAACACTATATATCCTCCAGGCTTCCAGTTAGTATCCCACAACCAACTCTAAAAATCACCAGGAATGTTCCTTGTCACCAAGAAATTGTGTTTGCTCCCCAGATACTTACCCAAGTGCAATAGCCTTGCACTGATACAGCTCTGTGCAGTGTGGACACAAGATTCAAAAGTGTAATTGCTAGTAGTGATGCTTATTGTGAAGGTTGTCTAAATGCTTTCAATATAAGCAGGGTGACCATACATCCCAGACTGGCTGGGACAGTACCGGATTTCTCAGGCCACCCTAGCATCCTGGCCAGTTTGTATAAATTGAAGCAAAAGTCCTGGATTCGGCTGCTGCAGGCAGAGGCTGTGGCTGCCTGCAGTGCCCAGGCTGGCTCATGCTGAGCACTGGATGGAGGCAGGGGAGTGGGCTGGGATGGCTGTCCGCTGCAGGCAGTGTCATGCCCTGCAGCTACGGCCGATGCCAGTGCCAATGCTCAGGCTGTGCATGGCGGTCTTGGTTGCCTGCTGGTGGCAGGGGGGAGGGGCCGCTCCCAGCCAGATCCAGGGTCTGTGCATGGGAGATGAAGGCCAGCCACAGGCCTCTGCATTGTCCCGCCCCACCCTCAGGGCTCCTGGGAGGCGTGGGGTCAGGGGTGTGTGTGTGTGTGTGTGTGTGTATGTGTGTGCCTGGGATTGGGGTGTATGTGCATGTGAGTGTGTGTATGCGTAAGTGGGATTGGGGATGTGCATGCACTGGCTCCCCCTGTCTCGGATTCCCTCACCTCATCCTGGATCCTCTTAACAATAATATGGTCTCCCTAACTATATGTTCCTCTTTTCAGCTGTGCCATCCTTTAGTAGTTTAAGCTGAAATTTCCCATGCTTGCAATCTACTTCAGGCTGTAAAACACTACAGTCATTTTCAAGAACAAGCTTAGAGAAAAAGATGGCTCCATCTATGGAGCAGGAATGTGACATTTAGCAGGGGAGTAATTATAAGGTCAGAAAGGTGACTTTGCTATCTTGGTAAAAATGCATTCAGATTTGACTGAATTATAAGTCTTGGCTTTCCTTTTGGATATGGACCATGTCAGTTTATTAAGGCTTGATCCTAAAATCTCCAAACATTTGTCTGCACTGACCATGTTCTAAAGATTCTTAATCTCTCTTAACCTGCACTGAGCAATGCACCTAGATCCTTCCTACAGCTCAGTTGCACTGACCACACTTTTAAGCCCCAGTGAGCAGCCTTTATGTTGGGCATTGAGCTAGAGCTCCAGCAATAACACAGCTAAAGCAACAGTGATTACCTTGGGCCTAACTTTGGATGTGCGTGCTGAGCTAGAAGCCAAGGGTCCACAAATTTCAGAATCACCTTTTCCGTGACAAGAGTTAGGAATTCTATGCATTTCACTACCCCTGTTATTTCAAAAACTCATACCCCTCTGCTTTAGAAAGAATGCAAGTATCATTTCTCTATTTCATAGAAGGAATAGCTGAGAGGTTGCACAAGGTCACTTCTTGCAAAATGGAAATGGAATGCTGACAGACCCAAGTTTAATCCACTCAGCTACACTGCCTTTCAGAATTAATGTGTAAAAGTTACATGCTTGACTCTGTCATCTCAAACCAAAGCAGTATATTCCTGTCTACAGCCAGGAATCCTGCTTTTAGCTGTTTTAACCTCATATGATAGAGGTCTAAAAGTCCCAGATTTAATCTTTGTTGATAACCTATGTGTAGAGCCAATATAGTTCCAGATGGTAGCCATTTATATTTTCCAGCTTGTTATCTAAAAACCTAGGAAGTTACATATGAAAAGTATGTACATATTTTAGTAATGGGTGTCTATACACATTAGAATGGGTTGCAGCAGACTTAATTTATTGAGTCTGCTCTGTGTTCTAATTAGATATATACTCTTCATTGCTGCAGAGTCACATGTATAAGCCCCCAGGGGTTTAAAAATAGTCACTGGGGTACTTTAACTAAAGCTGGTTGAATGAGTTTTAGTTAAAGTGTCCCGTGGTCATTTTTAAACATGCAGGGGCTTAATACATGTGACACTGAGGTGTTTTAATTAGAATGGCTCACTGGGAACCACTCTAAGTAAAATGACCCCCTGCCCATATCCCAGAGCATGTGTATGGGCACTCAAAATCAAGAATTCAAATGCTATAAAATGCCAGAATTAAGATCAACCACATGACCTTATTTGTCCATGACCTGGCATTGTGCATGTGAATTATGGTTTATGCTTTTTCTGTATAAAGGACTTGCACCAATTTAAAACACATCAATGCATACAAGCCAATATAAACCAGCTTTCAACTTATGAAAGAATGCCCTTTCAAAGTTCTGTACTGATGGAATTATATCAGTTCTAAAGCATATCTTGAATTAAACTGCTGTCAATGTGCAGCACTTGCGTGACAATTATTAATTAAATGGTTATTATGATTAATTAAAAGGTCCTTGCCTTATCCAGTGAAGAGGCTGGATAGTAAATGAGACAGAGCTGTAAAGTTAGAAAAGGTGTTCTCATGCAGTTATTCCAGTAGACAGGGACTCAGGAAAGCCGGATTTCACTCCAGGCTCTGGAAAAGACTTCCTGTGTAATGACAAGCAAGGCTATTATTATTATGTATGCATAGACGGGAAATGAATTAAAGTTGCATGGGCAGTATAAATTCTGGCCTATTTTAATTACTGAATGCTTGATTTCGAGGTCATAACGTTCTTTTACCATAGCTGTTTGTATTCAATGTTTGCATAAGATGCTTCACCAAAACTTAATATTTTAAGTTGGCTCATTTAGGCGGATGTCAGCCATCATCCTCAATTCTGGGTCACAGATTCTGGACCACAAACCATAAGGTGCTTCTTCACTACCATAGGATTATGCTCACTACCAAACTTCTTTGGGTTAAAAATATGTTTTAAGTCACTAATACCATTATGAGCTCTTTAACACTGGTAACAAATAGTTTGCTTAAAATGGCATAATAAGCCAAGTATTTTCTATTGCTGCAATCCAAACTACCATCCTTGCAGTTTAGAAAAAAGGGGAATTGCCAGATAGGATAAGACCAATGGTCCATCTGGTCCAGCATCCTGCCTAAAACTGGCTACCAGCAAAAGAAGCTGCAGAGGAAGACGCAACTCTAGAATGTGCCACTATAGAATAATCCACTTTTAGGGGATGGTTCTTCCTACGTCAGTCAGTGTTTGACATAGGCCCCTAAGCCCATATAACCCCAACATTTCATTACTGTTCTCCTTGAGATTTGTCTCTCTCTTTGTCCCCCTCTTGCTTCATGTGGATAAATGTATAGATAAACAGGGAGATGGTAGGTGAAAGAAAAGAGAAAGATAAATTAAATCTATTCTTAGGAAGAGACATACTGTAGAGCACTAGATTCCTGACTGCATAACAAAAGGACAGCTACAGCAATGATGAGTAAGATAATGATGCCTTAGAGCAACAAACATATGTGCCATGATTGAGAGGATAAATGTTTCAATTGTACAGTATTATGCTTATGCTGCTGTGCACAAGACAGCGGGGAACTCCCAGGGTCTGACTTATTCATTTTTTACATTAATGGTTTCAGTGGAAGGAACACAAACCCTCCAGAGCCAAACATGCTGCAGACACCTTGTGCCTTCTTTCTGTGGATGGAGTCAAGAGATTTATGTAACTCTACATATACTCGGATTTTGAGATATGCATTAGGGACAAAGATCTTCCCCATCCAAAGTCTGCATAATGATGAAATAAAATGCCCTATATCCATAAAAACATAAGCAGCTCTAACCAGGGGGAGGTGAACAGGCAAAGAATCAGAAGTAGGTATGGCTCTGTGGGGCAGTAGGAGGATGACACTGTTTAGGGAGCAAGTAATTCTCTCCCTCTCACCTGAAACACAATCAGCAAAGGAAAGTGGGACAATTAGCCCATGAGCCAGTCGTTCACCTTGAAAAAATGTATCTCTTCACTCTGGTGGGCTTGCGGGTGGGAGGTGGGGAGGAGTAAAACATAAGAGGGGGACACCTGCCTTATTGCATATCATACACAGCTTTCTGTGTAGTAAATGCCTTCATCCCTGTCTCCCCCTTTTCCCAAGAAAATGACTGAGGTTGGTATCAGACAGCTCAGCAATCTTAATGAAATGTCTTTACATCTGACCTTTATAAAATGGGAAGGTCCTTACACATTTGTTATAAATGGCAGATGTCTTGTTGCTGTTATCACACATAGATCTGATTGACCATCCAAAAAAGATCACTTTCTCTCCATGCTTTTTGTTCAAGATCTAACAGGTCTTGTCAAGGAGTGGGAACACTGTTCTTGGCTTGAGAACACATCTACGACTCCTTCAGCTATTTGCAGGTCTTCCATATGCTACTTATCACAATGCAGCATAAGGTACTTCCATGCAACCTCATCAGGGTCCCAGTATCTCTCTCATTGATTTGCTGTATTTAAAGCAGTCTGACATGCTGCAAGTAGCTGGATAAAAAGGCTGGACAAGGGAACAAGGCTAGAGGTCTGGTTCAGAAAATGTAGTAGAATGCGAAGTGACTTATGCAATTCAGAACCATTACAATAAGAATCAGACGGTGGGAAAGGGGATGAGTTATGCAGAGTTAAATGAGCTCTTGACGCAACATTTCAAACTTTCTCTGGATTGAGCCCAAACTTTTAACTTATGTGTTCAGTATGTCCTTCACCAGTAACAGGAAACCATCAAGAGGCCTGCTTCAAAAGCAGGAAATGACTTGTATAAGTCCACACATCCCCACTTGTGCACAGCTATGCTCTCTAAGTCACTGAAGCAATTCTAAAATCAGTTTGCTATTAAAGTGGAAGTCAATGGAACTCTCCCAAGACTCCTTTGTGTGAGTTAAAATTGTAGCTATATCCTTTGTTCCACTTGGAGCCTAAACAAAAGATGATGGTGGGGTTTATAGAAGAAATAAAATATGACTTAATGATAATTAATTCAAACAAGATGCTTTGACTGTGGTCTCTGTCATACAGCAGATAAAAAGAAAGCTCTCCAAAAATGAACCAGTTTCTACACCTGGGACCTGATTCTCAGAGATGCAGAGCCTCTGAAAATTGTTATTTAATTTAATATTAAAATAAATTTATTTTTATGCTCTCCTGACATTTTCAGTTTTCAATAATAATTCACATTTGCTATGACAATATTTATAGGCAGCCCAGAAGCTGGAAGTGGGGGAAGAAGATGCTCTGGTTAGCCAAGTGGAAAATATAATAGAAACTTACAGCACCCCAAGTGACTGCTTGAGGTGCCAAGAAATGCACATTAGCTGAAGGTTTCTGCTAAAATTATCACAACTGAAAAAGATAACAAGGCTGAGATATTGTCTACCTCTTGGAGACGAACGCAGCAGTTCGTAACTTTCAGAGCCACTGTTTCAGGCTCGCAGCAGGCTCTGAAAGATCTAATTTCATCTGTCTCAGTTCAGTTCCATTCCCCTTTTCCAAATATCTACACCACCAGAAAGGGCTAGGAGGACGCTATTTTTTTAAATAAGAGCTCAGATCTTGGGATACAAATCAGCAGCAAGGGATCAATTGCACAGCACGTTTTTCAGCTACAACACGTTGAGGCTATAAATATAAGACTTTAACGTAAATACAGCCAACCATATCAAGTGCCTACTTACCTCTTCTTCAGCTTATTGTTGAAGAAATATCTGCTTCGCTCCTCCCTTCTGAAAGAATAAACATACAGCTTGTTAGCTTGAGAAAATAAAACTTTTTTTGTATAGTTGCAAAAATACTTACCTGAGAACTGCAAAAAACAAGAAACGAAAGGCAAAAAGTAGCTAGCAACCCAGAAATTCTTGTGGATGAGCTTAAACAGACTCTTTTGCTCTTCCCTGTCACATATTAGTGGCAGTTAGGAAGAAGCTAAGAAATGGCCCTGACCACAGTTTATAGACTATGGAAATGGTGCAGTGATGGGAACCACAGATGATTTTTATGACGGTGTTGTTGAAAGAGCATCCTGGGTGAGCATTATCAGTGAGTAAGAGCAGGAACAGACATAAGATATGGATCCACTTCTTAAGCCCATGAATGCTAGAAGTTGTGACTATTGCTTCAGTCCATATCTAATTACCAGGAAGGAAAAACAAAGCAAAAACCAATACACCATACTGAGGGAAAACACTGTGAAGCCATTTAATGCCAGATTAAAAGCAACATGAAAAGTGAAATAACAATAAGGGGCTCTTGTATTTTAAAAAGCTGTTCATTCTGAGGGAGTCCAAATAATTTTTACAATCTATGGCTTTCAGTAGGAAATGTACATATGTATCTGAAAGAACTATTCAATTATTCTAGTGTTTATGTCATAGGAATCACTCTCTCCACTCAGTGAACTACAACCACTTATGGGGTGAAACTTGGCTCATGATCAATTGTTTAGGAAAATCCTCACCCCCCAAAAAAACCACAAACAAACAAACAAAACCAAAACCAATCCAACATTTTTAGCAAGACATAGTGGTTGCAGAGGTTAAAGGTAAAAAAGGACATTAGACTTGAAAATACCAACAGTACCTGCTGGTAGCATTCTTATTCTCTTCTTGTTTAATTCTTTATCTGTCGTTCTTTATCCAGCTAATCAAGTTTACCGATATTCTGTTCCATCTCCTCCCTAACCCACCTGCCACTCCTCCGCTTTCCACACAGGAAGCAGCAAAGAGGGAGCTGGATACTAGATGAATGGGAGGCAGCATTTCAGACAGCAGGATTCTAGTAATAGGTGTCACTGTGCTGCCAGTCCATTAATGGTATGTTAATGAATTATCATTGTCATCATCACCACCATCATTATTATTGCAGTAATGCCCTGGGGTCTGAGTCAGGATCAAGGTCTTAGCATGCTAGGTGCTATACAGTTACTACGCATATGAAGTCACAGTCTTTGCTCTAAAAAGCATACATTTTAATATGTCCAGGGACTAGTGGTAGCATAATGCAGCACCTGGATTTTCCAGTTGAGATCAGGCCCCGTGGCACTAGGTGCTCTACAAATGTATAGTAAGAGATGGCCTCTTCCATGAACTGACTGCAGTCTAATTAGACAACAAAAGTATTATTTTCTGTTTCACAAATGGGAAACTGAAGTCTGGAGAGAGTAAGTGGCTTGCCCAGAGCTCCACGGGAAGACTGTGAGAAGCCAGGCACTGAATCAACCTCTCCTGAGTAGCAGTCTAGCTCCTCAAGCACAAGACTGATCCTCTTGTCCTCTATCAAAGGAAATTTAGATAATCCACTTTTTTGAAACACTTCAGTGTTTCTTCTCTCTATTAAAACACATTGCTTTAAAAAACAAACACAGCTCCAGTTCTCCACTGGTGGGCTGTGCAGTCCCAACCAGAACGGCCTCTTCCAATCTCTGGGGGAATGAGAGCCTTGTGCCAAAGTGTGTGAGGAGACTAGTTGACTTTATACTCAGCAGTTCCCTGCTGAATGCTGAGTCATACATTCCCTCTGTGTTAATTTTCACACTGCTCCCACTCAGTCCACCTGCCACTTCATCTGGGATGGGTGGGAGGGGAGAAAAAGAGGTGAAGTCAGAAGAAATGTTCACATTCATCCAGGCCCATTCTTATGATATGTAGGGTCCGAAGCAAGAACAAGATCACAAGTTGCCAGGAAGGGATTGAAATATGAAATATCAGTTGGCAAGGAAAATTGCCTCCTCCTCATCTCCCACTGTCGGTGAACGAGACTGGCCAGCCAGTATTTGCAAGCCTGAGCCAATTCACAACCAGTCATCTGTGTTGCTAGATCTTGAAGACTTGTTCTTTGCATTAATTTCAGTGACCTTGGAATCAAGCCCTGAGACGGTTCATGTTTTCTATGGACTATTAGAACATCCCAGGCATGTTCTTGCTGCCATCCAAAATGTTTTACGCTACCTCCTAGTAACAGAGTAGTGCTGCATAGAGAGATGGCCTGATGATGGGCTAAAACATAATCACATGAAGTAAAACACTGAAGTACCCCGACCCCTTCTGTTACATAAGGAAAAAAAAGACAATCCAAAAAGTCGAAAACAATCTGAAGAGGCATGATAGAAATGACACTCGTTTCTTACTGCTCCCATGAAAACTGAGGATGAATTACCTGCTGTTTGTGTATTGGTATGCAGTTCTAGTATGAAGACAGCATCCTACGATTTTAAATGAATATTTATCATTATTATTTGAATTACGATAGCACTTAGGGCTTTTATAGGCATACATTTGTCTGCTCCGATGCGCCAGAGATCTGGCGGGCTCTAACGCACCAGAGATCATGAGGACAGAAACTACCTACTGATGTGTGGTAAAGCCCTACCCTCTTTTACCTTGGAATAAATAGTGTGTGCCTGCTCTTAGTTATATATAGTAATTATATCACCTATGTTATTGTAGTACCAGGCCTCAGCATGGAGGATATATTTATGTTTGCAACACCTGTGTGAGGTAGGGAAATGGGGGCTGATGCACCGAGAGATAAAATGAGCTCTGCAAAGTAGCCTCAACAGAATGGGGTGAAACACAGGATTGAGGTCTACTCTCCCAGCTCCCAGAGTAATGTTATAACCACTGGAGATAACTACAGCTGCCCCACCTCAAATATAATGCCATGGCTCTGGTTTGGGGGATGCAAAGTGCAGGCAGCCTGGTTGGTTGCAGCCTGTGAGTACAGGACTGTCACGAGACTCCTCTGCCGATTATCACACCCTGCGGACAATGGAAAATTCCTAAGGTGGTTTGCTTGCTCTAGTAATACCCTTCTCCATCTCTGCATTTTGCTGTACTATCAGTGTAACCACAGGAGGTACCAGCTTATTTACCTATGTTGGTTCTATGGGTTGGCACCAGGTGGACAGGATTCAGCCAATGGGCCGTACTTTGAGCACTGCAACACTAAGTGAAAGTCAAGGTCATTATAATGGGCAAAGCCTTCTTAA
>NW_017729025.1:144396702-144402256 GCF_001723915.1 Gavialis gangeticus
CCAGGTGGAACAGGAAGAAGCAAAGAACGCAATGAGTCACAATACCCCTGTTAAATGTAAGTGGCTCAAGTTAAAGGGGCATCAAGACCCCAGTAATCCGAGTGCCAGCACAGACACGACTACAAAAGCCACATACAGCTTTGCAATATGGATGCTTGCAGGTAGATTTTGCAAACTCGGGAGTACATCTGAGAAATCTGGACCTGAAGATACTCTACAACAGCGGTTCTTAACCTTCTTAGACCCCTCATAACTTCTGTGAAATGAGTTGCACCCCATTTCAAAAACTAACTAATTTATTACAGTGCTTACCTGCTTGCAGAGGGGCTGGGTTGTGGGAGCAGAGGAATAAGCAAACAGGGACTGAGCTTGAGCCTTGAGCCTGCATTTATCTGCTTATCTCCTCCCATCTTGGGACACCCTTCAAAGAATCCCATGGCACCCCTGGGTGCCCTGCACCCTGGTTGAGAATCACTGCTCTACAATATTGACATACCCTGAGTTCTGTTCCTTCTCCTAAGATGTTCAGCAGCAATTTTTTCATAGCACACTTGTTGAGGAGCAGTTTGTAACAACTGACTCCTGCACACATCAGAACTCCTTTGAAACACACACCTTTAATTCCCTTAATAACACACAAATTCACTGCTTAATATAAATCGTGAGGAAAAGACACTTAGTGGGTTTTTTTTCCACAGAAACAATTTTTTTTTTGGACTCCAAAGTCCCCCAGCCACTTCCTTTTCATTTACAGACACATTCTGCCTCCCCTTAATCACAAGGCAGGGTAGTGCACTCTGCGTAGAATAAGGAGCCTATGCCTGTGTGCTTTGACCCTGACAAGGCAAATATCCAAGGGGATCCTGCATTTTTGAGCTTGACATTGGAGTCTTAGATTTATCTAGGAGGAAGATGTGCAGCCCAGCCACCCTGCCCTTGTATGTTTGCAGAAGGAGCATTTTCCTGGGAATTTGGAATTCTCCCAGGCAGTCGAGGCATTTAGAATATGCATCATAAGCTGGTATGGACCTGTTACAATGAGATTTTACAAAGAGAGTAATTCACCAGTAAGCAAGAGAGCTAACATAACACTAACTTTATCGAGAAAACTGCCAGCAAAATTAAATAATGAAAAAAAGTTTTTTTTTTGAAGCTGTCCTGGTCCACAAGACAGCAAAAGAACCATACAGGTAAAGCCAGCCAAAAGGCTCTGCACTTGAAGGAGACCTGCTAGGCTTGTGGAGGAGGTGGAATGGTTTCTTTTATAATGAAGGAGTTTCCAGCTGTGACAAAGCAACTGGAAGTGAAGAGAACCTGGTCCTATAATCTTGCTTTTTGTATTTGAGATGTGGTCTCCTCTCCTATGGCTTGGTAATTTAAGAAGAAACTGCACTGCACTAGACCAATGGCTGAGGCAGACAGGCCCTTCTGTTCAAGCCTTTTGTTTTAGAAACCCCTCTGTGTTCACTGTAAATAAGACACCTGACTTCTTGTCATGTAAGCAAGGCGGGGATTAAACCCCTAGCCTAACTGGTTAACTGGGCAGTGTTCTTTTTTTAAATTAGCTGGTTGAGAGAGAAAAACTGAAGGCTGGAAAGCCCCAACTGGAAAAGCTTGAGTGATGTTATGCCAGGTATACAGGAACAACTCAACTAAGGCTCCTGTCTCTTTCTCCTGGGGCTACTGAGACCTGAAAAGCTGAATTGGGATCCAGAGAAACTGCTCCCCATGGGTGGGTCTCCCCCTCCCCGCCTTCACTGAACAAGTGAGCTCCAGCTATGTGAATAGAGACACAGGGAGAGAAAATTTGTCTCGGGGTTTGAAACCTCTTTTCTTTCCCCATTTGTTTTTTGGGTTTTGAGTGCGATAATACCTTGGGGGTATTAATCCCTAGAGCACACTGACCAGGGTTGGAGCCTGGCAGTTTTGCTGGCATGCTTTGGGCCAGGGTGAGACCTAGCATGCTTTGGGCCAGGGCTGAGAGCCTAACATGTTTTAATTGCTGTTGCAGTCTATCTGTATGGCTGAACCCCAGCTGTGTCTTGCTAGCAGTTTTGAGCCATGCTTAAGGCCTTCAGTGGGATAATACCATGGGAGTATTCATCCCTAGAGCAAGCTGTCTAGGACTGGAGTCCTGGCAGTTACTGGCTGGCATAGGCCTGGCCCCCTTTTTGTTGTATCACAGCTGTTATGTCTCAGCATAACAGCAGAGCTGAGACTCAGGTTAGGGACAGAAGTTACATACAAACTGGTGTAAGTGATTGGAAGTTGGTTCAAATCTGTAACACAATAGAGGTTCAGTGCATATAAACCACTTTCAACATGGCTAAAACTGGTTTAAGATAAACCTGGATGGATGTAATATCACATTTAACTGACTTAGGTTAAATCAGCTTATACAAATTCTGTCCCAGATCCCCTCTAGATTCAAGCTGTCTGCTCTAGCTGAGCAGGGAGGAGTGCTCTAGCGCTCCCCTCACCCCCTGGCTTCTGGCCTGGGCCACCTGCAGGCATGTGGCTGCATTTCTGGCATCAAAAGTGAGTGTTTGTTCACTTGCTTATTGGTTCAACCTATGCAGCTTAGACTAACCTGCGAAAATTTAATCAATTCAGCTTCAGGCTTTTTGACTGTCTGTTCTTAGCTGAAATGTCCAGCCTGCAGCCAAATAGGTCAGGGCCCACCCTTTCTTGTTGTTTCACATCTATTGTGTCTCTGCATAGTTATAGAGCTGAGACTAGACGTCCAGTCTGCAGCCAAATAGACCTCATGCTCTTTTGTTGTATGTCCAGACCCTGGTGCAGGACAGGCCTGAGTCTCCCTATTATTATTTTACAGCTGTTGTATCTCAGCATAGCTGTGCTCCACTGTATGTTTACCGCATGTTTGGACCTATCTTGGGGCTGGGCACATCTTTTAGCTGGGCTTGGGGTTGGGCATGTGTGTTGCTTTTGTAGCTCTTTATGTCCCAACCAAGCATTGTGGTTGGGCACTTGTGGCAATTCAAGCTCTTTTGCTGTTTGGCTGGCCCTTCTTTGAGTTCTTTTGCTGTTGTCTGCCCCAGCAGAGCTGGGATTGGGACTAGGAATTTTGGGATGTGGTGTGCTGCTGAAATCCACAATTAATCTCTCAAAGCCACCATGTGGAAGTGGAGATCAGCTACTTACAGCTTTGCAGGGAGCAATGAAGGCCCCCTTGCAACGCAGAAGGACCTACGCTCTCTAGCAGTTCCCCAGAATGCAGCAAACCCCCAAAAGGACTCCGGTGCAGGTCCCCCTCTCCAGCTCATTGCTGAAGGGCAGGTTTAGAGGTCCAGGGCCCTTGAACTACCCTTTTGGGAGCCTCCAAGTTCCAGACTGCCTGGACATGGGTGAAGCCTTCCCAAGAGGGTGCAAACTATAGACAATGCTTTGTAGTTGATAGTGTTTTAAATTGCATTTGTTGTTTCCCTTTGTTTTGCTTGCCTTTATTTTATGTAATAAATCTATCCTTATATTTACACTGCTTGCAAGGAAGGGTTTTTGTTTATACAAGACACCCCAGCTAAATTCAGTGATTTCTGGGTGGGGGCTCAAGCCACAGTGTAAACTTATGGGAGACCACAAAATTTGAACCTTGTTGCTGCCAGCCAGTGCCTGGCAGAAGGATTACAGGAGTTTCTCTGATTAAAACTGAGTAAATACTCCTGCACTTTACCTAATATTAATTAAGAGAAATATCAATTAAGCAAAAGACTTGCAAATACTTAACTGCTTTAGAAGTAATAATTGAATTAAATTCCTAATCATTTTACACCACAGATAAAAGTTTAAGGGCAGATCCAGAGTAGGTGCAGTGACACAGTAACACCCCTTTCTTTTAGGCCACATAATGGGACCAGCCAGGGGCTTTCTTAAAGTCTCCAAATCAGGTAAGAAATCCAACCATCTCCTCCCACTCAGTACTCAGCAGCATATCCCCTCCCCCAGCCACTGCTACTACTGGCTTCCCAGGGGAAGGGGGGACTTCCAGAGCCACTCCTGCCACACTTGTTAGGTACCAGACTACAGCTTTGAAGCTGGGGCCTCAGTCTGGCCAGGACAGTAGGTTTACCATATGTCTGGGTTTTCCCAGACATGTCCTCTTTTGGGTCCTCCCATCTCCGTCTGGGCAGCTTTTTAAAATATGATCAAATATCCAGGATTTTGTTTAACTTGGCTTCATAGTTTTTCCCTGCTTACCCTAGCAAGGAGCTGCTTGGGGCTAGGAGGTGGGGGTTGTTTGTGGAGGGGCACTGGAGGCAGGGTGCACATGCACATGGCTGGCATGTGGTCAGGCAGGAGAGTGGGAGCAGCCCCGGCAGCTGCATACAGCTAAGTTTGTAGGGGCTGAAGGGCCAGGGCTTGGGGATTGTCTGGGTGGGGAGTGGGAGTGGGTGGCATGCATCTGTGTTTGTGTCAGCGGTGTGTGGAGGGGATGCGTGTGCAAGGGGGACTGATCAAAGCTGGTTGATACATGTGGTTGAGTGGGGGTTGTTTTTTCCCCCCCCAAAATGCTGGATCCAGCCAGGAACAGGCAGTGTTCACACAGACCTCTTATAGGCCCATGGTTTATGAGGACCCAGTTTACAGTAGACTGTCCACAGCAAAAGGCTCAACTAAAATCAATGACAGCTGATTGTACCCAGAGAAACAAGCAGACAGAGACTAAAGAAGAAGAAATTATGGGAATGCAGTTTCAAACCTCAGGAAGGCTCAGGAATTTCCCACAAAAGTAGAGCAAGATGCAACCTGCAGATATGAATGTACACCCAAATAATTCAGTACTTGTGTCTCCTTTGCAAAATCTTGGATTCACCCATGCAAAAACCGTTCAGCATTTGTTAAGGTATGCTGTTTCTAAACTGTCTGATTTTACAGATTACAAGTGAAGGGGTAGAGGGAAAGGGAAGAAGTGCTACTCCAAATTGGCTCTGCTGTTTCAGCATGGGAAATAGAACCACTTTTGAGGATAAAATACCCAACAAGTGGGCATTCCTTTCTCTGTTCCCCTCTCTCAGACATGTAGGGCTGACTTCTATTCATTATATATGCCACTGGTTGAGGTACAAGGGTAAAATTGACTTGTAGAGCAAGATGCAACAATTTAGGTTATAAATAAAAATTTTTTGTATTTTTTCCTTTCAGGTGATGAAGGACTTTGGTATTGCTCCTCATGACTCTTAAGTACAGATATATTTTGGCGATACATTACATATATATTTTCCCCTCAGATGCTGCACGCAACTCCATTCACTTCAGTAGGATTACATGGGTATAAATGAGGACAGATTATGAGGGGGGATCTTGTGGCCTGTTATAAACTGGTCAGAGGGGATCAGCAGGCATTGGGGGAGTCACTGTTCCCCCGAGCACCGCCAGGAGTGACCAGGAATAACGGTCACAAGCTGGCAGAGGGTAGGTTTAGGTTAGACATCAGGAGGCGCTACTTCACAGTCAGGGCAACTAGGGTCTGGGACCAACTTCCAAGAGAGGTGGTGCAGGCTCCTACCCTGGGGGTTTTTAAGAGGAGGTTAGA
>NW_017729025.1:144407256-144409418 GCF_001723915.1 Gavialis gangeticus
CAAGAGAAGTGGTGCAGGCTCCTACCCTGGGGGTTTTTAAGAGGAGGTTAGATGAACACCTTGCTGGGGTCGTTTGACCCCAGTACTCTTTCCTGCCATGGCAGGGGTCGGACTTGATGATCTGCTCAGGTCCCTTCCGACCCTAGAAACTATGAAACTATGACCCCTTGCAGGTGGTATTACCCAAGCACAGAAGAGGAAAAATCTGAAGGGAAAAACTCAAAATCTTCACTTTTGATTTTAGTAAAACTTTTTTTGGTAGGCATTTTCCAAACAGATCTATATAGAAACTTGTTGGTCCTTGATCCTCTTAATTTTCTAATACAACGTAATATATTCTCAGTAGCCTGGAGAATTAAGGCTCATATCTTGTATCTGCATACATGTGGGCTAACCCCTGAATGGACACACAACACTGAAGTCCATGTGGGCCTAACCTGGGCATACAAATCTCCTCACTGGGTGCAGTTTCAGGTCTCAGACCCAGGTTTTAATTTCAAGTGCTCAAAAATTAGGAAATTTTATACGCACAACCTTTACTGTATCCCCAGGTGAATAAGCATTATATTACTTTTTGTATGCTAGTTCTCAAATAACATCATGGACTGTCATTACACAACTTAGTTTACATAATCTGTAAACATGCAACACGCTTCCCTTTTCCAAATGCTACTCTGTCAAGGCTAAGCAGCGTCCTTATGGAATTAAGCCCACCGCAGACCATATTATACAGTCACTGCACACTTCAATGCAATTCTTACAGGAAAGTTTGTAGAGCATCGCCGGTACTTTAAGAATTACTTGCTGCTATCTAAATAATTATATAGCCCTTATCATTGTAGTATCAAGGCACCTTTATTACTGCATTTCACCTTCCCCTCATTTTCCAGATGGGTTTGAGCCCCAAGGAGAGGTCAACTGACTTACTAGAAGTCATGCAGAAAGTTTGTGGCTAAGCAAGGAACTGTATGCAGATGGACTGAATCCCAGTTCTATGCACTACACCTGCAGCTTCCAAGTATAACGAGCTTTACTGATTTCAACCTAAAAAAAGAAAAAAATCATGAAGTGAACTGATGGACTGGGACCATCAAGCTCAGGTGTCATTTTGGGATCCCCACACTAGACTTTCCTTCCTGCCAGGGGCTATTAAAACTGGGTGCAAAGTGTAGGTGGGAATAACTAATCAGGATCCCACACTAGACTGTTTGAAAAGACATCAAAGCTCTGGCTATAATCTGGTGTACCTTGATGGGGAATTTTGTTTCCCATTGCAGGTCGTAATCTCTGCACACCCTCCAAGTTAAAAGGCACAATCAGGTCCTAATATTCCACATCCAAGACTAGGATCTATAAGTACAATTAATGACACTGAGACAAAAGCATGACATGTTTACTGATAATATCTCTGCTATTGCACATTTCCCCTAAGAGCCAGAGCAACATTGGAGAACATGACTCCCGTTCTAAATACACCAGGTAAATTGTGATTGGGAAGCAGGAAGGAGAGAAGGAGGAAAGAAGTGAAACTATTTACCTTAGAGATCAAGAAATATATGGTAGCAGGTGTCCTTTTCATGAAATGAGGCCTATATACCATTTAACTGGCCTAAATCCCTACAAAAGAACATATGTATGACATATGTGATAAAACTGCTTAACTACCTTAGCCAAAAAAGTGTTTTTGCTAGTATAAATTTCTTCTCTATTATGGAGCTTTGCTAGGATGGCTACACCAGAGAGCCCTTGCAGTATGGAAAAACCTTGAGATTCTTCTCTCAGAGTGGAATAAGTACTAGAGTTGTGTAAAGCTTCGGTCACTGATTTGATTACGTGGATATTCGGCCTGATTTGGCAGCCGAATCTCCAACTCTGAATTAAGGAGACCCTTTAAACTCTCCAAATTGAATTGGAACCCTCCAAACTGATTCAGAGAGATTTGGAAAGATTTGATGATTCGGACACAGACACAGCTTTAAATGTTTTTTCTAAGTACCTCAAGGTACCAGGCGACATGTGAAAGGTGAGATACTGGTGTGGATGGAGCGTTCCACGGGAGTGCAGGGGGCGGTCCCCACCACACTCTGCAGCAAACCCAGGAGTGAACTAGAAGCAATTCCAGACCCCCGCAACTCATGCTTTCTGGGCCTGGGGATGCACCC
>NW_017729025.1:144414418-144414711 GCF_001723915.1 Gavialis gangeticus
TCTAAGTACCTCAAGGTACCAGGCGACATGTGAAAGGTGAGATACTGGTGTGGATGGAGCGTTCCACGGGAGTGCAGGGGGCGGTCCCCACCACACTCTGCAGCAAACCCAGGAGTGAACTAGAAGCAATTCCAGACCCCCGCAACTCATGCTTTCTGGGCCTGGGGATGCACCCAGGGTCCCCCTGCAGCCAATTACTGAGCTGGGGGGGGGAATGTGGGGTGGGGGGTCCCCTGCATACTCGGTGGTGGACCCAGATAGTTTCATAGTTTCTAGGGTCGGAAGGGACCTGA
>NW_017729025.1:144414722-144420245 GCF_001723915.1 Gavialis gangeticus
CTTCCTTTGGGCTTGGAGGATCATTTCCTTGAGGAGCAACCACTCTCCTTGTGGACTGGAAGTACTGCTGGTCCACTTCTGGGTTTGCCACTGAGCACGCAAGGGGCCCCCTGCACTTCTGTGGGACACTCTATCCACCCCACCATCGCAGCATTCACAAGGTGTGCCTAATACCTTGAAGTATGTAGAAAAAACTTTTAAAGCTGTGTCTACGGCCAAATCAATGATTCCCTCTCTTCAGATTCAGATTTAGCCAAATTGAATCGGGACAGTGATCTGAATCAATGAATCAGCTCACTGTCTCCGATTCAGGCCAAACCCGAATAGAATAAGGCCCATTTCGCACACCCCTAATAAGTACCTCAGGAATAAGAGAAAAGGATCATCTAGAATGTTGCTACAGGATGATACATCATGGTGAGGCAGTAGCATGACCCAATAATAAATGAATGAATGAATGAATGAATGAATGAACTCTTCTTAGCAAGGTCTTTAACTGACCAATAAAATAAAACAAGGCCACACATCCATAGTAGAAGTAGAATCCACTGTTCCATTATACCCACGGTCTCTTCCCAGGAGGCCTTGGTATGATGCTGTACTTCCTAAAGGCATACTCATCCCTTTGTCAGTCAAGCAGTCATTCCCTGTCCTGAGCACCTGTGTAAATGGAGGAATCAGTTGAACTGGAAATAACCCCTTGTTCACTGGGAACAAATAATGTACTTGTAATCTATTACAACCTCCCTATGGAATAACATGTTCCTGAAACAGCTATATTATGCGTCTGCTGTGTACTTATATATCTGCCTCCAGCATGACTGCCGTATTAAGAAGTTACTTTTTACAAAGGATATACATCTGCCCCTGGTATAAAGTTAATGAGAAGCAAACTAGACTGAGGATATTCTCAAAATGTAGCTACTAAAGTTATATATGATGGCATGTCTCCTACAGACTTCTTCAGTTTTAACATGAGGTAAACTAAGGCTGTGTATACACATTCACATAACCTGGAACAATTCTCCTGATATAACTTTCCTAGAGCTGCATGTACAGACATTCAAATGCTGAGGCCCTCAAGAGTGGTGAGACTGTAGTGCTGACACTGGGCAACCAGGGATAGGCACTGTATACACATCTCAGCCTGCTCTGCAAGCTCCTTTAGTCTGCCTGGTGACAGATGTTAGCAGTGCACAGGGCAGCCCTGATTGGCTGACCCAAACTGTCTATAGTCAGCCAGTATTTTCCTGAAGCACAATGTGGGGACTGTGAAGGGGGACCGTTCTGCTTCCTGTTGAAACAGCAGAGTCCATCGAGCAACACGTTGTTTCCTCAGGGGGGAAGGGGTAATGATGCTGAAGGACTATGTTCTTTTCTGAGAGAAGCCACAACATGTATAGACATTCAACTCTCCCATGCTCTGGGAGTGATTTAACTTTGGTTATTCCCATGTTATTTTTTTCCTGGAGTAGCCATTTTTACTCTGTGAGAAAAGGCCTGAACATCTGTACAGTAGAGCAGCAACTCTCTCAGGAGAAACTGCATGTCTGCACAAGACCTGTATGAGGTCATCCAAGAGCAGGTGGCAGTTGACCTTGCTTAGCTACCTTGCAGAAAAAAAAAACTACAGATGACTAGGCTTCTATTTCAGGACAGCTAATACATGCTAGTAATCTCACTCCATAACACCTACCTTTTTAATGTGAAGAACAGCCTAAGATGTGATCATTGCTCCTTGGTTTTCTGTTAATGTTATATTAAGTGGTCTTTTGGGACATTCCTTTCTCACTCATATATCAATTTAATCTGAGTGAACATGGAATTCTGAGTCATTACATGGAAGTTTTTGGTCAAGTTTCAGTTTCCTTCCATTCAATTCTTTTTGGATGGAATTATCAAGGTAGTAGTTTTCTTTAATGAAATTTCTTGAGGATACACTTTGTAGGCCATTAGAAATAAGATATTTCCTAGTTTTATTAATCAATGTTCTGAAATATTACTTGTGAAAGTGATTGACTTCATCCTGAATCAGAACCATGATTAAATTTTCAGAGTCATTCTTAACCTATTGTTACTGCTTGTATTCACTGGGAGTGGGGAGGAAAAGGAATAAGGGGGAAATTGGTAAAATAAGGATTGTGATTTTGTGTTGTTCAACCAAATTAGCACTTCAAAAGGGTGTCTAGTTTTTCCCTCCAAAGGAAAGCAAATGTCCGTAACTACTGACTACTAAACCCCAGCATTAGGGTAGCCTGCTGGTTTGAAAATTATGTCGGGAATTCTGGGTCCTCTGGCATCATCCCATTAAGATGTCTTTCCTTATCCAATATTTTTCAAGTCCAGGTTGCTAAGTAGATTACACATGAAGAGCATAATTTCTGGGGGGAAAAAAGGAACAAAGATTACATGAAAAGCAGCTTTTCCATTAAATGGCTCTAGTCTAAACAGCCTTCTTGGGAAAAAAAAGGATGCAGCTCCCATGGACACATGCCCCCAAAGACCTGGCTTTGTCAAAAGATGGGCCCTCAGTTAGCCACCCAGAAGCTGCTGAATATGTTGTTCTTGGAATGTCAAGTCATTTCAGGGGCCACTTCCTCCTTGGAAAGTTACACAGAGTGCTCTAGCCCACGTGTTGTTCCTGACAGATAATACAGGTGGTGCATCTAGTAATGAAAAATATGCTATTCAATCAACTTGCCAGGCTGCCAATCTATAACCAACTTGGGTGCAACAAGATTGCTGCATGGGAAGCAGTATCAGCAGCTGAATCACTCATAGAAAGGATAGTATACCCAGACAGGATGGCACCTTGTTTATGTGGAAGTAAATCAAGAACAACTCCTTGGATATCAATGATGCTACATCACACTGGTATAAGCAAGAGGGAAAAATCAGGCCCTCACAGGTTTTTCTCTCTACCTGCTTCCTCTAGTTTTTGGGTCTAAAGGAGAAACTCCACTAGCTCTTAGTAAAAGCAGTAATAGACTCTACATCTATGCTATACTTCTGATTCTCTTCTCACTCTAGTTATGTCATTATGTCTTTCCTGACCTTTCTAATTTATACCAGTGTAAGCAAGAACACAACCAAACCCCATCTGTGCATTCATGCTTCCATTATTTAAATCCTGCAAGCAAGAGGTTTCATCTTTAATGGGATCTGTTAATAGGTAGAGGTGTAAACACAGGACGTGTTGCTAAGGGCAGTCCCTTTGTTTTCTTGGAGACCATGTCAAGGCAAAGGATGAGATTTCTAATGGCAGCTGGTTTTGCTTTAAAAACTAAATTAAAATATGAAAAGGGGTGTCAAATTGCAGGCCTTAGACATGAATGCAGACCCTTGGTGGGTAGAGTCAGTGAATATTAACTTCTATCACACCCACACATAATTAGCATTTGCCATCTTTCAATCAGGGATCTATTCAAAGCTTCTTTTGTTTTTGTACAAGGCTTTTTCCTCCTTTTCTATTAAGCAGCTTACTGAGGGTCCTTCTGATTACTGCCTAACAATTAACTGTAGTCTATCTTTTAAAATAAAGGATACATCATCTCTCCTTGTTATCCTAGATTTTTTTTCAATGAAGATTTTGGAATGTATGAGGGTAATTTAGTAATCTCTGAGCTTTGTCAATATACTATAAATGGCTTTCAGTGGAGTTACTTTTCCCACACCATTCCCAGCCAGCAGCGATGGAAATCCATAGATGAGCTCTATAACTCCATAGTTAAAATAAAGAACTACAGTTTCAATTGTTCACAAATCAGTTCCACCCAGACAGTTAACAAGAAATGTCAGCAATGTAGTACAGCTGTAGATATATAGGGCTATACTCTGCTCCCAGAACAAGATAATCTATACTAAAATACTATTTTATACCTTTGGGTAAACGACACATGTAAAAGGTACTCCTGTCATAATTGAGTGATGAATGATGATTATAAATTAAAATAAATTGTGATACAAAAGGAAGAACATAATATAAGTATATTTTGTACAAACTGTGTATTGGTATTAGTGTATTTTGCTTTTGTGTATTACTTACTGTATTTTGTGGTACTATTAGTAACTAGCATAATTTGTTTGATAAAAAGAAAGGTTTTGAAAAGATTAACTCTCTTTTGCAACAGTAAGCTGGCGTACATGACACCTACTTCTAACTTTTTCCTCGTTATTTACTGGCTTAATTGTCAACAGGTCTTAAAGCAGCTGCCTGCTGCTTTAAATTAGAAGGTTGTTTACCTTACGCCCCTGGCAGATGTTAATTTGATCACAATTAGGATCTAAGGAATTTTATGTCCAATCAAAAAAAATCTGGGCATAGCAGGAAGTGTGATTGTTAGGATGGGGCATGAAATTCCACAGATCTCAATCTGTAACTGTAGGGGTGTACAGCTGGGGATGAGGAAGTTCCCTGATCTACAACTGTGCATGCACTTGAAAGGTCCATAGTGCCCTTTCAAGTTGCTGGCATGCAGGGAGCCCTGCACTGGAAACCCAGTTCCCAAAGCAAAGTTTCTGATGCACCAGAAACTTGAAAGGCATGCCAGTGCAGCCTTGCGTGGTGAATCCCAGTACTCTGGGCTGACCCCTGACAGATCCTGGGGATCAAGCAGGAGGCAGTTATGTGCCTGGTGTTGCTTCTTGCTGGACTCTGATGACCACCTAACATATTTGTGCCACAATATATACCAGCCACAAAGATGTTCCGTATTTAAAACTTTTTTATTTGTGTCATTAAATGTAGAACATTTTTGTGGTTGGTTTGCCATTTCATTATACCATAAATTGCCTAAAGTTGTGGCAAGTTACAATTTATCACATTATTAACATGTTAATTGTGACTGTAAGGTCTACCAGGGCCCTTAATGCATGAGTGATGGGATGGCCTCATGTTTTGCCGAGAAAATGTGGATCTTATGATGATGTTCATTTGGTATAAACCAGCTAGATATTTCCTAACTACCTTAAACCTGCAATGAAAATTCCAGGGAAGGCATTATCTAAAATACTTGCATTCCAAAGAAATTCTTTCCCAAACAGGGTAGACTGTGTAAGGCCATTCCTGAAAAAACATATGTAAGCCATACATGTGCCTCACACTCCTAAGAACAAATAATTCAATACCTGTCATGAATTTTAAAAGGTCTCCTTTAAACTACTCAGGAAGCAACTGAGCTCAGATAGCCAGGTGGTGGACCCCAGAACAAGCATTCTCCAGACCCATGCAAAGGAGTCTATGAAAGTTTAAATAAGTCACTTCTATCTCCTTAATGTATAGAATCCTATTTTCTCAGTACAAAAACGATTGCAGACAATGAACGTGCAGCAAGAAAAACAAAACTCTTGTGCTTCCAGCCTTATAATCTAACTCTGCAGCTACCACCCTTCTACAGTTAATGGAACATCAGAACATACACTACTATTTCTATAGCAGTGTGATAGACCCAAAGCTATGCTTCCTTAGTCTCTTCCTTCTGTTTTACATGGGTTCTTATATTACATTAATTATTGCACTATTTG
>NW_017729025.1:144425245-144427646 GCF_001723915.1 Gavialis gangeticus
TTTACATGGGTTCTTATATTACATTAATTATTGCACTATTTGAACATTGCACAGCTATGCATTAAGCAATATGATTAATGTCTGTCACATAGCTGATCGGGAAAGAACATGCACAATGGGTGATTATATTTTATCTAATACAGATGCACATACACACGCAGCTATACATTTGTGTTAGAGAAAGCAAAATTAAAGCCACATACTTTGTGCTGACAACAGAGTGCAATGAGGTTCATGGAGGTCCTTACTTCTGCTGCTGGACCAACCTCTGAGAAAGCTGTCTCCTGCACAAATAAGAATTGCCTTTCTTGTAAAATCTTCCACTGTGGCCAAAGAAGCAAAATTGTTGACCAGAGTCTTCATCCCAGAGCATTTGTTGGACTCCTAGATACTCTGGATTCAGGCCACTGATTGCCATGGAGATAAGTACCAAGAACTTGAGCTTGATTTGATATTCTGTGATAGCAATGCTCGAGGGTGTATGGCTCAAGAGCCACATAAATAGTCTAAAATAACCAAAGAGCCACATTCCCATATTGCATCTTTAGGTGAGTTGGGGAAAAAGTTCTAATTCAAAAGGAAAAAATTACAGTATATGAGTCAGTACTGTATTTTCTCATATACAAGACACCCAAGAATATAACACATGCCTTGTTTTTGAAAGGCAAAATGAAAGAAGAAAGATCTTTCTTTGTAGTAACTGAGCAGCAGCACATGGGGGGATGAGCCTGCTCATTTTTCTGTTCTCTGTGGGTTGCTGCAGATTTTACTTTTGGTTTCAGTCAGTAAGTGGCAGAACCTGCTTTTAGCATATTTCTTGCATATAATATGCACCCCAATTTACAGAGAATATACTTTAAAAGTGCTTAACTACATTAGTGCTTACTCAGTAAAGTTAATAAAAAGCCCTAGATAATGTTTTCTGCAAAGAGCTACAAGTGGTAAGTTGAAGAATTGCTTGTAGCTTGTGAGGAGCCAGTGGAAGGAGCACAGGATAAGTGTGGTGTGTCTCTGGTAATGAATGTTGCTGGGTAGGTATGCTGCAGGGTATAAGAACCAAGGCTTGGAAATGTCGCTATTAACATTTCCCCATTTGCCATAGTGAGGGGATAACAGTTTCACAGTGTTGTCTATTTTATATATAGGAGATTCATGTTGTCCTCTGTGAAAACAATGCTGCATGTAAAGACAGACTGAGGCTGCCTTTGGTAAAAGTCTTTATTTTCTCAGGGCTTAATAAATGCATTTCTTTATATTCAGGAGCTCCTAGTTTCTACAGTTCAGCCCACTCCAAATGCAATACATTACTCTCTTGTGGGTAAATAGCTGTCCCTACTTATTGTTTCCCATTAAAATGTCACCCTGCTTGCTTTGTGCAGAGTTTTGCATTGCTTTAAAACATGATTTAAGCATATGTATGCAATCTCCGCTTCTAGCATGTTTCTAGCCATCAATTATAAAGTGTGGTTTATAAAGTCAAGGTGACAGTGCTGTATCAGTGGGAACCATGATTTTTTTAAATCATGCCTCTCAATAATGGAATTTGATTCCTGTTATCTTGAATACTCGATTTGCATTGATAGCCAGGTACCACTCGAGGCCATAATTCCACAGCAGCTCTGATCCAGCTGGGACTTTTACAATTGGCTTTCAGAGAAGTCAAGTAAAGCCAATATTGAGCATCTTTGAAAATCCCAGTGTTGGCCTTTAAATGAGTAATTATGCATGAATTATCAAATCAAAACAAAGTCCTACACTCCTACTGACAGAGGCATCTGGATCCTTTCTGAGGACGGCAAAAATCACTGGTGTGGGAGATCATAAAGAATACAAAGAGCAAGGATCTATTATTATTTATTTCCTCAAAGTAAAGGCACCATGGTCTATTTCAGATAGAAACAGAAAGGCAGAGGCACCAGGAAGGGAGTAAGTCCTTCTATTTAAGGTAATTAAATGTGTTAGTTTTCCCTTTCAAAGACCCTAAAAGTCTTAAGCAATGGCATATACATACAGCACCACTGAAACAGAGCTGCCTCTGATTAGAAGGGTGGCAACCAAATCCCAGACAGAACCACCAAAAGTAAAGAAACTTCATGCAGGGCCATTTTCATAGATTTCATAGACATTAGGGCTGGAAGGGACCTCGGAAGATCATCGAGTCCAGCCCCCCACCCAAAGGGCAGGAAGTCAGCTGGGGTCACAGAATCCCAGCAAGATAAGCATCCAATTTGCTCTTGAAGGTGTTGAATGTAGGTGCTTGAACCACCTCTGATGGCAGGATGTTCCAGACCTTGGGGGCTTGGACAGTAAAGAAATTCTTCCTTATGTCCAGCCTGAAATGGTCTCACAGTAGTTTATGACTGTTCAAACTCATCATCCCTTGGGGTGCTCTGGTGAACAA
>NW_017729025.1:144437766-144438743 GCF_001723915.1 Gavialis gangeticus
CTTCCAGTCTTCGGGCACTACACCAGAGCACCAGGAGTTTTCAAAGATGCGTGCCAGAGGCTGGGCTATGATGCTCGCCAGCTCCTTGAGTACCCTGGGGTGTAGACTGTCAGGGCCAGCTGACTTGAAGGTATCTAGCTTCTCAAGGTGTTCCTTCACGAGGTCAGCATTTATGGAGGGCAGGGGATCTCTTTCATCCAGACCTCCCTGTCCTGTAGCAGTAATGGGCGTCCCATGG
Organism: Gavialis gangeticus; assembly: GCF_001723915.1. Lineage (NCBI taxonomy): Eukaryota > Metazoa > Chordata > Crocodylia > Gavialidae > Gavialis > Gavialis gangeticus. The sequence continues at coordinate 144,438,005 of NW_017729025.1, forward strand.
GACTGATGAAAGACTGAAGCAAGTTACCCATTTAATAGGTTGGCTTTTTCCTGGGCGTCAGTTGTCAGTTGTCCCATCTGGTTCAGCAGGGGTCCAGTGTTGCCCTTGCTTTTCCTTTGGCTCCCCACATACATCTGGAAAAGGACTTTTTATTGTTCTTGATGCTCAAAGCTAGTTGGAGTTCAGTTGCAGCCTTGGCTTTACTGGTTTGCTCCCTGCAGGACTGGACCAGTGCAGAATAATCCTCCTTGAAGGTAAATCCCATCCTCCATCCTTTGTAGGCCTTTCTTTTTAGCCTCAGAAGTCTGCTAGGTCCCTGGAGAGCCAGGGGGGCTGCTGTGCTCTCTTGCTGCCTTTCCTCTGAGATGGAATCGAATTATCTTGTGCATCGAGGATCGCTCCCTTGAGGAGCAACCACTCTTCTTGAACTCCCCCCTCCATGGGGTCATGGTCCCTTAGGGCCTCACTGACAAGCCTCCTGAGTTTGTCAAAGTCAGGTTTTCTGAAGTCAAGGATTTCCATGTTGCTGACTGACTTGCCAGCGTTACGGCGGTTGGTGAAGGTGATCAGTTCGTGTTCACTGTCACCCAGCTTCCCATCGATCACTAGGTCGCCGATTAGGTCATCCCCCGTAGCTAGTACCAGGTTGAGCAGCACTTTGCCTCTCGTCGGCCCATAGACTTCTTGATCCAGGAAGAGGTCATCCATGCATGAGAGGAAGCTTTGCAACCGCTCGGAT
>NW_017729025.1:144440310-144451136 GCF_001723915.1 Gavialis gangeticus
GAAGTGCCGGGGGGGGGAGGCTGCAGATCCCGAGGGGACCTGAGGGGTGCGGTACGTGCCCATCATGTCATGCCGCTAATAGGTGCGTGCCCATCCGTGTCATGCCACCAGTAGGCGCGTGCCCATCCGTGTCATGCCGCCTCTATTTTAGCCAAGGCCAGCCTCTACAGGGGCTGCAGTGTCCAGGTAGAGAAATCTCATTCCCAGTTCTTCAGACCACGTTATACAAGAAACCCACAGACCAACATACATATCTGCACAGAACCAGCAATCACCCTGAACACAGCAAGAAAGCTGTGATATCCAGCCAAGCCCTCAGATACCACCAAATTTGCACTGGGGAGAAAACCCAGGATTGCCACCTCACCAGTCCTAAAAAAGCTTTCACCCAACAAGGACACTCCTCCAGAGAGATAGATGGCGTGTTTGAAAAAGCCACACAGATACCATGTGAAGAATTGCTCCAGTACCGAAGAAACCCCCTCGTGAATCACACACCACTGATTATGACATATCATCCCTTCCTCAAACCCATATGGAAAATCCTCAAACCACTGCAACCCATACTAGAAAGAGACCCTGTTCTTAAAGAGATCTTGCCAGAACCACCCATCCTAGCCTTCAAACAAGCACTGAACCTCACTAACCTCATCACCAGAAGCAAAATTCCTAGGGCCCAGAACACACCGAATGGATCCAGACCATGCCATGACAAGAACTGCAAAACCTGCCAACACATCTCTACCACCCTGACAGTTACTACACCCCACAACACAGCCATCAGCATTCCTGGAGCTTACAGCTGCACCTCCAGAAATGTAATATATCTCATTCAATGCACCAAATGCCCTGATGCATACGTAGGAGAGACGAAACCAGAACTGTGCACCAGAATGAACACACACTGGAAATCTATTAAAAGACAAGAATATCCAATTATTTGTGGGGGCACATTTCTCACAAGAAAACCACTCTCTCCAATCTTTCAGTTCTAATTCTCAAAGGGAACTTACACAACGCTTTTCAGAGACGAGCCTATGAACTTCACTTCATCAACCTCCTGGATACAAAAAATCATGGATTAAACATACACATTGGATTTATGATACATTATAACCTGTCTAACATCTGACTCCCCAGGTACCTCTCCACTAGTCAACTGCTACATTCATCCCCCTTTTCCCTCCTCCCCCACTCCATGCCCGTCTCTCACCTACTGACTCCTCAACTTACATCTTCACTGACTGCCTGTCTTGCATGCATACCAGCCTCTGGCTCCTTTACTATTCATTCCATCCAGGAAGAGAGCACACCAACTGCAGAGGCTTCCTCAGCCTGATGAAGGGTTTTTAAACCTGAAAGCTTGCTAAAAAAATTTCCCCCAGCTATTTAAGTTTGTCTAATAAAAGATATCAGATTCACCCAAAGAACCTTGTCTGCCTATGTCCTTAGATCAACATGGCTGCAACCTACACTCCTGTCCCAGTTCTTCAGGTATTATCATCACAGCCTAGTGCAGGGGGAAGGGTGCCTCAGTTGCCACTCTGATAAGCATGTGATAGTAAAGAGATAGCAGAAGAGCTATTATATGTATCCTTAAGACCCAGAGAAACCAAGGGGAGCAGGAAGAGATGACAAAGAAATTAAATTCTCATCTGAATCAAATTCCCATGGAGTTTAGTAGGAATTTTTCTTGTATAAGAATACCAGGATCAGGCCCTGATCATGGGGTTTTCTCGAAGCCACTCCTCCAGCTTCTGTGGATAAGAGGCTTTACTTTTTGAGAAGGACATCAGCATTCAAACTCTGCCATAGAACTGACAAAGGAGTAAGATTAACCTATCATTTGAAGGCCAGTAATCAACTTACTATATTTATATTCCTATTGCTGAAACAACTGATGGAACAGAGAAGAGCCTTAACAGAATATTTTAGTTAGTTAATTAAATCTGGAGTGTTAATGTTTTTTTCCCCATAACACTCTGGCATCATTTCTATGAAAAACAATGGAAAAAGGTTCTTTTTAAAAGTGCTAATAACCTTAGTCTTTGAAAAAAGAAACATGTATCATGAATAAATAAGTTATAAAAGAGGCTTGTGTATACTGGAGAGGCATAATATGTTTGCCATTCTGGAGCTCTTTCAGTGAGAACAATCACCAACCTCTATTGTCAAGACAATAAAACAGCATTTTGCCATTCATTTTCAGGAGCAATCACTGTTTTTCTAAAAAAGAATAAGTTCTTGTAGCTCAAAATCCGAGCTGAAAATAAACTGAAATAAGAAGTTATTTGGGGTGCCATGTAGGTACTTGCCTAGGAAGCTAGGTTCAGATCAAGAATGCCCCAAAATTGGATTCACTGTGCAGTACAGTAGCCTGTTCTACTGCACATTAAAGTGTCACAGCAAAAACTGGGCTAATATGCTAATGCACAGTAGAATTAGTCTACTGCACATTGTCGCTAAAAAGGCATTCATTTTTGCTACTGTGCATTAGGGCAGCCTAATGCGCCTTTCCATAGTACCTTGAATTAGAGGTACTAAACTTAATGGGCAGTAGCAAAAGCACACTAATGAACATATAGATGCACCCAGTAAGGTACAAGATGCAGGCATCCTGATGGCTCATCATGTAAGAACTTGAATGCAATCCAGCATACAGGGGTGTACTTGGTAGCCATGTTGGTCTGAGACAAAAAGACATACAAAAAACTAGAACTCTTGGTTCCAAAATGATACCTTTTACTAGACCAACTGGAAAATGGCAAGAAAACTGTCCTTTTCTGCAAGCTTTTGAGATCAAAGTCCCTTTGTCAGGCTCTGGGAAAAGCATAGATGGTACGAGATGGTACAAGATCCAGCATACAGGCAGTCAAGTAGCCTGGGGAGGGGTAAACCATGAGAACAGGGTGCACAAGCACAGCAGTAGAAGCTAAAGGGAGCAGAACGCAGAACACAACCTTCAAACACGTTCTGAGGGCGTAGTGCAAACACCAGAACAGAGCAGAATAACGTATTGACAGAATTACATAACACTCTGGTGGATGCACTATCAAAACTCAGATAGAATAAACCAGAACAGATTCAACAAATAACATCTGAGCCTGACCTTGCCTGGTTCCACAGATGGATGCATGGATCCAATGACTGGTTCATGAAATTAAGCTGATGGCTTGGTCTATGGGACATTAAAGTGTGAAACCCTCAATGGTGGCAGTCCACTATGCGGGGTTTTAAGGACCTTGATAGATGCTTCCGAAGTGCCACCTTTTACCTCCTTGAATCTTTGATAGAAGCTGATACAAAGGTGTGCATAAAACAAACTCAGATTCTAATACTTACTTTGTTCCTTCTGTTATCTGAAAGGTCCCCTAATCTCCACATAAGCCTTTGTAAGTTTTGGGTTTGAAAGCTTACCAAGGTAGATTTCTCTACTTTCTCTTTCTGTCAGTAATGTGCCTTGCCTTGCCTGTGTAAATATTAGGATCTGTTTTAAAGACCCTGCACTAAAGATGCTGCAAAGGGGCCATTCTTCAGGTGAAGCTCTAGCACAGGCTCAGGCAGAATTCCTAGTGGCAGCACAGTGCAGGCAGCACACTCTACCAGCCAAGGAGAGAATCTGGCACAAGGTCCTTTTTCCATCTTGCCAGCTTTTTTAGTGTTAATGTAATGGGTTATGGGACCAACACTCCCCTGATGCTTTTGGACAGCTTGGCACCCCATTGGTGGCACCAGCCATGCCTTTTTTCTCAAGACTATGGACAGTCCTAATGGTAAAAGTTGTAAATTTTACCCACTCTTGAGCTTCAGCAGAACCAGGCACATTCTCACGCCATGCTCTTGCCTTTCCAATTTCTGATTAGCTTTTTCCTATTGATGCACACAGTGATCCAGATGAACATTGATCACAGAGCATGAGTGGGAGGGTGGAGAGAAGAGCCTACACAGAGATAAAGGAAGTCTTGGGCTTCCTCCTCCTTTTTATGGCTATGACATAAAAAAGAAAATGTTCAGTCATTAAAACCTCTAATTCTTGGGAATGGCAGTCCCCTCCCCACCCTCCTCCCCTTGTCAGTTTTATTAAAGTACTCTTCTCACTGAGATTTCATTTTTACATTTTTCACCTTCCAGTGTTATGTGTGGAGCTGTCTGCAAGCAACTGCAAGGGAAACATGAAATCTTGAACTTATAATTTATGAAGTCAAGGAATTTCTGAAGCCTTCACAGAAGAAAACTGCAGATGCTTAGCTAAAGGAATGATATGAAATTTGTGCTAGTGCACAAATCTGAGTGAATGTGTTTATTTTGGTTTTAAAACTAGTGTCATTATAGGTTCGCTGAACTCAGTTAAAATTAGGTTTAGGCTAAACTGACAGAAAATTGAGCAAGACACTTTGCATGGCAGTATGTACCTGTTTAACTAAATCCACAATAATCAATTTAAGGTAAACCCATGCAGTTGTTGTGTGTGGACAAGACTTGAGCCTGACAAGTGACCAGTACTTTTAAGTCTATACAGGTCTGATTTGCAGACTGTTTTGGCATAGTTGTGCTGCTATTTGTATGGCTAATCAATCAATTTGTCAATCAATCAAAGAGCAATGATGATGCATGCAGATTCGGTGTTACAGTGTGCGCTAAAGCATGTGTGTATGCATGTGTCGATGTAAAAAAGCTTCATGGGTCCTATGATGTATGTGACTGCACACGTACATATAAGCCATTGTCTACCTGCTGAAATCTAAAATGTTCAGTATGCCGAAGTTTAGCAATATACTTCTCCACTCTCACTCAACTAGAAACAGCAAAAACAATACAATCTGATAAACTTAAGGAGAAAAACAGGGCCTATAAAAGGAATGCAGCAACAAGCTTAGAGGCAAAGAGAAAACAGAACATTGGGAAAGAACAAGAGTGGGTCTGAGGAAGAGAGGATGGCCTTGGTAAGACAGAAGGAAAAGGGAGCTAGAAAAAAGAGAGGTTGTAGAAGAGAAGCCTGGCAGGTGGAGTGGGCAGAAAGGGAAAGACAGCAACAGACAATAGCTCAAATCAAACAAGGCGATATAAGCAAGGAGTGCAATAAGCACAAGCCAAACTGCACTTAACCTTGTGTACCAAGAACATAACCTTGTGTACCGAGGACCAGAGCAGTGATTCTGAACCTTTTTAGACTCAAGGTACCCCCTATATAGACTCGAGGCACCCCTTGGAAAATGCCAGCTCTTTGTTTCATGTTTTTTGACTACAGAAAAATAATGGAGCAATTTTTTCTTGCAAAGAACTCAGAAAGTTCACAACTATGACTTTCTATTTGAAATCTCTAGGATTAGCTAGTGAATCATGTTTGTAAACCTAACAGTATGCGGCACCCCACAGAACCCCTGAAAGGATCTCAAGGCACCCCAGGGTGGTGTGACACCCTGGCTGAGAATCACTGGACTAGGCAGTGCCTTGCCATTCTTTCTTCACATGGAAATTTGTATTAGTGATAACAATGCCAATTGGACCCCCACCAGTATTCTAATGGAAAAACACAAAGTAAAAGTTCCAAAATCCTGTTAAGAGGTTAAGGGCTGGATTTTCAAACATATTTGTGAACCTAAAGATGCAGACAGGTACCAAGTAGAATTCTCAAAAGCATGTAAGCGAATTAGGGGCCAAATTCCAAGCAACTCTGGACTCACCCCAGAGGTTGCCCTTGGTCAACCTAGCTGTACGAGTTTACCTGGTTCTTTGAATTCTGGAAATCAAAGGCATTTGGATGTGAAGCTATCCACACCAGTGCCTTGCATGCTACTGGCTACAGAAATGGGTGTGCCTAAACCATGCTGGCCTGATGCACCACCTTGGCTCAGAATGGACCTGCATCTGGGTTTGTTGTTTTTAGCTCAAAATCAGTGTGTGCAAAGACACTTCATATAGCAATACGCCAATAGTACATTTCCTTTCCAAAGGAAGTATTACAGTTACCATAGCTCAGCAGTGTCACATATATCCCACAGTGTCACTCCATCCAGCCTACCAGGCTACTGGAAGTTGGAGACATGGCCAGCAGTGGGTTTGGCCTACTTGCAGAATTCATGTCCCTGTGGCCCCAGGGGATATGGCCTTCAGCAGCAGGTACGTGAGGGCTGTGCAACATAGGTCTTGCTCACCCTGCAGCTATCTGACTCACTGATGCTGCAGTGACAACCGCCCCCATGCTCTAGGCTGGATATGGCCCATAAAAAGCCTTGTAGTCCAGATCTGGCGCAGAAGCCCAGGTACATTTGACACCTGTGTTCTAGCTGACTTTGTGAAATTGCCTGGGGTCACAGCTGTTGGTCAGGCACTTCTATCTCCTTCTTTCTTCCAAGTCTGTTCACTGTGGCTGAGAAGAAATGTGATTTTTTAAAAGATACATACAGACCTGAGGATGGAAGCAAAGCAAAAAAGAAGAAAGCAGCATACTTTAAATTTAGACTCCAACTTAAGACAACATATGGATCTGTGAAACTGGTAACAAGCTGTGTCACTCTTGAATTGGGCTAGTCAGCCACAAATAGATTCATTAGGTATCTGACTAGACCTCTTACAGGTACACCATGAGCCAGAGGATCAACAGTTATCTACTACAGACCTGAGAAATTCATCAGCAAATGAATTCTCAGCCAGTGCACAGCATTATGAGCAGCATTCTCAAATCAGATAAGGGAGTTGGGCACCTAATCCTATCAGCTCCATTAGGAATCCCAACCTGTGGCAATACCATGTTCCAGATGGTATGGCAATCAATATACTTGACATCAAACAAGGGCTAAATTTAATCTTCACTATTATGTTGTAGCTAATTAGGGGCTGGCAAAAGAGTGTGACTACATTGGGGACCTGTTCCTTAGCAATGTAAGCTTACTCCAGCTAAGGATCTGGCCCATGAACAATAAATTGTCTGAGGTAAGGCCTATTCAATGCATGGGATGAAAAGAAAGAAGCGACGCAAGTCAGTTTGTTTACCATCTACCATTATGTGGAAGGGGCCTTGCATAGGAAATGAGAAATACGTTCTTCAGTTGTTTATGATAATATGCCACTGGAGAGTTCGCCCCCAGATAAGATAACCTAAAAAGTAGGCACCAACTATTATACCATCACTCTTACTTCAAATTCTTGACATATGAAGTAGTTTTGCTGTTGGTTTGTCATTCTCACTAGACACACATACGGAAGATATTAATCTTGCCAACAAAAGTTTATGCCTTTCATTTCTCATTTTTGCTGTCATCAACCTTTCCAACGGTAACACATGGTATGCTCTGAATACCACTTTTCACAGATTGTTTGAAAAAACTAGGAAGAAATGCAAATCTTGAATTAAAATAGGTTAATTTGCTTTTTTTGTGGCAAAAAGTGGATTTTTTCCATGGTTCTATTTGACTTCCACATGCAAACATATGGTCTGCCAAATCCCACTGATATGTTACTATACAAACACATTTCATAAGCACAAATCTCTCCTTCTGAATCAAGCATTCATTAGGAATGCTGACTCTTGTTTACAAGTACCATAACAAAATCATGGAATGCTCATACAATGAAGGCTCAATTTTAAATGAACAGACTCACTATATTTATATCTGTCAAATTACTAAGTAATTAAAATTATTTCTTTTTCCTTCCTCTTTAATTCCAGAGGAATTCTTTCCATTTTGCTGCATGTACTACTGCTATTTCTGGAAGAAAAAAAAATCATGTAAGGCTAAACTGAGAAGGCCTTCCTCATCTCTGTGCTCCTAGACCAGGGAGCGAAATGACATATAAGCTGGTATAAGTGCTCAGAAACCGGTTCAAGTCTGTAACACAAAAGAAGTTCAATGCACATAAACCCCTTCCAAAATGGCTGAAACCAGTTTAAAAGAAACCTGGATGGATGTAGTATCAGACTTAAGTGATTTAGAGTAAATCATTTTATTGAATTTCTGTCCCAGATCCTCTCCAGATTGAAGTTAACTCACAAGCCCCCAGCATCTTAGCATGCTTTGCACCTGCCCCACAAACCCCATCTCACAGGTTGGAGCGGTTAGCTTTGGTCCAAGCAGTCTGCTCCAGGTGAGCAGAGAGGCATTCTCTAGCACCCCCAGCTTCTAGCCTGAGCCACTGCAGGCATGTGGTTGCATTTCTGGAATCAAAAGTGAATTTAATTTACTGGGGGCATTTTTACATGTGCTCCAGGAATGGGGCATTTAAATTAGGGCAGCTCCAAGATCCACTCTAATTAAAGCACCTGCAGCATCCTGTATATCAGCATCTCCTGCTTCAAAATGGTGTTGGGGTGCTTTAACTAAAGCTTGTCAAATAAGCTTTAGTTAAAGCACTTCCTCCACCATTCTGAAGTGTGGGGATGCTGATACACAAGATATGAAGGCTGCTGGAGAGCGCTCATTAGCATAATTCATTGAGTTTACTCTGATGCACTGTAATTATCCCTGAAATATGGAAGATAGTGTAATTAGCTATTTAAAAATGAAAACGTCGTAATTTTATAAGAAGGAAGCAAAATTCAACACCTTGAGATCAGGAAGCCGACACCCCTGCTCCAGCTTTTTGTTTCTGGTCAATTTTGCATGCTTGCAGAGCAACCTCAACACAACAGAAATTCCTTGCCCAGGAGAACCTTTCCATGACCAATTCTCCTGTGAAATATGAAACATCAGAACAAGAAAGAAGCATAATTTAACATCCTGCTTGCCATCAGACAACTCTGAGGCAAATAGACTGCTCCAACTTTTAACTCAGCCTAATTTGCATAAAATGAATTTTACCAACCAGGAGAAGTTATACCACTCTCCAGGTCTCTTGTACAATAAGAATTTTCATTTCTACCTAGGAGAAATTTTATAATCTTTGCCTTCTCCTATGCCTGAGGATGGGCATGTGTGCCCAAAAGCCTGCAAATAAAGAACATTTCCCCCCATCTGTCTAGTTGGTCTAATAAAAGATATTCCCTCTAGCACACTGACTACTTGTACTTTTAGACCAACACGGCTACAACCTTTATTTTATCTCTGTAATTATAGTGCATTGGAGCAGCCTCCCTGCACATCAACAGGCACCCCTGCTTATCTGTTCATTCTACGCAGTTTAAACTAATCTGTGAAGATTGAATTGATTCAGCCTTGGGCTTTTTGACTGTCTATACTACTTAGCCCTAGTCACACAGGAAGTCACACTGAGGTCAGCAGGCTTCTTTGTATAAGCAATTGTTACTTCTTGCTCTCCCTGGTGATCAATCTGGCCCATGGGTAGTTTAAAAACAATGTTTTTTCCTCACATACACGTCCCAAAATAAAATATGCACCTTGCTTTTGAAAGGCAGGCTGAAGTAAAAAAGATCTTTCCTTGTAGTAAAAAACTGAGTAGCAGCATCTAGGGAGCTGAGCCTGCTCATTGTTCTGCTCCCTGTGGATCACTGCAGATTTTGTTTCCTGTTTCAGCCAGTAAGTAGCAGAACCTGCTCTTACCACACTGGAGTGTGCATTTTATATGCAAGTAATTTCCAACAGCCTTTTCTTGGGAAAAGATTTAGGGTTGTTGGTTGTAGCTGTGTTAGTCAAAGGACATAGGCAGGCAAGGTTCTTTGGGTAGATGTGATATCTTGTATTAGACCAAAAAAATAGTTGGAAACAAGTTCTTTGCAAGGTTTCAGACACAAACACCCTTCTTGAGGCACCGGGAGACTCTGCTGTTGTTCCAAGTTCTCCAAGGTAGAAAAGAAGTTAAAAGTGTGACATGAAGTCTGTGAAAATGTACACAGGCAGAAGTTTGGAAGACAATGGGTAGAGATAGGAGAGGAGCAGAGGAAGTTGGGGAAAAATATGTGAAGGAATGCAAACAGTAAGCTTCAAATAGGTACCTGGTGAATCAGATGTCAGGCAGGTTGTAATGTGTCATAAATCCAATGCCTATATTAAGTCCATGATTTTTGTATCCAGTAGATTTATGAAGTGAAGTTCATAGTCTTGTCTATGAAAGGTGTTTTGTAAGTTCCCTTTGAGGATTAGAACTGAGCAATCAAACAGTAAGTGATGGCCTTGTGAGAAGTGGGCACACACAAATAATTGGATGGATTTTTGGTGTGCATTCATTCTGGTACATAGTTGTTGTTTGGTTTCTCCTACATATTTTCGATAAAGACATTTGGTGCACTGGATGAGATGTATTATATTTCTGGAGGTGCAGATGTAAGATCCAGGAATGGTGATAGTTCTGTTGTGGGTTGTAGTTATTGTAGGTAGTTACTGGAGATGTGTTGGCAGGTTGTACATTTCTTGTCCTGGTATGGTTTGGATCCAAGTGCTGTGGTTTGGGTCAGAGGGAGTTTGCTTCTGGTGATGAGGTAAGCGAGGTTTCGTGCTTGTTTAAAGGCTAGGATGGGTGGTGCTGGAAAGATCTCTTTAAGAATAGGGTCTCTTTCTAGTATGGGTTGCAACTGTTTGTGGATTTTCCGTGTAGGTTCTGGGGAAGGGTGTTATGTCATAGCTAATGGTGTGCAATTTGTGGGGATTTTCTTTTGTACTGTACACAATTCTTTGTGTAGTATTCAGGTGGCTCTTTCAAAAGTACAATCTATCTCTCTGGAAAAGTGCCCTTGTTGGGTGACAGCCCTTCTGAGATTTGTGAGGTGACAATCACAGTATTCTACTTAGTGCAAATTTAAATTTGGTGGTATCAGAGAGCTTGGCTGCAAATTACAACTTTTTTGGTGTGTTTAGGGTGATTGCTGGTTCTGTGTAGATATGTGCGTTGGTCCATGGGTTTCTTGTATATGGTGTTTTATATTATACCATTTT
>NW_017729025.1:144451595-144453844 GCF_001723915.1 Gavialis gangeticus
TGTGCGGGGTGGGGTGGGGTTGACTGGGCTGCAGCTGTGCAGGACTCTTCATGGCAGGGGTTGGACTCAGACCAGGTGCCGGTGGTGCTGGGAGGATACTGCATCCACCCCAAATTTCGCCGTCACTGTGCTCCCTCCCTCACCATGTGGGGTGTTGATCTGCCCCCTCCTCCATGCCCCTTCCCTCTCCTTCCACCACACCAGAGTTACCAGCTGGAGGTAGCCGTATCAGAAATTAGATCAGTATCAGCCGATATGCCTCCTTAAATCTCTATCAGTGTCAGCCCCAAAAATCTCTATCGGTGCACCCTTAGTGATAATTCTTGAATTTGTGATGGAAATCAATCAGAGACTGCAGGCTTTCAGTCCAAATGATGATGATGTCATCTATATATATCTCAGGTATATCATGGGTGTGAGGTTTCTCCTTATAAGCGTGATCTTTTCTTGTTTCTTTTTTGTCTCCCTAATTGCTGGATGTTAGTCCTTCTGCGATTTAGACTGACTCTCGCCTGCCATGCCTTGATCTAATTTTTATTAACGGTTGGGTGGTTTTTTCTATGCAGTAGGACACCAACAATAGGATAAGACTTGTATCTTAGTAACACCCTCTACTTGAATTCCCTCATACCATGTCTGAGCGCTTTTTGGGTTTTTTTTTTGATGGAATACAATTCACATATGGTTGATCAACTCTCTTTATTATTATTAGTTTTTTTCTGCTACCATTCATTAACTTCAATACAACTTGTGTCCCTTTTCGTGGTTTCACATACTTTGGTTTCTACCTTCAGAAAGCTCTTAGTTGCATGCTTTTAACATCACTATAACAACATGGCTGCAACAAGTCAAAGTCTGATACAGAACTATTTATAAAAATGTTTTTTGTTTTGTTTTTTGTTGACCAAGGTATTGCTTTCAGTCTATTCATTTCTTCCCCTTTAAATTTCTGTGGGGAGGTATTATCCTGCAGAAGTCCTCTGTGTGTACTTGCCTCTTGCTACACTCTACAGTTCCCAGCTGCAACGCTTGGACCGCAGAACACAGCAGGAGCCAGCCCGGCCCCTGAAGTTCCCAGCTGGCTCCTGCTGCTACCAGCCCTGGCCCCAGGGCCCCGCATTCCTGACTGCTGCCACTTCCCCCCCACCCCGCACCTGCTGCCATTGCTTTTCCCCTGTTGCTTCCCTTTCTTCCCCACTTGCTGCCCACCCACCTCTCCTCCCGTGTCCACCTGCTCCCCCCACGCCCGTCTGCTCCAGCAGCACGTGGTTCCTGGCTGTGTGACCAGGACTGCAAGATGCAGCAGAAGCCAGCTGGAAACCGCAAGGTTCCAGCTGGGCCAGGCTAGCTCTTGCTGTATTGGGGATCCTCCCCCGCCCCCCGACCATTCTTATCTGAATCTCCACTCTCGCACGGAGGGACGGTGGGGAAACAGCCTCAGGGTCACCAGGCCAGAAGCCTCTGATAGCCAGAAGCTTCCAGCTGGGGGCTAGGGGTTGTGGGGACTGGGGGTGGACTGAGGTCAGGTGGGCCTTGCTGCTGATGCCACTGGGTCCTGCCTCCAGCTCCTTCTGGGTCCTGCTCCTGCTGGCTCCTTGTTATCTTTGACAGGCAGCCACAGGAAGATAATAATTAATTTTCTAATTTTTGTAGGGGTCCCACGGGCCAGATAGAATAGCCTGGTGAGCCAGATCTGGCCTGTGGGCCGTATCTTGCCCACCCTGTCCTGCACTCATGGGACTGCCAGGCAGGTGAAGTAACCAATACAGGAAAACTTACTGTAAAGAGGCTTTGGAGGCAGGCTGCATATTTTACTCTTTGTACAACAAACATAAAATGAAGGAACCATATGTGGACAGCTGGATCCAATAGGAGAAGTGTTTTCTACTTACATGTACAATATTGGACAAACGTCAAAGTAGAGGTTGTCAACTGGGGGTACGCGTACCCCAGGGGGGCACTTTGGAAGGCCCCAGGGGGCACATGGGGGTAGCATGAGAAGCGGGGATACTTAGGAAACATGCCTCTGCCACTGCACACCTGCTGCCCAGCGCTGCCACACAGAGCCAGCACACCCCCTCCCCCCCATCAACCGGCTGCTGTGGAACACCCCTGCTGCTTGTCCAGGGGGTACAGTCCAGGAGGGATACCCACCAGAAGGGGTGCACTGTTTAAAAAAAATTGAGAACCCCTGTCATAAAGAGTATATGGGATATATTTATAATGACTGGATTATCTTTATAGCCATT
>NW_017729025.1:144458844-144468254 GCF_001723915.1 Gavialis gangeticus
CACACCCCCTCCCCCCCATCAACCGGCTGCTGTGGAACACCCCTGCTGCTTGTCCAGGGGGTACAGTCCAGGAGGGATACCCACCAGAAGGGGTGCACTGTTTAAAAAAAATTGAGAACCCCTGTCATAAAGAGTATATGGGATATATTTATAATGACTGGATTATCTTTATAGCCATTACAGCTACTTAGGAAATGATTTTCCCTGAGAAAAGTGTGACAAAAATTCATTTTTGTCTACATTTCCCCAAGGAATTCTCATTCTTCAAGTACTAAGAAAAGTTCCAGATCAAAAACCAAAATACCTTAAGTCAGCAGTCACCCACTGGTTGAACTACATTCCTGTTCTCCTCCATGAAACACCAGTCTAGAGAGAATTGGGACATTAGGCAGCAAAACTAGAGCTCCCATGAGGCGCTAAAGCAGGATCTCTAAAAATCAGAATATTTTGGTCCTCGGGCAAAATACTGTCTTTTTTGGTTGTTAAGGTTTTCAGTGTGAAATCAAAAACGGCTCCGTGCAAAGCGCATGTTCATTTTGTTAAAAGCCTAGTTCGGTTGAAAAAGTTTCAACAGCAAAAGTTTGGCCATCGTTAATTGCTCTACAATTTGTAAAAAGAAATGCTACAGGAAGATAATATGCTAATATAATCAAAAACCTGTAAAATGTCACATAATGTCCTGATATCTTGCCAACGCTGGAAAAAAAACTTTCAGACTCATCTAAATAACTTTATATTCTGAACAGACAGAAGACATCTATGATTTTTCTTAAATCATGCTAACATGACCAATATTAATTTGAAATGCATTTTGCCTCTGCATGCATAGCTATTCTGGACAGGATAGAATCAAGGTAGCCCTCCTCCTCTAGATCATCTATTGTGGATAAGACCCTCATTCAAGCTTCCAGATCCCAACACTGTAGCACTGCGTGCACTGAAGAAGGCAACCCTGAAGGGGGAACATATTTTTGCCCTTTGCACAGGGATGACAGCATCAGCAGTAACACTGGGTATATACTCCAAGGTACAGTAAACCAGGGCTGCCTCTCCCTAAGACTGTAGACAGTCATTACATCTGCAGTACTACAGAAGTTGAGGGGACAGATGTATGTGCCCACTGTAGCACTACAAAAGTGTTTCTAGATGAAACAGGAATTTCTCTGTAGTGCTATGTTTTGAAGTATCACATATAACCTGCGTACTGTGCAGCCCAGCACTACAGCAGGCCTCTTCGCCTCCAGCCTTCTGCTCTCCCCCTCCATGTCCATCTAAGGTGGGAGGCACAGAGAGTGGAGAGTTAATGAGCTGTGCCTAGATCGGGGTGGGCAAAATGCGGCCCGCCAGGCCATTCTATCCGGCCCATAGGGTCCCTAAAAAATGCAGAAAATTAATATACATCTGCCCCTGGCTGCCTGTCATGCAGCCCTCGATGGCTTGCCAAAGCTCAGTAAGTGGCCCTCTGCCTGATATAATTGCTGGCCCCTAGCCTAGATGCTCAATTGTCATCAGTGCTACCCTTTCTTACCCTTGGCCCTTTCCCCCAACTAGGGGCTACAGTGCATTCAATAATGGCCTGACACTTCTTACAGAGGCAAGGGGAAAGCAAGAGCTGCCAGTCTTCAGTCCAGGGGCAGCAGCCAGCTCAATGACAGTGCTCCATTTCTGTATCACTTCCAAGTGCTACCAACACATATCTATCCATTGCCCCATAGCTCTCCCTAGCTGAGGATTACGCTACCTCATCTTATTGTCAAGGAAAATCCCAAAGTGACAGGACCTTGTTGCAGATCAAATGCCATCTGAATCAATTCCTAGCAAGACCCCTAAATGATCTGGATGTATATTTAATCTGTGTCTGTCACTTGTGACTAAAACATGCCACCAAAGCTTTTTGCAACTTCACAAGCCATTAATTGTGCATCAGCATTCCTGGCTAAACAAGCTTCATGGTCCACTGACAC
Source organism: Gavialis gangeticus (assembly GCF_001723915.1). Lineage (NCBI taxonomy): Eukaryota > Metazoa > Chordata > Crocodylia > Gavialidae > Gavialis > Gavialis gangeticus. The sequence goes on from NW_017729025.1 coordinate 144,460,809, forward strand.
TGCATCCCAATTCATCTATAAGAAAAAAGCCACTAAAAACCAAATCAGTTCTGAATGAGGTGGCTGCTAGATTCAGCTCCTTACATCTGCCTCTCTCATCTTGTCCTTCTATTTCATAAGAAACACCAGACAAAGACTGTAAGAGTTAAAAGCATCAACCTAATATTCTGCAGTCTTCCTTAATGCCTTGCTTCACCACAGTACAATATAGCTGGTCGAACCACAGGTCTGCAGACCTACAGCTTTCTAAAGAGCTTAATATTACGACATCTCTACAGGGGCCATGGAAGAGGAAGCATTATCCCTCAAAGAGGCAGCACTCTTTCTCCCTATCAGTCTTGCAAGAGCCATAATTTGGCTATTGATATATGTGCCCTGCTGATCCCTGCACTTTATCACTTGTCTGTCTGAGCTCTGCAGCATACCATAGTCCCTCTGAAATCAGGCATTTCTTTCCTAAACATGACTTCAGCAGACTTGTTATTTTCATTTGTCTGAGGGGATGAGTCCACATAAAACTGCCCTGACTAAATGCTCTTGACATTTTGCACATCTTAAACACATAGGGAAGAAACACCTCTAAATTAAGTTCCCTGTGTAATCTTGCAGCTTGTACAGTCTTTGTCATCCATGCAAAATGAGTATGAAACACCACTGTTCAGATATGGTGGCATTTTACTTCACCTTTGCACTACTGCAAATGCAAGTTCCAAGCCAACTTACAGCAGTGGAAGGGAGGGTAAAAGTAGTCACGTCTTTAATGTCATGGCAGTGGGAAGGGAAAGTCAGCCCTAACACTTCCCTCAGGGTCTGATTTTACAAAGCAACATAATTGAAACTAGGCCAGATAACCAGCTGAACTCAATGGATCTACACAAATTGATGCCAGCTAAGTATCAGGTCCAAAGTATAAGCTGTACAGCAGCATTCACAGCACTTTGTAATCTAAATACGAAGTGCAGGGAGGATCCAATATATGTTTCCTCAAGTTTTGACTTCAGTAAACCATAAGGTAATCAGCTTTTCAAATATTTTCAGCTCTACAGTGTTGGTGAATAACTGCTAAAAGTCCTAGCACCAATTGTTTCAAACTGGTATGGAGGACATAGCAAATAAGCAGATGCAGGCATCAGAGAATGTGCCAGCATGCACTAGCAGAAACTCAGGAATATATGCTGGCTCGTTCTTGTTACATATCTGTAACAATGAGAAGAACCTTAAAGTCAGAATGAAATTTTAAAAGTAGCCAGCAGTCTTAAATAACAGGGACACAATGATGTAAAACAAAGGCCTGATCATTCAAACTCTTTTGCATAGCCTTAATTATACTCACATGAACAGTTAAAGGAGTAAAGTTACTTATGTGCATGTTAGTACAATATGAAGCATGTTAAAGTAAGTCCCACAGAAGGATGGAAGGTAGGCCAGAATAGTACTTTAGAGACTAAATGTTTCACAGAGACATGAGCTTTCTGGACAATGGTCAACAGAAGAATAGCTAAGCAAGTTCTTTAATAGTTACGTATATGACAAAATAGGTTCTTGCCTACAGAGGCTTATGCCTCTGTACCAGCACAGCGGGACATCTGATTAGGTCGGTTGTTAATGTATGAAAGCTCATGCCTTTCTAAGTCAGTTATTCTAAGGCAGTGGTGCTCAACCATTTGGCCCTGTGGGCCAAATGAATGGTGCAGGCCTGGTCTGTTGGCCGGATTGGACCCTGCACTACAGTATTGGGTCCACACAAAGGGACTGGGGCCCCAGAATCCTTCCACCTGGCCACAAACACTGGATCCAGTGCGCAGGACTGTGGCACACGAGGTCGCCCACCAACCCATAAGGAACCCTGTGGGCTGGATGACAAGGCACTGAAAGCTAGATCTGGCTAGTGGGCCAGGGACTGAGCACCCTGGTCAAAGAAGCTTCCCTGCCCTATCTTCTGCCTGGCTTCAGACTAACACAGCTAACAACCTCTCTGCTAATAAAGAATGAGTTAAGACAGGACTGGTAAAAAAATAAAAACAACCCCCCCAAACAATAATTAACATAATCAGAGTACTTCACTACAGCAAAACTACCTTTGTCCAGCACATGGGATTACTTCAAGCTAATATTTTTAGTTACCAGGTTGACTTCCATGGAGGCATCAGTCCAGTTCCCGCATGTGCACAAGCGAAGTTGGACATACAGTCATTTGGAAGAATACTGGCTCTGCAGAAACAGCCAAAATATTTTCACAGGTACCATAGGCACAGCATAATTTAATTTTAATGGAAACCCAGCAAACAATTTAAACATTTAGGCCAAGCAAAGACATGACACTTTTACTGGTACAGTATAAGTAATTGGAAACCAGATTTAGGTTAGATATCAGGAGGCGCTACTTCACGGTCAGGGCGGCTAGGGTCTGGAACCAACTTCCAAGAGAAGTGGTTCTGGCTCCTACCCTGGGGGTCTTTAAGAGGAGGCTAGATCCCCTTGCTGGGGTCGTTTGACCCCAGTACTCTTTCCTGCCATGGCAGGGGGTCGGACTCGATGATCTGCTCAGGTCCCTTCCGACCCTAGAAACTATGAAACTATATACTTGTAACAGAAAAGAAGATGGCACACAGACTGGTTTAAAAATGGTGGAACTCGGTCTAAGAATTGCCCCTCCCACCAAAAGGAGGATGCGTGTTTTGTTCACTACAGATCTAAACTATGCTGCTTACAGAAACCGTGCAGCTTGGATCGATTTTGCCTCAGGCTTTTTGAACATCTGTACCTAGCCTTAGAAAACCCAGGTTTTTTTCTCCGATTGGAACTACAAACCCTAATAGTCAGTAGCTGCTCTATTTTGTCTTCCTTCTCTGGAAAGTAGGGAGAAATCTTCATTTCTAGAAGACAGTCCTTGCACAGACAACATAACACATGCTTATGGGGCTTGTAACAACATATCGCTATTAAACATGGCACAAAATGTAGTTAGCAGCTCCTCTCCCTTTAACAGCTCAATTCAGTAAAGCACTTCAGCACATGTGTAAGTCTCAACAAAGTACCATTATGTGAGTTGGAAGCATATGATTAGGCTTAATCATCCAGAATAGGGACTGCATAGCAGGATCTCCCTAAACCAGCCATGTGAATCTGTTTCCCCTATTAGCTACCATCCCTAGCACCATCTGCATAAGGTGTTTGAAAAGTTTTCCACCAAGGGTCTTTCCCTGACTACAGCCCTCCAGCTGAAGGCCTGTCCTCTGCCCCTCTCCTGTGCTCTGATCAGTTCTGTTCTCCTCATAAAGGCAGAAACACAGTCAGTGCACTCCCTCACAAGGGAAATCCACATATGGCTCTGGGAACCCAAACCCTTTAGGCTCTTTCCTTCCCAGACCCTCATTCTTTATAGTCACAGCCTGGCTTCCCTCAAATACTGCCTCTCCCATCTACCTACCTTCTAACCCCTAGAAGGTGCTCTTATACTCGCACGATTTTATAACAGGTGCCTCATGAATTCTCTCCACTTGGGGAGGTGGAGGAAGTCTCAGGTAATGTTCTAGTGCTCTCAAGGGTAAGTTCACCCCTGTGACAGATGGGCTGAAGAACTTCAATTGAAGTTAAATGTGTGCTTAAGTGCTTTGCTTAATTAGGGCCTAAAGACATATTCTGAGTTTGGGTTTAACAATTGGGTGGAGAACACACTGATTTAATCAGTTATCTTGGCATGCATGGAAAGAATGCTCATTTCAACCACCCTGCAATTCACAGCAATTGTCAGCAAAGAGGGGTGGTGTCTTTGGGAAATGCTGACAAGATCTTACCCTGGAGAGGTATAGAGGAGTATATTTTTGGGAGAGGCAGCAGGAAAAGAATGGAGACAAATTTATTTCATGTAGGCTGCTAAACAATCATCAAAGGGAAATGTGGCTTTACAACTCTTCACCTGGGCAGGATCTGAACTGAAGGAATCATTTCTGCATCAAAGATGAAAATGTAAATCCACTGCAGAATCTGTCAGCTACACAGGTCCAGGAGTAGTTCAGCTACAGAAGGCCAATACAACTGTGGAATTCTGCTCTGAGAGTACAAAACAAATATTTGTATGAAGAACTGGTCAAAATATGGGAAAAAAGTGAAAGACCGTCTAAATGCAACATCTCTTAATACTTTTTACCATATTTATCTATTGGGGGAGGCAATGTAATTCAGTGGTTAGGGTACAGGATTGAGGTACAAGATATCCAAGTTCTATCCCTGATTCAGCCCCTGAACTATGAAGGTTTCTGTAGGCAAGTCACTTCATGTCCCTGTAGCTCCATTTCCATCTGCCTCATCTAGTTAAACCATGAGATCTTTGGGAAGCAGACTGTTCCTTGCTTTGTTTTTGTACAGCTCCTAGCACAGTGGGGCCTTGATCTCAGTTAGGAATATTAAACAATTTTGGGGGTATTCAACATAGTAGTGTCTGAATAAAAATAGGGATGACAGGAGGACAGAAAAATAGGGATGACAGAAGGACATTCTGAAGGACATCTAATCCAATCCCCCACCTGAGAGAAGATGATCCCTAACCAAACCATCCCAAGGAAATCCTGTCAAACCTGTTGCTAAAACTATTCAGGCAACCCTGTTACACATCCAACCCTAACCTGCCACAGGTAAAATAGGAGGACAACAGTAGCTAATATAGCAGAGCAAGAATTGATTCCCTTAACACAGCTCCGTTAGGCTTGTTGGGTTTTTTTTTTTCTATTTCTTACATAATTTATCAAGGAAAGAGTATCTAAAGTAAGATGGGTAAACATTTTAAATTTGCCTTTTTGCCACAACACATTTACTAGGAATTACAAAAAAGGAACAAGCTCATTCAGTAGTAAGCAATATACTCAAATCGTTAAAGATGATGTACAAGTCCCTCTTAAATAGCATTTATAGCACCCAGTTTAGGTTCTGATGTCACTCGGGGTGTGTATTTATATGAGTTAAAAACCTGATTGTATATTAAAAACTATGACCAATATTGTTTTCCATGCAGAGAGATAAAACATCCTGCTCAGGGATCTGAACTCCTATTTAAAAACAAAACAAAACATCAAAAATAAAAAGCACTTGGTATGTGCCTGATGCACATATGTAGCAGCATAGCATATCCCCTGCCTCCACTGAAAAGTGTGGGAGCATCGTTAGTCATCTAATGCGCATATTTGATTGGTGTGATGCCTTACTTTTTCATATGGTGAGAAAGATGATCCCTGATTTATTGTATTTTTACAGAGTCAGTCATCAGCACCAAAACTTCTCAGTTTTGAGTGACTTCTAATTACACATTGTTGGAAGTTGGATTGGTACAAGCTAAGCTCACTGGTCAGGGACATATCAAGTCATGTATCTAAATCCATCCCCTATTCAGAACAGCACTAAGACACGTACTTAAATCTCATTTTCTGCAATAGGAATTTAGCATGTGTGTAAGCACCGTGCTGAAATGAGGCCTAATTGAGGTTCTGATCCAAAGCTCAGTAAAGTCAATGGGAATCCTTCCATTCATATTTCAACGGGCTTTAGATCAGTGAATTTGATTTAAATGCTCTGTTCCCTGCAAAGCTACAGATAGGCCTGAATTTTGTACAGTAAAGAGACAGATTAAGGTTCTGAACCTGCAGTCAGCTATCACAAGAACATATGGACCCCTGTGGCTCTGCAAAGGTTCATTGTATTCAAAAGGTGCATTAAGTGTGCATCAATAAGAGCTTTTTTAAGGCTTTGGAGTTTCATATGACCACAGCAGGGTCTATCTGCAGAAGCAGGGCTTAAATGTATTAGATCCATAATAGATCTAATGTATTAGATCCTTAACAGATTAGATGGTGGTGTTCTACATAGCCACACAAGTTCCTTTCCTAATTGTGGGAATAATAGGCATACTATATTGTTTGTCACCTGTGATGTAAATTCTAATGGCAAAGCTACTGCAAGCAACAGGAGTGGGTTCTTTGCCTTAATTTCTCTACATAAGAGTCAATTCTTGGGATAAAATTGTTCCAGAGACTGTGTTTGTTCTGAGATTTCCAAAAGAGGGGACTGACTGGGTATTGTTTGAACAGAGGTGGCTGCAATGATCTGGGTATGAAGCATAAATAAATCACCAAGAAAATTCCCAAATTCCATATCATTGAGGTTTACCTCCCATGGACAACTTACACACAAATCTCCAAAAGCTGCTACCACTAAGCAAAGGGGCAACAATCACTTTTTCATATGATGTAAAGGATATATCAAGATGATGCTCAAACCATTCCAGAGAGCACAGGGCATATATACTGGCCATTGAACAGAGATGGTCACAAAGAGCAGTTCTTCCCTACAGAATTAACTCAGATGATCTCCCTTTGAGTTAACAGAGCTCATGTTAACTGAGGTTGAATGAGTATGGTCACAATGTAAGAAAACACTAGAGAGCTGCAGACAGTAATTGTGTTAAGAGTCAACAAACTGTAATAACCTGAGCTGATGGGCCAGTCAACTGCAATTTAGTAATGACTTTAATTTAGGATGACTGCATATGAACAGGACTTGAGGTAAGACCAACATCTGAGTAGTAATTCAAGTTAAGCTCGTAGTGAAGACAACTCCTAGGTGAGAACTGAGAGACAACAGATGGGGAGAGCTCAGGGTAACAGTGGGAACATCTACTTGAGATGTTTACTATGGAGTAGACTAGTTCCGTAGTTAACATCTCACATCTACACATGAAGCCCTATTAGGCCGCAAGAAACTAATTAACTCCACATCAGGGGAGTATTTGTAAATGCAAGTACTATACTGCTGCAGAGTTTTTTACTCCACAGCAACACATGTATAGACACTAGCATGGCTGGCTGGGGCAAGAGGGTGCTTCAGTTCAGGGGCTGCCTGCTGGCTAACCCCACACTGGAGCACCCTTGTGCCATAGCCAGCCCCTCTGCAGTGTGTTGAGCTGAGTTGAAGCAGCCTTGGGCTGGCAGACTGACCCCCCAGAACCCTCTGCTAGCTGGGGCTGCTCCAACCCAGCTCAACGGTATGTGCCAGAGTTTACTGCTTCATGCTAACAGTACATGTAGAAGCACCCAGTGAGATGAGCATTAATCAAATATGTTGTGTGGTGTGCTGGCTGCTGTTCTCAGTCACAGGAAAACCAGGGATGGAAAAGACCTCACAGGGTCATCTAGTCCAGCCCCCTGCTCAAGGTAGGATTGCCCCTGGCTAAACTATCCCAGCAAAGTGCCTGTCTAATTTGCTCTTAAAAATTTCCAGGAATGAAGATTCCATAATTTCTATAGGCAGCTTGTTCCAATGCCTAGCCATCCTCATAGTCAGAAAGTTCTTCTTAATCTCCAACCTATGTTTTATCTGTTGCAGTTTGAGACCATTGCTCCTAGTCCTATCCCCTACAGCCCCCCCCCAGCCTCACTTTCCCCACTTCGGGTCTGA
>NW_017729025.1:144468394-144470778 GCF_001723915.1 Gavialis gangeticus
AAAAAAAAAAAAAGTCTCTCTCCATCTTCTCTATAACCACTCTTTAGGTATTTGAAGACGGTTATCAAATACCTCCTTTTGCCAGTGACCCATATTGGCACCAATGTCACTGCATATAGAGCCTCATTCCATAGATGCTGGAAGTAGGATAATGGATAAGGGAGCTGAAGAGAGAATTATCCCAAAGATCTTTCAGAAATCCTTACTTTTCCTCAAGAGAAGAAAGAATTTGACGTTGGATGTGACCAGTTGGTTAGATCAGTAGTTATGGGGATGAGGTTTCAGTTTTGAGGTATACTTAACCATCATATTTACTATGGAGACCAAGAGTTGATGTTTACAACAGCTTCTGTCTCAATAAGAGTATTAGCCTTCCAGCAATAGATTGCAAGTCTCCTGCATGTCAAGAGAAGTGATTCTTCCACTATATTAAGCACTGGTGAAGCCTCACGTGCTGTACCAAGTCTTGGGCATCAAACTTCAAGATGTGGACATATTAAAGAAGAAAAGACTGCAGGGAGATTTGATAAGTCTTCAAACGCGCGAAGGCTGGTTATACAGAAGATAGTAATAAGAGTGCTCATCTGGAGTACTGTATACAGTTCTGGGCTCGACATTTTAAAAAGGACATGAAGAAGTTAGAGAGGGTTCAGAGGTGGGCAACAAAGATGATAAAGGGCTTGTAAAGCAATTCATATAAGGAGAGGAGACACTAAAGGAGCTAGACATGTGCAAGTTGTGGAAAAGGTGCTTTAGAAAGAACATGATAGAAGACTTAAAATATTTGAAGAGGGAAAGCACCTTCTCTCTCCTGCAGTGGAGAGGAGGACACAGACCAATGCCTTTAGGTTTAGATTGGACAGCTGGATGGTCAAACATTAGGACAGGCTACTCAAAGAAGCTGTGGAATATCCATCCTTGGAAGTTTTTAAGAGCTGGTTAGACTGGTAGCTCTCAAACTTTTTTTTGGTCCCAAGGTACCTCTCCATAACTTTTTTAAATTTAGCAGTATCTGATTTCAAAAGCTATTTATTATGGTGCTTTCTCTCTCTCAATGCGTGGCATCCGTTGTCATGCCAGGTCATAAGCAGCCAGGTCTGGGAGGAGTGCACCAAGTTTGAGTGTAGGGAAACCAGGAAGCTAGAAACCACGAAATCCATCTGAGGAACTGAGTAAGAGACCCAGAAGATCAGGCAGAGCATAAGGTCAGAAGGCTAGCCATGTCAGGTATCCAGAAAACTAGAATTGGGTTAGGGGTGGTGGCAGAATGGGATCAGCAGCTATGCCAAACCAGCCTGGGTCCCACGTTCAAAGCCACAGCTTAACACCTGTAAGAAGATCTCACAGAGTGGTAAGCCACCCCTGAGAGCATGGTGAAGACTGGTGCAAGGTACTTAGTACTGGGAGATTGGAGAATTTGGGAGCAGGCTCCTGAAGGAGACAACTAGCCCTGCAGAAGACAGAAGAGTGTAAAAGTAACCAGAGGAGTGCCAGGTAAGCCAGGCAGGGGCAGGACCCATGCCTCATTGTCTGCCCTCTCCCTCCCCTAGTTTGTATTTGACAGAGTGAGTGCAGCCCCTGCTGCTGCAACTTCTTCTCCAAGGACTTACATGCTAGTGATTGGAACCACTTGTTACCTTAGGGGAACAAGCCAGGCTGAAAAGCACAGCTCTGTGGCCCTACATTGGCCTGCCTGCTAGAGTTGGAATCTCCAAAGGAGCAACCAGGGATGCCACATGTCTGCAGAATACTGGCGTAGGTGCAGGGCACCCAGTAGGTAACAGAGTGAGTACTTACGTCCTCTTACAAGGCTGGGTGTGGCAGCACCCTAGTTGAGAAGTGTTTGTCTAACCCAATGTTTTTCTAGGATGGTTTAGACACAGATAATCCTGGCTTGAGAAAGGGGTTGGACTAGCTGACCACTTGAAGTCCCTTCCAGCCTACTTTACTATTAGGGCTGTGCAAAGCTTTGGTCACCGATTCAAGTTGGCAGAGATTCAGCCCAATTCAGTGGCCGAATCTCCAAATCCTAAATGAATCAGGAGACACTTTAATCTCTCCAAACATAATCAGAACCCTCCAAATCGATTCGGAGAGATTTGGAAAGTTTCGATGATTCAGACATAGACACAGCTTAAATGTTTTTTTTTCTACATACCTTAAGGTACCAGGCGGCTCGTGAATGCTGAGATGCTGGGGCGGATGGAGCGTACCATGGGAGCATGGCGGGGTCCCCAGCGCTCTCGGCAACAGACCCGGAAGTGGACCAGAAGGACTTCCAGTCCACTTCAGAGTCCACGACTGGTGCCTCCTGGTTTTAGGGGGCACCTGGGGTCTGTCCATGACCAATCGCCAAGCTGGAGGGGATGCGGGGGGGGGAGGGG
>NW_017729025.1:144471039-144476499 GCF_001723915.1 Gavialis gangeticus
GGGGAGGGTCTCCTCCGCGCTCGGTCCACTTCCAGGTCTGCTGAACATGCGGGGGGCCTTCCCACATGCCTGTAGGATGCTCCATGCGCCCCACCATTGCAGCATTCACAAGCCATGCCTGGTACCTCGAGGTATGTAGAAAAAACATATAAAGCTGTGTCTATGGCCGAACCACTGATTCCCCAAAACTTCAGATTCAGATTCGGACGAATCAAATTGGGACAGTGATCCAAATCAACAAATACAATCGCTGTCCCTGATTCGGGCCAAATCTGAATCTGAATTGAATATGGCCCATTTCGCACACTCCTATTTTCTATGATTCTGTGATTGCCTAAGTTAATCCAAAGGGCTTTATATTTATACTAGCCAACTGCCTGTCAAGAATCACTGGGCTGCTTTCCCTTTCCCCCACTCCACTGCGGAGCTGGGCCTGGCCTCCCCGCCACCGTTTCAGGGCCAGGCCCACCCCCCACAAACTCCCCACTGCTGTTTCCAGGCCCAGCGCACTCCCCCCATACCGTTTTGGGGCCAGGCAGGGACCGGTATGACCCCCTACCTCCCTGATGCCATTTCAGGGCAGGGCCTGCTCCTCCCATCCCCACAACCTGTCCTGCATCGGTCTGGGTCTGCTGCTTCCCAACCCCTGCTGCTGCAGCAGTCCAGCTTCAGCCCCCACTTCAGGCCATCTCCTCCCCTCCTCCCTGCCACCGCGTTGGGGGGAGCAGCGTGGGAGAGAGAGAGAGGGCACGAGGCCAGCACCGCTGGCCCTGCCCCACCCCATCAGCCTCCCCCACCAGCCTCGCTCCCATCCACGCCACCTCCAAGGAGCAAGGGGAGGGGGGGTGTGAGGCCAGCAGAGCTGGCCTCACTCCACCACCCTGTTTCATCCACCCCATTTTCACCGCCTCCAGGAAGCAGGGCAGAGGGGGCAAGGCCAGCGGGGATCCACTGCACCGCCACCTCTTGTCCGAATGCTGTGTATGCACTCTGATTGGTTGTTTCTGCCAGCCAATCAGAGTCAGATAGACTATGGCTTTTATAATATTAGAATACTACCTATGAAGGGGGAGAGGGGAAGACAAAAATAGTCATGGTAAGAACACTTATACATGATAACTTGTGTCAGGCTGTCATGCAAGTGACAAATCCAAGCACAACAGGCAGCATAACAAATCCCTTTTCAAATCTGTCGATATATTAATGGTAGGAGGCTGGATGATGAACAACAATTGGAGGTGTTTTCATTTATGACAGAAAATATGGTAGAAATTGTGTGACAGGACTGACTCCTGAGTGGCTCTAGCACTGTTTGGTGGTCAAACTAGTTATGCCCCACTCCAGTTCTTCAGGGCTAGGGACAGACATTCAAAAAGCCGGAGCCTGAATTGATTCAACCTTTGCAGGTTAGTCTAACCTGCCTAGGCTGAACCGGTTTATACCAGGACAAACATGCTCTCTGGACTGAGGTAATGCAGGCACATGCCTGCAGTTGCTCAGGCCAGGAGCTGGGGGCACTAGAGCCGGCCCTTGGCTGCAGGGAAGCTGTGCTGGGGTTGAGTATGGGCTGAACTGGCCAGAGAGGGGTTTAATTCTTCCCTCTCTATCCCATCGGCAGGGACCAGAGCCAGGTCTGCTGGGCGCTGCTCTCCCCTCTCTGCTGCAGCAGCAGGGCACCATGGCCCCTGAGGCAGAGTGGGGCAGGGAGGAGATTTAGTCTTCCCTCTACCCTTACTGTCAGCTGGGTCTGCCCACCATTGCCACCATGCTCTCTGCCCCGGAATAGGCCCCCTACAACAGAGGGAGGAGGAATAACCCCTGTCCCTGTCCTCTGCCTTCCCAAGGGGCCTTGCCAGCCAGTGTCTAGCTGTGCCCCCGCCCCGCCAATGCAATGGGAGAAGGCAGGAGCTCCTGTCAATGTGGGGAGCGTGAGTCCCTTCCCAGCAGGGGTGCTGTGCTGCAGGGCTGGCAGAGTTGTGAAGGGCTGTGTGCAGCACCACCAGGGTCTGGAGTGGGCCAGAGCCCTGCAAGCCCCCTGCAGCACTGCCATGCGCAGCAGCAGCTCTGTCAGCTCCACAGAGCGGCTCCTGCTGGGAAGGGACTCACACTCCAGGAAGCCATGATGGGTTGCTGCCCATCATGATCACTCACTGCTCAGCACTCAGACTGCCAGGTGGGAGCGGGGCCTGGTGCCCACCACTCAGTTTGTGCTTGGGGCAAGCCCCCTTCTGGCAAGAGGGGGCTTATTCAGCCAATGGCCCTGAGCACAGACTGAGCAGTGGCTGCAACCAGGCTGGGCAGACCCTGCTGCGGTGCTAGCGGCATTTCTGTGCTCAGGGCAAACCCCCTCCCAGCAGAAGGGGGCTTATTTAGCCGCTGGCACTGCAGCAGGATCTGCCCACCACCATGCTATGCCAGCAGCTGAATAAGCCCCCTCCTGCCAGGAGGGGACTGGCCCTGAGCACAGAGCAGCAGCAGCTGGGCTGGGCAGACCTTAATGTGGTGCCAGCAGCCAGCAGCTGAATAAGCCTCCTCCTGCTGGGACGGGGCTTGCCCCAAGCACAGAGAGGCCACTGTCACTGCAGTGGGGTCTACCCAGCCTGGCTGCAGCCACTGCTTGACCTGTGCTCAGGGACAGTGGCTGAATAAACCCTCTTGCCAGGAGGGGGATTGCCCCAAGCACAGACCGAGCGGCGGGGGCCGGGCCCCACCCCCACCTGGCAGTTGGAGCATGGAGCAGCAAGTGGTGAGTAACTATGACAGGCAGCAGCCCATCATGGCTTCCCAGACCACGAGCCCCTTCCCGGTGGGGGCTGCTCTGTGGGGCCGGCAGAGTTGCTGCTGAGTGCGGCATTGCTGCGGGGGGCTTGCAGGACTCTGGCCCACTCTGGACCCCAGTGCTGCCATGTGCAGCCCGCCACAGCTCTGCCAGCCCTGCAGCACAGTGTCCCTGCTGGGAAAGGGCTCATGCTCCCCTACATTATGAAAGGGGCTGCTGGCCCCAACAAAGGCCCTGCCCCTCCTGCTGCAGCAGCAGGGAGGGGGTAAGGCCAGGCAGGGCCCCTGGGGGGCGGGGGGCAGGGAATGTGGCAGTAAGGGTGGGCAGACCCAGCTGCCAATGGTGGGTACAGAGGAAAAGCTCCTCTCTGCTCCCTCTGCCTCAGGGGCCATGGTACCCCACTGCTGCAGCAGCAAGGGGGGGAACACCCAGCAGACCCAGCTCAGGTCCCTGCCGGTGGGACACAGGGGGGAATTAAACCCCTCCCTGGCCAGAGCCCCACCCCTGACTGTCCCTGCTCTGGCTGGGGAGCGGAGGGGCGTGGCCAGCCTGCCTGGGCTGGAGCAGAGAACCCAGCCCAGACAGCATGCCAGGATGCTGGGGGTCTCTGCTTTAATTTAAACCAGCAAGGGGGCTGGGGCAGCCATTGTATAAACAGGTTTGAATCAAATCATTTAAGTCTGATACTACATTGAACAAGGTTTATTTCAAACTGGTTTCAGCCATTTCAAAACTGGTTTATGTGCAGTGACTGTCTGTTCAGTTACAGGTTTAAACCAGTTTCTGGTCACTTAAACCGGTTTGTGTGTAATGTCTGTCCCTAGCCAGAATACCACCCTCTGTTTTTTCTGCCATGCCTTGATGTTCCCTGCACGTTACTTTGGGAGGCTGTCCTAAGAGTCCATGAGCCTAATAAGTCTGTACGCAGCCTAATTCAACTTGCATAGCCAGACAGTCCAGTCCCATGTGCGCCAAGGTACTCAAGTTCACTTTCTCACCTTCTGTGCCTCACTGGCACTTGTGCCTCCTGGGAATTGACTGTGGCCTTAACCATGCCTTAAAGGTCTTGCTCCAATTCCGTTCAACAGTCCCTCTGCCCCTACCTTTCTGAGTCTGTGTTTTCTCCTCTGTAGCAACTTAACTCTGCCTGTAGCACCTGTCCCATCAGGGCCTAGGCCAGTTTGCCTACTCTGGCCTCAGAACTGGGCTTAACTACCTCTGGACTCCATCCCTTCTGGTCACCTGTCTCTAGAGACCTGCCTCTATAAACAGGCCCAGGGGTTTCTACTCAGTTAACAAGCTGTCTTCCTCCAGCTGCTGCCTGTCCAATTCCTCTACAGGCTCCACTTCACTGCTTTGCTGGGGTTCCATCTGTTTCTCCCAGTGAGACAGCTTGCTCACAACTATCCACCTGCAGCCTCCTGTCTCTATGCTCCTATGGCTGCTTGTTAGTCTGGAGTTTTGGCCCTTCTGGGCTATGAAAGGCACCTTGGTTGTTCTCTTGCTCTTCATCCCAATAATAGTTACAGGGTTGGGGATCCCTGTTACAGATGATATAACTGAAACAACCTGAGGTATAGGTTCACTACTAGATGCAGAAGATCAAACTATAAATCATGATGCACAAAAGGTAGAGATGTTCAAATAATATTTCTGTTCTGTATCTGGAAGGATGCAGAAGGATCAATCCATCCCATATGATGTTGTGGATGGAAACAAAAATTTACCATCTGGAGCAAAGGAGGATGTAAGACACAATCTGCTAAAATTAAACATCATCTATTCAATAGGCCCAGATAACTTGCATCCAAGAGTCTTAAAAGAACTAGCTTAGAAGCTCTTTGAACGTCTAAAGTTAGATATAACAAATCCTGGAAAACCCGCTGAAATTTCACAAGACTGGAGGACTACCAACCTAGTTACTATGCCACAGGGAACTGAAGATTAATTAATTTAACACTGATCATAAGTAAAAGAATGGAACAGCTAATTCCAGATTCTATCAGAATCTATTAATAAAATATTTTCTATTAATAAAATATAATTCAGCGCTGTTTCACAGAAAGCACATCTTGTTCAGCACACCTGCTGGCCTTTTTTGGCAAGATTGCAAGACTAGTTGAAGCCAACTGTGTTGTTATAATATACTAGAATTTTTCTGAGACATTTGATCACAGAGTATTTTCATTAATAAAATTTGCATTTTGTGGAGATAAAAGGGTACCCATTAAATAGATTAATTGGTTCACTGACAGACCCCCAAATCTAGTTAGTTATAGTGGGGGAAATCAAACAGAACTGTTTCTTAAGTGGAGGATCACTCGCAAATCAGTTTTAGGTCTAATTGTATTTTATTTTTTAATCAGTGATCTAGATGACGATATGAATGTCTGTGGGAAAAGTTTGCAGGTGACATGTATATCTGTCAGGCAGTACCTAAGGAGAAGGACAAGTTACTGTTTGTAGCAAGTTCCTGTGTCACCCTCCAGCGCCTGGTGCCCTTGGGGTCCAACCCAAATGATGCACTCTCCACCCCCTCCTCCAACCTCTGGTCTGGTCTCTCTCCTGCCAGTCCTTTGATATTCCTGTAAATTTATTGAGAAAGCGGTTCCTGGAGGCCAGGAGTACTCTCTCTGATGCATCCCTCTTCTGACATTGTCCTTGAGTTACTTGGCCCACAC
>NW_017729025.1:144481499-144488382 GCF_001723915.1 Gavialis gangeticus
TAGATGATGATATGAATGTCTGTGGGAAAAGTTTGCAGGTGACATGTATATCTGTCAGGCAGTACCTAAGGAGAAGGACAAGTTACTGTTTGTAGCAAGTTCCTGTGTCACCCTCCAGCGCCTGGTGCCCTTGGGGTCCAACCCAAATGATGCACTCTCCACCCCCTCCTCCAACCTCTGGTCTGGTCTCTCTCCTGCCAGTCCTTTGATATTCCTGTAAATTTATTGAGAAAGCGGTTCCTGGAGGCCAGGAGTACTCTCTCTGATGCATCCCTCTTCTGACATTGTCCTTGAGTTACTTGGCCCACACTTGGTCCTGGGGGTCTCTATGCTTCCCTTGGGGTGTTTCCCCTTTACAGCAACTCCTGTCAGGCCTCAAAACACTTACTGGAGCTTCAGCTAGGGTGGCCATCATAGAGGACAATCTGGCTGTCCTCTGTCCTCTATTGATACAAAACCAGACTCCTTTATGTCCTTTTTTTCTCCTTAAGACAGAGAACAGAGTAGCGGAAAAGCGGAATGTCCTCTGTGATAGCCACCCTAGTTTCAGCCATCCTGCCTTGGCCCCCTTTTTTCAGCCCTGGTCCACTGTCTTGGACCTCAGCCCTAACCCACCTCTTTTGGGCTTGTGCCCAGACCCTGGCCCTCTTGGCCCCAGCCTGGCTCAGTCCCCCTGCCCCTTAGCAGGATCTCTCCCCCCGAGTGCCCCAGGCACCCTGTTATGTGGCCTCCAATCCACCCCTACAGCCAAAACTCAGTCCTCCGGTTAACACCAACCTAACCGGTCCTAACTCAAATATGAACCCCTCCAGGTCTCAGGTCCTCGAGCCCTCCTACTTAGGTAGGCTTGTTTCCACCTGTCTAGGTGCCATTCCTGGACTGGCCTGACTCCAAACTACAATTAGTTCCACTTGGAGTTCCTTGCCCTGTGGCAGCCAGGGTCTGACTTCCCCTTCCACGACCAGAGGCTGGGCTTACATGTCCTAAGCCCAGCCACTTTCTGGTCATGTGTTCCAGTTCTCTGCTCCCAGAGCTCAGGTGCTGGCAATTCCATCAGCAGCAGCCTGGTCTCCTGTGGCCAGTGGGTCAAGTTACACAGGCAGCTCACACTCGCTGCCATTGGCCATTTGGTTCTCTACAACCTGCTTCAGCTACACTCCCTGCTTCATAGTCACAGGGGTAGGGGTTCCCTGTAACACTGTTAAAGCACAAGCTAAAATCAAGGGTGTCAAACATATGGCTCATGGACACATATGATCCAGCCCACGAGTCTCAGATCTGGTGTGTGGAACCAGTCTGGTGTGCCGGCTGGACTGTGTGCCATGGGTGCAGCTCATGACCCAGGGGACAGCATGGGATGTGCACTGCATGCAGAGCCCCACAAGACTGGCCCTGTGCACTGGCTCCAGGGTAGGTCCAGACGAGGCCAGTCTGGCAGGGCATCATATGTAGCGCGCTCCCCCTGCCGTCTCTTTGTGCAGTTCCAGCCCATATGCCGCTTACAACAAGTCCCAGAGTGGAGTCAGAACACACTACCTACAGCATGGGGAGTACACTGCATTTTGGACCTGCTCTACATGCTGGTTCTGGCATGGCCCAATTCAGCCTGCAGACTGGCTCAGTAACATTTACCTGGCCCACAGGGCCAGATGACTTTAACACCCCAATATAAATCATCTGGCTTTAAATAGTCATGAACAATGTGTTTTAAGACAGCCAAATGCAAGAGGATATCAGTAGCAAAATGGAAAGTGGCCAACCATATACCGCAGGCACTGTCTAATGGAGTGGGGGGAGGGGGAGATGGGGAACCCCTCACCCTGGGCTGCTGCTGACTGCTCTCTACCTCATTTTGCCTGCACTTTCTGGCTGCAGAAAGCATCCAAAACAGGCAAGTGTCACAGAATACAAGGCATTCTGAGAATTGTTCTGTAGAGCAGAAAGTTCACTGCTTCTGTGGGGATAACTGACCACAATTTTGGTTGCCAAAACCAAAGTCCATGTCCAGAAGGCAAAAAAATGAAAAGAAATCCCCTCCCCCTTCCTGCCCAGCAGCAGCAAACTCCACTTCCACTTTAGAAAATGATTCCCAAAACACCTTGCACTGGCTGCTATTTGCTGCTGTTCCTGCACCTGCAAGCCAAGAGGTATGGGGGTGGGCAAGGGGCAAGGGTGGGAGAAGCCTGACCAGGGCACATTTCTCCACATTACCCTTCTGGATAATATATTTGAGAACAAAGAATATAGGTCATACCAACAGGATGGAAAATTCTCTCAAAGCTGCATCTCAGAGAAGAATTTAAGAATGATCAGAGATGAGCACCTCAGCATGAGCTCTCAGTACAATGCTGCAGCTAGAAGGGCTAATGTAATCCCTTGGATGTATACAAAGAAGAATATCAAGTAGCATTAGGGAAGTAATCTTGCTAATGCACGTAGAATTAGTAAGGTTGCTACTAAAATAATGACCAGTTCTAGTGTCTACACTTTAAGAAGGATGTGAAAGTAAAATATCCGGAGGCTGAAAGATAAGCCTTATAATGTAAGGTTATGGAGGCCACCTTACTCACATTATTCAGACAGAAAGTTCAGAGGTAACTTTGTAACTATGTATAGCTAATTAAACATGGAAGAGATATCTGAGAGTGGGGAGCTTTTCAATCTTGCTGACCAGGGCACCACAAAATTCAATTTTCAGGAACTGAAGATAGCAAATTCAACCTTGAAATAAGAAACAATTTACCATCAGTGAGGATGATTACACAGTGGAAGGACTTACTGAGAGAGTGCTGGACTTTCCATCTCCTGGGATTTTTAGATGTCTATCTAAAAGATACACTTTAATCCGCTTCCTGACTAGAACCTTCTGCTACTCCCTTTTGGCCAGGGAATCAATTAATTCCCTGTTCATCTCTTCCCTTCGTGGACCAGGATTGCCTGCACTCAATATCTCACACTTGCAATAATAAGATGATACCCATAATAAAATCTCAGGTTTCTAGATTTCAAACAGTTTCTTGAAGGGAAGGAAGGAATTTTCTTGGATACATAATTGACCAGATGTGTTTAGCAGAAGGCAGAGGAAGATGCACCTTCCCTCAAAGTATCAGAGCTGTGCTTTGAGGGCCTCCTCCTTTCTCAAATGTCTGATTCCTGGATCACACTTATCACTAGTTTTGGGTTTAGGAGGAATCCCTTCCCTTCCTCTGCCTGACCAGACTGGGGGAGGGGGGGGGACTTATGCCTTTCTCTACAACATGGCACATGGATCACTGGGGCCATGGATCAAAGCAGTACTTCGGTCTCTCCTGTCATTTGCCCATTATACAGAGTTATTTAGGTTCCTGAGGACTGAAATGCTCTAATTTAACTCAAATAACTGGACTTAAGAATAGGGGTATCTGTGTGAAATATAATGGCTTGAGACATCCAGGAATTGAAACTACATGGCCTAGTGTCTCTCTGGCCTTAAAATCTATTTGAAACTAAGCTCAAACATATGTGTAGGGAGTTACAAATAGATTAACTCTCACAAGTTTATTGGCAAATCAATCAATTTACTCAAGGTCTGTTTTCATTTACACCACTGTAAATCTAGAGCAATTCCAGTCAGGACTTTCAATTTCAGTAATAAAGATTATACCAGATTTACACCAGCACAACTGAGATCAGAATCCATGCCAGTGTTTCCACAGCTTGAGGGAGATCTGAAGACTGTCTCACCAGGAGGCACTACTGTGGATTCATGATACTTATTCTCTATCTGCTTGTGAATGAACACACTGATAGCCAAACATATAACACAAACACAGGCAGTTTAGAAGGTCTTTGTGATTCCAAGGAGCATGTGTTGAGCCATCCCTATGGCACTGCAGTTTGCAGTGGAGGGCCCATAGTAAAGATGATATGTCACCAATAAGTGAACTCTTGGCTAGGGTAACTTGTTTAAAATTAAAACAAAACAACTTCCAGAGCTAAAGACCATCTGTGCTAGTCTTCTTTCTTCTTCCCACTCTCTTTCACCAATAAAATTGCCTAGGCCAGAATGGGGACTGTAAAGTGATCTATTTTACTCATTCTGTCTCCTAGAGATGCTGAGTGGTAAGGGCCAATTTCCCTTCCCTCCTCCCCCTCAAGAAATCCTCACTCCTACTTAGGTACCTAGATGAAGTGTTCTCATTGCCAGAAAGTTCTTGGCACTCAGCAACTCCACTGAGAAATATGGTAGCTGCTGGCTGTTGAGCATTTTGCAAATCTAGTGTATTCATTTAGTTACCTAACCTGATCAGGAACTTTTAAAAAATCTAGTCTTAACTGGTTTAATTCTAAATAGGAGAGATGTTTTTTCTACACTAATTTGTGATGTCTTACTTTATGACATTGCACAGATTTAAAAGATTCTACAAGTTTCTCTACACATGGAAATTACTTCAGACTGTAATAAAGTGTGAGTTAAAAGCAAAATAACTACTTTGGAATAAGAGCATCCACACACAGAGTTGTTCCAGAATAACTCATTTTGGTGGAGATTTAAATAAAAGAAAGTTAAGACATAATGACTTAAATCAATCCTTAAAATACCAATTATGTATCAGAATGACTGGGGACAGACTGTTTTCCCCTGGTCTCTGGGCAGAGAATATCCTTCCTGATGTCTAAAAAATGGTATTTAGAGGTTTGTCTTTGGTAATTGGTTTGTAGGTAAGTAGATACTGCATTAGAACAATGGTGCAGGGCAATGGCAAGGGTTAACTGATTTCAAAAAGACAATTTGTGACAAAGTTTCCTTCAAGATCCACTGTGTGTAATAAGCAGCAAGCAGACACACAAGCTGGGAAATTGAAGACATGTACCACATTATTCTATAACACAGATAACGGACTCTGCAGCATTGGCACCAGGTCACAGTGCCCAACTGCATGGCCCTGGGATTTCTGGCTTTGGGGAACAGACCAAATTAGGAAGCCTGGTAAACAACCAAATTAGGATGTGTGAAATGATGGTTTTGTGAAACAAAGGAACATGCTGACAAGACAGAACATGGATAGTATGATGATCACAGGGAAACCAATCAACGATGCCCAGAGATGAAGAGTCATCAGAGGAGGAAAAGGATACAAAAGGAGGGATATTTCAGAGCAGCAAAGGGTCCCCGAGAGGTGAACCTGAGGCCACCATGGACAGAGGGCACACCACCAGCCTGTCTCACCCACCCCACTGGGGAGGGGTGGGGGGTGGGCCTCGGTCCTTGACCTACAGCCTGCTGACACCTGAGATTCAAGAAAGAATCTCAGGGTGAAGCTTGTGTACTGGCCAGACATACCTTCCCTCTGATAACAGCTCTAGGACTGGTAGATATAGAATTGTTTGCATTATTCTTATATGCTATCACTGTGTATCAAAATTCACCTAGTATTGAACGGAAAGGATGTGGTCGGTCTGAGGGTTTGGGACCATCCAGAACAAGGTATTTGGGTCATAAATCCAGTGCCAACACTTCCCAGGAGTAGACGTTCTTTAAGAGCATAGTTCCACATCTGCTTGAAGGTAAGGGAAGCCATGCAAGTTGGGCAAGTCATGCCTGATCAACCTGATTGCCTTCTATGACGAGATGACTAGCTCTGTGGATGCAGAGAAAGCAGTGGGCAGAATATATACCTTAACTTTAGCAAGATGTTTGATACCGTCCCCCACAGCATTCTTGCAAGTAAGCTGAGGAAGTATGGGCTGGATGAATAGACTATAAGGTAGATAGAAAGCTGGCTGGATTGTCATGCTCAATGGGTAGTAATCAATGGCTCAATGGCTAGTTGGCAGCCAGGATCAAATGGAGTGCCCCTGGGGTCAGTCTTGGGGCAGGTTTTGTTCAATATCTTCATTAACAAACTGGAAGGTGGGATGGATTGCATCTTCAGCAAGTTTGCTGATGACACCAAGCTGGGGGTGTATTAGATACACTGGAGGGTAGGGCTAGGATTCAGAGTGATATAGACAAGTTGGAGGACTGGGCCAAAAGAAATCTCATCTGGTTCAACCAGGACAAGTGTGAAGTCCTGCACTTAGGTCACAAATTCCACCGCGAATGACTCAGGAACTTCTTTACTGTCTGAACCCCCAAGGTTTGGAAGACTGCCACCGGAGGCGGTTCAAGCACCCACTTTAAACGTCTTCAAGACACATTTGGATGCTTGTTTTGCTGGGATCCTATTATCCTTGCTGACTTCCTACCCATGGGGCAGGGGGCTGGACTTGATGATCCTCTGGGGTCTCTTCCAGCCCAAATGTCTATGAGATCTATGAAGAATCCCATGTTTGGGGGCTGACTGGCTGGTCAGCAGCTGTACAGAAAAGGACCTGAGGGTTACAGTGGACAATAATCTGGATACGAGTCAGCAGTGTGCTCTTGTTGCCAGGAAGCCTAGCAGCATACTGGGCTGCATTAGTAGAAGTGTTGCCAGCAGATTGAGAGAAGTAATTATTCTGCTCTATTCTGCACTGGTGAGGCCACATCTGGAGTACTGTGTGCAGTTTTGGGCCCCCTACTACAGAAAGGATGTGGACAAGTTGGAGAGAGTCTAGTGAAGAGCAATGAAAATGATTTGGGGGCTGGGGCACATGACTTATGAGGAGAGGCTAAGGGAACTGTATTTAGTCTGAAGAAGAGAAGACTGACGGGGAATTTGATAGCAGCTTTCAACTAACTAAAGCATGGTTCCAAATAGGATGGAGCTAGACTATTCTCAGTGGTGACAGATGACAGAACAAGGAGCAATGGTCTCAAGTTGCAACAAGGAAGGTTTAGGTTGGATATTAGGAAAAACTCTCTCACTAGGAGGGTGGTGAAGCACTGGAACAGGTTACCTAGAGAGGTGGGAGAGGTGGT
>NW_017729025.1:144488394-144508996 GCF_001723915.1 Gavialis gangeticus
CAAGTTACCTAGAGAGGTGGGAGAGGTGGTAACCTCTACCCTTGGAGGTTCTTAAGGCCTGGCTTGACAAAGCCCTGGCTGGAATGACCTAGCTGAGGATGCTCCTGCTTTGAGCAGGGGGTGTACTTACATGACCTCCTTAGGTCCCTTCCAACCCTAATTTTCTATGATTCTATTATTCTAAGTGCTGCAAGCTATATTATCCCACCAGCCCTGGGTGAGTTTGCATGAAAGTTAAATGAACCTCTGCTTCACAGAAATTGACCTTAGAGGGACTTACAATAACCAGTACAACAGCCATGCTGAGAAAGCACTGTGAGAGTGCTAGAAGTTCCAAAGCCAATGAGAAGACACAGGCACTCCATACAAATAAACCCTGATCTTCAATATTCTTCCAGTGGTCAAGATAGATCAGAGGTATCAATCAGCATATTCCATAGCTATGACAGAGATGAAGCAAAGATCTAGCTATCAAAGGACTTATAAGAGGGGCTATAAGAGCACCTCAGCAGACTTTTTCATTTCCCATCTCCTCCCTTTCAGAGGGTTTTCTGTTGAAGGAAGGAATCCAGCCCCCCCCGCAAAATATACTAGAAAGCTATTCTCAGTTAAACTAGTACATATCTAGAATAACTTCTCTGTATCCAGGGGAGCTGCATTAGATTTCCACCAGAAGCTGAGACCAGAATTTGATCTGTTGCTAAGGCCCAAGCAATAATTTCTTGTTTAATTCATGCTATACTCAACTGGCACTAAATTGACTTACCAAGTAGTCAGTCATTAAACTGTAGCTCCGGGATTTCCCAGCTGAATCATCAAATACTACAGCCCTCACCTAAAGCCTGGAAAAAGGGGGAAGAGGAGGGGAGAGAAAAAACGACAACACGCACACTCTTTAGCAAAGATGAAAAGAAGCCATAAAGTATAACAGTCTCTCATATTATCTGAATCAAAATTTCTTTGTAGAGTAACAAAAGGGAAAAACGAAAAGCAAAACCGGAAACCAATTTGCAAATTGCCATTAAGTTTCCAGCAGGCTAATCCAACAAGGAGCCTATTGCACCCCAGAGATCCTTTAATTAAGAGTGTCACATTTGCAATGGGGTAGTTGAGGTTGTGTCCGCATTTCCATTATAAATCCCTAATTATAATTCAGCAAAACAATTAATTACCTGTTGAAACATGATATATAGGATAGAGGATTGCAGTCCAAAGGGCAAGGTCTTTATGAGTTACACCCACCCCTCCCCCAACCTTTTTTTTTTTTTGTACAAAATGGTTGAAATCATTGTCACTTATATTTTGTGTTTTATTCATTTGAGGATAACCAAAAGCCAAAGGAACCTCTCAACTTTTTGAATACATAACATACACAGAGTTGGCAAGCATCTAGGGCATGGGTGGGCAATTGTTTGGGCCCGGGGCCACATAGGGAGTTTTGATGAATTGTCACAGGCAGGTCAACACTCCGCTCTGCCCCACCCCAACAACCTCACTAAAACTCCCTATGTGGGATGGGACCAAGGGCAGGAGCGCAGCAATGTTCAGAAGTGAGGTGGATGGGCAAGGCCAGGGTCATGGAGCAGCCCCTGCCCTGTGGGAGGTGTATGGGGCATGTGTGATGGAGGGTTGCCTTGGCAGTAGGTCCTGGGAGCTGGCCAGGAGTGAAGGGAAGGAGGAGGGGGAAGGGGGCACATGAGCAGAGCTTGCCAAGGCAGTGCGGTCTATCTGGTTTGGTGCGGTGCTCCCTCAGCTGCTAGCACCTACAATGAGAATTGAGTCTACTCATTACACGGTAGTTTTTGAACTGGACTAAGAGTAAACAGTAACTATCTAAATATATAAATGCATCAAGCATTCTACCTTGTGTTGATGTTGGGTGCTGGCTGGACAGGACTTCAAATTATTTTTCCACAGAACACAGATGAAGTGTACAGACCCAGTCCTGTTCTGTGAAGTCAGTGGCAGTTTCACTATAGGTCTTCTTTAAAGGGAAATGGTTGCCCAGTGGTCAGGATACTAACCTTACCTCTAACAGATCTTCAGTTCCAACTAAAAATATGTGTTCTGTTTTCTACTCTATCACAGGCCTCCTTGTAAAAGTCATCCTTACACAGGCATCCTTACACAAGTTGCAACAAGTGCTTCTATTCTATAAAGATAGGGATGGCACGTTTCTGTACAAGAGTATCTGATGAAGTAAGCTGCTGCTTACAAACACTTATATATTTCTGATTTAGTCCAAAAAGCATAAATCAACCCTGACTTCTGCCTGACAGACTAACACAGCTAACTACCTCTCCCCAGTTTCTGTGTTTCAGAGGTAGAGAAAAAAATGAAAGATTACTGTACTAAAGTGCTAATAATGACCATAAAGAGATTAAAATGGACTGGGGACTAATTAGACCCAGGCTTGAAGAACCAATTCATTCAAAACATTTGAATCCCTCACATCAGTAACTAAAGACTCCCTTCTTTCTAGAGTGGGAATAATTGACTGGAAACTATGTTAAAATCCATCTCTGCTGCCTTTCTCTTTTTTGATTCATCATACACTTAGGCTGTGGTTAGACTGACTCAATACTTTATTTGTATAACCATCTTTCTACAAATAGACCTCCTGATACTGACTAACTTCATAAACTGCATAAGCTGATTTTAAGGATTACCTTGATCAGGAAAGCAAACTAAAGTCTGTTAAGTCCTCCCCATTATTTGCAACCAAGTGGGCCAAGTTCTGCCACCCCTGCTCATGGTAAAGGGTATACTCCCCTGCTCAGGGAGAGAATTACAGGATAAGGAGCTACTTGACAGGAACAAGGATGGCAGAATTGGATCCCCTAATATGACTAACACAGTACCTAAAAATACCGGCATATTGCTATTGCATCCAGATAATATATTCCTGTCAGAGCTTTAAAAATCAACAGAATCACCAGAAACAAAGAGAGAAGATTGCAATACCTTTTTTTGGCACAAGTTGAAATCATGTCACAACAGAACAACTGGGCATTTGGTACATTGGATCAAGTACATCACATATATGCCCTTGTGGCAACTACATGGACACAACTAAAGAGCAATTAAATGAGAGAATGAACTCTCACATAAAAAAAAAGTTAAAGAACAGAGACAGTCATCATTAGGAGCACATTTCTCTCAGAACAACCACTCCATCTCTGACCTCATTATCCTTGAACCCAAGGGAAATAAATCTACCTAATCTACTTTAAAAGGTGAACATGGGAACAAAAATTTATAAGTTGGGTGGACACTAAGAAACAAGGACTAAAAACTGATACTGCATTTATGGCCTATTATAATTTATCCAACTTCTGATTACTTTCCACACACAGAAGGTGAGAATGACCCTCCACTTTTGATAGGCCTTCATCTCCTAGGACTCAGCTGCTTTTCTTCTGCTACACCTAAGAATTTCTCTCAGCCATTCCAATATGCTGTGCTTAACTTGTTGTGCCTAGCTACCTATAATCAGAGTCTTGAGGAAGAATGTCTTACATTTGAAAGCATGTCGAATTTTATCCTAACTACACAGTTGGTCCAAGAAAAGATATCACCCTAAGAAATCTTTGCCTCTTGCATAATTTCTGGACCATCATAGCTACAGCAGTACTCTTACACTACCATAGTATTAGTATAAATGGCCCAAAATGACATTAACAAGATTTACTGTAGGATGGAGATGTCTGATTAGTTCAGAACTAGATACCTGATTGTTTCATTGCTCTCAACTTTACTGAATGTAACATTTGCACTGTTCTGAGACTTGTTGGAAAAGTGTCAAAACATCTTGTTGGCATGAAGGAGCAATATCTTAAAAATTACCAAGATGAAGAAAAAATGCTTTCTATCAGGTTTGTCATACATACAGCCTGAGGGCTGGATTTGGCCTGCTCAGTCACCAGATGTAGGGGTGAACCTACAAAGCA
This sequence comes from Gavialis gangeticus, assembly GCF_001723915.1. Taxonomy (NCBI): domain Eukaryota; kingdom Metazoa; phylum Chordata; order Crocodylia; family Gavialidae; genus Gavialis; species Gavialis gangeticus. Next base: position 144,492,345 of record NW_017729025.1, read on the forward strand.
TGTCCCGCCACAGAATTCAGGGCCCTTGGACCCTGATGGACATGGTCCTTGGCAGCAGAAGGGGCAAGCAAGAGCTGTGCAGATTACAGTCTTTGCTTCAACTGAGGCTGCTTAGTAGGGCTGTATGAAACAGCACTGTTTCATTTTGACTTCCATTTCGACATTTTGAAGGGACAGTGTTTTGTTTTGCTGTTTCGAAGCACTTTTCTGTTTCACTTTGTTGAAACTGTTTTACTGTTTCGACACATTTTGCCCATAGGCTATAATAGGTCATCGTGAAAATGCCTAACTTTGTCATTTCTAGTCTGATTTGGATGCAAATTACAGGGATGGTAGCCCCTTCTGAGGGCATGAAGCCTGTCAAGTTTCAAGAAGATAGGTACAGGGTTTTTTGTAAAACTGTGCCTCAAACTGTTCAAAGCAAAACTAGTATCACTTGCTGGTAGTGCCAGCCTGCTGTCATCCTGCGTGCAGATCGGAGAGCCACGCCCCTGGGATGAGTCTAGCACAGCCCTGCAGCCCTCCCAGGGGGCATAGACCCCTGGATCTGTGTGCGGGATGACAGCAGGCTGCCGCTGCCAGCTGTGGCCAGCGCCAGCACTAGGTTCTTCCCGGCGCTCAGCGTGGGCTGCACTGGGCAGACTTGGGTGCTGGTGCCAGCCCCAGCTGGCAGCGGCAGCACGCTGTCATCCACATGCTCTGCAGCTGGTGAGTGCAGAGCTTTAAAAAAAGAAAAGAAAAAAGCCTCGCGCTCACTAGCTCTGGCAACGGCAATTGGGGCCTCTGGGCACTCGTGGCAGAGCCCCCCCATGAAGCGTGGGGCAGCAGAGATAGCTCCCCCCCGGCACCTGCATGGCAGTTGCACCATCACACGGGTGCAGCACGGCTCGACAGGGCACTGTGCACTGTCCTGGAGCTGGGGCAGCTCCACCTGTTAGCTGGAGCTCCCAGTTCGATTCCCCAGCTCTCTGATCATTCCCTCAGCTTTTCCTGGGGGGTGCTGACCCTGGATCTGTGTGCTGGGTTTCAGCAGGCTGCTGCTGCTGGCAGGAGAAATAGCCCAGAGCCACTGCCATCCTCAGTTGGCAGCGGCAGCCTGCTTTCATTCTGCACCATCCAGGGACCCACACCGCCCAGGAACAGCTGGGGAAAGCGATCAGAGAGCTGAGGAAAAGATCAGGGAGCTGGAGAATCTAACTGGGAACTGAACATTCCCCCAGCTCCCGGATCAATTCCCTACCCCCTGGCTCGATTCCCAGGGGGCATGGGCTCCCAGATATGCATGCTAGGTTTCAGCAGGCTGCCTCTGCAGGCTGGGGCCAGCAGCAGCACCTCAGTCTTCCCAGCGCTTGGTGTGGGATGCACCAAGTGGCTGCCACGGGCCCCAGCCTGCAACGCTGCATGCAGATCGGGGGCCCGTGCCCCCTGGAAGAGCAGTGGAAATGATCAGAGAGCTGGAGGAAGTAATCAGAGTGCTGTGGAATCAAACTGGGAGCTAGATGTCAACATCAGAGCAGTCCTTCCCCCCTCTTAGTTTCTTTTTAGCTGCAAGCAAGCCTGGCTTTGAAACCCGAAACCTTTTGAAACCTTTCAAGTGCCCTCATTTTGTTTCAAAGCCTTTCATTTCATTTCAATTTCACTGTTTTGGGCTCAAAACACATTGAAACAGCTTCCAAATGAAACCCCTGTTGAAATTTCACACAGCCCTACTGCTTAGCTTCAGTGGTGTTGCTAGACACCACTCCTCCCATTGCAGTTGCTGGACCCCTACCACCATACCTACAGGTCCAGCTCAGTAGGAGTCCAGATCTGACCCAGGGCCCCAGATGAGTTTGAAACCTCTGCTTTACATCATATGAAAAGCAGCACTGAATCTAGAGTTTGTGAGATATCACTTTCAAAAGCCATGTAGCAACTGAAGTGAGAAAGAAAGTGAGATGGCAAACATGACCAGGAGTAGTTATATATGTCTCTCAAGCAACAGGCTACCTAACTTGCAGTATCATCGAGGCACCAGGCCTTGCAATGGTCCCAAATGCCTTCTGTGCCCCATCATCAACAAAGGACGCGTCATTACTGAGCCAAATAACATGGATCATAACATCCAAGTTTCATTCTCTTGCAACAGCATCAACATCATATATGCCATCACCTGCTTACAGTACCCGTCTGTTACCTACACTGGACAAACTGGTTGATCCCTATATCATAGAATGAATGAACACCACTCTAACATCAGCTATGAAAAGACATGCGTGCCTGTGGCAGGACATTTTAACTTCCCTGGACACTCCATTTCTGGCCTAAGGATGGCTGTTCTCAGACAGCAAACTTTTAAAAACAGATTTGACCAGGAAACTGTGAAACAAGAAATCATCCACAGACACAGCTAACTAAGTCTCTCTCCAGATGATTTACTCATTCACCCAGACACCAAAGATTTGTTTTCACAGTAAATGTTAGGGGGCATATACTTTTGCTATCAAACAACTGTAGATGCCTCCCCAAAAGCTAGGCTGATGGGTAAAAAGCTTAAGATTCTGTCTGCTAAAGAGCAGCAGTTCTACTCTGTGTATATCAAAACTATGCCTCAGCAGAAGGCAGCTTACTGCTGGCCAGATTTAGGGGAGGTTGTAAGAATAATTTGTTGGAGATATTGCTGATGCAGAAAAAGCACAGGAACATTTGGCTGTTTTGCTAAAACAATGTGGTCAAATATAAAAAAAGAAAAAAAAAAAGGGTAATTTGGAGCAGGCCCATGCACTTATTTCTGGAACTCCCCCTCCCCCTTCCCAATTAGGCTATCCATAAAAAGCCCCGAATTATTTGGGTGCACATTGACATCTGCATGTTACATCTTACACATCTCTGCTTTACCTTAATGGGTAAGTAAGCTCTCATGAGGTTCTGAACTGCTTTCCATTTATTGCCTCCTCTTCACTGAATGACTGTCTACTTGCTGGTACAATCAGTTGCCATTAATTTTATGCAATGTGTAGCTGTTTGGTGAGCTTCTTGCTGTGGCTGTGGTCTGTCTACCCTGTAAGCTGGGTCCCATGAACATACCAGTGTTGCGTGTAAACATTGTCTCTTCCTTACCACAGACAACTACCCTGACAGAGACCATGAGTGGATCCATGATTTTAAAAGACAGGGTGTGGGAGCAGCAACCACACTGCAGGGATAGTTGCAAACCTACTCCCAGCTTCCCTACCACTGCCACAGGAGCAGCAGCTGGGGACTTTAAGACCCTAATCACATAAGAATTTCCCACCATCACTCCAGTCTTGGCACCCCCTCCCTTCCCCTCTATGCTCAATAACATCCCCACTTCCCTCCCATTCACCCCCTCCACCACTGGCTGCTGCAGCTGTATCCAGCTGCCCCAGAGGCAGGTGGAACTCCATAGCTGCTCCTGCCTCACTCTGTCTGGGCTGCACAGGGACTTGGGCTCACTTGGAGACTGTGGCAGCAGGAAGCAGGTTCCCTCTACCTGAGCCTGCCCCTGGGCTGATGAGGAATACCTGGGGAGATCAGAGAGGGAGAAGGAAGCTGTCTGGCTGCAGCAGGGCAGGAGCAGCTCAGTTCTCCCCACCCCATGGCATCGAAGGACAGTGGTAATGGCAGGTGGCAGAGGAAGTGGGAATGGGAAGGAGGGGAGGGGACATGCTGCTGAGCATGGAGGGGAAGTGGCAGGAATACCAACCTGATTTTAAAAAATGTTTCTCATTGCTACTTCCACAGCAAGCCTTATACTTTGCAACGTACAGCTAGTGGAGATGTGGCTTGGGCTGGAGGGAGGGAGGGGAAGAAAGAAATGGAAGGGATGAGAGTGACAGGTGGATAAGTAGAGCTATTTAATAAGTAGAGCTAGCTAATAAGTGAAGCCAGAAGAGCTTGAAGACAGAGTCAAGAAATGTTAGATACAACGTTCATTAAAAAGAAGAAATGGATGTGCAGGCAAACACACACAATGTATTTGTATTGCTATATGGAGCCTTGGTTATCATCAAGCTTGATTCTGGTCCTTAGCTCCACTAAGCATCTAAAGACCTCTAAGTTACCTGCTCCCCCATGAGAGACTCCAACAGGCATTGCCACTTTATATTATGCTTTACAAATCCCAGACCACTACATTGAGACAGGACTCACACATTCAGTTTCTCCAAGTTATATTAAGAGTCCAGGTCAGACCACAGCTCAGCCAAGGCCAGAGATCTATCTAACAGGACATACCTATATTTGGAAAAAGGCAATTTCTTCCTAGCTTATAAGTACATTAGTGACTGTTTCACCAGTGTGAAAAGGAACCACTGCTAAGCTGCAGCCCATTTCAGACCTTTGTCATTGGATGCAATTTTATTTTTCAAATACAAAAACTCATAAGTAACATTAAAGCAACTTCCCCTGACTAGCACGGGCTATAGTCCACAGAAATTACTTACCCTACCAAACTTGCCATACTTTATGTACTATTAACCCCCAGGTCTCTGCCTTTCTCTGATCACAGGTTACTCTAATGGCTCATCAGGGTTGTAGTAGCCTGTTTCTCATTACATGACTTTTACATTTACTGCCTTTCAAGTCCCAGCCCCCTTTAAGGGCCAGCTCACCCAGGCACAAGGGATATGCAATTCCTGTGTTTTGGTGCCAATACAATGTTAATAAACCAAAGAAAAACAAATAGTTTTAAGCCTTTTTAAAAACATTTTGCAGGCAATCTGGTCTGAGTGGTATAGTTATGATTGACAGCCAAGTAAAAGAAGGCCTCCATTTATTGTCAGAACAGGTAACAGCACAAGTTTCCCCATATTCCCTCCCCGAACATGCCCCGAGCATGGTTTTAAAAAGGAACTGCTTCTAGAGATGAGAGGTTAGTTTATTCTAAGGTCATTTAGCTCTTGGCTTTCTCTGCTGAGATTGTTGCCAATTGTAATGCTATTTTTTGCAATGTTACCAGTGGAGAATGGGATTGAAAGTACCCATAATTTATTACACGGCAAATTTTGGACACTACCTTTCTAAACTGGACATATACCAGCAGCATACAAGTAAAATGTGCTGTAACTCATTACTAGTTCCCTGCTAGCTAGCCTTTGATTAGAACTGTACAGCATGTTCAGGACTTGAAAGAAATGAAGCATGAGAATATATTACAGTGCGTATGACTAGGAGGAATAAATAGTACAAGTTATGTTGGAGGGTATTAATTACTTAGACATAGAGAATTGTTACACACTTTGGTAATTATTTGACCTTGAGGATACCATACTTATTTTTGTAGAATCTGAAGACTGGCTGGTTTAATATGAAAGAGACTGTCAAAAGTACAAATGTTATATGGACGCTGACATTTTAGCAAAACGCAGAGCATGCATAGTGCTGTATTACAACTTTACTGAAGAAAAATTTCTCTCTATAATTCAAGGCAAAATTTAAGTCAATTTAATTTTTAATACAGACTATCTATTCTGAATGGGCACTGAAAAACAGGATGCAGTCACTAGCAAAATAAACTAAAGCTAACATGACTGTATTTTTTTAAAATCACAGCTATAAGCAAAATCCCAACAGCTTCCCCAGAACAAGAAGTCATGTCCACATTTTCACAGAAACAATCTTGTCTGTGTTTGAGTCTCTTCTTGTAAACATCTGCACACTGATTTAAAGAGGGACCAAAACAAGCCACTTAGTCAAAGTATTCTCTGTCTCTTGGTCTCCTTCTCAGTTTAAAGAAACAGACTCACTGGTCAGTGTAGTCAAATGGTGGCAGTGATTCCTACTGACAACAAAAAGGCTCATCTTCTACAGGAGACAGAGAATCCCTAGCCCCAGGCAAGCAAAGTGCACTGTTACTGAAACAGAAAATGATGGCACAGATGCTATTATAACACTGAATGAGGGATGCTACTGGAAAGAAAACAAACTGACCTGGCAATATTCAACAAGTCAAGGCTAGTGAAGATGTACAGCAGAGAGGGAACAAAACCTTGTTTTCATTATAAACCAGGCTGGCAAATCCATCAGGAAAACTGCCTAGTTAAGATACAAAATTGATTCACTTTACCAGAATAACTGGATTCTACTGGAGGAAATATGGATTATATTTTGCTCGCCTCCAAAATTAACACAAGTTGAAATGAAACTAAATGAAAACCCCAATAATCAAATAGATGCGTAGAATTTTATGAGACTCCAGTAAGACTGGAAACAGCATTTTGTATTCAAGGCTAAGTCCAGTGGTAACAAACATTTCTAACGTAACAAATTCCGATCTGCAGGGGCTGATGCAGGATGCATGGAAATGCATGACTGTCCACACCATCAAAAGACTGTGCCAGGGGGTACTACAATATATCATGGTATGTCCATGCCACCTGCTAGATCCACTTGGGATATAGCATGTGGCATGGACATTATTAGCATGGGCCCACATTCTCTAAGCTCTCTGCATCTTCCATGTATGATTGTGCTAAAATACCTCTGCTTTGTCTATTTCAGTGCATAGTACACACTGAGCGTCCTAGAAGGTTTCACTCTGGCACTCCCTAGCATGGTCCTCTGGTGGTGCAGACAGGACCTAGGGATTCTGGCTTTTCCGGAGTGTCCCCCAGTTGTGCAAGTGTGCAAACAAGGGTATGTCTGCTGGCTCCACTTTCAGACTCAGCTGCTACTAATGGGGCTCTGCGTAGGTACAAGGGTATGTCTGCAGATATTGTGTTGGAATAACTCAAGTAATTAGCCTGCATTTTGACCTGATGTAAAGGGCCAGTGACAGTTATAGTTACAAAATCTCACAAGCTGTCAGGGCTAGGAAGCAAAAGGCTTGCATGGTAGGATACCTGGCTATCCGAGTTTTTGAATGACATAAAACAATTTTGTTTAGTCCTTGATGTTTGTTAATTCATTATACCTTTTTTTTTTTGAATAGGCACATCATTGGGTTTCTTCCTTCCACCATCACTATGTGCAGTTCTGATCAGATGTTGTTGTCTTAAGAACTGTTAGGACTGTGGTCAGTGCTTAGCTAGCTGTAGCTGAGTGTTTGGAATCTTAGCTTTCAAATAGAAGACCTGAACCAAAGACTGCTGTAATCAACAGAACCATTTCCATTTACTTCAATGGACTTGGGACTGAACCCATAAGGAATCTCTCTAAATAAAGGACTGTGCAACAATGGTGGCTGCAAAAATCACCTTGGAATTGAAGTACTCCCAATAGCACCAGCTAGAATCAGGGACAGTATATAATGGATTGTATTTGGCTCCTCTGGAAACATTTGGCATCTCAAACAGAAAAGAAACAAGGAACTGCATTCCAGGAACCTGTACAGAGGGAATTCACCAGTAAAGCGTATCATGTTACTGTTCTAGAGAAGAGATAGTGGCCTTCCTGAAAAGCCTGGTGTCCTACTTCTCTAAGAAACTAGACTTAGAAGGCTCTCCTACAGAGAGAAGAAAAGTCTAACCTCTGGGGTCTTTGAGAGGTTCATGTCTCTAAAAGTTTCCAGGTGCTGTATATAATTTCCTCTTTGCTTGCTGGATTGGCTCTAGGATCATGACCAAAAAGTTGCTAAAAGTGTAAGACACTCTTAAAGCTAAGGGCCTGTTTGCTCACTGTAGGTGCAACTACACATGCAATTAACAAAAAGCAATAAAATCCATAGCATTTTGAGCTGAACTAAACTACTCCTGGGCACAGCGTCTACACGTGCAACTGGGACAGCAGCAAGTTGAGCTAGGGTAGAGAAGGCCCAAGCTGGCAGGGAACACAGGAAGGGTCAGTCCCAAGCTCCAGATGGCAGTGTCAGGCAACAGAGGGGCTGGCTGGAGAATGAGAGTGCTGAAAGTTCACAGCCATGTAGCTAGGCAGCAGGCAGAAGTCTGGCCCCAGGCTGACTGGGCACAATTTATGCCCATGGTCAGCGCCTACACGTGTTTAATTGCAGCAAATTACCCTCGTGTAAAATAGTACTGTCCCTGACAATACTAAATTACTGCAGCATTAATTAGCTTACTGCAGCCTAATACCATCACATGTAGATGATGGGTGTGCCTACATGTTCATTAATGTGCTGTAATTATGGCACATTAAGCATAGTACCTGTAATCACACAGATACTAACTTAATGCACTGTAATCAGTGTGACTGCACATTAGCACAGATGCACGCTTTTTAAGTGATGTTAATGCACTGTAGACTAATTCTACTGCGCATTAGCATAGCTTTTTCATGCCACGCTTGTGTACAGGAGAATAGTCCACTGCACTGTTAGCATTTAATGTGGATGTTCCCAGTGGTGCTTTGCTCTGCAGCTAATTAGTGTACTCCACAGTAAAGCACATGTGTAGACATGGCCTGTGCAAGTTAGATGAGTTTCTCTCAGTTTGGGGCATGAATGTCGCTCTCTTGGGAGAACAGAAGTAACAGAGTTACAAGCACATAAGAGTCCATACCAGAATGTGTACTTGCACTTCAGGGGAGGCTACAGGACTAGCAGAGCCTGTTCCTGAGAGTTTGTAGGCCCAGATTAAGGATGTAGGTTAGCACAGGAAGGAACAATGAGGAAAAATAGGACTTATATAAGGTAAACTACTTGTCTATTCTGAAAAGGCCAAGAATTAGGTCAAATGGGTGGGAAGGAGAGGAGGAAAACTTAATACAAAGGGGAGGACTTCATCGGGTCATCTAGTCCAGGCCCCTGCTCAAGGCAGCATCATCCCTGACTAAACCATCCCAACCAAGTGTGGTCTAACCTCCTCTTGAAAATATAGATGGCAACAAAGGAAGTAAAACAAACAAACAAACGAAAACCTATCACACATGAAATCGAAAGGTAAACTACATCTGTATAAGAGTGAGTCAATTCTCATTGAGTTATTACTAAATTATTTGTTAGGTGTAGAATATTGCTAGACAGAGAAAAGTAGAATGCTGTAATTGTATAAGGAATTAATTGGGTGTTGTTAATTAAAATACAATTTATTTACTATTTATTTCTCTTGAATTTGACTCGTCTTTAAGTGAATGTTTTGGTACAGTTCTGGGCTTCTCTTTCACACACCCCATGAAAACATCTCTATTAAAAGATTTAAAGAAACTTTGGGGAGGAGAAGAAATTGTTGAAGTCTAGAAGATGCCAGAATAAGAGAGAGGGCAGGTATTTCAAGGGAACAAAATGGTATTTGTGAACCCTTTAGATGAGATGGTAAGGCTCTTCATGCAGGAGAAGGCAGCAGCTTGTTTCCTGCTTGCTTTGGTATTTTGTTTGGCAGAAAAGCCACACTACTAACAGACTATTAACACGGTTAATGAGCCTGGCTACCTAGAGAACAAAATACAAACTTTAGATGGCTGGATTGGCATGAAAGGAAACTGAGGCACCTGCACACCTGGTGTCAGAGACAAATAATTGCATCAGACAACAGAAGGGCTTCTTCATATATCTAACTTGCTTGGGGCTACTTTAGGGGGAAGAAGATGAAAAAAAGTTAATTTACATGTTACATATTAAGAGTAAGCAAGTACAGGTTAGGTAACTACAGCTGAACCTACAAAATGTATGCATGTATGTATATGCCCTTAGCAATGTGCATACACCATTAGCAAAAATGAGAGTGATCATGGGTATAAACATAAGACAGAATAGCACCTTTGAACAATGTACTTAATATTTTCTGGAGATAGTATGTTTAAATAAAAAACCTGATTTTTAAAAATTGAATGTATAATCAAAGCTAGAAAGTTCCTGTCCTGTCATTTAAAAACAAAACCAACAAATTTTTGAACCCACAAATTCACTATTGGATGTCTTGTTAAATGTCTCTCCTTTTTTTCTGACCACTATTAAAGAACAGAACAATAAAGACTGCTTGAATCCGTCAGTCATTACAAAACACTCTATTTTTAACCAGCTCCATTGAAAAATAATTTCACATCGTTCTGCACTTCCTTGCAGTCTCCTCCTGGTTGCTTTTCCACTGGTGCCCATCCCTGCTTGAATTTCCACTTCATCACCATTTACTTAAAACTAATTTATGCTCTCGCTGACTTAAGTCTGGTTCCCGTAAAGTAATAAGTGCAACCCACCATCTGTTGGCAGGATCTAATGACATGGTAATCTCCATTACATTTACACTACCTTTGAGTCTGAGCCCCTGAAGTCAAAGAGGGTGGACATCCTAGACAAGAAGAAAATGCCAGCTTCTGATCTGTAGACCTAAGTTAGCCAACTTCAGTCAAATACAATTTGTTATGGGGCCAATCTCCTCACCCGACCCAATAATTTGACAAGATGTATTATTTATACCTGTGCAAGGTTTGACAATTTGACTGAACATGTATATAAAAATACAAGGCAGTGAAGATTTGGGCTATAAGCTTCTTGTATCACTTTACAGAAGTAAATATAAACTGCTACCAAAATATGCATGTTTTGATGGTCCTTGTGATTACCTGTATTCTCTAGCTGTTTTGGGTCTCTTTGGCCAATTCAGACACATCTGTGTGGGGGGAGGGTAATTCTGACTAAGAACTTGTCTACCTAGGAAAATTTACTGACGTAATTCTCTGGTGACTTATAAATAGAAATGTGCTTTGCAAGGTTGCTTTCTGTACATACTCCTTGTTATGGCCCTAGTTAGCAAATATACCTAATAACAAAGGTGACAGGACCTGGAAAACTGAGCTGTGATTCTTCCACTTGTGAAGATGATTGAATCAAGCCCATTAGCTTTGTACTTTCCATGACAAGATCTACAAAAACTTAATCATTTTCCCCCTTAATACAAATAATTGGATGTTTGCCCTTGGTGGGAGGGAAGAGGTGGAAAAAGGTAGAACAGGTTTGTATTCTGTATTTATCATCATGAGTTAGAAGCATATAGCATCCTGCAGCTACAGTATTCATTTTCCTTGCATAGACTCCTGATCCTGCCAACTGCTCCTTCTTGATGGGACTCTTCACAGAGCCCCACTGGTAACAGAAATCTGTACAAGTGCACAGCCCATCTACATGGAACAGCCTGCCAGATTAGGGCCATAACTACCAATTTCTTTCCTGACCTTGGGTTCGTGCAATTTCCTCTTCAACTGTTGTTGCAAGTGGACTGAAGCTTCATAAAACTTCTGTAGAGGAGGAGGTTTTTCTCCCTTTGAAACAAACACCCATTTCAACACATAGTAGTCAACTGGGAATTAATGTTTCTTAGTTCTGCAGCTGATACTGTACATTAAAAATAAATGGTCTGAGATAATGGTGCCTATTCTCATCTCAAGCATGCTAGTGTAAAAGGAGAGTTGTTTCACTGATATTTTTAAGTGAGTCAGTGTAAATGTACATATGTAGAAACTAAATCAGCATGTGGCCCCTTAAAGTCAACTTATTCTGTGTTTATATTAGTTTTAATTTAACAGAAGGCCACAGGTTTACATAGTTGTTGAGGACAGAACCTGGCCCTCTCTCTGATTTCTTAAATTTCATGACTTTTAAAAGAAGTCAAGAGAATCTTCTCATCCCAAAACATCCTGTTTTAGACTATAATGTTGCCTCATGCTCTCACTCTGTGCCAGAAATGCAAAGCCTCTGTTCTCTATCCTCCCCTTTAGGAAGGAGCCTTAGCTTGCACCAAACTGTCAGCTTCAGAATTGTGAATGCTACTTAGTACTTCAGTAAAGTTTTATCTATTAACATCCAGATTCAGAGTTGTATTGCTAGTCTAGTGACAGAAATTATACCACTTGCTTAGTCTAAACCAGGAGTCAACACATTTTCACTAACAGCAGGCTGAATTAACACAGCAGGTGACAAAGGTGGCCAACTGGCAGCAGCCACTAGATGGAACAACCTCTTGCAAACGTGCTTGGCAGACTGAATAAAATCTTTTTGAGAGCTAGAATGCACCAGCAGGCCATAGGCTGCCAATCCCCTGGTACAAACAAGCAAGTCTGACAGCTGTATGTCATCAGCGTACCTGAATATGAGTAAGAACTTCCGTTTGCATCATTTTATATAATGCCATGCTAGCTTTGCATATCCCAATGATACCAGCAAAACAATACTAATGTAACACCATATGTTATGGGAAAATGTACATTGGCTGTACCTGCAACCAATAACATCCCAAAGGTGTATTTTTTATGCACCTCACATTAGTCTCCACTAGTTCTAGTTGTGGAATTCAAAACAAATTAGATCCTATGGCGTGTATGAGACTACAGCGTTTGCACATCCTGGCACAAAAATGTGCTTATAAGTTGTTATGCAGATAGCACTTCTTATTCCATCACTCATTGCTATGTGAACACAACAGCACCTGTTCATTTGTCTTTGGAAAAAGTTCCTTGATAGCTCTGGTAATGATGCTTGGCTGGCCTGGGCTGAAGGTGTGTGTTTGCTATGGAAGAGAAATCAGAATCTGCTTATATTGTAAGTGGGTTGACTGTACCTTCAGGGTGAGTTAGAGTTAAGGAAGAAGTTCTAGTAAATAGATACATCTGCTCTGTGTGTAAATCTCTGTAGGGATAAATATGGGTATATCATAGAGATGGTATAGCATGGACACATTAGAAATACCCAAGATCAAATTAGCCAAGAGCTTTTGTAGCAGAAATAAATTAAGATCAAAACAAGATACTAAAAATAATACCAGATTGGGCCTGTTTAGAATACAAAGCATTCTAGAGAGCACTCCTTAACTATAAAACTAGCCTAAAGGAACAGTTGTTAAATTCCATTACATTAGTGATACCGAACCCCAAACTGGGTTTAGGGTCTAACTGTAGTAAATATAATATTCATGTCACTGACAATTCCTGCTCCAAATAACTTGTATTTGAGGATTTGTACCGCAAACAGCAGATGAATAAACAGGGGTGCGGAAAGACATAGGTGAAAGGAATAAGTATCAGACAAGTGCATGGGCCTGACAGGCCCAGCTGGTCCCTGGTCTAATCTCTCCAGTGGTGCAGAGATGTATGCAGGAGCCAAAAATTCAACCCATAATGTGAAAATAATAGCTATATTATCTTTTACAATCCTTGTTCAAAATCATAGGGCCAAGATTTAGCTCCATATCCTTACCAGATCAGGAGTTTGAACTGAGATGACCACAGTGCCAAAAAAATCCCACGTACTGTTGAAAATCTAACTGAGATTTCCAAAGTGTACTATACTGTATATATACTGTAGATTCTCAATGACTTCCAAGGTACCTGTCTTTTCAGCACAGCATTGTTTGTAATGCAAAAGTATCTCCATACCTCAGGGACCTAATGTGCCAGGCCCTTTACATGCATTAAATAAATATCCACATAATTTGTATGGCAAGGAACAGCTTGTAGAACTTCTGCATGCATAAGCTGAAGAGGAAAACATGCGTTGTCTTTGCACCTTCACAGTCCTATTTAATTTGGAATCTAAACAAAAAGTAGACAAGCAAAATTGAGATAAAGTGGGGGCCAAAAGAATATAAATAGTATCTTACCCTATTTTGCTTGAATACACGTGGAACAAAGGCCAGTTATCAGTTTGGTTGACTTGCTCCTCCATGTACTTTATTGCAAGGAATTTCAAAACCTACTAAAATGGACATGCTTCAAACCCAAAACCTAAAATCAAATTTTTTCTACAAAATGACTACTTCTACCGGATATACCACATGGTGAATAGGGGATGAGCTTTGTTCCTGTGCCACAGAGACAAAAGGCAGTGTCATCATGTGAGAAGCTGCGCCAAATAAGGATCAGATGTAAAAACAACCTACACAGTAGGATAAAAACCTAAAGAAAATGGTTCCACTTGTTTTAAGTGGGTGAGTTTTTGTTTGTAACAACTGCAAAGTCAACACAGCAAGGGAAACTCTTCTATAAATTACCTTAAACTAATGATATCACTTCAATCTGGGAACTGAGAAGCCCTTTAATTGGTGAATTAATTTCACATCTTTAGTTGATTCCTCTTCTCTTCCCTGTGTTCCCATCTAGACGGGTGCTGAAGGGAGCTAACCATATTGGTTAAAAAAGCAATGATCAACCTTTTATCTCAACATGGATTGCCTATTGCTTAACATTTTTGTATGTTAATGAATTGGGAATGTTGGACCTCTTATTATTTGGGAGATTGCTCATCTTAATGCTAACAGAAGAGTCATAGCTAAAGCTCCAGTGTCAGGGTAAATCTGGTATAACACTACAGCTCCTCTTCAGTGAGGCAGTAATGTAAAAAGATTTCAAACGAAAAACAGCAAACCTCATCCGGGGCATGCTGTAACATATCCATAAGACCAGCTCTTCAATTTTATGACCAAATTCAATACAGGATTGCACTAATCCAGCTAGACTAGCTTCTATCTTATTTTAGTGAGATTAATGGGCCTAGGATTAGGTCATCAAGCATAGTATGTAGCTCTGTATTCATATGGCCTTACCCTGTTGCTTTTTGAATTCACTGTTCCATGCAAGATGCTGTTTGACTTAATGGGTCTGTTAACTCCCCTGGGTGAAATAAAACTCTCAGATAGCTTATGACCTAACATTGTAAGGTAAAACATTACAATCTATCTACAGGGACTATTTCAGTACCTTGGTGTAACATTTGAAAACACCCTGCGCCCCACCTCCTCATCTCATAGGGGTTTGTTACCAGTACTTTGAAGGCTTGCAGAATAGCGAGAACTGCTTTCACTGGTCTTATACCAAAAATCTTTGCACTGTTGTAATCACAGGGGGTATAAAACCTCTGAACAAATTCCCTTCTTCAGTGCAATTTACCCAGTTATCCCTGTTTTTGGTGCCACTGTGATAGCTCTATCCCATGCAGGGCTTCCCTTACTGTAAGGGAATCCAGAGGAGGTGGTTTGTTTTTTAAATGAAGCTTTATGTCTGCTTCACACCTTCCCACCTATGCAGAAGAGTCAGAGAGTGGGGGTAAATTAGGGCCTACATTTTAACAGAGGACTGCATTTGCTGTACATGTAATTTAAATCAATAGACTGAAGAGGATGCATTTATTTTGATCCTTTGAGAAATGGCATTATAAATCAGAATAGCAAGTAATGGTTTCCTTCCAGGGCCTACGCTGATACCTCCCCTGAAATTCTGAGCCCTGGCTCTGGTGTTGTAGGGGGCTGAGGAAATGTAGAGACTACTTTGCTTTTATTTCTTTTAATTTTGCCCAATGAATTAAGCTACTTTCTACTGGGAATATAAGAAAAATGGAATCCAAGCACGCTGGTGACATTCTGGCAGAGAATGTCGTGTTATTTAATTCAGTGAAGAATACCTGGGTTCTCTGATTTTTGGTTGAACACGCTGCTGTTCCAAGGCTCCTAAAACTTCCTTGCTTTATAGGCTTGACATCCAGTTCGCAGTTCTTCCTATCAAGGAGCAATAGATGCTCCTTTCAAAGTTTAGATCCCAAAGCTGGCCAAAATGTAAAGCTCAGCCTGAATAGCTGAAACCAACAAAGATCAATACTGCAGAAGATTAATCTTACTTCACTTTCAGCAAAACTAAGTTATGCACTTCAGCAAGTGCTTACCTTTACTCCTATGTAAACCACTGGTTCTCAACTGTTTTAGACTCAAGACACCCCTTGTTAAGCATTAAGGCACCCCTAGGAAAATGCCAGCTATTAGCTTTTGCATGTTTTTTTTGGACCAGGAAAAAATAATACAGCAAATCTGTTACCCCCTCCCCCAAAAAAAACACCCTCAGAAAGACCACAACAGGTCTGTTTTTGACAGTACAGATTCCCAGTGAAATCTCTGAGCTTATCTTGTGTAAGTGCCTGCACACCGAACACTGTTACTATTGCACAGCACCTTGTCTCACCCTTAAAAGGCTCTCACAGCACCCTGGCCGAGAATCACTGCTGTAGATCTATTGAAGCCAGCCCCACACACATGGCTTTGCAAGATCAAGGTTTTCCTCCCAGTGAAGCCAGTGGTAAAACTCCCACCAGCTTCAACGGCAGTGACCTGAAGTACAAATGCAAGTGAGTAATTACAACGTCTAGTCCCAAGGTATTAACACACCTCCCCGCACTCTGCTATTCTATAGTGGTCTCCTGGAAAGCAAGGGTGAGGAGACCCGTGGGTGGGTTTTTTGTTCAGACCCTACACAGGGCAACATGGGGGGCTGCCAACTTCTGCCGAAGACAGTGAAAACCTGGCATGAACCTGAAAGCTTCATCCTTCCCACTCGGGAAACAGCGGACCTCAACGTGCAGCCCAAACCAACCAAAGCTTTCCCCCAGGGCACACAACTGTCACCAGGCAAGAAAAACCAGTCCAGCTGCTACACTTTGAAATCTAGCAGTGATTACAGGAGCCCCCGCACACGACCCAGACCCTCGGCTGCTCGCAGTGGTTCCCACCCCGAGATCAACAGTAGCAAGACCTAGGCTCAGCAGCAGATCCTGTCCTGGCCCACACGCAACAGGGACCCGTGCCCAGGAGGAGGCTCGGGCAGCCGAGGTGACCCCTGAAGAGCTGCCCTCCAAGCCGCTCCGCTGTCCCGCCGCACCCCGGCCGAGCGACCCCGCCGCAGCCGACTGCCCTCCCTCCCACCAGCGCCGCCATCGAGCAGGGAGCTGACCGGCGCCCAGGGCCGGCACAGCCGAGCCGAGCCGAGCCGGGCCGCGGTGTCTGCAG
>NW_017729025.1:144513996-144514975 GCF_001723915.1 Gavialis gangeticus
CCTGGAAAGCAAGGGTGAGGAGACCCGTGGGTGGGTTTTTTGTTCAGACCCTACACAGGGCAACATGGGGGGCTGCCAACTTCTGCCGAAGACAGTGAAAACCTGGCATGAACCTGAAAGCTTCATCCTTCCCACTCGGGAAACAGCGGACCTCAACGTGCAGCCCAAACCAACCAAAGCTTTCCCCCAGGGCACACAACTGTCACCAGGCAAGAAAAACCAGTCCAGCTGCTACACTTTGAAATCTAGCAGTGATTACAGGAGCCCCCGCACACGACCCAGACCCTCGGCTGCTCGCAGTGGTTCCCACCCCGAGATCAACAGTAGCAAGACCTAGGCTCAGCAGCAGATCCTGTCCTGGCCCACACGCAACAGGGACCCGTGCCCAGGAGGAAGCTCGGGCAGCCGAGGTGACCCCTGAAGAGCTGCCCTCCAAGCCGCTCCGCTGTCCCGCCGCACCCCGGCCGAGCGACCCCGCCGCAGCCGACTGCCCTCCCTCCCACCAGCGCCGCCATCGAGCAGGGAGCTGACCGGCGCCCAGGGCCGGCACAGCCGAGCCGAGCCGAGCCGGGCCGCGGTGTCTGCAGCGGGGACACTTCGAAATAAACCCCGGGGCCCTCTGCGCCCCCCACGGGAGCGCCTGAGCAACTCCCGCTGGGCAGGGCTGGGCGGGCCGGGGCATTTACACCCCGGGCTTGCTAATGTGAATGACACATCTCCCTCCCCCCCTCCCCCCATGTCCCCAAACCTCTGCACCTCGCCGGGTCCAGCGCTGCGGGGAGGGGGCAACAGAGAGGACGGGGAAGGGGGGTCGCCGCTCAGCCGGGGGAGCGGGCAGCTTTGCAGAGAGATGCATGAGGAGGGGTGTGTGAGTGAGTGTGTGCCCAGACCCCCACCCCCTTGCCGTGACCCACCTCTGGGGCTGCCTGCTGGCGCCCTCCAGGGCCGCAGCAAAGGCTCCCCCAGCCCCAGCGCCCAC
>NW_017729025.1:144519975-144520222 GCF_001723915.1 Gavialis gangeticus
CGTGGAGCCCCCCCGGCCTCCGCCCCTTGCCCCCGGGGGCAGTGACCCGCCCCAGCCCGTGACGATGCAAAACTTCCCTAGTTCCCTCCCCACAGAGAGGCACTTGCCAGCCCTCTGCCCCACTACAGCCTGCAAGGGGCTCCAGCCCCAAACCCCTCCCAGCCTCCTTGCACACTTGAAAGGGCCCCACTGCGGTGCCTCGCCCCTCTGCCCAGTGCAACCCCCCTCCTCCCCCCTTCCTGCTGCC
>NW_017729025.1:144520699-144522884 GCF_001723915.1 Gavialis gangeticus
CCCCCCCCCCCCCCAGCCCTCCCCTGTTTTTCCCTGAATCGGAGAGAGAGGGGGAGCCATGGCGAAGGAGAAAGCATGAATGAAATATTCAGGCTGCCAGGAGCAGAGGAGGGCCAAGGCGAGAAAAAAGACTCCAGCCCCTGAGGGAGCAAGAGCATCTGGAGCTCCCTCCCTCCCTCTCCCCCCCTCTCTTCCCTTCAGCAGCAACAGCCTGCACTGCCGCAGTGGTGTGTTCTGCCTCCACACGCGCGCGCGCGCACGCACACACACACACACACGCATAGACACGGGAGACAAGTAGGCACGTAACATGCAGACACAACGCAGGAGTGTTGCACACAGGCGAGCGCATCCATTAGAGCAAACGCGCCCAGAGAGGCAGAGACGACAGCCCCCCCGGCCGTGCTTTCTGTCCGCACACAGTTACCTACACAGGTGAAGGGGAGAGAGTGACATACTGGGGAGTAGGAGACAGAAGTGACACTGGTGCGGCACACACACAAAGATCACAGTCTGACAGGTGCCTCTCTCACCCCCCTTCACACACACCCATCCACCCACACATTGCAGAGACAAACACACATTAAGGCTCCCATTGTGCAAGTGAGAGCTCTCAGACAGATTGCTATGTCATGAGCCACACTGATGGCTCTGCACCAGCTTCATCTGCCCACCCGTGTGGTACCTACTGCAGCATCCAAGTCCAAGACATTACACTAGACAAAAAAGGGCCAGCTCCTCAGCTGGTGTAAATCTGTTTAGCTCCATTGAAGCCAACAGAGCCAAACTATTTTATTTCAGTTGAGGACCTGAGACATAACATGTGGTCTGGAACTTTTGTCCAGCGCTAGATCAAGGATCTTCAAAGCTGGGTGCTTCCCCACTTTTACCCTTTGTTTGCTCTGTGGTACTGGGTGAGCCATTTTGTTCAGCATAAAGGATATGCCATACCTTCTTAAAGACACATTTCACTCACACAGTTTAATATCCAGAGCTTCCAGAAGAGCTTTCCACCTTTCCACTCTTCTGTGAAATATGAAACATCAAAGCCAGAAGGAAATATGCTTCTACATCCTGCTGGCCACCAGACAACTTAGAGGTAAAAAGACCTTTCTCTGTGCCTCAACCTTTCTCCATGCCTTACCTGGACAAAAGGAATCTGAATTCATTGTAGAGGTCAACTAGATTTATTAGGCCAACTAGATTTTTGCAAAAAAACCTGGACAAAATGAACAATTCCAAACAGGAAATTTTACTACATTTTCAGCTCTCCTGTGAAATACGAATTTTCATTTCTACCTAAGAGAATGTTTACAAATTCTGTTCTCTCCTATGCCTAAAGAAGGGTGCGTATGCCCAAAAGCTTGCAAATAAATAAAATAATTTGTTTGCAAATATCTAGTTGGTCTTATAAAAGATATCACCTCTTCCACAAGTTTTGATTCCTTTTGGGATATGATGTGGCATTTTGACGTGTCCAGCCCCCAGTTGTATTTCCTGCTTAGTGCAGGGGGCTGGATCTAATGATCTTCCGAGGTCCCTTCCAGCCTTACAATCTATGAATCACTTATACTTACCTCACTTATACGGATGTTGTGGGGGCTGTATCTTCAGCTGGTGAGGACCAATATAGTTAATGGAGCTACGCAAATTGACACCAGCTGAGATTCTGGCTCAGGAGGTTTATTTAATATTTGTAAAGCACTTGTGTTAGTGTTTTTATTTATTAAGAATATTGATTTGAAATCCTTCAATGAAAAAAAAAGAATAGTAGCGTCATTTATCTAAATGTATCCTACAGGTTAAACTGATTATGGCATTTTTCTTTTCTAAACTCCTGTTTAATGTTGTTTTGTGCTGTTGGATAGCTTATATATTGTACCCCAGAGGTAGCTCCAGTCAATAGTAGGTAAGTGGATTTCTCCCCATAGTCCTGTAGAGCCAGATTCTCAGCAGATGTAAATCAGTGTCCTTCCACTAATATTTGCCAGATTGTTTACACTAGGTGAAATTCTGACCCTTAGTTTATAAAACTCTTCAGGATCCATATGATACAACAAGCTTTAGTAATTTCTTATTAATTATTATTATTATTTTAAGTTTTGCATTCCTGAAAATCAGAGCACATAATAAAACATTGCCAAGCCTTTTACTGTAATATGACAAATGCATCTCCTTAACACAG
>NW_017729025.1:144527884-144543680 GCF_001723915.1 Gavialis gangeticus
AACATTGCCAAGCCTTTTACTGTAATATGACAAATGCATCTCCTTAACACGGATGGGGCAGTGTAAGTCATCTGGCATTTGTCTGGCTTTTCACAGGTTCTTATGTTCATACTAACAGTTCAACATGACTCACCTACAGTACATATCACTGCCAGCTGTTGTAAACCTTGTTCTGAGTCAGTGAATGACTGTGAGGGAGGATTTTGGCAACGAGTATAATCCTAATGATTTTCCCAAAGAAGAGTGAATTGCTAATCAGTATCCATGCAGGGTGAGTCAGGGTTTCATGTAGGAGTAAAACCGGACTTAAAGGTTACTAGTGGACTATCCCAGTAATGTCCTAATTTTAATACCATTCTTGAGAGGGACAGATGATAGAAATGTTTAATGTACATCCCTGATTCCTTCCGTATTAGAATATTGAGGTCTTTGCAAACTGTTCCTCCCAGAGGAACTCCTGTATTGTTCTATATTTAATGTGACATGAAAATTTTGAATCCCTCTAAGGTGAGGGGGTCCTTTTAAAGCAGTGATCACCAACCAGTGGATCTCGATCTATCGGTAGATCTCAGAGCCTCTTGCAGTAGATCTCGAGCCTCTTGGAATTGATCCAAGGCTAGGGTGGGGGACTGAGTGCCCATGTGCATGCACACAGTGCACCACAGCCCAGCAGGTCAGTCCATGGGGGAGGCAAGGGCTCCCACAGTGAGGGACAGGGCTGCAGAGGCAGGAGCAGGGATAAGTTGAGTGAGGCCCTGGTGCGTTCCTTTACCTGCTGGGAAGGTGCACCCCCAAATAATGTTTTTTTCCCTCTGCCTTGATCTGCCCCCCTCACCCCGACTTACCTGCTGGGCTGTGGGGAGGGAGGGAAGGGGGGAGGTGGTGGTGCACAGTAGATCTTGGGTTGCTTTTAAATGCCAAAGGTGATCTCCTAGATAAAAAGTTTGGAGACCACTGTTCTAAAAGGTAGACAATGTTCAAAGAAATTCTGGACCAAGCTGGGGGCCACAAGCTGGTCCCTTTATGCCAGCTTGCAGGTGGATTTCCTTCAGTGGAAATCATTGGGGCAGAGGTTCAGTAAGCTGCTCTACACGGTTCCCCTCTCAGTTTCGATCATAAAGACATTCTGTGAATGGTGAGAAGCAGGTCAGAGGATTGTGGAGGAGCATTATGCATTGACTAGTCCAAGATATTTACAGTACATACCCGACATTACTGTAATATCTGAGAACATCACTTTTTTTAATAGTATTTATCCTCACAACATTCCTTGGAGGCAAGGGAGTATTATTCATAGTTTGCTGAAAGGGAACAGAGGTAGTGGGTGTGTCTACAGGAGGCTCTTACTGTGCATTAGCCTAATAACACTGCGCAGTAGCATATCATGGCAAAAACCATGTTAATAACCTACTGCACAGTGTTATTAAGCTAATGTGCAGTAATCATCACTAAATAACCATGCGCTGGCGCTACTGTGGAGTAACTCTAGGTACTGCGCGTTTAGTTAGTACTTTAAATGTGCAGTGTCTAAAGCACATTAATGAACATGTAGACGTGCCCACAGAGACTTAAAGGCAGAGGTGTAAGTGGACAGTTCTGTACCCTTGGTGGTGGCACCACATGAAGCAGTGACTGCAGCTGGACTGCTGACAGTGGTGCAGCAGCTCAGAGAGTAGTGGTGGCTGATGCTATTTTTGCATCCCTCCAAGGGTGGTGACTGAGGATGGCGGCCCAGTCACACCCTGCTTACTGCTTAACTGACTTCCTTAAGAGCATAGAGTGAGTTTGTGGTGAAGCAGGGAGTTGTATCTAGGTCTTCAGGTCCCTTTAACACTAACAGTTGGAGCAATCATTTTAGGAGGAGCTGATCAAGAACTGCCCCAGCTGTTGTCCACTTGCTGTGGAGGATGTAAGGTCCCAAGAGCCTGCTTCTTTCAGTCAAAATCCTGTCAGAGGAACAGGGGTTTGGGTTGAGCTTGACATAAAATACTCAGCTTTTTCTTTCACAGTCAAGACAAGCCCTCTGGTATGACAGAAGCCCCTGTGGGTACTTTCTGTGTTTTTCAAAAGGCATGGCAGAGTAGACAGGAGCTGCTGTCTGTTACATCAGCCCTGTCCTAACCCTTCTGCGAGAGTATTGAACTACCTAGCAATAACTTCTACTTAACTTGCTCCACACTGTCTACACTGTATACTTCCTGATGTATATGGACCATAGCCTACTAGTATATTTATATACTATTATCCCCTGGAAAAGGACAAGTATTGGTGGCACAGAGCAAATGACAGCAGAACTCCCACTGGAACATTGCAGCGCTGAGAGAACTTGATGTTATAACAACAACATGATGATACCAGGCCTTCCTGACAAATACTCTTGCCCTCTCAAGAGGCACTGAGACCCATGGTACTTTTCTGCCTATCCTGGCATACAGGAGTACTAAGAGGACCACAGCCCTGGATGACTTTGTAAAAGTGTGGAAGGAGTGGCCACACCTTCACTAGAAGGCCCTCCGGAGAGAAACTTAGCAGGCCTAAGAAAATGAAATTTTCAATCTTCCCTTCTTTGTTTTTCCATGGGACAGCTTGATATGGCTTTATGTCTTTCTGTTATCATATGGACAGCTTCTTATCTCAGCATACTGGTACCACAGAGCCTAGCTGGCACTGAGCTGTTGCAGCCTCCCAAAATGTAGGAAACATGAGCAGGAGTGACATAGCTGGAGCACTCCAGCAGTCTTTGCCTGATGCATGTGGGCTATAGCCTGCTAGTGTATTTATATATCCCAATGTTGCACAAATTACCAATTAGCTCAAATGATGAGCGAGACCTTATGAGGGGGATAAGGCAAGATGCCATAATTATAATATTCAAAAGAGCTCTCATACATACACATACAATCACACTCACAATCACTCTTCAGATGTTATAGTTACCAAAGTCGGTTGCTCAATGCTACACTCAGATGGCCAACTGAGTGAGTATGAGAAGTTAAGAACAGGGCATACAGATCCATCTGTGTTCCAGTGAAGTTGCAAAGTGTGTCCCACCTTCTTGCTATCAGGTCTTCCCTTTTTATAGGGGAATTTCAAGTCTTTGTTCAAAACTTCGGTATTTTTCCATCCTAGCATGAGGCCTATGCATCATTGTCCAAAATGTTGTTCCTTAATCACTCTGTTTACAGCATTCCTTCATTATCACCAGTGTAGGCAATGTCCATCACAAAGGGGAGCCATTAAGCCCTGGGCGGTTGTGCAGACCTTGTATTTTAATCTCGTGTCTCTTACTTTTCTTCTTCTTTACCTGGTACAGATTGGTTCTTCAGCCTGCTTCAGCATGATCCACCGTTTGATAACTTGTTTATTGACGTGCTCACAGCTGCCTCTGCTTTTGCCAATCATTCTACATTCATTCACGCATACATGCAAATATTAAAAAAAAAGAATACAAAAAGAAATACTTATATATATAAAGCTATAATAACAAAATACAAAGCTTGATTCTTAATAACAGCTTAAAAATCATTACATAATTACATAACATAAAATAACTACTATGCCAAGCAATATAAAAGTTTAAAATGGAATCTTAGTCTTGTATTACATGATAATAAGGCCTAATTAAAACTAAATATTATCAGAACAAATGCAAATTAGCTCAAAGCAAATAAACCAATGCTGGTTCAACACTGAGGCTTCTGTGAACAATCCTAGGACCATCCCAAAACTCCACAAAGTCAGATCACACCTTCCAGCTCTGCCATCTCCATAAGATAGGGTGCACAGTAAAGAATCTGGGCCTGTATCTTTAGTATGTATGTACTCTGTAATTAGCAGCAACAGGTCCTTCCTGAGGTTTCTTTTCTACAAAGAAGTATTCCAGATACTTGTGTGCTGCTGATCTTTTGGCTACAAAATGTCTATACATATAAACTCGGAGACCTGATGAAGAATGTGTTGCATTCCAACGCTTATCTCACTTTATCCCAGCTACATAGTTGGTCCAAGAAAAGATATCACCCTAAGAAATCCTTGCCTCTATACATATATACTAATCTTTATAGGCAAATTACCTCAATAACTATGCTGTACATTATGGTATACTGTAATTTCTCCATAAGTACATAATACACAAAACAATAGTATAATACACACCAACTCGCAGAAAATGTATTTCTTCAAATCTGGTAAGATTTGAGTCTTTTCAAATGTATAGCATTACTTAGCATTCCAGATTTTGCCTGCACTATACTTCAACCCAATACACCATAATTTCCCCATGAATATGTTGAAATGCCACTGCTGTAATATAGAGAATTAATGCAGGTTACAATGTTTTAATGAATATGAAACTGAATGTGTAGTAAAAAAAAAAATTTGACTAAATCTTTCTTTTCTGTATCCATTCTTCAAATTTAAATAATGAAATGTAACTAATAACTCATATTTTGAGGACCCCATTCCTTAAATTATAGTTGTAAGAGAGCACTGGATCTGGAGCACACAGGTATGACCCGTGTCTCAAGGATTTGGCTGTGCAGCTGAATTAAGTGATTAGAAGTCACAAGGCAGTTCAGAGGCAGCTTTTTCTAAGAGGGAGTTTATGCTCTCAGAGTCTACCCCTACTCCTTTTTGAAGTGTCAGTAAGACCAGGATCAGACTCAGAGAGGGAGATACAGGGTCAGGGGAAGGATGCAGGGCAATCTTACTGAATCAGCCAGATGAAAAATCTGCAGTTACCTGCAGGGAAATGGAATACAAATAACATTAGGCAGAGGCTAGACAGCCGATCCTGGGTTTCAGGAAGGAATTATGAAGTCTGAAAATGTTGCAGTGAGTTAAGTTGACACTGAACCATGTTTGTTAAATAAAGGAAATGCTGAAGAAAGCGAATAATTTTCCTGCCAAAGAGAGCTGTATTTGACACTGTCTGGTGCAAAGTTGGCCCACTGGCTGACAGTACTCTACATACAATGCAGGAAAAGAAATCTGAGCTTCTCTGTGTTGATGGTTACAGCTGGATACTGCCTTATCTGTAGCTATACTAAAGTGCACAGTTTTGGGTCTGCTTCTGTTTGCCTTGCAACAATGATGTGCTCAGCTCTCTGAGGAGCATGTAGTTCTTTGGCATTCACAGGAACCAGAAAGGCACTGATGACAACCACACGACATAGAACTGCCTCTTCTTTCCTCCTCCTCCCATCAGTTCCTGAATGTTGAATTTACAGTGCTGCAAAACAATCACAAAGACTATTATGCGCTAGTTTAGCTCCCACATTATCTAGGGTCTAAGTGCCCACTAGCATATGCCACCCTCCATAATAAGCTCCAGGCAGATGCATCTATATGCTTACACAGATCTTCCTCTTCCCACAAGTCAGTGGTGCCCTGTGTGGGTACAGAGCTTTGCTAGTGTGCAGCTCATAGCAGGGCTGGGCTACAGGCATCCTCTTTATTCACTGAACTACCATGAAAGTTCCTAGGGAGGTCTTCCAAGTCAGACTGCCTTTAAATATGATTTCATTTGGCCTGCCTGGCAAAGAGAACAACAAGCATAACCATTTTACAGACTGTCAAAAGCTATACTTCAAAATGGGTCCCAGGTTCATTACATCTACACTTGTTTCTGGGGACTCTGCTTCTAACGTGTTTGTCTCGACTGGGTGCTATGCACTTTCCTTTTGCGGTACAGGTGGCATCTTAACCCTGGACCCAAACTGATTGTGCTGAAGTAAAAAGAAACAGCAGAGGACTGTTTACCTGTAAAAGCTACCAAGATGGTTCTCCCATTACAGATGATGTGAAGCAGGGCTATTTTTCACAAGCTGGCAGTTGCGGGGGGCGGGGGGGGGGGGGTTGGCCATCTCTATTAAGTACATAACTCAATGCATAGCTAGGAGAAGGGGTCTGATGACACTATTTCAGCTTTGTTCTCATGGTAACTGTTATGTCATCAGGATACCATGGTTACCATAATATTCCTTATATTTCAAATGTTAAAATAAAGCAAGAGGAAAAAAAAACTTTTAAAAAAGTTCATGAGAAGATATATTTCCCAGAATAAAGCAGAATAAAGGAATCGACAAGAGAAAGACAAAACCAGCATTTCTTTTTTTGCTTCACAGCTCACCATTACAGAGGACATTTTGAAAAAATGAAAGAATGCTTTAGCTAGTAATTACTATTTACAGTGCTGCCCCTGTCAACATATGGTGCATATCCTTGGGGTTTCCCTTCTTTTGGCTCATATCATGAGCAGTTATTTCCTGAGGGCTGAAAAACCACTGATTGCATTTGAAACTTTGCAAGTTTAAATGTCACTTTGTATAAAAACCTCCATCTATACAAAAGTGGAAAAGTGATTACAATTTAAAAAATGGAGCATAGTGGCTCTCACCTTCAGAGAAGGACATGCAAGATGGTTCTTGATTTCAGCCCTAATGGATGGTTTCCAAAATGCAAGAATCCTATTTTGCTGCATTAGCAACATGCCGCAGAGGGGAAATCAAAATGGTGGGTTGTTACTTTCTTGTGTTACTTACTTATGAGTCAGGTGACTTTCTGCCCTCTGGCATCTTACACATAGAGTGGAACCAGCTCTGTAATCCTGGATACAAGACAGTGAGAAATAGCTATGTAGAGAGAGGTCATATCCTCCGATATGGGAAGAGTTTATATTTTTAAAAAGGAACTACTAATTCTAGGTAGAGGGGTTAGGATTAATCTCCAAATAATGTAATGGAGACAACAAAACATAAAATATAATAGGCAATACGTAGAGTTCCAGAAGTGATTTTGATCTTGGGTGCTTCAGTGTTTGGGTGTCCTCCTTCAAAAGGACCAGTTTTTTAGAGGGTGTGTCAAGATGGACACCCAAACCTTGAGTCACAAGTCACTTGTGAAAATATTAGCCATTGAGCCCCTAGTCAATCCTTTACAGGTTCAGTGGGGAAGAGGGAGGCAAATATTAAGGAAATTTAGGGAGTTAAGATTTGATAGGATAATTTTAAAAATAAAACACAGTGTACTTAGCTGTCATAATTGATTAATCCTATCGCTTCTATACTCCTTCCTCCTCTTTTGCATTCTACTATGTGCTTTCACTTCTTGACACAACTTTCTTTAAATTAGATGATAAACTCATGGGGCAAAGATTGTAGCTTCCCATATCTTTGTACAGTACCTAGCACAACCAGGCCCTGGCCTAACTGAGCAGTTTGAAGTTCTTGCCATAGAACAGGGCCATGAATGGTGCATGCCCCCAGTGGCTGGAGGAGCACAGCTGTGCTGGCAGCAGTGGGAGCACAGTGGTGGTGGTGGGAGCATGGTGGCGGTGAGCAGGGAGCTCCCACAGATGCCACCAGCACTGTCAGTGGGGGGGGGTGGCAAGCACCGACTATGGGTCGGCGACCACCCACAGGTGCTACTGGCAGTGTCGGTGGCAGCCAGGGGCGATTATGGACTGCCGGTGCCGGGGTGGCAAGTGGCGACCGCCCACAAGTGCCTTTTTGCAGGGGGTGTACTGCCATGTGCAGGGATTGCATGTGCACACATGTGCACCACCTAGGCTTTGCCCCTGAACAGGGCTGTCCAACTGGTGGTCCATGGGCCACATGTGGTCCTCGAGGGGTTAAGTTGTGGCCCCTGGGCTTTCACCCCACTGCCACTCCCTGCATCATTTTGGCTGAAACAACAGCCAGAGGTTCTGGGCTCCCCTTCCTTCTCCAGCTGCAGCTTCCAGCACACTGCACAGGGAGCTGAGGATGAGTTTGAGCTGCATGCAGTAGGGCAGGAATTGGGGTCATGCAAGGGTACAGGGATTGCACCCATGCGGGCTGGGGCAGCAGTGTGGGTGCCCATCAGGGCACATGTTGCAGTAGGGGATTGGGAGTGGGGACAGGGGGACTATGTCTGCACAGTGCAGCAGTAGGAAGGGTTCACAGTATAGCATAAGGAGGTGCCCATGAGGGTGTGGGGAGCAGTATGGGTATGGGAAGTGTCACCTGGTGGCTCATGGATCACCTGGTGCAGTCCATGCAGCATGTGACACCTTTTGGTGCAGCCCCTGGGGTATATGTGGCCCCCAGGGGCTTAAAGGTTGACAGTCGTGCTGTAGAACATAACAGAAGATGTATATCAAAGACTGGATTTAAAATGCCAAAAGACACTGTTTCTGTTTAAAAACAGACTATAACCAAAACTAGAAGTGTCAGATTTTCTTCTTTTTGTAGATGCGATGTCACAGAAGGGTCCTAGCAAATGTATCCCACCAGCCCAAGAGCTGAGGACCAAATTTCAAGTTTCGAACCCAGCCTGACAAAGTCCAGGAAACAGACCCTGGATTCCTGTGGAGTCAGGATTTTAACCCTATCTCTTTAAAATCTCTCCTCATACACAAACGTTTATAGTCTGGCTGTGGCTATGAGCATTTACAGGAGAGTTTGTAGAGGGAGAGTCAAAAACACAAATTTAATGGAAAAACTGTCATTATGGAAAGTCTATTACTGCTCTAATACAAACAATTTCCATGCCAGCAAACAGCTAGAGGTGTTTCTAATAAAGTTTCTTTCAGGAGATAAGCAATCAGCTGCCCTCCCCTAATGCACACTGTGCCCTGGCTGATTTTGCACATCTGTTGCATTTTTGCAAATATTAGTAAATAATGATTTCATGGCATGCATTGTTGCAAGGCAAATTCAGTAGGCACATCAAGCAGCTGAGGCTGAAACATCTGGGCATGGCTGGAGATGCATACCTCGTTATAACCATCCATTGGGTTTTTTTAGTCCTTTTTCACATGGAAGGAAGTTAGTATGAACAACTGTACAGTAAAAAGGGAAGATGCCTACGCATGTAATCAAAGGGCCATGTGTCTGTGTAGTCTATAGGACCAGTGCAGTATTTTTTAAAATGGAGAAGTCCCTCTCACTCAAAATACAGTAGTCCTATAATAGCTAAATATAGGGGAAAGTATAGAAACTAGGGTGTCCTTGTTACTCCTGCAGAAAAGGATCCTGCCAAGAGTTTGGTCTAAGCAGATATATAGAATTCAGTATTGGATTTCATCCACTAGTTCTCAGTGCACAATAGCTATTGCAACGGTGTGGTTAACAAATATATGAATAGCAATGGTACCAGTGCGACCAGTTTATGGCCAAAAGGAATGGTGATGCCTGGGGACCTGAACTGATTACAGCTCTAGGATCAATACAGTAAACAGAACTTATTTCTATATAATTTTTCTCATACATTATTTCTGTGGAGCAGAATTCTCCTATTTCTGGCAGTCTCTTGTTATCTCCCAAGTGCCTTCAGCATCTAGAAAGAAGGTCAAATTCCATTCTGGCTTCATCTGGATTTTATGGAGAGTAAATCAAGTAATACCACTTATTGACTGCATATGATTTATTATGGCAAGATGACACAAATATATTTGGAGATTTTCATTTGCAGAAAATAATTTTCTTGATCAAGAAACCAAAGTTCTGCACATTACACTTAGTATGAAGAGACTGGCATTAACTCTACAAGGCTGCTTCCTTCTGCTCCCTGACATGATTTTATATCTTTCCCTTTGAATTCTGCGGGTTGATATTCTTTCCTGGTCTCACCATCACCTCCCATTATTGAACTGCCAACATTACCTTTTCTTTATATCTTTTGTGAAAAAAGCCCCTTTTATCAAGCTGGGCTCTAAAGTTATCCTGGCATGATTTATAGAAGCTCATACATTCATGAAGTCTTGCTCATTTACAAAATAATAATAGCAGGGTGATGAGAGGGGATAGAAAACATTTACAAAATCATAAAAATAATAGAAGAGTGATGAGAGAGGATACACAACAAATCTGCTGATCTTTCCTAGAGTTCAGGTTTCCTAAAGTATTTCTTTGACTGGGAATGCTTCTCAAAGTAGGAAATATCGGATCTCTTTTGGAACATCTCTCAAGGTACAGAGTAACTGATCACTTTTTCAATGTTCTATTTAAAGAAAATGCATTGCTTCTTTCCTTCTGCCAGAACCACTGCTTAATTTCCTCAGTACTCCTAATGCATGTAAGTCACTCTGCTTTTTAGTTATTCTTAAAGCTTATAGAAACTCTTCCTGGAACAAACAGCCATACTGTACCATGCCTTTTTTGAGTTTAAAAATATACCGATGTTTAGAATTCAAGAATGCATAGCTCAAACCCTGCTTCTGTGGGTAGCTCATTTTTATAACGTTATTTTCTTTTATTTAGCATGGAGATTGCCATGTAATTTAATATTTCTGCATGTACAAAATGGTACAGTTACTAAAGTTTATAGACAGTATTTTGCAAGAGCTGTAATGAAGGTTTTTATTGTAACATGGACAGAATCATAAAATAATGTGTGTTATTGCTTCAATACTATAGACCAAATGATGAGTAGAACACTATCTGTAAAGGTCTTTGTCATATGAATGACCTAAAGTTTCCAAAAACAGTCTGAACTCAAATTAGACAGAAAGCTTGTTCTCAAGAAGGGAAAAAATCTAATAATACATTGGTCACAGTTATGTATGCCAATTATATACTCAGGAAGGACATACCAGGCATTTTATAGGCTGCTTTTTCTCTGGTTGAATAATACTGGTATACTGTACACCACTGTAATAATATCCTGATTTGAAGTCTTCCTTTCTTGTTTTCAGACTGACTGTCCTTGTGTGCCATACAAAATGTGGCTCAAATTCTGTAAGCTTTATTCTGTTACATAAAACTCTGGGCCTAGTTCTTTGATTTTCAGTCATAGGGCAAGTTAAACCACAGCAGAATGCTAGCTATATGTGTGGTACCATCTTTCATAAAGGAAGGGCCTGCATCGCTATTGTTTTACTTTTAAGGCTTTCTAATCAAAATAAAATGAATGATGTACTGTCACAGGCCTATAGCACATGAATCCAAACTCTGAACTATGACTTACGCATAAGAATAGCATCTGCAATTAAATTCTGCATAAGTTATGACAGATAATATCTTCCTGCTTCAGTGTATTGGCTAATATGTGGTCAGCAGAGAGTGTGCACAACTAAGTGCATTGTGGGAGTTGGGGGTGGGGAGCAAGCAGGAAATTTATTTTTTCAGTTTTTCTGAAGCATCCTGTATATGCTGTTGCTGAAAGGAGGATTCATGAGTAGATGGACCACTCATTGTATGTTCCAGAATAGTAATAGCTGTGCATCCTCCCACTATTACTTTCCCATGAAAAAATAATGCCCACAGCATGAAGCTTGAGGGTTGTGAAGGGTATTCAGTAGGGCATATGTCAAAGTACTAATAGATTTCAGGGAGGTAAATTTGTTTACTTGAGAGTGGACTACTGAAAGCACATATTTTTCTGCTACTTTTTGCAAATGTCTATTTGACAACTTGATACACTATATAGAGAAAAAAATTCAATTCAGCAGGTCACTTCTTCAGTTACTGTATACTGAGGAAGCTCTCAGAAGCTCTCACTCCAGTCTTCTGGATTCACTAAGGAGATGGTCCACAAAATGGGGAAGGCCAGAGTTAAAAAATAAAAAAATAAAAAGGACTCCACCATTACCCAGGCCTCTTCCATACATCAGTAAAAAGGGACAAAAGACACAAACTTACTTTTTTCTTTTTTACAGGTCACCTTTAAGCAACATTGCTGAATTTTTACCCCTTTGCAATGACTTTAGCTTCTAGCAAACAGCTTTAAAAAATGGAAATACTTTCCAAGCTGATGGACATGCAACAGGTTTCACAAAGCAAAGCCACTGCCATTTCAAAAACAAGTCAAGAAGTGAAGCTGGTAGTAGCTTCCATTTTTTACTATTTACTTATAGCTTTTTTTTTATGTTTCAAAGGGAAACATGTTCAGAAGCATACATAAACAGTCTTTAAATGGATATGTTCCCATTTAATTTTCATAACATGGAACATTCTATGTTATACATTGCTGTAGAAAGCTATAGTATCTTGTAATTAGCTATTGTATATATTTTGCCTTTATTATGATTTTCTTTTCACGTTTTATAATGCAGGAGCATCCAGGTTTTGGTATTTGACTAGAGGTATGAAAACACAATGCATTCACTGTGCAGTAATTTGAGTTTGCACCAAGATAAAAGTGGAATGGACACAAATGCACTCCTGTAAAGCTCCCAGTCCTAGATATAAGTTTCCTTTCAGAAGGTGAGGAGTAAGTATATTCTAGTGTAAGCTTCACCGATGTGCAGGCTGTGTGTTCACAGCTCATGTCAGGCCCATCCTGAGATAGCTTTCTGCTCAATGCAAATAGGCCATGGTTGTTTCCCGGCCACCTACTAGTGAGTGGTGCTATAGCAGCTACCTGCTACAGATGGCTACTTATACTGGTGTCTCTGCTCTGGACACCAGTATAATTTTACTCTAGAGTAAAATTTGAAGTAAATTACTTAGCAGTAAATATGTCATGTGTTCCCACCCTGGGATTCTGGAGGTTTGGCTTAAGTTTTCTGTAGTGCTGTAGAGTTCCTGTGCAGTCACTTAATTTCTCTGCATTTCACTGCTCTGTTCATAGAAATGTGGCAACGCTCCACTTCAGAGGGGTTTTGTATGGATAAGTGCACATCCTACAGTGAGTGACAACTGGCTGTATTCATATGTTCATTGGAGAGATTTAGCAACTGGGAAACAGAACAGTGACAAATAACTTTTTTTTGTTTATTTGCTAGTTTCTTAAATAATCAAATTGAATAATCCTGGCTTTCATTTTCACAGGGCATCAAAAGCATCTCAGAAATATAGGAACAGAGCTCTGCTTTAAAGAAATTTATTTGGCTAAGATCAAATTTGCAGCATTTGTGATCTCTTAGTTTGAATGTCAAGTCTATGTATATTTTCTGTCTTCACAGAAACTTGCTTATAATTATTGGAATATCCCTGAAAGCAAGAGGGCAGCAACTGAACAACCTTTAGCTTGTGCTATACAGCTCAGCAGTCAAACAATCTATTATCTTTCTTATTGATTCAGAGGATTGACACGTATCACTAATATATTGCATTCATATACAAAAATAACACAAGGAATGTACTTAATTGCATTATTACTCACTTCCTACTTCTAACTTAAGGATATGTTAGTAAGAGTGTTATACCAACTGTTGACATAGTACTAACAAGAAGGAATATAGTACAATGTGTTGTAGGAGTACAGTGATACATTTTTGTTGTGTGGGCTGGCAAAAGTTCTTTTTTTAAAATATTCTGATTACATAGACTACATACTCTTAGCTCAGTTGTCTCCAGTTATGAGTATTCTAGCACCCACCTCCTTCTCTTATGTGGGTTCCTATCAGAGGTGGCATTTTCATCTAATTGTTCTATCACTGGACGAGGGCTCAGAAATCCTGGCTTCTAGCCCAGACTTGAATGATTGCTTGATATATGTCATTAGGCAGGTCATATAGGTTAATCTGTCTCTCCACCTTCCTATTTGTAAATTCAGATAACAGTGCTTAACTGAGGTATGTTCTGTCCTGCTCTAGATAGTAGTATTTCTGGTTAAATAATCAGAATTTCTGCCTTCTTTCTGGGTAAGGCACTTCTCTATACACATGTCCCTCTGGGTTCTGCACTGGGCAAATGTCACAAAACTGTGCCCACAGTGGTAAATAGTAGGGCTGTGTGAAATGGCACCATACCATTTTGCCTTGAGTTTCGAGGTTTGGACGGAACAGTGTTTCATATCGACTTTCATTTTGATTTGAAACAGCTGTTCCGTTTTGCTTCATCAAAACAGTAAAGTTGTTTCGACTTTGTTTTGATGTTTAGCTACATTGTCCGGGGATGGGAAGTCAGCCCAGCTGGTTTGACTTCCCATCCCCGGCGTTATGGTCGAAATGTTTTAACTTTTGAAACGTTTCAACTAGCCTCGTTTTGTTTCAAGGCTGTTTTGATGCCCTTTGTTTTATTTTGATTTTGCTGTTTCGACCTCGAAATGAGTTGAAACAGCATTGAAATGAAACGGCCGGCGAAATTTCCTACAGCCCTGGTGAATAGTACCTTGCTATGTAACCTTCAGTAAAGCAAACGCAGAGGGATTTCCTCAGGACCTCCTTTGAGTGCACAGAGCATTTGGCAGCTACTTTGGGTCGCTAAGGTTATAGACAGATGTAACATTTGAATAATTTCAAAGGACTTAGAAGCACTTTAAAAAGTAAGCAAAAAAATGTATACACACTTTGAAGTGCTCCAGATGTGGCAGAACTGCTCCAAAAATAGCCTGAACAACTATCATTTAGAAGTGCTTCATAATGAAGTGCTTGAGACTCCATGTACATATTCTACAGAGCATGACAGGGGAGGGCTCAGTCCATCAGTATCCCACAGTGCTCCACAAAGTCCTCCAGCTCCATGGAGTGGAGTGAGAGGAGAGCAGAGCAGATCAGACAGTCAGTGATTGCTGTCCTGTACGTTCTGCCTCTGCTCTCCTGGAGTGCCTCCTCCCTGCTAGAAATTGGAGACCAGAGGCCTTACACACCCATCATATCTCTATCAGCTTCAGCAAGGAGGTGGTCCAGGAAAGCAGAGGTGGAGCACACAGGAAAGTTCTCACTGATATTGGTTCTGCTCCCCTGCTCTTTGTGGGGTGGGTAAGAGCAAACCCACAGGACAAAGCATCCCCCAAAACACTGTTGGTGGGGGCGGAGGTGGAGCAAAGTGCTCAATAACAGTGTGTGGAGTGGTCTGTCACTGCATAGCTCCTGTATGCTCCATGTCTTCTCTCCCAAAGTGCCTTCCTGCCAGAACTGGGAGAGGTGCAGGAGGCATGGGGGACCCCCAGTCTCCCATTTCTGGCAGGGGTGGTGGTGAGGTATGCTGGGAGAGTGGAGGTGAAACATGCAAGAGATTGCTCTCTGGCAGTCCACTCTACCCCCACACCTCCATGGATGGACACAGCATGTCCCCTGAGTAGCGCATACCACTTCATATATATGATTTTGAAATGCTCTAGCTAGGGGGTGTGGCAGGGGGCTGTTCATGTGCCTATGACTGAAGCACTCCATTTTTAAGTGCTTCAAATGTTACCTCTCCTTGCCTTTACAGAGCAAGAAGAAATTTCAAAGCAGAATATGGGTGATACCTGCCACAACCTATTTACATGCCTTATATTGCTCAGCTTCTAGGATCTAGATCTTATTCCACTAATTGGGTTCCCTTAATGTGACTCTGTTTCACCCTGATCAAGCGGGTCTTCCCCCGCTCACTGCTTTTTGTGACTTATTCTTACAGGTAGGATGGTGGCAAGTTAGAAATAGGGATCTACCTAAGTTGCAGCAAGTGAAAGGGATTTTCACAGGCCACTTGCAGTGCATGGAGCCAATTTTGTGGTATTTTTGTGGCAAGCCGACCCCTCACCACTGGTTGGATGAGGGGCTCTGGTGGGTCCACTGCTTGCTGCTGATTGGCCCAGAGGGCTGTCTGCTGTGTGGCCCTGCCCCTCTCCACTGCTCCAGAGGCATGTCCATCATATGGCCTGCCCCTCACTGCTGATTGGCATTGCTTTCAGTCAGTCAGCAACAAGGAGTGGTTGCTCCCCTTTGCACCCATGGCTCCCCACCCCCCAGGGGGCTGCAAGGCTGGACCACAGCGGCCATAAGAACTGTTGGCTTCCACTGGGGAGCCACCATCTTATTTTTAGTAAGGTTTTTTTTTAATTTTGTGGAGTTCACAGACAATGCCTTGATTTCAGAGTTTCTGTGAATTCCATGAAATTTTGAATTAAGTTTCATAGTTTCATAGTTTCATAGATTTAGGGTCGG
>NW_017729025.1:144543691-144544364 GCF_001723915.1 Gavialis gangeticus
TGTGAGTGGCTGCAGTGCGGGGCACCAGCCACAGGGCGGGCAAGCGGCCGCTCTTCCCTCCCATGCTCAGCACCACCTTGTAACCCGCTCCTGCTGCCAGCCTGGGCCCCACACCAGCTCTGGGCTTGCCCATTGGGGCTGCACATGGCGACAGCTTCTGCACCCCCCCTACTTGCTGCGCCAGGCAGTGTTTGCCACCACCGCCTGTGGGCTGCCCAGCATGCGAGTGAGCTCCGGGTGGGCAGCAGCAGTCAACGCTGCCCAGAGCAGCAAGTGGGGGGGGCACAGCTGCTGCCACCACGTGCAGCCCTGACAGGAGAGCCTGGAGCTGGTGCAGGGCCCAGGCTGGCAGTGGAGCTAGGTTACAAGCTGGTGCTGAGCACGAGGAAAAGCAGCCCCTTGCTTGCCCAGTGGCCAGTGCCCTGCACTGCAGCTGCTCGCAGCCTCTGCCTGCCCCAGACAGCCCCACGTGGGCTGTGAGCAGCTGCAGCAGGGAGTGCCAGACATGGGGTGAGTGAGGGGATTCTTTTCCCCCTAGCGCTCAGCACCAGCTTCTTTCCTGCTGGTGAGCAGGGGACTGGGGGTGTGTGCTGCCCCCTGCCTGTACCATGGAGCTGGGGGGCACTGGGAGTGAGTGGGCAGAGGCCCAGCGGGAGCACGGGGCCCACACCCG
>NW_017729025.1:144549364-144553997 GCF_001723915.1 Gavialis gangeticus
TAACCCGCTCCTGCTGCCAGCCTGGGCCCCACACCAGCTCTGGGCTTGCCCATTGGGGCTGCACATGGCGACAGCTTCTGCACCCCCCCTACTTGCTGCGCCAGGCAGTGTTTGCCACCACCGCCTGTGGGCTGCCCAGCATGCGAGTGAGCTCCGGGTGGGCAGCAGCAGTCAACGCTGCCCAGAGCAGCAAGTGGGGGGGGCACAGCTGCTGCCACCACATGCAGCCCTGACAGGAGAGCCTGGAGCTGGTGCAGGGCCCAGGCTGGCAGTGGAGCTAGGTTACAAGCTGGTGCTGAGCACGAGGAAAAGCAGCCCCTTGCTTGCCCAGTGGCCAGTGCCCTGCACTGCAGCTGCTCGCAGCCTCTGCCTGCCCCAGACAGCCCCACGTGGGCTGTGAGCAGCTGCAGCAGGGAGTGCCAGACATGGGGTGAGTGAGGGGATTCTTTTCCCCCTAGCGCTCAGCACCAGCTTCTTTCCTGCTGGTGAGCAGGGGACTGGGGGTGTGTGCTGCCCCCTGCCTGTACCATGGAGCTGGGGGGCACTGGGAGTGAGTGGGCAGAGGCCCAGCGGGAGCACGGGGCCCACACCCGTGTCCTGGGGCCAGTGCCAGCAGGGCCCAGAGCAGGGTGGCAGAAGCGCAGGGTCCCAGCCAGCAGGGGCTCTATGGAGCCGGGCCAGCTCCCCGCTCTCTCTGCTGGTGCAGCCCAGCCCAGCTCCACAGACCCCTGCCAGCCCCGCTTTGGGCTCCACTGGTTCTGGCCCTGGGAGATTGGTCCCAAGATGTTGGCCAGGGGGCAGGGCACCTGTCAAGGGGCGGCACTACCCATGCAGCCCTCGACAGCCTCCAAAACTGGGTAAGCGGCCCTCTGCCTGAAATAATTGCCCGCCCCTGATCTAACCTAAACTTCCCTTGCTGCAACTTGAGACCATTGCTCCTTGTTCTGTCATCTCCCACCATTGAGAACAATCTAGCTTCATCCTCTTTGGTGCCACCCATCAGGTAGCTGAAAGCTGCTATTAAATCACTCTCAGTCTTCTCTTCTTCAGACTAAATAAGACTGGCTCCTCATCTGCCCAGCCCCCTCAGCATTTTTGTTGCCCTCTGCTGGACTCTCTCCAATTTCCCCACATCCTTCCTGTACTGGGGTGCCCAAAACTGGGCACAGTACTCCAGATTTGGCTTCATCAGTGCTGAATAGAGGGGAAGAATCCCTTCCCTCGATCTGCTGGCAACACTCCTATTAATGCAGCCCAGGATGCCATTAGCCTTCTTCGCAACAGGGTAAAACTATTGGCTCATATTCAGCTTATTGTCCGCTGTAACCCCCTTGTCCTTTTCTGCAGAGCTGCTGCTTAGCCAGGCAGTCCCCAGACTGGCTGGAGGAAGATACCCCCCCCTGCAAATTTTGCATTAATTTTTTTCAGCAGGGTGGTATAGGATTGCAGCTCAGTTCCCAAGTCCACTTAGATACAATCAGTCTCCTAATAAAGAATTCTCTGATAAATAAAAGGAGGCAAAGTTGGGACTCATGCAACTTGGATACTTGTTTATTTGACTGTATTTGTCACTTTTTTCTCTAACAAATGCTTCCTTTCCAAGATGGCTTGTAAAGCTCTATATGGTAAGACTATATTCTGTATATTGTGTCTGTGTATGCTCAATCTTCAGCAAGGCACACAGACAATGGGCATTTCAAACCCTCCCTGCCTTTCTCCCCATGTCTGAATGTCACAGCTTCCATTCACAGCCACTCAAGGCACTTCAGGGAACCTCTCATACAGCAGCTGTGGCCTCCAGGAAAATTCAGTAGCTTCTCTTGATTTGCCCCTGGATTGTCAGAAAGAGCTGGGAGGGAGGGAGAAGGAATTATTCTGTTTTAGTGATGGTAAAGCAAATGCTTTCATTTCATACTTGAATAATGCAGGAGGAGAGTGGAAATGGGGCACTTTATGTAGGCTGTGACAATAATATTCACTAATTTAACCAGGTGGCAAGAGACTAATGGATACTTGAGACATACAAATTCTCATCCAAAGATAGAAGAGGGAGTTGAGGATCAGGGGATTTGCAAAACTCCAGTTTAGTTCCACACAAAGTACCTGAGCATTCAGTGGCCAGGTTTTCCTAAAAGTTCCAATGAATACGTCCTAGGTGCCCAAGGCTCAATAAAAATAACCATTAGGTTTGTATTTGCATAGCTGGGATGCAATGACTGAGCACTCCAGCCCAGAGGCATGAGTTTAAGCCCTGCTCTGGACTGGTGCCAAAGACAATGGCTGCCCGGTCTCCACCAGTTCACCAGCTGTAAATTGGGAATGACAGGTGGATCTGATGTGATGCTAGGTGTCAGAAGCATAACTGCAATGGCTAGTTCAGTGCTCCCATCCTCCCAAAAAACAGTTCCTGGGGCTGCTGCCCAGGTTTTTCCCTCACAGTTATGCTCCTGCTAGCCATATCACCCCTTGTTTGCTGCTGGTAGCAGCGTAGGGATGCAGACAAGCACCCAAGGCACAGTTGCCACTATGATCATGATTGTGATCCTGTGGCTTCCAAAAATAAATTAGTTTTTTTGCCCTCTCCACCTGAAGTTGGAGCCCAGGGTGATTGCCCAGTTCACCCTGTCTTAGTTATGCTACTGGCTTCTGGCTGTAAAAACTGGTTTTATTTAGTCCTGTCAGTTTAGTGGGCTGTTTAGTTTATGTAGTCCTCTAACTGTGTATTAGCATATGTTTGTTAATCGTGAGGCCTGGATACCCATTGGAGTGTAACTTTGAATTTCACAGGGAGCTGCTGGCCAGTGGCTATTAAGTGTAGGACATACCTTTCTGTGATCCAAAGTAGCTCAAAGCTGTTGACTTTTTGTCACAAAGCAAGACTTCTGATTTCAAGGCTGTTGGGGAAGGTGGGTGTTTCTCAGTGGTTAAATTCTTCTGATTATATTTCCTCTGTGCTGTGCCAGGTCATTTGTTGGTTCTACATGAGAAGATGTTGCTGATGGTTTTGTCTTTATGTTAATCTGTGCTTTGAAATCCTTGTCCAGGGTGCCTAGGGTTTAGGCAGGGCACCTTTTAATAAATAAAAAATAAATAGAGCATAGAAGGCAACTGTGGCCCTCCCCCACCTCTTCTCCTACAGATCTCTCTTCAAAGCACAAGATCAAAAGACTTGCGCAAATATTTGACAGCAGGGATCATGACTCCAGGGGCTATCATAGAAGAGTCAGAAATGAACTTCTAAATCTGCATAAGTCAACTTTCCAAAATGTACATTTAGAAGACAATAAACATGCATGTCTCTGTTCCTTTTGCCAGCAGGGGAAGGAAGTGCTTCCAATTTTATATGTAGTGTCTGGAGGATGCTTTGTCTAGTCCTATTCTTTTAAGACCCCTGCTGCATGAAATAATGTGTTAAAAATTCAAAATTGCTTTCACTGGACATTAGAGTCTACCCAGTGGTTAAGACACTGGCCAGACTAAAGAGACTTGAGGTAAATGTCAAGCTCTAAAGCCTTCAGACAATGCAAATAATAATACAGAGAAGTAGTATAGTAAGTTCTGATTCCCAACATCTAGAAAGCTAACATGGGACCTTAAGTTTTGTATTAACACTAAATACTAAATAGATCTTAAGGGTTGTCTCTTTGTAAGGACATAGGCAAGTCTTTACTGAAGGCTATAAATATTTGCCCAAGGAGTTGGAGTAGGTAAGTAGGATGGAATACAGGCAGCTCTGTCTCCTTCAAATGGAACCACAGAAGTAAGATATACAGTCCTGTGCCCATTACAGCCTCAGAAGAATTGTATTTTGCTCTGAGTCTGAGCTTGACACATGCTTTTGTATGGGCAGTGGTCATAAAGTCATAAGTTTTAGTGGTATAGTGGCTTGGATATTGCTTTTTTTGGAATTGTAATCCAGTATGACTCTTCATGCTGCCATTCTTAGACCTGTTATATAGTTAGTAAATGTGGTACCTGATACTAAAA
This sequence comes from Gavialis gangeticus, assembly GCF_001723915.1. NCBI lineage: Eukaryota > Metazoa > Chordata > Crocodylia > Gavialidae > Gavialis > Gavialis gangeticus. The sequence continues at coordinate 144,553,352 of NW_017729025.1, forward strand.
GGTGGGTTCCCTAAGATTTGATTAAAAGAAAATTCGGATTTTATGGAAGAGGACATGTCTTCTTCCCTGCTCTCAGTTTTGTTCAAATGAATGAGACTGATTTTCCATTACCCTCTGCCACCTGAGTTCTTTTATTCCAATGGCAACTGCTATTTTTTTAAAGCCAGCATTCTTATCTGATAGCACTGTGCAGTCCTTTTGCATTGATCTAAATGGCTGTATGAGGTTCTACAGGGGAACAAAAAATCAGGCCAATATCTTTCATTATGACACTCAAATTTATTATTTTTTACTCTTGTTCTTGTAAGATTGGATATTCATCTGAACATAGTTGGCAAGGGGAACTGTAGTACCACTGTGGTTCTGCAGATGTCAGTATCCTTACACTCCAGTGCTTAGACACATCACTCTCTATTTGATACCTACCTCTGGCTACTATTTCACTTTATCTCCTTAGCAATACCACTGTGCAATGGCTCAGTGATATACAGTACAAGTTAAGAGTTAGCAACACTGAATTGTTCTTGAGCAACGGATATGAAATAGAAAATATAAGCATCAATATAATACTTTTTTCAATGACTTCCTATGCAGACCTATTACTTATCCGTTGTATGCAACATTGTTAACGTGTTGGGGAAACTTA
>NW_017729025.1:144558997-144561964 GCF_001723915.1 Gavialis gangeticus
TGTGGTTCTGCAGATGTCAGTATCCTTACACTCCAGTGCTTAGACACATCACTCTCTATTTGATACCTACCTCTGGCTACTATTTCACTTTATCTCCTTAGCAATACCACTGTGCAATGGCTCAGTGATATACAGTACAAGTTAAGAGTTAGCAACACTGAATTGTTCTTGAGCAACGGATATGAAATAGAAAATATAAGCATCAATATAATACTTTTTTCAATGACTTCCTATGCAGACCTATTACTTATCCGTTGTATGCAACATTGTTAACGTGTTGGGGAACCTTAGAGGGGCATGTGCTTCCTCAGATTTCTGCACTGACAGCAAGGCTTGGGGCACAGGGCTGCAGCCTGGCTGGAGCCAAGCCCCAGCAGCAGTGGGGGTGGCAGCAGTGGTGTTATTTCTGTGCCAATGGTGGGGCATGGGACTGAAGCCTGGCCAAACCCAAAACCTGGCAGCAGTGGGAACAGGGGTGGCAGTGGCACAGAGTTGTGCCCTCTCTCCTCTGCTGGCAGCACTTACGCATCACTTATAGTTTGCAACAGTCAGATAATAGCCTTTTTGAATATTGCTAACTGAATCATTAGGACATTTCCTGATCTTTATTTCATAGCTATTTGTGAGAGTTATTTTCAATTTTCTTCATTCTCCTGGAATTTATATGTAAAAAAATCAAAACATTTAGTTTCCGTGTGCCTGGAGCTCATATCTGGAATACATGGTTCTCACTTCTGCTGTAGAATTGCATCAACAACATGGAAGGGATAGTTCCAAAAAGAAAAGGATTGGGAGAGTTTCACAGACACTATTGAAATGCTACATTGTAGAGGACAATTTAAGTGCTGATCTAATTTTGTGATCAGGACAGTGTGAAGAAGGGGTGGGTGTTTCTTGATTAGTTAGTGAGAGATCATTTTTGAGAGGCCATCCAGCCTCATTTATTAATTATTATATTCATTTGAATAGTGGTTGTACTTATTAGCCCTTTTGATTAGGGTCCCATTTTCCAAAGCACTCTGTGTGGTCATAGTTTTGTTTGTACCCTTCTGTCAGCTACAGATGTGAAAGCAATTACTCACCCTAGCCAACAGAACTAGGCCAGAAAAAAATCCCTCATCTGGATGCAGCTATGCTGACAAAATAGTGTTTGTGGGAGCTTATCTTGTGTTTCTCCTGGAGTTGTATGGGTGCACTGGGAGAAAAATGCTTTCTGTTGTCCTACATTACATGTCCACTAGGGGACTCTGCCAACATAGTTATAGCAGCAGGGACTCTTCCATTATGCAGAAACCCTAGGAAACCATTTAAGCACATGCTTAACTCCATACCTATTAAAGGACATCAATAAGACATAAGCAAGTGCTGCAGGTATTACCCTCAACAGCAACGCTTTCTCAAAGTGAAGTCCAAATATAGAAGACAGACAGACATGGTAAGGAGGGAAATTGAGGTATGAAGGACTGATGTGACTTGCTCAAAATCACGCAGCCTTGCTGGAAATAGAAGCCAAGTCTTGTGACCCTCAGTCCAGTGCCCTATTCAGTAGATCCTCAAATTAGTATTGTGTGTTTTGAGGGTCATAGTAAGTTCATGGGAGTACAGAAGAAAGTGCTGTTCTTACCCTGGAAGGTAAACAAGCTTCTCAAACATAAAAGTAGAACCCACAAAAACTGATAATTTTTTTTCATCAGAATTTCAATCTTTTAACAAAAAAAGGCAACCCAGCTTAAACAGTATATACTTCTTATGAAAAAATACATACAAAACTTTCAACAACACACTTTCATCAACATTTTAAAAAACTGCAATCAGCTCAATTGGTAAAGAAGCTGTTGACATTGCATCAGTCATGAATACCCAATACTTTGCCTCTCATAATAATTTTTTTTTCAGCTAAGGCCCATCTTCTCTTCTGATACACAGATGTAAAAATCCAAAGTAACTGTTGAAATCAATGATGCTGATCTGATTGTAATGTGATATAATGTCAAGTAGAATTTGGACTTGCACTGGTATTATGGAAGCAGTGAACAATGGACAGAGATGAAACTACCATTGTTGACAGCTTTTAGTTTTAATCTCCATTCATTCAGAATTTGAATCCTGTGAGTTGAATTAGTTTCAGGTAGGTTTCCTACCGCCTGACCCATAACAGAGACAGACAGCTGTATTTGTTACTGTTTTGTAATATATTTTTTCCAGGAAAATACAGCTTAGACTTAGTTAGGTTGAAATATCTAGCTCTTGTTTATTCTTTTTAAAGAGCACCATTAGTCATTTAAAATATCAGAGATATACCTGCTTCAGATAATTTTAAATTGCACTTTCGTACAGTACAATACCAGAGATGATTTGAATATAATAGCTTAAAAGATCTGTTTAATAAAAAAGAAATGTGATCAAATAGATTGGTAAAGTTGGGCAGGGGGGGTTCTGTTTGTGCTACTGGTTAAATGCAATACAAAAAACCCTTTCTATCTGAGAAAAGAGAGGACACTTGAGAGACAACATTTGGGCATTACAAGCATAAAAAAGGTAAGATGAAACACAAGGTATGTCTCTACTCACTGGCAGATTGAGGATGTGGCAAAGGGACATGTGGGAGCAGGCACACACCCTGCAGGGATAGCTGTACCCCCTGCTCCCAGCCTGCTCCTCCCACCCACTGGGGCAGGCTGCTGAAGCCTCTGGGCACTTTTTTATAAAGTGGGACAGTGGCAGCAGTAATGAGCAGGAGGGGTTCCACTCTCCACATCTGCTCTTGGGGGACCAAGCAGGATGGGGAAACAACCCCCACTCACTGCCACTGTTCCCAGCTGAGCCCAGCCCCATGCCACCCAGCTGGAGCAGGCAGGAGCAGTTTTAAAGCTTCCCCGGCCCCCGGGACAGTGGGGAAAGCAGCAGAGGCAGACAGAAGAGGGGAATGAAGGGGCATGCCTTTGGGCACAGAGGGGAAAGGGGGAT
>NW_017729025.1:144566964-144569100 GCF_001723915.1 Gavialis gangeticus
AAGCTTCCCCGGCCCCCGGGACAGTGGGGAAAGCAGCAGAGGCAGACAGAAGAGGGGAATGAAGGGGCATGCCTTTGGGCACAGAGGGGAAAGGGGGATGGAGTCTTATTTGCTTTGAGGACATTAAAATAGTCCCTAAAGGTTTCTGTGGAACAATCCAGTCCAAAAGGAGTATGCAGCCACACCACTGCAGCCCCTCTGAATCTGCCCCAGCTCTGCTGCTTACTTGGTACTCCTGAGTACATTGCAGAGAACCACTCCCTCACCCAACCCACCCCCACTCCACACGTACACCCAGAAATGATGTGGTGAGGCATGTCACTGGTACTGCTCTCCAGCATGCTGGAGACAGAGATCTTCAGAGCAGTGGCAGGGGTGCTACCAGGACAGCTTCACTGTTTCATTTCAGGGTGTGGGGTATGTGGAGCAGGAAATAGGCAGCCATGATTGTTCAAATAGAAATCAGGGAATGATTGGCTAGGCTGCAGTCCGACAGAGAAGGTCCTGCTTGTTATAGTGAACTTCAAGCTGAACATGAGTGAACAATGTGCTTTGTTGAAAAAAAAGCCAATAGTATGCTGAGTTGTTTTAACATCAGTGTCACCTGCAAGTCACAGAAAGTAATTCTTCAGCAACAGCAACACGGATACCAGATAAACTGAGACTTGCAACCCGATAACTGGGATGGGAATTAAGGAACTGTGGTTTTAGGGTTTTGTGTGGGTGGGGTTTGTGCGGGTGCATGGGTATGTATATTGTAACGGGTTTGAGAGATCACTGGGTTGCACGGGTACATGGGTGCGCAGTTGCATACATTGTAATGGTTTTATGGTTTGCCTTTTTGGTGTGTTACTAGAAGTGTAGATATCTACATCTATACACACACACACACAAATTCTTCCCTATTCAGCACAGGTGAGACTTCACCTGGGGTACAGTGTCCCATTTTAGGCACTGTACTGAAGAAAGACATGGAAAAATTAGAAAGAGTCCTGCAGTAGCAAAAATGATCAGATATTTGGAAAACCTGATTTACAAGTAAAGGTTGGAAGATCTGGGATTAATTTAGTCTGGAAAAGAGAAAGTTGAGGAGGGGGAGTTGATGGCAGTTTCCAGATCTATGAAAGGCAGTTATAAAAAGGGTGGTCATAAAGTACTGTTGTGACTGTATGGCAAGAAGTGATTATATAAAATTGCAAAGAAGGACATTTAGATTGGATATTAGGAAGTATTTTCTCACTATGAGGATGATTAAACACTGGAACAAATGATCTAAACAGGTTGTGTAATCTACGTCTTTGGAGAGCAGGTTAGACAAACATTTGTCTGGGATGGTTTAGACTGGGATGATCCCGTTTTGAGCAGGATGTTGTATTAGATGACCTTTCGAAGTCCCAATCCCATGTGAAAACCCTAGCCTGAACCTGCAATTTTCCTCTTCCTTCAGATCTTTGGCTTCTGAAGGAAAGGTCCTTCCTAGTCTTTTCCTGCATGAGATGCAGCCTTTTGCCTGGCATCAACAAGGAAGTAACCACTTTTGTCTTCATTCCTGAGCTTTAATGATAGGTGATGGGGGATGCTTGGTCTTATACTGCTGGCTCTCTGCTGAAGTACAGAGAGATCCAAATGAATATCGAATATATTAATCAAGATCAACTTCATTGCAATGAACTGTGAATGAATAATGCTGAGACACTAAAAATAAAATGTTATGGTTTGGAGGTAATATATCTTAGCCCTTCTAGATTCTCTGATCTAGCACAGAATTTTATGGTGTGCTCATTACAGCTGAACTATAATTAGAGCTTGGCTAAATCTGAACAATTTATCTAAACATTTATCCAGATCTCTCAGACTTGGAGCATTGAGGTGTGAATCCAGAATACCCTGGCTTTAGTCTGAAAAAACGCAGATGAAGGAGGTTTTGCAAAATCAAATGCAAGTCTCTTTTGTCTTTCTGGATTTGAAACAGGCCAAATCAGATACATTTTAGCATTATTTTCTCTAAATTTGGTTAAAATCTAGCTCTGATTTGTTTTTATAAAACCCAAATGATGTTTTCAGACCAACATTAAGGACCATGAGAGTTTTGTCCATCAGGAATTATCAGTGGTGGCCCGATAGGGGGGTGTGGGG
>NW_017729025.1:144569161-144582606 GCF_001723915.1 Gavialis gangeticus
GTGGGGGTGGGGTGGGAGGGGGCCATGGCTCCTGGGCGCTGGCCTGGGGGGAGGGGGCACTGGCCGGATCCTTCAGAGTTCTTATTGTGCAACGTGACTTTAAGTATTGCTATGAGAAGGACGGAGGGGTGGCGGGGGAGGGTGCAAATGCAAACATTGGCCCCTGTGTGCTGGAGACCCACAATATGTCACTGCTAATTATAGTGGCATAAATACATCTTCATAAAACAAATCTCACATCAAGGGCATGTCCCCATGAATGTGCACATGTGGTTTGTGGGACCTGAAAGCCATTTGAGGTGCCACAAACCACACACGGCACACTTGCACCCATGCACCATGCTGCTAACTCACTTCTAGTAAACGTATGTATTTGAATATGCTAGAACTCCCAGAACTCTGCAAACCCTTCAGAGTTTGTTTGGAAAGGAATTTATGTCTATTTGTATGAGAAATTGTGTCACACATGAATTCACAGGCTCCAAAATATGAGAGAGTGCACATACAAATGCATCTTTCCCCCTGCCAAGGTCAACTCTCACAGCAAGCAAAGAGACAAAGTTCTGGCTCAGTGATTCATATCCATATGAATAGGCTCACACCAGTTTGCTGGAACCTGAAGTGGGATCAGGCAGAACTGATGCAACAGAACTGAAGGGAAAAACTGAAGGAAACAAATTTCCCCTTGTGGAACTGGAATAATGCAGGGGTATCCAACATCATAATGAATAATAAAAATATTTCTTCCGAATGTTAAATGTAAGTACTTCTCCTGCCCTGTGCTTATTTCTCTTCCCATAAAGAGACTTACCTGAACATTCAAACAATTGAGTTCTACTAGTGAAAATGTGGAAATGGAACTCCAAAATTATGTGACTAGTATGGGCAACAGAAGCAGTAATGCATTCAGCCAGCCAGGAAACAGAAACAATACTACAGGGCCTGATTCCTCTCTTGTCAACCCTGCTTTTCACGGGTATATAAAGGTTAAAATGAATATGACCATTATGTCACGTAACCTGACTACCACTCCAGGATATCATAGGCTGTAGAATTAAATACAGTTTTACTGCTGTAGTGAGCCATAACTGTCATAGGATGAAAGAAGATTCTCTGTGAAAACAATTAGTTTTGATCTGAAGACATGGAGAGATGGAGAATCCATTATTTCCATGGGTTTTTTTTGCCAGTAGATAATCACCTTGGTGCTAAAACTATGATTTATTTCTGATTTGAATTTGTCTGACTTTAGAGTGAAGATTACATTGATGCAACAGCACTGACATCAATGAAGTTATTCCTGAGGAGAGGAGAAACAGTGTCCAGGATATTATTCTTGATCCCTGGTGGGTAAACACATTGTTGCTTCTGGCATGAATACTTGGCCATGCTATTCTATTTGGGAGGCCGAAATATTCACCATTTCCATATTGTATTCTCTACCTGGAGGTTTGGTTTAGTCAGACCCTGCCATGTGTCTATTCTGCCCATGCTCCTCCTCACATGGTGGGTTACCTTAACATTTATGCACAGGACCTTTCATTTATATGGAGAGCTAAGGAGGGAAGCAGAGATCACTTGCCCAACTTACAAATTATTCCTAATTACTTAAAGACATATACAAGAATCCACAAAAAACCCATGTTGAAAATTTATGCTGAATGCCATGTCAGTTACCTCACACTAAAATAATCCAAGACAGTGACATCCCTAAAATGGGCAATCCTGTTATCCTCTTTCAAAGAGCCAAGGAAACATAGGATGCAGGGAATATCATACAGATGCTAGAATTTATAAAACAGCCCAATTATTTTAATAACATATATGAGATTATTATCATTTTAGAAATTGCTTGGGGAGATAATGTATTTTTTGTTACCTTGGTACTAACATTTACTTTGCATTGCCACCTGGTGGCTGTTAATGATTCCCACAGAGCTTTAAAATATCCTCTATTACTGTAATGATTCCTAGAGTAAGGGTCTGCAACTGGTACATAATACTCAGTCTGAGGAGAGACTGAAGGACCTAGATCTCTTCAGCCTTCACAAGAGAAGGCTGAGAGGTGATCTTGTGGCTGCCTATAAATTCATCAGGGGAGGGCAGCAGGGAATAGGAGATGCTCTATTTACTAGGGCACCCCTTGGAGTAACTAGGAACAATGTCCACAGATTGACGGAGAGCAGATTTAGGTTGAACATTAGAAAGAACTTCTTCACAGTAAGGGTTGCCAGAATCTGGAATGGGCTTCCAAGGGAGGCAGTGCTCTTACCTACTTTAGGGGTCTTCAAGAGGAGACTGGACAAGCACCTAGCTGGGGGCATCTGACACCAGTGCTCTTTCCTGCCCAGGGCAGGGGGTTGGACTCAATGACCTACTGAGGTCCCTTCCGACTCTAACATCTATGAATCTATGAATTATTATTTTTTTTTAGAGAAGAGGGAGGGCACTCCCAAAATGTAAATTTTGTACATCATGCCTCTCTCTAGTACAGCAATTTTCAACCTTCTTTCACTTGAGGACCCATAAAGAATTTTGAATGGAAGTGCAGATCCCTTTGAATTATCAGTGTGGGTACTCACATACTTTTGATTGATCATAGTCATCATTCATAGACCCCTTAGACATAGTCTGTGGACCCCCGGGGGTCCACAGACCACAGGTTGAAAACCACTGGTCTGGTAAGTTTGAAACTCATTGGTTGTTTCAATCCTTTCATCACAAACACTTGTCTATATTGCCTTAACTCTCCCTCATTCACTGTATCTAAGTGTACGCCAAGTTGTGAACGTAAGACCACCATGAGCTCCAGTGCCGATCTTAAAATCTCTGTCTCAGTTATGCTTATTGGCATGCAGTCAAGGGCACTCTAAAGTACAGGTAGTTACAGCGTAAAACTCTTATTCTATATATGATAATGGTGGTAGAGCTTGGCTTCAGAAATTATGGACAATAAGGAATTTTTGTTCTTGGGATATATTGGATAGATTGTATCCAAGGATTTGATTTATCCTCCCACTTGGCTTAATTTGTTCTATAGTCATTCCCTCAGAGGCTATCTGCCTCACATGCCAGGACACAGTTAAAGAATTATGTCAATGTCATAACATGACACGAGACCTTCGGCCACATAATTTTTGCTGTCATCTTCTCAGCTTTCAGACTACAGAGGGCCATGGCTCTCTGGGAGGCCTCTAGGGAAGCTACAGGAAGTGCAGGAAGTTGTGCTGTTTAGTTAGGTAGTGGTCTTTGCTCTGAGTCAATACCCAAGGGAGCATGGGGATTTCTTCTTCCCGACACCGCCTCAATACATTGCCCTAAAGAGGACCTAGAGGAAGCAACACCCTGTCACTGCCCCTCTACTGTCTTATAGGTGGGTTTTGAGCTGATTTATTGCTCTCATCAAGCAGGCAGCTTGGCCAAGTGCAATGCTGATGTCTTCCTGGTGCCCTGTGGCTCTCTCCCAGCCTCTAATGAAGGCAGTAAACTAAACAGTGCAATCTGCTTCCTACTGAGTACCTGCTTCTGCACCTCCCATTGACTTCAGCTACAGCTGTGGGAACTCAGCAGTTCTCAAAATCAGGGTCCAAATGCATAACTGAGAACTTCAGGCCATATCCTTCTCCTGGGTTAATCAGCCTGCTCTATGTATATTGACACCAGATGAGGAACTGGCCCAAAGTATCTTTAAAATGAAGAATGGAAAATACAGAAAACTGTCCTTGATATTCTGCTTTTGTGAACTTTCCCACTTCATTGCCAGGGGAATTTTAATAACTACCATTGACACATTTAAAATAGAACTCCACGTGATGCCTAAAAATATGGAGTACGGTTTTCCATTGTCAAGATGCCCCTTATTATAGTGTGACAGATCCCTTCAGCAACTTAGCCTTCACCCTGCAGAACCTCTAGCTGAGCCACTTTCTGCCTCTCTATCAAGTGTATTAACAAAGAACCTTCTTTCAGTTTTTCCATCTGATCATGCATTTTACAGTTTATCTGACAGCAACAATATTCATTTGGCCTTGTCTGTTTCTCGGACTTCCCAGTGTGACTCAGCTCTAAGGAAAATGTGTTTAACCTTTTTGTCAGAGGTTAACCATATAAAAGAGGAAATTTAAGCTTTTATATTCCTGTTGTTGCTACAATGAAAAAGAGCTATTGGATGGATTTTTTAAACTGATCTTTGTGGTAGAAAAGCAAACATTTATCATCACCCCCTTCACTTTTTTCTTTCTTCCCCTTTGAATGACTCAAGGTTGCAGTTTATGTACCTTGTTAAGGAAGGTGTTCCTTTAAGTATGGCTGTTCACAGGGAAGTGTTATTAATTATCTGAAGATGTTGCTTTGTTCTTATTCTTCTCTTCCCACCCACTCCATTTGTGCATTTTGAGGAGGTTTTATATGAAGAGACCTGATCAGAATTTGTCAAAGACAGGAATTTTTGGAAGATTGCATGACAACATCTGAATAGAAAATAAGGAACAAAATCTTGTGAAAACAATTTCAATTTTTGGTTAGCTTTGTTTATGACTAGTGAGGATTTTTGCCTATGAATGACTAGCGGGGGGGCGGGGGCATGATATTGACTTATTTATTGTATTTAACTGCATTTTGCATTTGGACACAGTAAATTACTTCCTTCTATTGTGGCAGCAGCTTTTGTGACAAGATCCAATACATTAGGTGCCGTACAGATATGGAACAAAACAATGGTTCTTGCTGGTGCCAGAAAGCTTATGATTTAAGTAAAAGAGTAAATTCCCTTTAGTTCAACACTGCTTCGCATTAGTGTCATTGCCCATTTTTAATTACACCATCCAATCTTTCATATTTCTTCCGTCTTTGGATATGTAACTCTGGACTTCTATGATAAGGAGAGCTGGTTGAAATGTTTTTAATTTATGTCATAAAAATTCCCAAATGAAATAAAATAAAGCTTCTTGTGAGAAATGTGTATGGAAAGTCATTTCACTATGGTTGTATAGTTTAGCTGTACAACTGATCAACATTATTGAACTTTTGAGAAAAAGTGTGAAATTTTAAAAAATGTAATGTGAAATTTCCCATTTTCCCTTCCTACAAGTGAGTATTTCCAGAGTCTTATTTCTGGATTTCTCATTGTTCTTCAGTGGTGTTCTGGTGCTTGCTGACCCTGGAGGAGAGAAGAGAGCTTAGTAGGAACTTGTGATTCCACATCACTTTGCTTTTGTGCAGAATGGCATACATTCCATTTGTAGCCTTCTTATTTCTTTCCAACCTTCCCATACACTTCTAATTTTACTGATGGATACTTTCTCCCAAAGGGTAGTTTCCCAGTTTCCACTGAAGTCAATAGAAAGATTTGCATTGGCTTCAGTGGGGTCTGAATTAGGTCCAAATCCTCCTAACATTTCTCACATCAGGAATCCCTTTTTCAGTTTTATGGTCAGTGGAACATTCTTGAGCCTTACTCAAAACTGTGGCAGACAGAACACAAAGGTTATACAAGCCTTCCAGTGTTTTACCTGTAATTACTAAGATTAATGGCTTAACTTAATATTACCTACCTTCTATTATTCCACTGTCTACAGATGTAAGAGACATACCCTGTTATTGTGATGTGGCTGACTCCCCCAGGTCTTAAAAGGTATATTTGTTTCCAGTCCTTCTGGGTACTCTTGACCTTGTCTGGTTTTCATAAAACATAGGAATGTCCTGTCTCTATTTAGCAACTACTCCACAGGTAACTTTCCAGGTTATTTCACAACTATTGAACCACTGGTGTTAGTTCATTAATCTGTATTTTAAGGGACATCTTGTTCAAATTTATGGCTGTGCCTGAAAACCTTAGTGAATCTGGTCAAGATCAGTGCACTTTGGTTAATCCTCGTCAGTAGCCTGGGAATTCATGGCATACATGAGCCAAAGAGCCAGCCATTAATACATCATCTCATATGATTTGTGCACATCCATGATAAAGCATTGTGTGAGGCTCCGAGATGTTAATTGAGGGTCCATATTTAGACACAAAAGTCAGGTCATGTATGTAGAGGAGTTGTGAATATCAGGAAGCTTCTATAGAATTCAGTAGTAAATAAGGGTTCCTGACACTTGAAGATTGGCCAAAATGTCTCTTCTGAAATAGGAAGGTAGCTACCTTTTTGTCTTTGTTCCTGTAGCAGGGCACTAAGGTGTCTGCTACTTGGAGAGCCGGGATAGCCACCCAGGTGCAGGTTGCCAGGGCAACTTGAGGGCAATAAGGACCCACACCTGCCTGATCAGCTGGTGGAAGGGGCAGGGCCTGGCTCCTATATAACTCCCAGGCTGAGGCTAGGCAGGCAGTTCTCTGCTGGCAGCTAAAGGGAAAGGAGTTCTGTTAGGCTGAGCAAAGAGGAGAGGCCAGACTGCAGGTATGGCCTGAGACTGGGGAAAGATGGAGCAACCTGGGTGTGGCAGGAAGAATGTGATGTTGTAACTGACTGGCAGAGACTTGTGTTATAGCCTAGGGGCTTGTGTTTTGTTTGTGTTTACTGAGCAACAACCGGAGGTTTGGGTGAGGCTATTAGGGGTTGGAGGAGGCCTCATAAGGGGGCCCATGGCAGCATGGGAACCCCAACCCCAGAGCAGCAGGGCAGTGAGAAGCCCCAGAGCAGGGGGCTGTGACTCTACGAGCGCCCGGTAAGGCGCAGCTGCAAGATGCGGGCTGCAGAGAGCCCAAGCACCCGGTGAGGTGCAGTAAGATTGAACAGTGTCTGGTACATCAGCGAGGCTTGGCGTGTGGTACAGGGATGGTTGGAGCCATGCATAGCCCATAAGGCTGGGGTGTGTAGGAACACCTGTTAGCAAAGCTGGGCTAATGTACAGGAGGATAACTGTGTCCAGGGAGACCAAGAGGCAGCCTCCCTAATTATGTATCTGACCTCAAAGACGTGGCGGGTGTGTTTGTATACTGACTGGACACAGTAAGGGGCGCTAGGGGAGAGCACGGCGACCCTAAGATGTCCCTCCTGCTACAGTTACTAAGACAATTTATATGGTAGAAGAGAATCCTGATGATTCAAGGTGACACGGGAGTTGGGCAGGAAGAAATCCAAGCCTTCATAATACAAAGTGTGTTTGCATACCCCCTGCTACTGAAATCACTGTGAGTCTGGCAAATACTAATGAACTTTGTCTTCTCATCACTTCTGTAGAGTCTGAGTACTATTATTCCTCTTTTACAGAAAAGAAACAAGCTCAAACAGACTAAAGGGATGGTATATGTGGATCACTTGCCAACTTCTTTACTGAGACCAGTTGGCTCCATGGTCAGGTTTACAGACTGTTTATTTTACCTGGTCCCGACAGACTAAAAACAACAACAAAAAAAAAACAAGTGTGCAAAATGCCAAGAAAACACCAAAGTTGTGGTCTTCCTTCAGACCCTGGGAAGCATTATACAAGCCCAGTGCATCTCCCTAAGCACCACATCTCCCTTCTTCCCTCACTTACTGGTCATCAGCTGCAGCAGTTCTCAGCCTTCCATCCAGGCAGACTCCTGTTTACTAAGCAGCTGGGTCTCGGGCTTAGCTGCTGGCCGAGTCCTTCCTTAGATATTGCTATACTGTATTTCTTGATGCTGCCAAAAATGTAAGCCCTGGTTGCCAGCTCTTGTTTCACATGCCCCAAGGCCAGAACTGAGGTGGCGAGGATCTTTTGGGAAAGCCATCTACCACCACTCAGAAAGCATGATAAAGACACAGATTAAGAGAGCAGTATATGTGGGGGATCTAGATAGCGAGAGTGGCTCTAGGTTTGGATCAGAGAGCTGGAGCATATGGGTGGATCTTAGTTTTCCTTGGTAGTGTCCAAGACACTGTGGAAACGGTGTAGACATGCCCTATGTGACTTGTCCAAAGCCACACAGGGGGCACATCTACACAAGATGCTTAACTTTGTATTAGCATAATTTACTGCAAAGTAAGCATGTGCGTCTACAAGTGCACATGCTTACATCACAGTAGACTTCCCTAATACTGATTGAATTTGCTACCTGCAAATGCAAGTAGCACATCTACTCTGCATTAGTAATGGTGCTGTAGCACTTGTGTAGATGCCTTACTGGGAGCAAAATCTGGTTCCAATCAGTCATCCAGTAGGGGCAGGAGATAGCTTCCTGCCCCCAAGATGTGCCTGCTTCCAGGGTGGGCTCTACCACAAGAGCCTGGGTGGGGACTATGTCCCCCCCACCCCGGGAACATGGAGCTCCAAGCCCCTTGCTCCCAGATTGCAATTGGAGATCCTTATCTTCCAGTCCCTGCTTCACCATCACTATAAGAGAGCAGGGGCGTGGGAGACCCTTATCTCCCAGCAGTGGCTCTGCCGGTGCTGGGAGCTCCCTGCTGGTGGGGGTAGGAGAGCCTGTTCCCTGCCTGGCTCTGCAAGTGCAGAGCTGAGGGAGGAGTAGGATGGAGAGCTTGTTCCCTGCCCCAGCTCTATGCTTATGGAGCTGGGTGGGGAACAAGCTCCCCAGCTCCTGCCGTGTATGCCTGGGTGGGGACAATGTTCCCCTGTCTCGGCAGCAGGGAGCTTCCAGCCCCCGCTCTCCAGTTGCAGAGCAAGGGCTGGGAGCTTGTTCCCAGCCATGACTCCATGATTGCAATTGCAATCATAGAACATGGACTGGGAGCTCTCTGCAACTGGGACAGTTCCCAGCCAGCCCAAAGCTGTGTGGGGAAGAAGTGCAGCCTGGAGGTGGCTGGGGACTGTCCTGTTTTGGACAGTTCCCAGCCAGCTCCAAGCTGCACATGCAGACTTCCCTGTGCAGCCCAGGGCTGACATGAGAACTGTTCCGGTCAGGGGCAGGTCTCAGGTGTGTTCCCCAATTGGATGCCCTGATCAGGGGCAATGGGATATTCTCTCTGGCTATGGGTGACTGGTGCCTCCTGAGTTGGGGCTGGAGGCACTTGCCCCCTCAGCGGCCAGTCAGCAACCAGGGTAGGAGGTTCCCCCATGGCTGGTCGTGCCCACTGGAAGTGCCAGCAGTGCACCCAGAAAGGACAGGGACGCACCCAGAAGTGCCAACGTTGCTTTTCCTAGTGCCCCCACTCCCAAGCCGGTGCTCTTAGGGGGGGCACCAGCGCTCCCTCCTGCCCCTCTTGCCAGCCACCTAAGTGGGGAACGCTGGCTGTGAGGGGGTGCACCAGCCCTCTCAGGGAGTGCACATGCACCCCTGTGCACCTCCTACGCATCTGTCCCTGCCCCAGCAGCAGAACGCCCTCCCTGGAGCCAGGAGACAGCTGTCTTCTGGCCCAGTGCTCCTTGCCAGCCCCTGGGCTAGCACCCAGAGTGAGCCTGGAGCTTTCCCTGATGGCAGTAGGGGCCCATTTCAGGGCTGCAGGGACCTGGGATAAAATCTGCTCTCTAATCCTTGTATTTGTAGATACCTACCCCAAAACCCTTACTGGATGTGTCTACATGTTTTCCCCACAGCACAGTTGTTACTGTACCATCATTTAGTACTTGCTTTAGGAAGTACTAAATGACAGCACAGTAACAGCTGTTACTGCACCACCCTGCTCGTGCGTGGTTATATTTAGCAGCTACATCACTGTAGTGACGCTCTGTAGCAAAGTAGCTCATCATTATATTGTTGGCAGTTTGTGCCTGCCAACACTATGACACTATAGTGACAAACTACATCACTGTAGCTCATCACTATGGTGACATAGCATCTTGCATAGATGCGCCCACTCTGCAGTAGCTTACTGCACAGTAAATCTAGGCTGGAGTACATGTGTGTGTAGATGCACCCAGAAAGGCAGAGACAAAGTCAGAAATTTAACACCAACCTCACAAGGCTAAGTTTAATGCCATAATCATAAAACCTCCCTTCCTCATTGAGCCAAGACTTGTATCAGCCCCTATCTGGTAAGAAAATTGTCTTCTCCATTTTAGAGATAAGGCAACTGAGATATGGAGAAATTCAGTGAGTGACCAAAGGTCATTCCATAAATCTGAGAGAGAGCCAGAAATAGAATCTGTTAGCCACTAAGTATAAGTTTGCTACTGAATCTCTGCTGCCTAGAGATTTCTAAGCATAGAAATCTATTTCTATCATATCATTAGATTGTACTTGCCTGGCCTGGGTTTTTCTACATCTCTCCAAGATTTTGCCATGCAGAGGCAACTCCAAACAACAATTCTGCAAGGTTTGGAAAGATGTTGACTGGAACAGGAGAGAAGGAAAAGCAAACACTAGACAAAAGAATAATTCCTAAGAGAAAGTCTCTTGACACTCTGTAAACTCATTGCTGGCATGTCTATACCTTCATCAAAAATTATGTCACAAACGTTTAGCAAAGTAGCTCAAATCTCTGCTGATGAATTGAAGGAAACTTGCACTAAAGAAAATATATCACATGAAGTTAAACCTACAATACTGGACCAGCCAAAAAAAACACCACAGAACAGGAATTCCTTTAATTTAACAATACCATAACCTGGAACTCACTGCAGGCTGAGCAGTAACATTAGCAACTGCACATTTAACACCTTCTATAATGGCCAAAATTTGGCAGTACAAGCTTTTCTTTTCTTTTTTTTAAATCCATGCTAAAACAGACCAGAATCCTTCTCAGCCTTATTTCATTTTCTTGATTCAAATGATTTATTGGTTAAGCATTTGTAAAACACAAATCAGTGAAGCATTATGATTTTGACATGAGGCTCTAGGCACTCAAATAATTTGCTGGGCAGCGTATATTACAACATAATTACAAGGTTACAAAATGTCAGTGCTACATTTTACAAACTGGGGACGTCTATACAAGACGTTTACTGCATGGTTAACTGCACAGTAAATGTCTCAATATCTACACATGCTGCCCTATTAGGGTGCACAAAACTAAGCAACACCACAACAGGATAAGACTTGTAAATATAATTTCTACCCAGCTGTGGAGCTTTTTCATGTGCAGCTGCTCACATGTAGATGCTGAGCCGACTGGCTGGGTCACAAGGATGTTTCAATGCTGGGGCTGCCTGCTGGGCAGGGACCTTGTGCTTCAGCAAGGCCTTCTACAGCCCACTGAGCCTGGTCAGAGCAGCCCTGGACTGGCAGGCCGACTCCCCAGGTTCCCTGCCAGCTGGGACTGCTGGGACTCAGCTCAGTGTACTACAGTCTGGGTGCCCATGTAAACCGTATGCCTGGGAGCTTCCCAGGAGCAATAAATGGTGTAGCAATAAGCTCCACACTTTAATGGTGCACATTAATAGCTCATGTAGATGGACTTGCTGAGTAGTAGTCTTCATTTTCCATCCCTCTGTCACATGCTTCAGTTGCTGCAATTTTGTCTCCCTGTTGTAGGCTGGCAGTGATTTTGTTCACTGCATCTCCTGAAGTAAAAGACAAGAAGGAACCACTGTGTATCCTGTTGTCAAAAATCTGTGCATCACCTTCTGCAGCCTTTCTTTTAAATTATAATTAAAAAGGCTTTGGGGGCAAATTCTAACTCCTGGCAATGCCTTAGTAAATGGTTTTTGTGTGTATTTACCAGTGTTAAGAAGGTGTTGGGATAGAATCCTATGCCTTCCACTTGGAGCCCATGCACTGAGAAGCCTTGTAGTCAGTATTTCAGCTTTTGGCCTGCAATACTGACCTTGGCGCACTGTGTGCTCTTATCTAGCAGCAGGGCAGTAGATCTCTGTAGGGTGTAGATTTTTGGGACAAGCTATCGCCCTTCCTCTGACACACACACCCTTCCTGCTTTAGCCACAAGGGAGGGAGCCACTACAGAAGAGTAGTGGTGTCCATTTGCACAACAGCTTTGTCACTTAAAGGATCTTGCAGATGGACACAGTTTTTCCCTAAATTTGGTATTTTTGCCATTTTAAATCAATAGAGGCTTTTCCTTTCCTACAATAATAAAGCCAGATATTGAGCTGTTTTAGGTTTCTGAGGGCTCCTAAACTCCTTTCCTTCTTATAGCTCTAAGATGCTACACAGTCCTTTAATGTACTCTCTCAAACGGTCCTGCACATTCTCGTCTTTCTCTGCTTTATCTGCAACTGCGCTAGGAACCTCTAAGAGGCCATGTACCATCTTAAACACCCTGCCTGAAGAATTAGAGTTGACTGAATTGATTGAATATCCTGCTACCCAAATTCAGCTAGCAAACAAAAGCATGTTTCAAACAGGCTGCAATGCATAGAAAAACCCCTCCTGTTGTGACACTGTTTCAGGATATGGAATATCATGTGACAATGCTAGTAACACCTCTGGGAATGTGATGGGATAGTGCTACATGGCCCAGCCAGTCTTTAGGTAGCATTTTGATTGGCCCTCCCTCCTTATAGCCACTATTCCAGAAAGAATATGAATTTAAACTTCTCAATTCAGTACACGTTATGTAAAGCTGAAAATACCTAATCAAAGGTATTTGACTCAGAAGGGAAGCAGTTATATATCATCATGAGGATGGGGGAAGTCATTCTGGGATTGATACAAAAATTGGTGGCCTGCAGTGCAGAACCTGATATGTTTGGGATCCCCATAAGGGCTGGATTAACCCTTTCATGGGCCCTAGGCAAACAAACTCTTGGGCCCTTGGCGGGTCGAGACCCCCACCCCAGTGCTGCCACCTGCAGGGAGCAGGGCTCGGAGCAGAGTTGCCAAGTCTCACAAGAAAAAAAAAGCAGCACTGCCTTTAAGCCCAAAACAAGTCAAACACATTTCAAAGAGAAGGGAGAGGGTTCAGAGGAGGGCCACCCACTTGGTTGGAGGGCAACAGGGCAGGCCCTATGAGGAGAGGCTGAGGGACCTGAACCTGTTCAGCCTCAGCAAGCGGAGGCGGAGGGGGGATTTGGTGGCTGCCTACAAACTCGTTAGGGGAGATCAGCAGCAAGTAGGAAGGGTCTTATTCCCCCCAGCAGCACCTGTGGTGATGAGGAACAATGGCCAGAAGCTGCTGGAGAATAGGTTCAGGTTAGAGATTAGGAGGCACTATTTCACTGTTAGGGTAGCTAGGATATGGAACCAGCTTCCTAGGGAAGTGGTCCTTGCTCCTACCTTGGGTAAATTCAAAAAGAGGTTAGATGAACACCTGTCTGGAGTTGTGTGATCCCAGCATGTGCTCCAACCAGTGGTGGGGAGTTAGACTAGATGATCTATTCAGGTCCCTTCTGACTCCTAATTACTATGAAACTATGGAGTGTGGGGAGGGTTGTGAGGGATTGTGCCTGTGTGTGGGGGGGGCAATAGGGTATGTTGAGATGTATATGTGGGGGGGGGCAGGGTGTGGGTGTTAGTGTAAGGGAGCATGGGGGTGTATGGAGACCCACCCCAGTGTGTGGAGTGTGTATGGAGATACACTCCATACACTGCCCTCGATGGTGCACAGCCCCTGCTGCCAGCGGTGGCTGCCCTCAAGGCTTGTGCAGGCACTGGTGACCTGCAATGTGCAGCTCCAGCCAGCGCTGCA
>NW_017729025.1:144587606-144589217 GCF_001723915.1 Gavialis gangeticus
CTGCCAGCGGTGGCTGCCCTCAAGGCTTGTGCAGGCACTGGTGACCTGCAATGTGCAGCTCCAGCCAGCGCGGCATGGTGGTGGTGAAGAGCGCAGCCCTGCCGGCTGCTTCTCTCACACTGGGCTCCGCACAGTCCACGTGCAGCTCCACGCTGCCAGGTGAAAGTGGTGTGGACCCACAGTTTGGGAACTGCTGTATTACAGAAAAGCCCAAAATAAGCAACCTCTAAAAAAAAAAAGCCCCTGAAACTGCAACCCATGGCTCTCTAAAAACCGAAGTAACTTTTTAAAAAAACAAGCCCAATGCCACTTAGTACAAGAGGACTTGGCAACACTGGCTCAGAGCTGCTGCTAGGAAGCAGCTGCCGTGGTGGTGAGGCCGGTGCAAAGGAGGGGAAGGAAAGGAAGGTGAATGGAGCCTTTTTTGCCTCTGCAGTGAAGGGGAGGACCACCCCTCAGCTCAGAGCCCTAGGCATGTGTCTAGTTGCCTATGTTTTAATTCACAATCCTTCTAGACCAGAAGTTGCCAATATTTTGGAGCCACAGACTGCAACAATCTGGATCAGGTCTGAGGTAAGGCAGCATTCTGACTCTGCTGCTACTGCTTTTCTCCTTTACCACTCCTCTCCTCCTCCCACCTGCAGCACAGAAGCAGCTCTCTACCACCTGGCTCCAGTGTGAATGCAGGTGGAGGCCTCTGGTGCTGAAACACTGATGAAGCCCCTTGGCTCCGTGGGATGGAGTCCAGCTTGCAGGCCATATATTGCTGAACTTTGTCCTAGATATTTTGAATTTGGGGGAAATGAAGCATTTTTATCATGCAGGTAAGCGTGCTGTATAATATAAACTGCCACTACGTATGCAGACCACCCTATGTTTTTCACAGAAATCCCCTTAAAATATGTCATTAGGCAAAAATAACCCAGCAAAATAGAATGCATTTTTGTAAAGGGCAAGGTAGGCAGGTAAGAGGGCTACAACGATGAAACTGTGATAATGGGCATATTTGCTGTAGCTGATTTGATATGATTTCAGGGAAAGGGAATGTGTCAGTCTTCAAAGGAACCTTTGTCATTCAGTTCACAAGATGAAGAAGAATGTGGTGGGACCAGTCTTGGTGTGGGAATAGTGTCTGTGACTAATACCTTTGAGATTGTTCACGTACTTTACATTCAGCAGGTATCTAGGTAGTAGCCATATTGGTCTAGAGGCAAAAGAAATCAAAACTCATGGCAGAGGTGATATTTTTTATTAGACCAACTAGATATTTAAAAAAATGTCTTTATTTGCAAGCTTTCAGGCACAGGCACCCTTCATAAGGCATATGAGACTGCAAAAGATTGTAAAAATCCTCCTAGGTAGAAATAAGTTATGCAAGCATTTAAAAACCTTGTTAGATCCATCCCATGCTCCTGCAGTCACTACAACAATGTTGCTAACTCATGATTTTTGCACCTGTTGTGATATTTAGTGTTTTCTGAAATGCTATGGACTGGGGAGATCAGTGATTCCATGAGAATCTAAATTTTCATTTAAAAGCGAGGAATAAATACTTAGCTCTCATGGTTGCCAAGAAAAGCTTGAAAATGTGTTTTTAATGCCCCCCCCCCC
>NW_017729025.1:144589260-144594964 GCF_001723915.1 Gavialis gangeticus
AAAAAAACCTTAAAAATTTTTTTTTAAGCCCCCCCCCCCCCCAGAAGATGACTAAAAGGTATTTCAAATGTATTCATTTAAAAGTTTTTTTTTTAATTTAGCTAGTTTATAAGGGGCATCTCCACCCTGATTTTTATGCTGACCTTGTGATCTGTGGAGCCCTGACTTTAGAGTTTTGAAGAGGTATGGTTATTAATGTTCCTAATGACAAAAAATGGAGTGATTGGGAGTCTAAAAAATGTATTACTGGTGGGAATGAAGAACAGGCAGAGAACAGGGGCAGATCTAGGGGGGGTTCAGTGATGCAGTCTCATGCCCCTTTGATTCCTGCTCTACCCATACTTTAAAAATACCTGTCTCACAGTGGCAGCAACATTTCTATTTAGGCAGACGTGAGGGAGTCACTTGACTTCATGGCTCAATATCATCTCCCTGATTCATGTTAATCTCTCTCCATTCCACAGGTGTTAAAGACCCTGTGACAGGCTCCTGACCACTGTGCCAGGGAGTGTGCCTTGCCCCTTAGGCTGTATCAGATCTGGGTCTATTCACCTGCCATGACTTGTTGTTTACTGGGTTTTACCTCTGGAGGTGGTGATCAGCGGATCCCATTGAGCCCAGGGTGACTCTACTGGCACAGCTTCTATGGGCTCTTCCTTCCCTATACCCCACCTCTTCCACTCGGATGTTTATGATCAGCCTGGGTGAAGCTCAAATGTGGTAACGGGACTTTTTTCTCCTGTACTGGGGCCTAGTGAAGATGACAGCTGCAGGGCATCTTGCTGCTGTTCTGTAGGGTCAGAGAATTACAACATAACTGAAAATTCCACTTAAATATCCAAGACTGCGTGGTGGGCAGGGCAACAATGCCACCATGCCAAGCACTTTCTTTAAGCATGTGGATGTACTGGAGCTCGATGCACGCTTCGCTCACCTACCTGTAGGTTTGCATTGCCTCCTGGTGGGCTGGCTTTCTAGTCTGGGTTCTGCCCATCCTGTTGCCTGGCCATGTATGGTAATGCTGTGTTGTGCACCCTGCTGTGCCGACACAAAGCTCACAATAACATCAATCTCCCATCCTGTCAGCATGCTTTGGGCCCATGGATGCTCTGCTGGGACATGCAGTGCCAGGGGACCCCGTGCCAGGTTTTCCCCTCAGTGGGTGCCCACAGTGCCCACTGGGCTGCCCTTTCCCAGACCCACCAGACCTGCATATTCCACCATGGGTCACTATGGGTGCCGGAGAATGGTGCTGGGCCTGGGCTGTGTAGCCTACCTGCTGAGTTGATTCTATTAGCACTTGATCATGTTCCCAGTGCCCCATCAGCAGCCAAGCCTTCCTGGGTTTCCCGAGGAACTAATCCCCAGGGATAGTAACCAGCTTCCAACTGGTCATAGTGAATGTGTCTGGGTTCTCCCCAGATGTTTCAGTGGCAGAATTCATGCCCACCACTCCTCCAGGTGTGCTGGCCCTGGGAGGAAGTGCTGGTTCCCATCTGGCCATGGGGAGAGCATCCGGCTCCACTTCCAGTGCTCCAGTGTGCTCTCTCCAGCTTCTGTCTCCATGCTGGCTTTAACCTCATGGCCTCCAGACCCCAGACCAACCAGTGGAGTTGCTTCTGGCCACACAATGCTCACCATCTCACCCACAGACTGGCCATGTGGACACTGGCACCATGGTGAGTAGGGCAGGAGTCTGTCACAAACCCTCTCTCCTTTTTAATGATATTAATGTTCCACTAATCAAGCTATTCTTTCTCCTGTAATTCAGCTGTCTGCTACCTGCTCCTGGTAATGTAGCATTCTAGCTTGACTATACATGATGTGCCAGCTGGAGCTGCTCATGGGAGCCAAGGAATCCAGGAGCCTGCCCCAGGAACCCCAGCTCCAGACAGGGGACCCTGGAGCAGGTAAGGAACTTACCTGAAGGGAGGCTGGAGTGGGAGCAGGAGCGGCACATGAAGCTGCTGCACTGGCTTTTGAACCAGCTGGCAATTAAGATTGGTGGTGCCCGGCCAATGACATCAGCCTCAGGCTCCGCTGAGGGGAGTTCAAAAATCATGAGAAATGCTGGGCAAGGGGGAGCAGAGTCCTAGCTTAGGGCAGCCAGTATGCTGTCCCCTCAGAAACTGACATAGGATCGGGGCAGCAAGGCTGGGAATGCTTCCCTAGCTGGGACTAGCTCAGGGCAGAAGCCAGGGGGAGGTGTTTGCCTTTTGTGTTATCCATCTCCTTTTTTTATTTGTCCTAACAGAGTTGCTGGTCAGAGGACTGAAGCAGAGGCAATGGCAGTGGAGGTGGGGGTGATGGAGTCCCAAGCACAAACCTCCTGAGATGACAGTTGGCAGTGAGCCCCGACAGGGAAGCTCCAGGGGCCTGAACCAGTGGCTGTGGACCATGGGGTCCTGACTTACATGGTGGGTGTGTGGACTGGGGTGTACAGGAGGTGGAGCCCCAGGACCATCTGTGCTGGTGATGTGAGTACTACCAGCAACAGGCGTGAGATAACACCACTGAAGCACTCCTTATTACATTTCCATCAAGGCATGGCAGACGATTAAGGGAGCCCTCCCTTGGGTGCCAGGAGGAATGCATAGGACATGAGCCAGCGCTGCAGGGATCCTTTTCATGCATGAGCAGGGACGTTGCCAACATGCTGTAATTCCAGTGTGTTGGGGCAGACTCACTTAACTGAGTCTGCTGGAGTGTGACAATTACTATGCTCCAGCAGCCTCTCGTATCTCATGTATCAGCATCCCCACACTTCAAAATGGGGGTGGGTGCACTTTACAATCTCAAATGAGCTTTAGATAAAGCCCTGCTGCCATTTTGAAGCACGGGGACACTGACACACGAGACACTGCAGGCACTTTAATTAGAGCAATTCTTAGAGCCACTCTAATTAAAGCGCCTCCCACCACCCCACCCCCACATGTATAAATGCCTTCATTTCACAAGCTGCAGACTGTTTTTAACTGTAGCTAAAAACAATAACTCAGGTGTAGAAATATTAACTCAGGTGAACTTTAACTCAGGTGTGAAATAACTTTCAGTGAGGCACAGGATGCACTGTCAAGATGCTCAAGAAGACTGATTTTACGTTAGGGATCTGAAAGACACGTGCTACAGACTAATTCTAATGACTACAGAACTAAAGAAACATTTAAAAAATTATTTTTCCATATTTATTTTTTGTTAATATATAGTGTATGACATAGCACTGGAGTTTTCAACCTTTTTGGATCAGTGTACCCCCAGCAGCCAGATGCAAAGCACTGTACCCTTGGGTCAAATGGGTGGAGGGGGGATGGTGCGTGGCTGAATGTGGAGTGGCGGCAGCTGCCACATGCAAGCTTTCCCTGCTCCCCGCATCTGGCTGGGTGGGTGGTACCTGCGCAGTGGCGCAAGATGGTGGGTGATGGTGCTCCATCCCTACCCACCCACACATGCCCTATGGCCTTTTCAAATACCCCCAGGGGTATGCATACCCCTGGTTGACAACCCCTGACATAGCACATAAATGCAGATTCCAATAAAGTTATATGTGTTTTTGCTTTATTCTGAAACTGAATAAAGTAGCCCTAGGCCTGTAGCATATTAGTATAGCTTCTAGTGTCTTTTTACCTGGAGAAAAATATGTGTTGTCATATGGGATGATGCACCACACCATCTGCACCACCCTTTTCCTTGATCCACCCATGGCAGATGAATCTCTCTCTTTCTTACCCGCTTGCCCTCAAGCAATTTTATAAAATGTTCTTATCCATGGCAGATTTTGTTTTCTTCCTAGTCTCTCTTAATGACCTTTCATTTGGGTCTTTCTTTGCCTAAGTGAGGGATGCTCCTTAAAGCTAGGTTAATCAGAGTATTAGCATATACGTTATCCAGTCATTACTAGCCTCTGCTTTGTAATTTTAATGTGGCTGTGCTGCCTCACATAGGCTAGTTGCTGAAGGAGCATTGTGAGCTCTGGAGTCTGAATTACAAAGGAGAGGGATCAAATGTCAAAACAGAACAGGAACTAGGAAGTTGCTTATTAGGAAACTGATCCAGCAAATACTTATTCCTGGGCGTAGTCTTTATTGCAGTGAGTAACCCTATTGAACTTGAAAGGAGGAGCACTGACTCTTGGAAAGAATAGGCTGTAACTGAAGGGGAAAAACTCTGCTGATTAAACAAAAAGACATGGAACAGAATTGATAGGAGTTTCTGCAGTGATAACACCACAAGTTAATGAAGTATGTATCTATGATGATGCATGGCTGGGTTATGGGTTCAGTCCTGCTAAGATGCTAAAATTCCATTGAATACATCTACTTTAATAACATTGTCATTTTACCCTTAAGATTGAGTCACAAAAAGGCAGAGAAGACAACCACTTGCTGCATTAATATTTTTCAAGGGCTCGTTCAGGGTGGACTAGAATTGTGCTTAGGTGTCTAGAAGCCATGTTACATGGTAATTTTAGGCGGCTTTTGGAGCTCTTAAACCCTGGATTGTACACGCATTAACAACTTGAAGTGCCTTAAAGCAGCATTTCTCAACCTGTGGTTCATGACCCAAAAGTGAGTTGCAAGAATATATGACAGGGTCTCAAACAAACTATAAAAATGGATCAACAAACTTTAAAAGTGGATTCTCCTTTAAAGGAGAAAACCACTGGAAACTGTGGTTTTTCCTTTGCAGGCTGGCAGAGTTCCACCCCGTTCCCACCACCCCACATCCCCCACTCCTGCCCCACACACTTGGACTAGGGCCCAGGGGCTGGGGGGCAGCAAGTCAGGAGAGAAGGGCACTGAGTTGGGACTGGCCATTGATGTCTGCAAATGGGTCCTGGTACAAAAAAAGTTGAGAACCACTGCCTTAGAGCACTCATTAAGTAGCTCGGTTATGCCACTCTAGGGCAGGATTATCTCTTGATCCACTTAATCCATTTCTAGTTCCATTAAGGCAGGGGTTGTCAACTGGGGGTATGGGTACCCCCACGGATACTTAGATAGGTCATAGTGGGTATGTGTGGGCAGGTAGGCAGGCAGGGACGGAGTGCACCCTGCGGCACGGCAGAGGTGTCTCCCTTGGTGTGTTCCCATACTTTGCTTCTTATGGGGGGGAAGGGGGGGCGCCTGGCACTGCTGGCCCCACATAGCACACCACAGTGCCTCTCCACCCCCCACCTCAGTTTGTTCTTTTTGCGCACTCCCAGGGGCAGGGCTGGCGGGGAGGTGAGAGCAATGGCGACCCCCTGCGGGCCACACACATGCTGCCCGGATGGCCAGATGGGGTGGAGGGAGGGGGCTTGGACGCAGTGGCCACCACCGTCGCCACCACCACTGTTGCACCCACACCACTTTCCTACGGCCCGTCACACGTGCAGCTTCACAGGCTGTTGACAGGTGGCTCACAATTGGCAGGGTGCGAGGCCCATCAGCAGCCCGTGAAGCCACATATGCAATGGGCCATAGGAAAGTGGCATGGGTATAGCAGCAGTGGTGGCATAGGGCAGTGGTAATAGCAGTGGCCACCGCGTGCAAGCCTCCCCTCCCTGCCCCATCTGGCCGGCTGGGCAGTGCTTGTGTGGCCCACAGAGGGGTGCCACTGCCCTCACCTCCCCAGCCCTGCTCCTGGCAGTGGGCACACAGACACACTCCAACCCCCCCCTGCCATTCCCAATCTGGTCCCCACAGCTTCTTCCCTCTCCCCCACC
>NW_017729025.1:144599964-144600469 GCF_001723915.1 Gavialis gangeticus
TGTAAGGTATTTAATTTTTTTTTCCAAATGCAGAATACTTGTGTAGCCCAGGTAACTCAGATATATACTTCCTTTCTCCAATTGAAGGGAAATGTTAGCTGAAAGGCTTGCATGTGTGTGTGCACGTGATTGTGTGTGTTTGTCTCCTGTCTACTGGGCGGCAGCAGGCACGTGTATTGCTTAGCTCTTGGGACAGCAGCAGTGGGGTGCAGAGTCCAGCCTGCAACAGCAGCTGTGCAGCTCACAGTGAAAAATGTAACAAGGCACTCTGTGTGTCTAGATGCCTAAGAAATGGAGAAGTATCTGGCCTTAACTATTAGATGCAGTAGTGCCAACTATTGGGAAAACATTGTGAGACTCGGGATTTCTAAGTCAAAATAACTCTGACTTGTGATTTCCTGATTGAACTCTCAGATCTCCGTATTTTTCTATACAGGCATACCTCGGAGATATTGCGGGTTCAGTACCAGACCACCGCAATAAAGTGAATATTGCAATAAAGTGA
>NW_017729025.1:144600480-144601047 GCF_001723915.1 Gavialis gangeticus
TGCAATAAAGCGAAGCGCAATAAAATGAGGTATGCCTGTATATGTGTAGAGGGGAAGGCGTGGGGGGAGAGGGAAGGGGCAGCGGGGAGATCAAGGCCCCCACAGTGAGGGAAGGAGCAGGGCTGGTGAATGGGGCCCTGAGGCCAGGGTGGGTCATTTAGAGGCATGGGGGGAGGGGGGGTGCAGCTTCCTGCAGCTGCATGCACCCCTGGGAAGTTCAGCTGTGTAACATCAGTGTGCTTCATGCTGCCAGGAGAGCAGGGGATATACTGCATTGCCAGTGCACCCCATGTCCCCTGCATGTCCAGTGGGTGGCAATGGCATTGCACCACTGAGCTCCCAGGACAAAGGCAGCAGGGTGCAGAGCCCCAGCCTGCAGTGGGCAGCCTGTCTCTGCTCTGTGGGGGGGTGTATGCCCCCCATGCCTCCCCTGGGGGTGCACACAGCTGTAGGGAACCATGCCCCATCATATCTCTGGACAACCTGACCCAGCCCCCATTCACCTCAGCCCCTGCTCCTGCCTCATGCCCTCCCTCACTTTGGGGGCCTCGATCTCCACCCCTCCCC
>NW_017729025.1:144601215-144604184 GCF_001723915.1 Gavialis gangeticus
CCTATGGCTGAAGAAGGGTGATTGCATCTGAAAGCTTGCTAAGAACTTTTTTCCCAACTACTCAGTTGGTCTAATAAAAGATATCACATCTACTCAAAGAACCTTGCCTAGGGCAGGCCCACAATTTTTTTGGCACCCCTTAGCTGTGGGGCCCCCTGTGGCCACAGGTTTCACAGTATAGGACAGGCTGCCCCCCCCCCCCCTTCAAAAATAGCCTCTCATGACTTACATGCCAATCTCTGGATTTTTTAAGAGTTCAT
This sequence comes from Gavialis gangeticus, assembly GCF_001723915.1. Classification (NCBI taxonomy): domain Eukaryota; kingdom Metazoa; phylum Chordata; order Crocodylia; family Gavialidae; genus Gavialis; species Gavialis gangeticus. The sequence goes on from NW_017729025.1 coordinate 144,601,476, forward strand.
CTCATGATTTTTGGCACAGTAGTATTGGCAATATAGATGTCAGAGACATATACTGTATTGGATCAATGATTAATTTTTTTAATGAAAAATCATGGGACAGATGAGCAGTTTGTACAAACAACAGCTCACACTGTAGAAATATGGTTACCTGTGCTTCTACTGGTTTGCAAAAATCCTGTACTCTGAAGCATAGTTCATGCCATAAAACTCTGAAGACTCTCAGAGGGGTGCATGTGCACCCTGTGCACGCTCTATGCGTCACCACTGGGTGCTGGGCACATCAGTCCCATTGCATGCCACTGGATGCAAGAAGTGGTGTGCCTTAAGCATGCTGCTGTGCTCTCAGAGTCTTTTGATCTAGAGTAAATTGACAGATAGGGCAGGCAAGTTTTGTTTTAATTGTGCTTGCAACAAATTTAATATTGATAAAATGCTGCATGCCAAGAAAGAAAGAAAAAAATGAAATGTTAAATATTAAAGAAAAATTAAATAGTGGGACTCATGTATTATAAATTCTCTGTCCCAGCTCCCAAATATAAAAACAACTTGCAAGTGGACAAAGTGAGGTTGAAACACCCTGGGCCAGTTTTCCTACTGATGGAAGTTAGCAAAGCACCACTGAAGCTCAGTGTCAATGGTTAAATAAATACACAGCACACTTATCTTTCAAGCTCTAGTTCTTGAGTAAAAAAGGATTTTTATAGGCCAGTGAATTCCCAGTTACATTCACCTTCCAATGTGTTTTGTTACAGCCAGGAATTTCTGCAATTGGAAATCCTCTTGCATTGCCACAAAGATGACATAACTAAATGCTCTTATGCATATTGTTCAGCTCTCCTGGGTAAAAATAGTGCTCCTCAGCTTTAATCTCAAGAAATACAAGTTTCAATACAGCAATTCTGGTGACGAGCATGAGTTGATCTGGCTCAGTCAGGAAACAGATGCATCCTCTTATTCTTAACATAAATTGCTGGGTTTATTTTTTGGTGAACTGCAGTGGTATCTTTCTCTTGATCAAGTGCGGGGGAAAAGAGTAATTAGCATAGTATTAGTGTTAGTATTATTTCCTGGCATTAACTTTCCGGCTACTTGGTCATCTTTTACTCAAGCAATGGCATGCAACTTGTGCATCTGGAATACAAAAAACCACATTTTTCATCGAGCTGGTGCTTCTATACACCCCAAAGTAATTCCACTCTAATTTTACCCTATCCCTAGTACTTAAATGATTTTATTACTTTCTGCTGAGTACCTTTCTGTTTCTTGTTTTCTACAAGTGCATTCAAAGCATCTGCTAAAGTAGGCTGTAGCCTATGAAAACTCCTGACTCTCTGAATGAGTTAGTCCAGGGTTGTCCCACTGGAGTCTTGCAGGCTGCATGCAGCCTGCAAGAGAGTAATATACTCCTGCCCAGCCATCACTCTCCTCATTGCTTTTAATGTAGTGGTGGCCAGGGTCTCTAGCTCCCCCTCACTCCCTGACTTCTGCTTCCTGCCCCTGGAAGCAGGACAGCGCAGCATGAAGTGTTTGGGTTGTTTTGTGCATGTGGTGTGAGAGGGGGTTCAGTTACTCACACTACATGTGTAGCACGGGGGAGCTGAGCTGCCCATACTGGCTAGGGACAGATATTCAAAGAGCCTGAACCTGAATTGATTCAATCTTTGCAGGTTAGTCTAACTTACCTAGGTTGAGTTTGCAAGTGAACAGGTATTCTCTCTGGACTGAGGAAGTTCAGACACATACCTGCAGTAGCTCAGGCTAGAAGCTGGGGGACACTAGAGCAGCCCTCCCTTCCTTTTGACAGTGCTGAGCTGAGGCAGGTTGTGGCCAGACCCCAGAAGGATGCTTTAATTATGGAGGGCTGTAAACCCCAACCCTGCCTGCATGGTCCCAAGCTTTTCCCTGCCTGCTTCTCAAGGGCTGGGAGTGATGCCAGACCCCAACTTCAGGCTATCACTCTAAGGCAAGTGGTGTGTATGTGTGCAGTGTATGCACTTGTTGAAGATACTGAGCAATTCAATCTCCCTCTCCCTGCTTTTTCATACTGGCTGCAAACCTGACAGGCAATGGAGCCAGCAAGGGGCTGATAACACAGTGTTTATCAGCCCATCAACAAAACAAAAGCCTCTCTCATTAGTTCAAGCTCTTCTTAAACAGCTTTTTCCAAGGAAGGAATGGAGGGATATTACCAGCTACCTGTGGAGATCCACACACACAGAAACCTCTCAGCATTAGCTAGCATACCACATGCCTAGGGTCCATGGGGCTGGGGTCCATGCTGTGTAAGATGGGAGGGGGGAGATCCCTGCTTGAGCAGTGAGGGGGTGGGGGTGAGGCAGGGGGAAGCCAAGCAGACCCTGCTGTGCCTGCAGTCTCTGCTGGAGCTCTGGCTAAGGAGGAGGGGCAGGGCCAGCCCTGTTCTCTGGAGCAGAAAGCTCAGCCCAGGGCTGCAAAGCATCTGGGATGCTGGGGGACTCTGGTTTAACTTAAACCAGGAAGGGGTCTGGGACTGACATTGCATAAAGCAGTTTGACCCAAATCAGTTAAGTCTGATACTACATTCAACCAGATTATCTTAAACCAGTTTCAGTCATTTTGAGACTGGTTTATGTGCACTGAACTTCTGTTATGTTGCAGGTTTAAACCAGTTACTGATCACTTAAACTGGTTTGTGTGCAGAGGGGAGCCAGGGTGCATGCACTGTGTAAG
>NW_017729025.1:144604194-144605796 GCF_001723915.1 Gavialis gangeticus
AATCTTTCCCCTGTGGAGGAACTGAAGGGTGAATGGGCATCACCACGGTGTCTGTCCCCTGGGGGGGGGGGGGGGGGGGGGGGGGGGGGGGGGGGCCTGGGTTGCTCATGCTGGGCTGTGGCTATGGAGGAAGCCGGGCTGCTAGTGGTGCATGTAGTGACAGAGGCATACCCATCAGGGAGTGGAGTGAGACTGCATGTGTGGCAAAGTGGGGTCCCTGACTACCCACAAGGTTAGTTTTCCCCATCTGCCTCTGGGCACACTGCCCACCTGTCTTACCCGCCATGCCTTGTTGTTAATTAATAATGTTAGTTAAGGCAGGAGGCTGCCCATTGTAGCCCCCCAATATTAGGGGGGCTATCTGCTGCTCCATTCCACCCTACACTGCAGCCCAAGCCTCGCAGATGGCATCTCAGGCAGTTAGCTAAACCATCACTTTTACCCATTAGCAGTGGCCCCCAACCCTGGGGGCCTTCAGCGTCCATAGGCCCTGGCGGGACCCCAAGCTTCTTAGCTCTTCATGGGTATCCCTTGTGGTGGGCCCTTGGCCCTTTTGACCCTTTGGTCCTAGCCCCAGCATTGACCAGACAAGTACCTCAGTGGGGTTTTCTCCTCCTACCTGCACTTATGGGTCAGGGTCCCCCCCATTCCTGGCTCAGGTGCTCCTGGAAGCCTGCCAGACCCTGTGGGGTCACTCTCCCAGCAGGCTCAGGTACCTCCAGAAGCTTACCTGGTCTACCCTGCTCTTATGGTGTATGGCCCACCTGAAGGTGAGGGCTAGGGTTAAGGCACCCCTACTCACCTTTTACCAGGGTGGTAACTGGCCTGGCATTTCCTGGGGGCTCCCGCACCACTGAGAGCCCCACCAGGCCACCCACTCCTAACAGGGTTCAGTTTTAGGTCATGCCCAGGACCAGGAGCCTCCAGACCATCCCCTACAGCTCCTGCCCTTACCTCCAGGATATTCCAAGCAACCTTACAGCCAGGCAATCTTACTGCCCTGTTTATATAGGCAGCCATGGATCTAAAATGGCTGCCACAATTAAGCACCTGCTGGCTGCTTGGCTTGGCCCTTAAAGTGGCAGGCACTCACAGTGCCCTGCCACACAGGGGAGAGCTGGGCTGTGCGCCCAGTGGAAGCTGGAGGGCCACCCATGACAAACGACCTGCACAGCATACAGTCCCCTGGTCTGTACAGGATGTGACCCCTGACCACTGCGAAATCCGACAGCCTGACATTAGTCTATAAGGAGCCACTCTGCCTTGCCTTTTACCAATACAGTTAAAATGGAACAAACACCAAGTATGGCTGCATTTCTTTACATATAAAGCATAGCCAGGAATTGGATCAAGATGATCTGAGGTCTTAGATATGAGGCAATCCTTCCTTAGCATTGTCTTCCCTCAGGACATACGCCCCACCTCTTCTTTGCATGCTCTTTTGCTTTAATACTGTCCTTGTATCATTTGCTTAGTGCAGTAGGCTGAGCTTTCATGTCCTACCCTCCGAACATCTGGTATGAATAGTCTGGATGGCTGTCCTGGGGGTTATGAGGAGATGAGTCGCTGTTCTTTAGAACTCATGATGCAGTAAATGATTTG
>NW_017729025.1:144610796-144612114 GCF_001723915.1 Gavialis gangeticus
TGCCCCTTGCCCCCCACCCAAAGCCCCTGTCCCCCAGCCTGGGCTCCCAGCTGGCAGCAGCTACCCAGAGCTGGGGCCAGCTGCAGCCAGAAGGCTCTAAACAGCTGTGCCAGGCTCCAGGTTCCAGCATCAGCTCCGTAACAGCACGTTAACCCATGCCATGGAGCAGGCGGTGGGGGAGGGGCCTGAAGCAGCGCAGCTTCTGCCTCTCCCCTACTCATGGCACAGAGGTGATAGCAGGGTTCCAGAGCCTGGTGCAGCTGTTTGTAGCCAGCCTGGGCTCTGGGCAGCTGCAGGAAGCAGCAGGCAGGCCGCAAACAGCTGTGCCAGGCTCCACAGCTCCAGCATCAGCTCTGTGCTGGCAGCGACTGCACAGGAACCCAAATCTCCTTTCACCTTTTCCCCATCACACTGTAGGCTTCAGTTTTCTTTGTCTGTCTTTTATTTTCCTTCTGTGTTTTAAATATCTCACTCCTTTATATTGTTCTAGTAAAGGTCCCAAAATCTGTGTTAAAATGTATTGATGTGATCCTGCTAAAAATCAACCTGGTTGTACTATTAGTAAAGTTAATGGGCCATATTTTGTGCTGAGTTACACAGATAAAACCTGAGAAATGTGGTTGTATCATTGTATCTTACAACAGAATTTCTACCTCTCTGGCTGCTGCTTTCCTTGAGCAGCAAGGTTGCTGCCATGCATGAAATATATTACAGTTGCTCCTCAACCAGGCCATGGATTGGTAAGGAAAAGAAAGGCAGAAGCACTCATCAAAATCTGCTATGCTTCAGGGTTGTTGGTTGTAGTCATGTTGGTCTAAGGACATAGGCAGGCAAGGTGCTTTGGGTAAATGTGACCAAGTAAATATTTAGATATTAGGGGGCCTCATGGCAGAACCCCCCCATGCAGCATGGGGCAGTGGGGGGGCAGTAGGGATCGCTCCCCCCCTGCTTGGCACCCATGCAGTAGCTGCCCCATGGCATAGGTACAGTGCAGCTTGGCAGGGTGCCACGCACTGTCTGGGAGCTGGGGCCATTGGGGCTGGGTGCTACCAGGCTCCAACTGACAGCTGGAGCCACCCCAGCTCCCAGACAGTGCGCAGCACCCTGCTGAGCCACGCTGCACCCATACCATGGGGCAGCTGTCACATGAGTGCCAAGTGGGGTGGCAATCTCTGCTTCCCCCTGCTACCCCCCCGCTGCACTGGGGGGGAGGGGGGCTCTGCCATGAGCCCTCAGAGGCCCCTGATTGCCGCTGTCAGAGCCAGTGAGTATGGGGCTTTTTTTCTTTTTTCCTTTTTTTTTTTTAAAATGCTGGGAG
>NW_017729025.1:144617114-144618394 GCF_001723915.1 Gavialis gangeticus
CCACCTGAAGGTGAGGGCTAGGGTTAAGGCACCCCTACTCACCTTTTACCAGGGTGGTAACTGGCCTGGCATTTCCTGGGGGCTCCCGCACCACTGAGAGCCCCACCAGGCCACCCACTCCTAACAGGGTTCAGTTTTAGGTCATGCCCAGGACCAGGAGCCTCCAGACCATCCCCTACAGCTCCTGCCCTTACCTCCAGGATATTCCAAGCAACCTTACAGCCAGGCAATCTTACTGCCCTGTTTATATAGGCAGCCATGGATCTAAAATGGCTGCCACAATTAAGCACCTGCTGGCTGCTTGGCTTGGCCCTTAAAGTGGCAGGCACTCACAGTGCCCTGCCACACAGGGGAGAGCTGGGCTGTGCGCCCAGTGGAAGCTGGAGGGCCACCCATGACAAACGACCTGCACAGCATACAGTCCCCTGGTCTGTACAGGATGTGACCCCTGACCACTGCGAAATCCGACAGCCTGACATTAGTCTATAAGGAGCCACTCTGCCTTGCCTTTTACCAATACAGTTAAAATGGAACAAACACCAAGTATGGCTGCATTTCTTTACATATAAAGCATAGCCAGGAATTGGATCAAGATGATCTGAGGTCTTAGATATGAGGCAATCCTTCCTTAGCATTGTCTTCCCTCAGGACATACGCCCCACCTCTTCTTTGCATGCTCTTTTGCTTTAATACTGTCCTTGTATCATTTGCTTAGTGCAGTAGGCTGAGCTTTCATGTCCTACCCTCCGAACATCTGGTATGAATAGTCTGGATGGCTGTCCTGGGGGTTATGAGGAGATGAGTAGCTGTTCTTTAGAACTCATGATGCAGTAAATGATTTGGGGCCATGTTAATTACCACTTGTGAAATGAGACTTTTAGCTTCCTCCACAACTAGGACAATACAAGTCTGATACAAATGTTCATGTTATTCTTTCATATACTAACATCCTGCCTCTGTACTTTTCCACTTAACTGCAGTTCTCAGCATACTATAAAACAAAGCAGTTTAAAGCAGTTATGAAAGAATGATGCTCACCTATATTTCATTCTCTTTATAAATATTAGGTTCCAAGATATGTTTTGAAAAAAACCTTTTGCAGTGACAGGGTTTTATTAAAGCAGGGATAGGCAAGGTTTTTTGGCTGGAGTGCCAGAAAACACCACAATGCCTACTTTGGAAGGTGCCGGAGTGCCAGCATGCCAGAAAAACAAAAAGAGGGTGAGGGGTGCATGGCAGGATGTCCTGTTTGTGCCCTTTGCCCCCCACCGAAAGCCCAA
>NW_017729025.1:144618455-144638358 GCF_001723915.1 Gavialis gangeticus
TGCCCCTTGCCCCCCACCCAAAGCCCCTGTCCCCCAGCCTGGGCTCCCAGCTGGCAGCAGCTACCCAGAGCTGGGGCCAGCTGCAGCCAGAAGGCTCTAAACAGCTGTGCCAGGCTCCAGGTTCCAGCATCAGCTCCGTAACAGCACGTTAACCCATGCCATGGAGCAGGCGGTGGGGGAGGGGCCTGAAGCAGCGCAGCTTCTGCCTCTCCCCTACTCATGGCACAGAGGTGATAGCAGGGTTCCAGAGCCTGGTGCAGCTGTTTGTAGCCAGCCTGGGCTCTGGGCAGCTGCAGGAAGCAGCAGGCAGGCCGCAAACAGCTGTGCCAGGCTCCACAGCTCCAGCATCAGCTCTGTGCTGGCAGCGACTGCACAGGAACCCAAATCTCCTTTCACCTTTTCCCCATCACACTGTAGGCTTCAGTTTTCTTTGTCTGTCTTTTATTTTCCTTCTGTGTTTTAAATATCTCACTCCTTTATATTGTTCTAGTAAAGGTCCCAAAATCTGTGTTAAAATGTATTGATGTGATCCTGCTAAAAATCAACCTGGTTGTACTATTAGTAAAGTTAATGGGCCATATTTTGTGCTGAGTTACACAGATAAAACCTGAGAAATGTGGTTGTATCATTGTATCTTACAACAGAATTTCTACCTCTCTGGCTGCTGCTTTCCTTGAGCAGCAAGGTTGCTGCCATGCATGAAATATATTACAGTTGCTCCTCAACCAGGCCATGGATTGGTAAGGAAAAGAAAGGCAGAAGCACTCATCAAAATCTGCTATGCTTCAGGGTTGTTGGTTGTAGTCATGTTGGTCTAAGGACATAGGCAGGCAAGGTGCTTTGGGTAAATGTGACCAAGTAAATATTTAGATATTAGGGGGCCTCATGGCAGAACCCCCCCATGCAGCATGGGGCAGTGGGGGGGCAGTAGGGATCGCTCCCCCCCTGCTTGGCACCCATGCAGTAGCTGCCCCATGGCATAGGTACAGTGCAGCTTGGCAGGGTGCCACGCACTGTCTGGGAGCTGGGGCCATTGGGGCTGGGTGCTACCAGGCTCCAACTGACAGCTGGAGCCACCCCAGCTCCCAGACAGTGCGCAGCACCCTGCTGAGCCACGCTGCACCCATACCATGGGGCAGCTGTCACATGAGTGCCAAGTGGGGTGGCAATCTCTGCTTCCCCCTGCTACCCCCCCGCTGCACTGGGGGGGAGGGGGGCTCTGCCATGAGCCCTCAGAGGCCCCTGATTGCCGCTGTCAGAGCCAGTGAGTATGGGGCTTTTTTTCTTTTTTCCTTTTTTTTTTTTAAAATGCTGGGAGGCTAGGCCGGGAGGGGAATGAGGTGGAGCAGGGCAACCATGGGAGCTTCTCCCATGGCCCTCCTAGCTGTGCCTGCCTTTGCCCTGGCAGGGGGAGCCATGGGGGCTATGTCCTGCTGCCACTTGCCCAGCTGGTCACCGCTTGCTAGCTGGCATGGAAAAGGGGCATGGGATGTGGGCACAGCAGTGCCGGGAGCAGGGGCTATGCCCTGCTGCCACTTCTCCCCTTCCGTCTGGAGTGAGCCATGCTTGCATCCTACCTCCCACCGCCACAGCAGGGCAAGCAGCAGCAGGGCAGAGCCTGCATCCCCCTACCCCCCCCCCCTCCTCAAGTAACACCCCCCTCCACCCCAGCTGGGCAGCTTGTCCCAGCCCTAGCTCCAGTTCCTCCCTCTCCCATGCCCCTTCCCTCCTCTTTCCCTCAACCCCAACAGACTTACCAGCTGGAGGCAGCTGCCAGGTGCCTGTTTAATCTATGGCTGAATCTCCAAATCAGCCAAATGTATTCAGAGGCTTCCAGTTAATTTGGAGCTTTTACTTGGTCTTCTGATTTGATTCAGATTTGGAGATTTAGTCCCTGAATCAGGCTGAATCTCCTCCAAATTGAATCAGCTACTAAAGCTTTGCACAGCCCTACATACAAGCATAATGTGGTTCAGAGCTGAGTGGCAGCTAGCATGAAAGAGCTAAGTTGCCCCAGCTCAGACCTCTTTATAAGAAAGACAGCTTTTCAATGGTGGGATGTGCTGCATTATGTTTGCCATAGATTATCAACATTCACAGCATGAAGAGTAGTAATTTGGGGTTGGATAAATGGTTGATACAGCTCAGAAAGGTACGAAATGGCATCATGTTTGGTGTTTGAATGGAAACATTCCTTAAGCGACTGAGTGAAAGATTATTCTCTTCTACCCAGAAAATATAACTCCCTGGAAAACAATTCGATACATTTCTAAGAGGTGGTTAAATAAATGTTCATTCCCGGGAAAAAATGTTTAGCTGTGCCAGTAACCAAATGTACATTTTTGTCCTCACCGGGGATTTCTACTGTTTGCAAGTAAAAGTGTGGTCAGATGACTTCCTCCATGTTAACTACAAACAACTTATTTAGAATGACAGGGCTGTGTGGTAATTGTGGAACACACTAAGGAATTAGGAAAGAGTATTTCCTACGAAAATCAGGTTGTTTTGCAGTTAATTCCTTTCTGTATTAAATGTTGGTTTTCTTTAAGGGTGCACACTATAAACTCATTTTTTCAAAAATAGGTCAGTGTCCATCCACATTGTTTATATTCCAAAGAAAAATTGACCAGCTTTAGCTGAGACCCCAAATGTCTGGGTTTTTCTTGAATCAAGGCCCTGAGACTCAGTACTGACATCTGTAACTATCACCTTTTTCTGTCATTGAAGAGAGGCAGAAGTGGCCACAGTGGGTGCGTCTACACTTGTGCTTTAATGTGCAGTAGCTTATTTTACCGCACATTAAAGTGGCACATAAAAACTGTGCTATTATGCTAACGCACAGTAAAATAGGCTAATGCACATTAAGCATCACCTAAAAATCATGCTCTTGCACTACTGTGCATTAGGGTAGCCTAATGCGCATTAATTTAATACCTCACATTGGACATACTAAATTTAATGTGCATTAGGAAAAGTGCATTAATGCATGTATAGATGCTCCTAGTGTGCTTAGCATTGAACAAGATCAATCCCTGAAGACCTAAATCAACAAACATTGAAGGGCAATGGTTTGGATTAGCCATTTTACTACATAGTTTGTTAAAAATGAAGTCAAGCACATCACTCCTATATGCTACATCTGCTCATTGATGGGAAAGACTACACGTTCTGTTGACAGAAGGGTTGATGATGTGCCTTCCTTCTTATTTCCATCAAGTTCAGAATTGTAGCAATGGTTGGCAGTACATGGGTCAAAGAAGTGGATGAATGTTACTGTTCCCTCCAATGCTGAACACAATAATAGGAGATCCATTGGCAAAAGGAGATCTTACATATAAAGCACCCAAAAGATGGGAGCCAAGCACCTAGTGAGTGTGATTAGGGGGCAGACCCCACCAGATCCCCAATATAAAGAACTGAATGCTCTTTAAATCACCAAAGAATTTTTATGCTCTAAGTGATGATTCCTACTGATTGAAGACTAGGTCCTGAGGTTAAATGAAGTGCAAGATTAAGTACTCAGAGATAAAAGGCATATTGGTAGGTTAGTATTAACTTAGAACAGTGGCTCTCAAGCAATTTCTGTGCTATGAGCCTTGACCTCCTAGCTTCTAGAATAAGCTTGTTCCTAGACCCTGCTCCCAGATTGACCTCTTGGCTTCCTGACTTGGTTTGACTTCAGGTTTTGCTTCCCCACCCTGACCCTGGTTGGTGCCTTAATTCCCTGAGTGGGCCCAGACCAGGCTGCCCACATCCTGGTGTGACCAGTGCATTCTTTGGGGAGTTAGGAGATATGGGTTGGGTCCCAGGCCTGCCACTGATCCTATGTAAATCTCTTCACTGCCTTGTTCCTGCAATTTTCCTGTTTTTTAAAGGGGAAAGACAAATTCTATTATATATGTCTATATAGAATCATAGAGAAGTAGCGCTGGAAGGGGCCTCTATAGGTCATCTAGACTAATACCTTGCCTGAGGCAGGATTATCCCTGTATAACAGCAACTGTCTGCTAGTTTCATGGGTTAAGTTCCCTGGTATAGCTGGGGAGAACCTGGCCCATTTTTTTCAGGTCCTTGTTTGTGGGAACTCTAGATCAACATTGGGTCCTGCAAAAGGCACATGTGTAAAGGGGCCAGCAGGACCAGGTACTGGGTCCCCACTTGTAGAGGGTGAATGCTGACCCAGTTATCACCCTTCTGTTCATTGTTCCTGCAGCTATCCCTGAGGCTCCCTGGTGTTCACAATGCACCATGAGTTGCTGCCGTTACTTCTGCTTCAATGATGAAGTCAGTTTGGTGATTTTGGTCTGCTGTCAAAAATGTCCTGGGAGACACAAGTGAGAGAAGGGTAATGATGAGTTTATATTGTAACCAAATATGAATGGATTTTCACCGGGCAAAGAAAAGGCACTTCAATGGCCCAAGTGTATTATGCCTTCTAAATATCAAAGACTTGCTGCAAACAAATGATATACGAAAACTTCTCAAAGAAAAGGGCGGCAAAATTCCTTTATAATAGAAATTGTTAGGCAACCTAATGCAGGGGTTGAGAACAGATCTATTACAGGCTTTAACAGAAAGCTGGCTTTAATGGGACCCACTTTATATTTGTGCTGTTCAGTTCTTCCTTCAGGGGGTAGGTTTAGATTCATTAGAATCAAAACTCCCCTTGTTTTGTGAAGTCTTTACTCATGTAATCACCATGGGTCATCTTGCAGTATGCTTGACTCATATGCATGAAAAATAAACGCATAATTTGCTTAGCTGCATAACATGATACTGGTTCTCTTCCCACCCTGCCTCCCCACTTTTTTTTGCCTATTAGGAATTCTTAGGCCCCCACTGCTTGTAAGGTAATTATACCCCCTTTAATTGCATAACTGATTAAAATGACTCGGAGCTGTCCATGTCAAGACTTCCTAAACAGATCTGAACAGATTAAGTCCTATCAATTTCGAAGTTGCTAGTAGAGGAAGAAGAAACAAGAAGCAAGGTAAGCAGCCTTACTGAAGGGTGGAAAAAGCTTAGTGCAGGCTATTTCTGTAGTTGATGAGACTTGTTTACAATAAGTTCAGGAAACTGCATACTTAGGATTAGTACATAGTCTTTTTTTAAAGTCCTGAGGCTAAGCTCTTAAGTGGACTATACTGTATTTGATATCCCTCTCTCTTGGAGCCTGTAGATTTAAGCATATTTGAACTAAACCCAAAGAAACACCTGAAAACAGAAAATAGGAAGCAGGTGCCTAGGTGCAAAGCTTTGTTTTTGTTATTATTCAGAAATTTAAACTGCTTTTAAAGTCCCTCTGAATTCCTTGCAAGTCTCCTAGGCTGGACTAGAACTAGCTGGAAACTGCCTGGAGACTGATATCTCCTTTGCCTTTGTGACAAAAGAAGTTCTGAAGACCAAAGCCAAGAAGGTGCTCATTTCAGTGGTCTTCTACTCCTTGAACACAACTGTCTGGCCCATTCAAAGGGTAGAATCCCTCACTGCTGCTCACACTGAAGCAGACCATGCCTATTTGCTACTGATGTGAAAGAAAAGCATGTGCAACACAAAGTACCAAAAAAACTGTGGTCTCTGAGCAAGCAGGAAATTGAATTTAGTATATGGGACTCAATGCTTCTAAGATTAAATGCCTTATTCAGATTAGGGCGAATGCCTTGTGATTGCCTTATCAACTGAAACATGCTTGAGGGTGCCAGTCTCCAGGCAATAAAGGCAATGATATACTACTGTACACTACAAAGGTCTTTCTATTCCTTCCTCTTTTTGCTCCACTAAAAAGAGTGTGGCTAGTATAGAAAGACTGGCTGTACAGCCAACATAAACTAACTGCTCACCATATCAGTATCATTTTCACTCCAGCATGAACAATCTCTTCCCTACAGTCTGAAGAGAACCTAACAGTAGAGTGATGCAGGGAGGAGAATGAGAGGTGATGGCATGACTCCAAGAATGGGGCCTATTGGGAGGCTTCCCTTCCATTGCCCTGAATGCTAAATCTCTCAGTTTACAGTGCTTTAAAATGTTCTACACTTCAATTGAGAGCATCTGGCTGAACAGAGCTGGCAAACTTTTAAAAGGTGTATTATTTAAAAGGTGTATAATGATAATAATAATAAACAGCATGGTTATTACAGCCTTATTATTAAGGGTGTATTAATAATAATGGTAGTAATAATAATAATAGTACTAGTAGTCATATTTAAGAGATCGAATTGGTGTTTGTCTTTCAGTGCATGGTATTGGCAATACCATCTGCCACTAGAGACTGAAAACCAAGGATGTAACCCGGTGATTTTCAACTAGAAGGCCCTGCTGTGAGATCCTTTCAAGGGAGTTGCAGGTTGCCATGCAGTATTAGCATGGTTAAATGTGCAAACACCTCGTGTGATTCACAAGGTAACTGCTGTATCATTTTTCTGAGGAGGCATCTTTCTGAGGAGTGCCTTCAATCTGAGAAGGTTGAGAACCAGTGGTCTACCCACCTGGGCTCACTAAAGAGCCCCACACTGTTTGGCTGTGTCTACATAGCTTCTTTCCTGACCTACCATTACTATCACTCCCACCCAGGTGCAACAGAAACCAGCGATTAGGCAGGGGAAATGATTTATAAACAACTACTTTATTTAATTGTGGCACACCTGGGCTGGAATACATGGAAGGGGCTTATTTTTTGGTTGTGGATTTGGGGTCAGCAGGACAGCGGCTTTTATGGCTTAAAGGAACCATTACACTCTGACTTCCTACATAACCCAGCATCTCACGGGATTTTTATGTGGGTTGTTGATGTTATTCTGTCTGATTTCTATCTTGCATAATTAATTATAGTTATATATTTTCTCTTGAAATTACACCTGCTATGGGTGTAGGAGTTGATAGAGTTCATCTCTTATCAGATGCCTCTGCACTAGTTGCACAGCCATGGCTTGACCTCAGAGGCGGCTGCATTTCAGTGAGCAGTGAGTGACATGATAGCTACATAGCTTGGGTGTCTTCTGAGGTTTAAAGCCACCCAAAACAGGGATGAAGCAACTCAGCCTACAGGCTGGTTGATGCTGTGCTTAAATCTGTGATGATAGCCAGTGGTCTATCAACAGTAGGTTTTCAAAAATTGCTAACACTAGTGGTACTGAATGAGTTTTAGTGACAATAGGGATTTTTTTTGGCAAAAAGTGCCTCTGGTGTAGAGAGAGGGCATCACTGAGAAGATGTTCAGGCATCCTGTTTATTGTAGCTACCTGGTCTTCAGAGGGTTTGAAGCCTCAATTGCCTGTGAGAGTGCCTATAGGGATCCTTATAAGTCCATTTAGGAAAAAAAACTTTTGAAAGAAGGATCATATTATTAATAATAATGGTAGAATGTTATGTTTTTGTATGAGCTATAACCTTCTTCAGAGTTATGTGTAGAGGGAGATTGGCATCACTTTCTTTTTGGGAAGTTACAGCTGCTTTTGTGGACAAAATATAGAAAACTGTGCACTCTGTATTATAGTTTAAAAGGGCAATAGGCCCCTTTGTTTTGGGATCCCGATTTTAAAAGAAAAAACCTTTTGTTTATGTGCTGCCTTGACCTACTAGCCTCTGTTGTTAATAATAAAAGTTCTTTCAGAGCAGTCTGAGCAATCAAAAGTCACAAATAACTTTCAGTACGAAGCCAGAGCAATAGACAGGAAAAAACAGAGGAGGAAAAAAGCTTCTTTTTACCTATTTTTTTTTCTTTTTCTTAATTTCTTTCTCTCTCTCTTTTTCATGAGCAATTTGTACTTTTCTGAGTATGATTTGCAGAGTGTGTAGGCAAGGGCTTTTCTGCTTGGTATGGAAATAAATGCTGAATGGAAAAAATGAGGAAACCGCTAATCTATCAGTTATGATGGTATATTAGCAATTAGGCAGAGGAGTGTGTTCATGAGCAGAAATCATCTGTATGTGCTTGTGAATCATTATCACACCACAGGAAAAAGTTAAATAACTCGTGTTTTTCATATACATTTTAACAGCTGTGGGCAGGGGTGCATGGAGCATGCATCGTTCCGGTTTTGAATGGAAAAATAACCTTCAGAAACATTTACTGGACAGAGTTGAGGAAAGTAAGAACCTTTAATTATTTGGGGTTTTTCAGGGGACAGGTTTCACCCAGTGCAAAACAAGCTACTTGATGAAACTCCGGATTGTTGGGGCACCTAAACAGCTCAGAATAAAACTACTGACTGATCAATCTACAACATGTATTTTTAAAAGGCTTTATTTTCACAAACCTCTGCTCATTTCAGGCAGAGAGACACATATATTAAACAATGTTCTCATTCCCATTGTCCAAATCTGTTAATAACACTACATTTCAGAGCTACATAACACTACATAATAGAGCCAAACATGCCCGATGTCTAAAGTGAGGTTCTAAAATCCATATTCAGGCACCTAAAAAAGCAAAGGCCTGACTTCTCAGAAGGGCTGAGTACTTTTAAATCTTGCTCAACTTAATGGGAGTAACAGGTCCTACACTGAGAATCAAGCTGCTTGTTTTGGTGATTCACTGTGGAGTTGGAGGGATGACCTTTCTAAAATGCCTGAAGCATCAATAGGATTTGGGCTCTTATGGAATGTAGGCCCTGTTGAAAAATCCCTGCTAGGAACCTATCTTTGAGCACCCAGATATAAAAAACTTTTGCCTTAGGACCTTTTTGCCACAGATGTCTTCTCACTGCTACCTCCCTGGTGGGGCTGAGCTGCAGCGGTAAGAAATTTGAAGTGCAAACCCAGGGGGACTGATTCCTGACTTCTTGATTGCCACTGCAGCAAAATACTTACTCATATGCTTATCTTTAAGCACACAAGTAGGCCCACTGATATAGTTGGGGCTACTTGTCTGCTTGAAGTGAAGCAGGTCCTTAAATACTTTATTGGATCAGGGTCCAAAGGAGAGTGCCAAACCTTTCTTGAATGTAAGATTAGATGGGAATTTAGTTTGCTCTTCCTCTTTTCTTCTTCTCCTTCATTGAAGTTCTCTGCAAAAAATATCACGTGGCATGAAACATTTGTTTACCACTCTGTTTGCTTACCAAGTAGCTTCATGTGAGGCAAATGAATATGAAATGTCCCCCTTGCTTATGCTTCAGTAACCTTCCCCTCCCCCATTACTTTGGTGCCACAGGAAAGGTCATCGTCCTTAAGAGATGATTTGCGGACATTGAATTTCTTGCTGATTTCACGGGTTGAGTCTGACTCCAGCTTTCTCTGCTTTGTGAGATCTTCTACAAAAAGGAAGCAAAAAAGCTGTTCATTAACAGGAGTCCATAGTAAAGGACAACTTCCAGTGAATCAGCCTGAATTTTCTCGCAGCTCTCAATAGAGTCATGCCATGATTTGGATTACTAGGACTGTTGCTTGTGAATGAGTTTAGGGACTGCAGAGGAGAAAAGAACAATGTAACAATTGACTAAAATTCTTTGAGAACTGCAAAGGAAAATTTGGGGGTGTAAGAGAGACTAAAAGAGCAGCATCAAAACTTTGGTCAGTCATCTAAGTATTGGTATTGAACACAGTAATGACACTGACAGTGAAATTAGTTCACTCTTGGGAAATGCTTTGGTTTCCTCTCAACCTCAAGATGAAGGGTTTATTTTTAATGTAGGGACATGGTTTCTATTTACAGAGCTTGACTTTATCACAGTGGCTTGTATGTACAAACGTTTATCGCAGTAGACAGACTTCTTGTTTGTACTAAGGGGGAAAAATAAAGAGTTGAATCCTGGGCTGCACATCAGGAGACTTGGGTTCAAGTCCTGACTGCCACAGACTTCTTTATTTTCCTTGAGCAAGTGACTTGATCTCTGTGTCTTCGTTTCCCATCTGTAAAATGGGGATACTTTTTCTGTGTTGTTTCTTTCAAATATTAGCAGCTGTTCAAAGCAAGCATGCCTCTTCCTGGGTGCTTGTTCAGTACGTGCTAACAGGCTTGGTTGAGACTACTCCCTAACATAAAGAAAATGATGACAATGATGATACCTAAGAACTTACACATTGTTTGTTACCATTGGATTGTTATTTTCCTTCAAAGTATTTCCCTGAGTTTTTCATTATTTGCCTTAGGACTCTAATCATAACATTTTTAATAGTAATAAACTTTTTGTACTGAAAGTGCCAGCACTGCCCTATGGCAGTGAGAAAAATAGATGGTGTATGTATAAGGCTACAGGATGGTGAACTGGTAGTGCTGGTAATTGTTTTTTTTCCTGCAGGGCAACATGTATATACCAGTCATGTAATTAGCTAACATCTTGAACTCGGTAGAGTTATCTCCTTGTCTGTGTCCAATACTCGTTACTTATGGAAAGATGCTGCTCTGAATTTCCTCTTTGGTCTCTGTTGAATATTCTGCACCCATTCTATCTTCACCCATCCATCCCCCCACTTCACTCCTTGCCATCAGGCTCTGTGATACTTCTCTGCTTGTCTAGATATGAACACAACCTCAGCATCTGAGCACCTTTCAAGTATTTAAAAAGAAAATAGGAGCATGTCATTGACATGGGGGGCATGGTGGAGTTTTAATTCTTTTCAGCTCTGACTGAGCAATTACTGCACATCTCTGGTGGTAGAGCAGCATTTGTTCTAGGTGTTTTAATAAGAAATTGCCTTACAGTGTCACAGAGGAGAGATCAGAGAACTGCAGTTTAAACTTTCTGGTCTTGATTTTCAGAAGTGCCAAGAACCTGCAGGACTCGGTAGCTCTGAAAATCAGGCCCATACTGTTTAGCTATCTACTTAGGAACATGAGGCAATTATTTTTAAGAGTCAGCAGATGTTTTTTGCCAAAAGGAAAACAAAAGGGAATAGCCTGTGAGTAATCTAGTTCCAATAGGAAGGAGACATCTATGTTCCATTATTAGGCAGTTGGGGTTTACTTTTCCATCTTTTTCTTTTGGGGAAAAAAAATAGATCTGGCAAACTGCCTCTGAGCTATTTCTAGGAAACCATTTGCCTAATAATTCAAATCACCTGTGCTGGCTTTCTGTTGTCCAAATAGCGCCGTCTAGCCAGAACAGCTATTTGGGTGTGAGGATTTGAATACTGCAAGAATTAAAGATATTCTTTTCTCTTTATAAATGCTTGAAAGCTGGGGCTAAATAAACTAAATCTGCCTGGCAGAATATTCCCAATTTCCCGAGTGCAAAATACGATTAAATGCAAATACATGACCACTGAAATATGAAAGACTCTCAGAAGGTCAGATTCTGCTCCGGTATTGCCCATCCTGAGCATTCAAAAAAGTATGAGTTTGGCTTAAAAACTTTGATATAAACCCTGCAAAACTTGTTACATTTAATTTCTGGTTTATAGTCCTTCTAAGGAGGACTTGAGTCAAATTTTTAAGCCTTTCTCTGCCACCTTCAAGGCTGGAATATTCTTTTCTTTAAAAAAAAAATAGAAGCTGAGATTCTCACCCCACTGTGACTCCAGGAACTGGTGCTTAGAGAGAAACACCCCTATCCAGAGAATCAGGATGAAATTGCAAAAGTGGGCAACAGTGCTGATCTCTACTAGATGGGAGTTAATTCAGAGAAACTGGGCTTTGTGGGTTTTTCTGATGGACTTGAGATTGGACACTACTTTTATGTAAATAAACATTACACTGCTCCTACTTCTAAAAGAACTAGGTGGTACATGGGTACAATTCTGAAATGTTGCGTTCTAGCTGAAGTTGTGCTGGAATCAAAGCAAGTCATTTTCAGTGTAAAGGTCTCGGTTGATAGGTGGCTTAGAGCAACAGTAATCTCTGTAGTCCAGATGTATACGGAGTGAGAAATGAAGCATCCATGGTGTCATCACATCCCTCATTTACCATTTTCCAACCTAATTTCCAAGTAACCACTTCAGAACAATCTGTGGAGCTAGAGACAGTCCTGGAAAAAGGGAGAAAGATCTCTCCCCTAAAAAGATCTCTCTCCTCTTCCTTCAGAAGAGGAAAACTCTCTCTGGTTTAGAATCTATTGTATATATAATCTATAGTCTATATACAATAGATTCTGAACCAGAGAGCGAGCTTTCCTCTTCTGCAGTTTGCTGTATTTGCCACTTACATGATGACTTGTTCACTGCAACCCATTGCTTTGACACCTTACCCTAGATTCCTGATTCTTTGATGAGAGTCTTGCAAGTAAACTACAGCAGAGAGGCAAGATCTTGAATGAGAGCAGGTAATTAGTGAGCATAGTTAAAGGCATTAAGATAAGGAGCTAATCTCCTGAAAGGAAAATCCAAATTAGACATTAGGAAGATAATCTCCGTGGTGGAGTTAATCAGGCAATGAAATAATGCAAAAAGAAGGCTTAAAATACTTGGGTTAGAGATCTTCAACTGGAGTAAACTGGTATAGTTCTACCAACTTCACTGGTGCTGTGTGAATTTACATCATCTTGAAAATCTGCCCTGTGAATAGTGAAGGGGCTAAAGTTTTGCACCTTGTGTAATCACTTACACCTTTCCAAAATGCTTCCTTTTACATCTGATAGCATTTTAGACTAGTTTCACACAGGCATAAATACCTGTGCAAAGCCATGAAAAGTAAGGCCCTTCACCTTGGTTACTATACTTTGTATCAGTTTAGGGACCCATGGATCTGAAACCATTTGTACCAGGTACTGAGAAGCCCAAGACAGGGTCTAAACCCTTAAAGTCAAGGTGACATTGCTTTTAAGAGCTATTGGTCCCCTGTTGATTCTTGCTATGTCAGCTCTGTGTTCCTTCAACGCGGACACCACTGCCCCCACCCCACAAAGTTTTCTGTGCACAAAGGTAGGAGCAAAGGGTGTGCTAAATGTTTTTACCATCTAGGCTAGACAACATGAGCCAAATTCTCATGCGGTATAAAATAACATAACCCCACCGACGTCAATGATGCTATGGGAAGGCACATTGGGTACTATGCTGGGAAATGTAGGCAGTGATCGTGGTAGTCTTCTTCCCAATCCCTGTCACTGGTATACCCCTACTGGAACTGCACCAGTTGCAGAGCACTGAGCTAAAAGGTTTGTTGAAATCAAGACTTCTCTGTACAATACAGTGTCCCGATTGAATATTATTCTGGTTGGATACTGCATTGATATGCATTTGTTAGGGGTGCTGAGATAATATTTTTTGTTAACTATTTACACATGTTGGTATTATTTGGCAATTGGAACCTTTTGGAAATGTTTTTTCCCACAAACTTAAACTTCTAAACCAAGGGGATGATTTTCTTTCCATTGAAATCAATAAGAATCTTTCCAACAGGAGCTGGAGTAGGTGGTATGGTATTGATCCTTGGGACTCTTACTATACTCTTAATAAACATCCTACTTCTATGGTTGCATTAACTGGCAAATTAGATGAATCTCTGTCTGGTGTTCAGAATTGGGACAATAAGGACCACTGGGCTGCTTCACGATAAAATTCCTGTATTTTCATTACTAAGAGATGCAGCAGCCATTCACATAGTGCTCTTACTATTAATTGAGTTTTCTGTCAGTACCATGAAAGAGCTGACTATTCTTTTTGGCAGTAGAGGAAATAAAACTCAGCAGCTTGCATTTTTTACCTTCAGTAGACTTTGCAGTTACTACACTCAGCCATCTGCTTGGTGATGAATGAAATATGCCACCCTATCTCTGTGGTAGTCTTCACAAGGTAATTGGTGAATATAGCCATGATTAATTAATAAATGCTATTAATTAATAGGGAGGTAATATTCAGATAGAAACAAATTTATTACAGGGTTTTTTTTTTCAAATCTTTAGTACATTTCTGCACTTGTGGGGAAAAAGCAATGCCACAAGTAATAAAACACTCTTTTTCATGCCAGTTAAGATTAGTGGTAAACCCCAAATTTAAATGAGAAACCATTTGGTTTTCTCTCAGAGTTATATATTAATAATCATATCAAATTCTGACATAGAATATCTACTGTAAAGGAGAAAGTACATAATGTGTTCTATTCCCTGGATAAAAGTGTGCTGTATATAGGCACTAAATTAATTGTGCATAGGTCTCATTATCAATTCCTTCACTAATTATTATAACAACAGCACTGACACCTTTCTATCCTGTTCACTTTGATCTGAAGAAATCAGGCGATGGATAAAAGGATAAACAATCTTCCATCTTTAGATCACTGACTTGACTGAGGGCTAGGGCAGAAGCAGTCAAAATGGAGTATTCTCTAAAGGCTGTTTTGTGCCTGTGTCAAATAGGAATTCGTAGTCCAGTTCCTGGTAGGAATGGTATCTGCATCACACTTGATTATCAGTTGTGATGGCAGTAAAAAGTGAAGAAGCCAATGACTGAATTAAGCATGGAGGATGAATAATTCCAAGTTTAGCACCAAGGTCCATTGTCCCGTTGTGTAGGTGCTGACCCTCTTTGAATTCCATCTGCTTTTGGAAATAATCAGCAGCGTTAGTCAAGAAACCCATATTATTTATTTACAGCTATTTTTTATGAACTCTGCAGCCATAGGCTAAATCCTTAGTTCCAGTCTTTTCTTTCACTTCCAGGAAAGAAACATTGCAGGAGCAATTTTACTTACCAAAAAAAAAAAAAAAAAGAAAGAAAGAAGCTAAATCAATGTGTTTATGGTTATTAATATATGGATTGAATTTAGTGTTCTTGTGCCATGATGCTTCAGACTAACTTTGGTTATCAAGCTACTCGAGGCTCTTTCCCTGCTTTATAGTCCTCCATAGGTGCAACCCCTGTGGGGAAAATGAGGAGAAAGCAATTCCTATATCTCTGTCATTTTACTATTCCCTTTGTGTCCCTTTCAATGGGGTGCCATTTTCTTTACCAAATTCCCTTCCCCTCTTCCTACCACCATGTTTGGCTCTGATTTCACTGCCAGAAATATGTATTTTACAGTAAGATAGCTAACTTGTTTATAATGTTACTGTAAAATTATAGTGAAGATAAGGCACAGGTCATTTTTACTTCAGTGTGTGATTAGTTGAGATTGACCTCAGCCAGCAATATAAAAGTGAAGTTACAATTTCTTTTAACTTAGCTAACACATGATGGCTGGACTAGACAACCTTTGAGATTGCTACCAAACCTGTGATATCAGCTTCTAATGTGGTTCTTCTCTTATAAAGGCCTTAGCACCATAGCCACTGTTTTATACTGAAGGGGAGCAGTCAGTCAATTAGACCTAACTAAACAGATGGGGCTTCTGACAGAGAAGAACCTCAAGAGCAAAAGTCTGGAATGAAGGATCCAGTCTTAGTCTTTCACAAGGGTACTGAGCTCCATCACTGGCATTGGCTCAGTGTTTAACATGCAGTGTTTAAAATAACAGCGTTTAAAGTGCAGAAAATTATCCTCCAAAGGAAAAAATGTACCATAGCTAAGAAAAAGAAGGAACTGAGACCCGTGTGCCTTGTACATACTCATAAGACCACTACAGCTCAGTTAATTTTGAGCAGCTGGCTAAAACCTTAGTTCTGCTTTGTGAAATGTGCTTGGGTGGTAGCGATGATATTTGACGTTTTGGTTGACATCTTACCTATACTGACCAATAACTATGTGAGTAATATGAATTAACACAATTCTGACAAATCTGGGATTTCTTTCAATTTTTTTACGCTCATCCATTACTTCTTAAGCTCAAAACCCCATAAAATACAGGCCAAATCTTTAGTGGGTGTACGTGCTGTCATGGCTCTGTGGATGTCAATAGCATGACACTTAGCAATTAATTACTTAAATTATAAATCGAGGAAACCTAGATTGAAACAACTTTCAGAATAAAATTAGTTATCATTTGTTTATCCTGTTTTAGTCCTTCATTTATTTAAATTACACTAAGAAATTATTATATTTCTAATCAATGTTTCTCCACAAATGCACAGTACTGAAGCTTAGGTCAACTGCGATGGTAGTGCTCTGGTGAGGTGAACCTCATAGTTTCAAACAGGAGGTAGCAGTGATTGTAAAAGCACTGTTGAAAAGGCTCCAAATGTATACGTGTCCACACCCTTCAGCTGTATTTGGCAGATGTCAGTAATAACTCCATGGAATTCATGTGGCAAAAATTCTGGAATTTCTAAAAAATGAAAGATGGGATTTTCAAAGGGCCTAAAGGAGTTAGCCACTCAACTTCTTACAATGTTTATTGTTTTTTTGGGGGCCCCCACTACAGAAAGGATGTGAACAAATAGGAGGGAGTCCAGCAGAGGGCAAAAAAAATGGTGAGGGGGCTGGGGCCCATAACTTATGAGGACAGGCTGAGGGAACTGGGCTTATTTAGTTTGGAGAAGAGAAGACTGAGAGAGGATTTAATAGCAGCCTTCAACTACTTGAAGGGAGGTTTGAAAGAGGATGGAGCTAGACTGTTCTCAGTGGTGACAGATGACAGAACAAGGAGCAAAGGTCTCAAGTTGCAGCAAGGGAAGTTTAGGTTAGATAGTAAAAAATTCTCACTAGAAGAGTAGTAAAACACTGGAATAGGTTACCCAGAGAGGTGGTGGAATATCCATCCTTGGAGATTTTCAAGGCCTGGCTAGACAAAACTTTGGCTGGGATGATCTAGTTGCGGATGGTCCTGCTTTTAGCAGGGAGTTGGATTAGATGACCTCCTGAGGTCCCTTCCAACCCTCATTTTCTATGATTCTGTGAAACCTCACCATAGTTGGTTGGATACCTACCATTTCAGTGCTACGGTAAATAGAAGTGTGTTGCCAAAACATTCCAAGGGAAGCAGGACATGTAAGTGAACAAAGAAGCCCAGAGCGCTGCATGGGTGTTTAGTATTGCAGATGCAGTGATTCAGATTGAAATACAGTTCAGTCCTGCTAGTCATAATGTGAATTATTATTTCTTTGAGGTCAGATTTTTATTTTCCTCCCATGACCTTTCTGCCATGTTGCTTTGCAGGATTAGTTTCCAGGTATTATTTCCAAGATATCTGAAACCAGTTTGGTTGAGTAGAGATTGACTTAGCACAGTAAATGACATCCAACAGGCAAGAATACCTTGCTTAATCTATGTATATTAACATTCCAGTGACTAGGTCTAGCCAGATGCTTTTCGGTTAAGTTCTCTGCTTTGTTTTCAAATATTTAATATGCAACCACTATGTGATGTTAAGCTACAGCAGGTCCCTGTAAAAGTAATATTGGTCACCTGTGAAATAAGTCGAATGTGCTCTGCCAAATTATTTTATTATTAAAATAACTGAGTCTGCTTTTCTTACAAAACTGACCAACTGAGTTTCAGGACATCTTGAAATAATGCTCAGTTGAATAGCCCCCTGTGTAAAAAGCATTTAGTTTCAATGGTGTATATCACTTTGGATACCCTTTGTTGGCAATGTCTGCAGAAAGGCTGAGGACTGAAGGTGGGTAGATCACAATCTGCTTGCTAGCCTCCAGCATGGGATCCCTTCATAACTCAGTGGATCCCAACTGCTAGTGTCCACTGAGAGAAGCTTGCTCTGCTTCACCCCATTCTAGCATCTGTCCTTGGGTTACATAAAGGTCTTTACTCAGAGCCAGATTGAGGAAAATGTCTCAAATCTGTAACATTTAGAAGAAATGATGGGAAGAACAGAATCAATTCTTTTTGTCCAAGGTTTTGAACACATTGGACTTTATTACTGTTAGCATGTTCATTACTTTCATACATAAGAGTGTACCCATTCCAGAATCCCTGAACTGCCATCTGCTGCGTGAATAGACCAATAAAACTCATTGAATAAAATCCTGGTCCCTGGTCTCCTCTTAAAGAGGAGTGTGGCCAATGTCTTGGTTCTCAATTTCTTAGAGATAAGCAGGATGCAGTACCACAGTGTATAGCAATTTGTTGCCAAAACACGAGAGTGTGTGGTGAGGGGTTTCTGCACAGAAGGTTAATTTTTAGCTCTCATAAAACATATCCTTAGTGTAACTAGGGCAGGTGAATGTGGCACCAGAGCCCCATCAGGTAAGATTCCACTCCCCTCCCCATGCCCCCTTCCCCTGTGCCTGTGAAAGTGCTCCCTGTGCTTATGGAACATATAGTCTCTAGTCTGTTACTTCTTTGCTCCCACAAAAGTAAAAGCTGTTGGCCACATGCATACATATTAGCTTGTATAAAGCTTATAAATGCAGTTGATTATTATGTAGCCTAGTGTTGTTACACTCAGATAACATGGCATTATTTCTATGACTGTGGTTCCCAACCTTTTTAGACCTGAGGCACCCCTTGGAAAATGCCAGGTCTTTGTTTTTCATTCTTTTTGACCACAGAAAAATAATAGAGTCATTTTTCTGTTGCCAAGAACTCAGGATGACCATAACTATGGATTTCTGTTTGAACTCTCTGGGTTTATTTTGTGAATCGTGGTTGTACAACTAACAATACTAACATTGCATGACACCCTTGAAAGGATCTCAAGGCACCCAAAAGTGCTGTGGCACTCTGGTTGAGAATCACTGTTCTATCACTGTTGGAGAGGGATAATGACTCAGTGGAGTGTGGATAGAATGTAATTTAGCCAGGACTCTGGGATTAACTTCCATACTGTAGCACAGGGGTGCTCAACCTCCAGCCCATAGACCAAATGTGGCTTGTGGAGCCATGACATCTGGATTGCAGGGCTCCCCAGGGTCAGGAAATTTGGTGGTAGGGGAGCAATGCTTCTCTCCTCCACTGCCAAACTCCAATCCTCATGCTGCAAGTTGGGACTGAACCATGCCCCCTTTCCTCCATGGCTGGATTAGGGGCAGGCCATGCCCCCTCCCTCCCAGGGCTGGGTTGGGTCTGGGTCAAGCCACCTTCTTCCCCCCGCCCCGTCCCATGGTGATAGGTTGGGACTGGGCCACACCCCCTTCCCCTGCATATGGCTGGATGCAGCCCCACCACAACCACCCCAGGTGTTGGATCAGGACCATTGGCCACAGCAGGCCCATGGATGGACTGCACATCTGGCCTGCCAGCCAAAAAGCTTAAGCACCACAGCTGCAGCAAAAGAGAATGGAATGATACTTCTAGGCCCTTAACTAGATGCAATCAGCATGAGAGAGGTCAAAGAGTTTAATTGATTCAGAAATTAAATTGCTACATAGCAAAAATCAACCACTACTTTCTGTAGCTACTGGCTTGGGGAGCCAGGGTATGGGGGAAGGACTTGAATCTATGTATAAACTAGGCTAAAACCACATTTTAGGTTCTGAGAAGTTTCAACATTGTTGGCTCTCTGTGCAGTAGCAGCAGGTAGGTAAAGGTGGCTCCTGATATATTTTGATCTTTCCCTCCTCCTCCCTATTCCTAACCTCCACTGTGCCCTCTAGGTCCATGGCTGGGGATGGGCAATCACTCCACTTCAGTGATAACCAACCAGCACACAGTGGGAAAACACTCACTTCTCTGATCATTCAAAGCATGCTTCTTGCTGTGTTCTGCTTCAGCTTTATAGGCCTTCATCCCTGATCTGTAGCAGGATAAACAGAGAAGCAATTACTGTGTTGCTGATTGGCACATACCATAAAAAAAGCTACATTTGGGAGGCTTCCTGGACTGCTTGAGCACCTCAGAAACTATCCCTTAGTTTTTCATGGTATAGGGTGATGTTTGTTCATGTGCAGTGTTTAGCTTGCCTAGGATGCTGTTATTTTCTGTTAAAACTAGAATTAAAAAACTAGAAACAGAAACATCTCAGCAAAAAATGTGCCCTCATGTTTTTTACTGAAGGCATTTTTAATGGGAGCAGAGAGATAACAAGACGGTGTTATTTTTACATACAAATTGATTTTCTTCTACTACTGAAGTTTTTAATAAAAATATGTCATTTGAAAGATAATTACTTTAAAAAACAGAGGGAAAGAACAGTGATTCCAGTTTCACTGTGTATGAAGATCTTTGCTTAGTTTCTTAAATTTTGGTGTGAGGAATA
>NW_017729025.1:144643358-144654391 GCF_001723915.1 Gavialis gangeticus
TGTTTGTTCATGTGCAGTGTTTAGCTTGCCTAGGATGCTGTTATTTTCTGTTAAAACTAGAATTAAAAAACTAGAAACAGAAACATCTCAGCAAAAAATGTGCCCTCATGTTTTTTACTGAAGGCATTTTTAATGGGAGCAGAGAGATAACAAGACGGTGTTATTTTTACATACAAATTGATTTTCTTCTACTACTGAAGTTTTTAATAAAAATATGTCATTTGAAAGATAATTACTTTAAAAAACAGAGGGAAAGAACAGTGATTCCAGTTTCAGTGTGTATGAAGATCTTTGCTTAGTTTCTTAAATTTTGGTGTGTGTGAGGAATACATTGCATTCCTATCCTGGGATTTGGGACCTAAGCTTGTGAGAGACACCTAAAGTGAGTTCAGTAGTAGACAGAACTGCTAAACATTTCTCAGCATCAAATATCTTCTGAGATCAGGTCAAACTGTGCAATAAAAGCCAAAGCTCTATTTACAGGTAATTACCAATGGCACTTGTCTAGCATTTTTAGCTTCAGAGCACTGGGAGACAATTGATAGGATGATTTTGGTTTGGAATCAAAAAATCTATGTGGTGTCCCTGGCCTGCTGTATGAAAACTTGATATATAGGATTTGATCTTGCCTGGGGCTGATGCTCCTGTGAGGCTCAACTTCAATGCAAAGTGAGAACAGGCAACACCTTAAAAACCTGAGTCATAATCACTTTGTGCCTCAGTTTTTTCCAGCCATGAGATGGCAAAAATACTCTTACTTTTTCCCCATCCTTTTGGTTTTGTTGTTTGTTTCAACTGTGAACTCTCTGAGAAATGAAATGGCCCACAAATGAGTATGTCTACACTGCATAATTCAGTGTCATGCAGAGATACTTGAACAGAGAGGTGTGAGATGCCTGTGGGCCCAGGACAGAAACGTATACTTATTCCTTTACTGTAACCATATGGGATAGCAATACATACCTTTGTAGATCCATTTTGAAATAGATCTCTGCTGTGAGTCCTTCCCACTCCCACATGGGTTGACTTGCATTAACTTAACATTGTGGGATCCTTGCCAGTTACCTTGGTTGCTTGCCTCTAGAACTGACTCTGCAGCTGAAGTAGCTCCAAACACACTTGTTCAGGTACCAGACATAGTAGAACTGCATCTGTGCAGTGCTCTACCTGAGCTAACATTACCCTACCCCAGAGGTGGGGAATTATTTGGACTGGAGGGCCACTTAAGGAGTTTTGGTCAGCTGATGGGGGCTGAAGGGCAGTGGGACCAAGTTCAGCAGCAGTGGTAGAGACACTGGCAGCAGCAGCCAGAAATATGAAGGCAGAGCGAATTGCTGCTGTGGATAGCGTTGCCAGCAATGAATCTATTTCAGGAGGTTACCAGAATGCCAGTGCACCCACAACACACAATGCAGAAGTGTCCGCGTGCTTGCAAACATCAGTTACGGATTACGGCACATAGGTTTAGGTCAGGAAGGCAAATGCACATTACTATTTCATTTAAAAAACCCACTGGACTACTGTATACATCGGATTCAACATTTAATATTTATTTTAATTAATGCCCTATCATTAATCTCCTGGAGATTTGTATCTAATTCCTGGAGACTCCAAGCAATCCTGGAGGGTTGGCAACCCTTGTTGTGGAGGAGGCTGGTGTTGTAGAGCACTTAGGTGCCCTGCTCGCTGAAAGAGGGGAGAACTTCTAGGGAAAGAGCCCTAGCAGTGAGTGAGGAGCCCCAGCTGCTGGTTACCAGGGCAACCAGAGTGAGCCAATGGCCCACACCTGCCAGTGGTCAGCTGACCGGAAGGGGCAGGTCCTGGCTCACATATAAACCCCAGGGCTGAGGCCAGGGTGGTGGTTCCCTGCTGTCAGCCAAGGGGGAAGGAGCTCTGCCTGAGCAAGCAAAGGGGAGAGGCCTGACTGCATGAGCAGCTCCTGATACTGTGGTGGGATGGAGTATTCCCCAGTAGGGTTTGAATGATGTTAGAGCCGGGCGGTTTGAGTTTATGTTACAGCCCAGGGGCTTGTGTTTGATTTATTATTGTATAACACCGGTGGCTTGGGTGAGGCTATTAGGGGATGGAGGAGGCGTCATAGGGGACCCATGGCAGCGTGGGGACCCCGAGTGCCAGAGAGGGCACAGCATTGGGGGTGCACCGAGCCCAAGTGCCAGTGAGGCGCAGGGTGAGACGGCTGCAGAGAGCCCAAGCGCCAGTGAAGGTGCAGAGCGAGACAGGGCTGCGGCAAGGCTGAGCACCAGGAAGGCGCAGAGAGAGACAGGGCCGCAGAGGGCCCAGGGAGGACAAGGGGGACAAATTATAACAATGCCCAGACTGAACAATGTCGGTTCCATCTGTGAGGCTTGGGGCGTGTAAAGGGGTGGTTGGAGCTATGCATAGCCCATAAGGCTAGGGTCCCCCAAAACACCTGTCGTACCATCTATCTTGGAGCAGGATCCACCAGGAGTCCATGGGGTCGGAGTGTACAGCAATCCGTGGCCAAGAGGGCGTAAAGGCAGCCTCTCATATATATTTTCCATCAAAGACATGGTGGGTGAGAATCGAGGGTGCCCATTGGGCCAACTTGGCATGGTAAGGGGGCCTTGGGAAGATCACGGCCATCCTTCAGAACCCGGCGCCGTGACAGCTGGGAAGCTGAGTCCGGCCACTTTGCTGGTCAGCTCTGCGGACTACTGCTCCCAGACTGCCCAAGAGCTCTGTGCCAGGCAACATCCCTGTGCCCAGGGTCGGTGGGACTAACTGCACATACCACAGTCCAGGCTGCCCCCTGTGCCTGGGCTGCGTGGGGCTGAGAGACCCACTGCAGGCTGGATAGAGTCACTTGGTGGGCCAGATCCGGTCCACGGGCCACTCCCTGCCCTACCCTCTGCCAGGCTTATTGACCGCAGGGAAAGTGCTGCCCAAGGGCACCTAGAACTCTCCCTGTATCTGAACTATCTCAGACATCTCTGCATGGCTCTACATCATGTCATGTAGACCATAAGGCCCCAGTCTACCAGTGTTCTAATACAACTAAGAAATGAATATTTAGAGCACAGTATTGCAGTCAGGTATGTTCATATTTAGTTAGAGAAGAGCTGTGTTCTTTTGCCCTGCTCCAAATAAGAGATCATACAAGAAGTCCTGCTGAAAGAGGAATCTTATCATGTATGATACCTTACTGCATCTTTCTGGGCAACTCCAGTCTACTTTAAATTTCTCCTTCCTTTTCCTCCCTCTACTTTCCCTCCTGCTCAAGTAGCAGTGTATTAATAACACATTTTACTAGACACTCCTGTGTTCCCCTGAGTAATAAAACTTACTCATTCTTCCCAGGGTGATGTGTACATACCTGAGGCTACCCTTGACCCCAAGCCTCCTATTGAACAAACTGAATATACATTATGTTGAATAAACATTTCTTTCTTTCTTTTTGGGGAGGTTTTATGACTCAGCTCTAGAAATTAACTTCAGGATGAAAGTGAAATATAAGGTTTTGTCCTGGAGCAATGCTTATCCATTTTTATAATCCCTTTGCACATATAACTTTTTTTTTAAAAAAGCTGTTAATATAAACAAAACTAAAATTTACAAGCTGTTAAGCAGTAACAGTGGAGGTGCAGGGCATTTCCAAGGGGCTTGTGACCAGCTGTGAGGAACCAGTGGCCACAAACCTCTCATTCCCAGGAAATGACTTGTGCTTTGATGATTATTGCTGTTGAAAGATGAGTATATAGAAGAAACATTTTTAAAAGATTTTTTTGTTCATTTCTTCTTTCTATTTTCATCATGTGATGTTTCTGACGTTAGCATGAATCACAGAACTCTCTAAACCATGCATTTCTAGGCACTCACATGCTCAGAACGCTAGTAGAGCACATTGTGAAAAATATGGGTCCTTGATCCAGAAAAGCACTTAAGCACATTCTTAATTCCAAGCCTCTTTGAAGAAGCACTTAATGGCTGACCTGCATAACTTACTTTTAACTAAAACTTTTCACTCAAAACTATAGTTTCATCCCATTAAGTATGTTTGGTTTATATAGCTATAAATGTATATAGAAACCACACACACACACACACACACACACACACACACACACACACACACACACACACACACACACACACACACACACAAAATGGGTGTGTGAAGCGGGCCCTATTCGATTCAGATTTGGCCTGAATCAGGGATAGCAATTTGATTCATTGATTGGAATCACTGTCCATGATTTGATTCAGCCGAATCTGAAGATTCAATGCTGATTCAGAGAATCAGCAATTCGGACATAGACTCATCTTTAAAAGTTTTTTCTACATACCTTGAGGTAGCAGGTGTGATTGCTGTAATGCTGGGGCGCATGGAGCGCCGAGTGGGTGGGGCAGGGGCCTCCATGTGCTCAGCAACAAACCCACTTCTGGGTCTGTTGGGGAGCATGCTGGGCTCCCCCCCTGTGATCCTCCATCTTGGTGATCAGCTGCGGGGGGACCCTGGGTGCCCCCCCAGACCCAGGAGGCACCAGCCACCAAGCTGGGGGGGCACAGAGCGCCTCCTGGCGTGCTCCTTGGCAGAGCTGGAAGTGGACTGGAAGTGCTTCTGATCCATTTTTGGGTCTGCTGCCAGGCATGCCGGTGAGCCCCCTATGCTTCTGTGGGATGCTCCATGCGCCCCAGCATCACAGCATTCACGAGCCAAGTACTACCTAGGGGTATGTAGAAAAAACATTTAGATCTGTGTCTATGCCTAAATCTCTGAATTTTTCTGAATCAATTTGGAGGATTCCTATTTGATTCAGAGAGATTAAAGTGGTCTCTGATTCAGTTCAGATTTGGAGGTTTGGCCACCAAACTGGGCTGAATCTTGGCCAAATCAAATCAAGGGCCAAAGCTTTGCACAGCCTTAACATATATATATATATATATGTGTGTGTGTGTGTGTGTGTGTGTGTGAGTGTGTGTATGTTTGGTTTATATAGAAAGACAAGGTTCTTTGGGTAAATCTGATATTTTTTTATTAGGCCGGTAAATCCGATATTTTTTTATTAGACCAACTTTGGTTTATGTACACACACACACACACACACATATGCTAAACATACTTACTGGGATGAAACACTGCATTTTATATATATATTACACACACACACACACACATTTCCTAACACTTCTAGCCGCAAACCAAAATCTGGATGAGGCTGATAGCCACGTGTCCCGGGACACAAGGGATGCAAGAATACTCACTGGCAACTTGGGAAACAGCACGTGGAGGGCAGAAGACAGAACCTGTGTGGCTCATCAGCTGCCTGTTTTTACAGCTGCAGCTGGCCGGTGACGTCAGTGCTGAATGCCAGCCGGCACAGATAAAAATGGCGGCCCACACTGTGGAGCTGGCAGGAAGAGGGAGAGTACAGACACCAGGGTCCCTGCAGCAAAGACGAGCAGGGACACAGGACCTGAAGAGCAGGAATGGCTGGGACAGAAGCAAGGAGGAAGAAGAGGAGCGTCTTGGCGATACTGCAGATAAGGCGGCAGAGGAACACAAGGATCACCTTGGAAGGATGATAGAAGGCACACCTGGAGAGATCTGACCCGAGAGAGAGGGATGGCGAGGAATCCAGGGAGAGTTGCCGCTGGAGGGAACATTGTCGCTGGACCAGGAGGTGCCTTAGAGTAGGCAGGGAACGGGGTGCCTAAAGGGATGAAGCAGCCAGTGTCCCGGTGAAGTGCTGGGGGGTAGTTAAAGGGACAGTACGTCTGGTTTTGTGTTTGGGCTTCCTTTTCCTTTCTTGTTGATTTTGTTCTATCCCAGGCTCCAAGGGGTATAGGAGGGTAGCAGACCCGTACTGTAGGCCAGATAGTGTTGGGAGGGGCCCGAGCAGGACCCAGTCAAGGGTCCCAGGAGCGAGACGCTGACCAGCTTGTTACCGCTATGCAGAAGGTGTGAGGCCGGGGTGTAGGGATGGTGGAGCCCCGAGAGTAAGCGCTGGGAGGAACCTTGGGCCAACGAGCAAGCCCGATGAATGGCCCCGGACACTGAGGTCATCAAGTCGTGGCAGGAGAGCATGGGGTCAAGGATTCGGGTGGAAGTCACCAGCTCAGGCAGAGGCGCGAGCCCAAGAGGTGCATAACATCAATCACCGGAGCAAGAGCGGCACGAGAGCGACTGGTTGAGTCCTGGTGGTGACACCACTCTTTGCACATTGTGGCTCAACTCAAATAATAATTTGTTGTTACAAGATTTTTTTCAGGACCTGCATTTAAACTGCCTGGCAGTCTCCTCCAAATAAAACCATGAGAACCCCTCAGATCCCATTGCCAAATAACCCTTTGATCAGTCTAACCAAATATATAGATATAGATACACATAAGTGCACACCAAGCATACTTATGGGGATGAAACGTTATTTGTATATATGTGTGTGTGTGTGTGTGTGTGTGTATGTATATATATATAAAATTTGATGAAGTACTTAATGGGTGAACTGTATATATATCTATATATAAAATTTAACTGTACCTATTTTTATAATCTGTTTTCCAGTAAAACCTATATATGAAAAGGTACATTTAGATTTTTTTTCAAAACAGTTGCGTTTTCCAAAAGAACATATATTTCATTTCACATTTCAAATGAAATTATTTTCTTCAACATTTGTGGTGGAATTAAATTTAGATTTTTATGAGGTCTATGTGCTTGTTTCATTAATAAGTATAAGTTAGTCACCCCAAAATCCTGCTACTAAAATTTTGATATCAAATCACCCAATCATGTTGTAACTTGTTGTGTCTGTCCTGACCTCCCCACTTATGTTTTTCTAGTTGCCCAGAGCTAACTGCAGTCTTGTGGCTGAACAGTTTGACTCCTGGCACCAGTTACCAAGATCACCAATGCTCCTCGCCTGCCATGTCTTTGTTGGAACTTCAGTCTTAGGGAATGGTGTTAATCCCGGCTCAGTGGTATCTTGTTAGGTCTAATTGTCAGCGCAAGGACATTGGGGCTCCGCCAACCCATTGTTACTCTGATGTTGCACAGATGCGGTTTTACCTTTTATTTGTTTGGCCCTTTCTCAGCTTGATTTGCCCAGTCCAAGTCCATGTCTATACTTGGTCCCTCTTTGATTCAGTCCAGATGAATAGATATACTTCCGAAAGGGCTAGAGGGGCATTAGCCTTTCCGTTCCTCACTCACGGTTCTTTACCAGTTGTCTCTCTCTTCTTGCCCTGTGGATCTGCTGCTGCATTGGCTCCACTATCCACAGCTGGACTTCCACATCACCTCTCCAGGTAAGTCACCTGACTCCTCTGTGTTAGCCAGTAGGGGCAGCTCCTCAGTCAGAGGTTGCTACCAGTCACCCGTCCTGGGGTTTATGGCTTGGCTGCAGCCTTCCCTCGGCTGCCTAGAACTCTCTTCTGGTTCTGCTGTCAGACCAGTTCATGGGGCTTTTAGCTTGCTCCACCGCCTCTGCTGGTGAATCAGCATCGGCATTGGCATGCACTTATAAAGCACGTCCGTGTTGATGCTGACTTTTTTTCCCCTTTGGGCATCCTCGCCCCTGTTGGCTGCAGTTTGGGATGCCACAGTGCTGCCAGTAAGTCCTGCAGTATGGTGATTCTGCTGCTGCTGCCATGCTCTCGTGGCTCTGCATGCTGCGGTGCTGCTGGCAGGGCCTGTGGCATGGTGATCTTACTGTTTCCACCATGTCCTTGTGGCTCAGCATGCCATGCTCTTGCGGCTTGGCACACTGTGATGCTGCTGGCAAAGCCTGCAGTTTGGAGATCCTGCCGCTGCTGCCAGGTTCCTACGGCTTGGTGACTCCACTGCCCCTGCCACACGTGTATTCTTTTACAGCTTCTCACTAAATGTATGAATTAATTTTTAGTGAGTAATTTTCGAAATTTGAATATAATTCAGAAATCAAAACTTAAATTTACTTATTAGAATAATTTAATAGCAACTTTCATAAGTAAAACATAAAGTGCCTTATCAAGGACATACGTATTGTTATTACAGGACTTAGGGTTGTTGGTTGTAGGCATGTTGGTCTAAGGACATAGGCAGACAAGTTTCTTTGGGTAGATGTGGTATATTTTATTAGACCAACTAAATAGTTGGAAAAATTGTTTTTTGCAAGCTTTCAGGCACAAACATCCTTCTACAGGCATATAGGCAGTCTGCTGACAAATTGTATGCTCTCCTGGGTCAAATAGAAGCCAAAATACAGGTCTGTGAAAATGCAAATACATGGCAGTGAGGATCAGAGGAGTGAAAGAGAATAGGTGTAAGGTGGAGGATGTGGGGAAGGAGAAATGTTGAACTGGTGGTAGAAGAATGTAGCTGGTAACCTGGCATTATCAGATGGCAGATAGGTTATAATGTGCCATAAACCCAATGTCTATACAGGCAGCCCACAGGTACTTAAAGTTGACTTCTACTGGCAAAGTTCCATAGTATAGATGAGGCCTAAGATCCTTCCTGAAAGAGCCCATAATTTGGGGGTAACCAAATTTCCTAACCCTTCTAACCACAAACCAAAATCTGGATGTGGCTGAGAGCTATGGGATGCAATATTTTTGAGTTGTACATGTCCCAGAGTCAATGCTTTGCACACTGCTCGAAAATAATTTGTTGCTAAAAGTCTTTCCTCATTTAAACTGCGTGGCAGTTTCCTCTAACAGAACTAGAAAACCACTCTTTTATAATCTCCATATTCCTTTGATCAGCCTCATTAAATGATCAAGTCCCTACTCCTAGTTAATCCACTGACTGGTTACCAGTCCTGCAGAAGCAGGTTTCAGGGTGTTTTTAGCATATCCATTGCTTTGCCTAGGAAGACATATTCAAACGTCAATGAATCCTGATAGTCCAGTCTCTCAACCCAGACATAGTAAAGGGACAACACACTAGTTTATTGACCAATGATTCCTCACTCTTTATCAGGTCAGGTGAAAACCAATACAAAAATCAACATTTTTACTAAAATAATGCAAACATATCCCACAATTCCACAATGCAGGGGTTACCATTAACCATGTAAGTAATCCCACTGAAAGCAATGGAACTACTTGTGCTTGCAGTCAAATTTGTGCATTAAGGTATGTTTATGCTTCAGTGTAGAATAGAGATATCTAGGTTAACTTGGAATCCTGCTTTAAATGAGAACCAGGGTAAATTGACTCAATTTGAGCTCTGTCCTGCCACAGTTAGACTGCTTCCAGTACCTGGCAATCTTAAAGTTAGCTTGGGTATTTCTACACTACTCTGCATTGTACACTATAGCCAGTCTTTGCAGAATCAATTGCCAAATTAGCTTGCTGAAAATTTATAGTCTCCAAAGATGAGAATGACACCTCTAGGCCTGTCTATTTAGGCAGGGACGTAAACAGTTGTGGAGGCTGGATCAAGAGTCTGAGTTATATGAGAGGACAACCAACTACAGGCCTTGGATTGCCTGTATATGGCTGGGAAACCCAGAAACAACACTGGCCCCAAGCAATGTTCCCTCTAAGGAGAAGCGGTCCATGAGCATGCCGCTTCAGTCTGTGAGCACGCCGCTTTGGTCCCGCCTCCCCCTTTTGGGGCAGCGCGGTCTGCTGGTAATTGTCCCAAAGTAAGTGTCCGGGTGGGAGTGGGCAGGGTTTGGTTACCACTCTTTTCCATGCTAACTGCTGCCCAGAGCAGCACAGCGGAGTGCTGTGGCCCAGCCATGGGCTGGACACAATCGATAGAACTGAAAGCGGGGAGGCACAGCGGCTGGCATGGGACACTTACCCAAGGTAAGCAGTTCCCCGGAGCCAGCAGAGCCTGCCCTGCATAAGGAGCGAGGAGCTTACCTTCCGTCAGTGTCCCATGCCGGCCCCAGTGCCTCTGCCACACTCTGTGCCCAGCTCCTCTCTGGGTGGCTGCACGGCTTTAAAAAGTTTGTGTACAGCAAGATTTTTACTTGTGCGCGGCCGCACATGTGCTCAGCTTAGAGGGAACACTGGCCCCAAGGGAACCCCAGATGAGGGAAGAGGTTTGGCTTTCTGCAGAGGGAGATGTCACTTGTGCACTAAGGGTGCCTGTACACATGTGGGGATGCTGCTTCAACACAATGTAATTACAGCGCATCAGAGCAAGCTTGATTAATCAAGTCTGCTGAAGCGTGCTACTTAGTGCATTCCAGCAGCTGCCACATCTTATGTATCAGTGTTCCCACACTTCAAAATATCATGGGGGTGAGAAACAGGGGCCACTTTGACTAAAGCTCAATGAAAGAGCTTTAGTTAAAGTGCCTACACTGTCATTTTGAAGCGCAGGGATGCTAAGATGCTATGGGCGCCTTAATTAGAAAGAACCGCTCTCAGAGCCGCTCTAATTAAAGCATCCCCCCACCAGCTCCTGGAACACGTATAAAAATGCCCTAAGAATGTAGTGTATATTGGTTCTAAGATGTGTCAAAAAGCTACTGGCAAGGGAAAAATAGTCAGCTTCTACTGCGAAAGGAGATAACAGCGCACACTTGAATAGATTGTGCTTGGCAGAGGTGTAAATTCTGGTTTCCTGCCATCTTTGATTAGTTAGCGTACATTTTTTGATTAGCATTGTGTACACTTCCCTTGTGGTTCCAGTATTTTTTTTCTCTTTGCTTAAGGCTCAGTACAGGTCATATTAAGGTTAATGGAGAGATTCCCACTGAATTTCAGGGGTAGTTGGTTTAAGGCTGGAAACTGGAAACTCTCACATAGGCAATCCTATTCACTTTAGCAGTGAGATTGATCGAATTTGCAAGACTGGATACTTAAGCTTCTACTGTGCACTCATAAAAAATAATACCCTGCTTTTTAGCCCAAAGATGGCTGCATTACAGAAGCAAGTGAAATGATTGTTTTGTGGAAGCCACACTTTGGTTTGCCTGGGTAGATTCTGCTATGTTAATTGGCACTCCCTGTTGGTACTGGGAGGTGCTGGTAAGAAGCTCCTTGAAGGACGAGAGCTATTGTTTATCAGGGTTTGACCTGAAGGCCCCTTGTCACATAAGTAGCCTCATCAA
>NW_017729025.1:144659391-144663754 GCF_001723915.1 Gavialis gangeticus
CTGGGTAGATTCTGCTATGTTAATTGGCACTCCCTGTTGGTACTGGGAGGTGCTGGTAAGAAGCTCCTTGAAGGACGAGAGCTATTGTTTATCAGGGTTTGACCTGAAGGCCCCTTGTCACATAAGTAGCCTCATTAATGCTAATGGGACTGTTTGCTCATGTATGGTCTACAGGGTAGAATGCTTGGATGGAAAATGATGAAATCCTTTGTGCTGTGAGAAGCTGGACAAAGGTACGGTAGTATAATGCTGCCTATTTCATGGATTTTTGTATGCTTTTTGGATACAGAAGCCAAACAAAATGTCTTTGTCACCCATAAGAAACTACTTAAAATTCCTGACTTTATCCATAGTTTTACACTTGTCTAGTTTCTATTAATGAAAGCTTGATTAAAAGCTTGATTATATTTGTAATTATTTTTTATTCATACTATTTTCATCTTTATGTAATTCATCTTTAATTTGAAAAATCGTTAATAAATACATATAGCAAAAAGCAACTGTTCTAAAGTGCCTTAAGATCTTTGAAGTATAATATACAACCTCATTATTAAACAAAATGTATATATAACAAACCCCTGCCTGTAACAATCCCAGCAGAAGGAACAGATTTTTTTATTATTATTATGATGCAGCAGATTGACTAACTAGAAAGAGTGAGACCTCATTTAATGAACTCTTCTCTCAGTCCCATGTGGATTCGTTATGATGATACGAGACAAGAATCCTCCAAGTCACACTCATTTGAAGTGATGTCTCCTCATCATTTATTGACAAGACCATGACAGATCTTGCAGGGCTCCACATTTATGTCTTTAAACATTGAAGCACATGTAAACACTTTATGCACATGTGTAGCCATGGGTGGATCTAAGCTTTTGAAAAGTGGGGTGCACATGGTGAGGTGCATCATCCCATATAACACAGAACATATATTTCTCCAGGTAAAAAGAAACTAGGTGCTTTGCTAATATGCTAGGAGCCTAGGGCTATATTATTCAGTTCAAGATGGAAGCAATACCAAATATAACTTTACAGGAATGAGTTAAAAACAGTTTGCCTGGCTGTGAAATAGGAGCTACCAGGAGCAGCTAAGGCAGCATGATTGCAGCAAAAAGGCAATCTTGATTAGTGGAACATCAAGACTATTAAAAAGGAGAGGGGGTCATTAACACCTGTGAAATGAAGAGTCTTGGGGGAATCAGATAGATTACAATGAGCCAGGAAATCAACTGAAGCTCTCACTGCTGCCTGAACAGAAATGCTGCTGCCAGTGCCAGGTAGTCGGTTTTAAATTTTGGGTGAATCAGGAATCAAAGGGGCATTGGGGGTAGAAGTGTAGACCTACTGGGTGCATCCAGACAAGTGTACATGTCCTGTTTGTGGCACCACACATCCTGCACATGCTGATGTTCCCCATGCTGCTAATTTCCAGCATGGGAGGTTTTTTTGACACTGGGAGATTTCAGTGTCAAAAAAACCTGCACCTGAAAAAAGAGAGGCAGTGCACGTGGTGGCAGCATGTACCACCCGAAACTGGAGCCTGGTTGGCCGCAGCCAGACTTCTCCCGGGGGTATGAGTCCCCGGATCTACGTGCCGGATGAGAGGAGGCTGTCTCTGCCACCTGGGACTGGAGCTGGGTGCAGGCTGTGCCCAGCACTGGGGAAGATTGCTGCTGCCGCCAGTCTCAGGTGGCAGCGGCAGCCTTCTCTCATCTGGCGTGCAGATCCGGGGGCTCGCCCTGCAGCCCTCCCGGGGGTGCGAGCCCCTGGATCTATGCCCTGGATGAAAGGAGGCTGCTTCTGCCACCTGGGACCGGCGCTGGCCACAGCCTGCGCCCAGTGCCAGGAAGATTGCTGCTGCCACTGGTTCCAGTGAAACAGTGAAACAGTTTTGACAAAACGAAATAGGACAGTGCTTTGAAACTAAATGAAATGACGAAACAAAACACTGTCCCTTCGAAATGGCGAAACGGATGTCAAAACAAAATGATGGTGTTTTGCACAGCTCTACTGGCCAGGTTCCCTGCTGCTAGATTGCTGCTTCTGGAGCCCTAGGAGGCCCCCAGAACCCCAGGTAAGGCAGCCTCCCAACTTGCCGTGTGCCAGGAACACACATGCAGGAGCATTCCCTGGGAACAACTAGCAGTGTTGTTCTTTGTCCCTGGGAAAACGCGTCCACACTTGTCTGGACGCACCCACTGAGTTCTACAGAAGTGGGTCTCAGCCTTTTTTGTACTGGGACCCACTTGTAATCATCAATGACGAGTCCTGACCCAGTACCCCTCACTCCCGAGCCACTGCCCTCAACCTCCAGCCCCCCATTGTGTGGGGCAGTGGGGGTGTGTGTGTGTGGTGGCGATGCTATGGAGAATGGGGGGCCCCAAGCAGCCATGGTTTCCTACATTTTTTTCCTTTAAAGGAGAATCTATTTTTAAAGTTTGTTGATCCATTTTTCAAGTTTGTTTGCAACCCATATATTCTTGTGGTCCACTTTGGGTCATGACTCACAGGTTGAGAAATGCTGTTCTACAGGACTATTCAGCTGTATCAAGTGGCGCAGGCACAGGTACAGGCGTAGGTATTTGGAAGAAAGGGACCTTACGGTTTGTAAAACCAAAGTTTTGCCAAAATAAATAACAATAAAAAAGACGATCAGACCAATATTTGTTAGCATTTAACATATTTTCAATGCAACCAAACACTGTGAACTTACATAGTCTGGTGGGGGAACTGAAAAAACTAGGGGGAAGCTTTGAAAGAGGGCTTGAAAGTGAAAGGAAAAGAGAGGACAAGAAACTGAAGTGAAACCAACTTGTCTTATTTTCCCCCACCCTGTCCTCTGTCCGAGCTAAGCAAACGAAAGAGCCCATTGATCCCCGGAAGTAAATGAGACTAGATCCACACTTGGGTGCTGGGTTTATCTCACCCAGACCAGGGCATGGGAGCAGGCTGTGGAGCGAAAGCACTCCTGGACAGAAGGTCTCGGGGGATTTCCTCATAGTGGGAAAATAATAATAAAAAAATGTTTGGAGCATCTTTGTAGTGCCTCATTTAAAAAGCCCCTGCATGTGTGGGGCTTTGGCAGTGGGTGCTTGTTTGCAGGGTGGGTGGAGAGCAGCCTCCCTCTCTCTTTTCTTCTTTGTGTG
The DNA here is from genome assembly GCF_001723915.1 of Gavialis gangeticus. Classification (NCBI taxonomy): domain Eukaryota; kingdom Metazoa; phylum Chordata; order Crocodylia; family Gavialidae; genus Gavialis; species Gavialis gangeticus. The sequence goes on from NW_017729025.1 coordinate 144,662,541, forward strand.
GGGCTCACAAAGGAGCTGGAGCATGTGGGGGCCCTTCTGCTGGCTGAGCCTCTGCTTTGGGTGCGGCTTGGGTATGGGGGATGTGGGGTTGTGGCAAAGCCCCTGTGCTTTGAGCAGTGGGCATGTGTGTGTATAAGTGTATAGGTGTGTGTGCCCATGTGTGTGTACCGACCTGTATATGTGCCTGTTTGCACGTTGCCGTGTGTGTACATGTCTGTGTATCAGTGCCATGCGCATGTGTATATCTGTGCATCTATACGTGTGTATGTGTGCCTGTATGTGCATGCGCATGTCTGGGTGCATGTGTGAGTACATCTGTGTATGTGTAGGTGTGTGCGTGCCTGTTGGCATGTCGGTGTGTGTGTGCGTGCATGTGTGTGTATGAGTGTCATATGTGTGTATATCTGTGTAAGTGTAGATGTGTATGTATGTGTGCCTGTTTGCGTCTGTGCGTGCATATGTGTGTGTACTTGTATGCATGTACATACCTGTGTATGAGTGGATAGGTGTGTATATCTGTTTAGGTGTGTGTGTACGTGTGTGCATGTCTGCCTGTGTGCATATGTACATGCACATGTGGACATTTGTGCACATGTATGTGCGCATGCCTGTATGACTGCATGTGTATGAGTACACGTGTGTATCTGTGCATGCACGTTTGCCTGTCTGCATGCGTGTATATGCACACGCATGTGTACACGTGTGCATGTGTGCACAGGTTCGCATGCATGTGTGTACACCTAGATGTGCGTGTCCGTGTGCATACGTCTGCATGCATGCGGGTGTGTCTACATGCCTGAGTGTGCCCCTACGTGTGCATAGGTCTGCACGCATGGCGGTGCGCGTGCACCTATCTGTGCGTGCCCGTGTACCTTCATGCCTGCAGGTGTGCGCGCGTGGCTGTGTCTCCGTGTGCCCACGCACGCCACATGTAGGCAGAAGCCACCTTAAGGCAGCCCGCGTGCACGGGCTGCAGGGCGGGGAACACCCTCCCGGGCCGCGGCGGCGGCAAGAATGTGGGAGGGCTGCAAAGTTTGGAGAGAGGCACTTCCTCCCGCCTCCCGCTGGGACACGGGCTAGGCGAGGGGGGGCGTGTGTGCCGGGCCGGGCCGGGCCCAGCGCAGACAGTCACTTCCTCGTGGGGGTGGACAGGGCCACTGCGGCCGGCCCCCACCTCTTTCTCCCTCCCTCCCGCCCGCCCCCGGCAGCCCTGA
>NW_017729025.1:144663842-144664615 GCF_001723915.1 Gavialis gangeticus
ACACACACACACACACACACACACACGCACACACACACGCGCGCGCAGCTGCCCGGGCGGGGCACGCGCAGCCCTGTCATGTCTCCCGGGAAGCCGGAGTCCGGCTGAGCAGAGCCCCGCGCGATCATGGAGCAGCCCTTCTTCCCCAGCCTGTTCCTGCTGCTGCTGCTCAGCCTCTCCAAGGTAAGGCGAGAGGCTGTTCTCCGCGTGGCCCTGGCCTCAGCAGCCTTGCCCAGGTGCTGGCGGGCTGAGTGGGCGCCCTGCGGGCTTTTTCTTCCTGGTCCCCGTGGCTGCTCCAAGCTTGTGTGGGGACCTGGTGCTGGGTGCCAGGCAAGGAGAGTCCGGGTGGTGTGTGCAAGGCTACAGGTACATGGTGGGGAGCCGGGCGGGGGGTGTTGTGTGCGTGGACATGTGTGCATGCCGGGGCTGGAGAGACTGGCAGGGAGGGTGGGTTGCAGGTGCCTGCACTCCCAAGTGGGAAGGATCCGTCATGTTGGTGGAGACGTGGGCTGTTGTGTAGCTTTGCCACCTGCTTGGATGGCTCCTCCTGGCCCGGGCTATGCAGGCAATATACCTAACCAGAAAGAAGGCTCTGGCTGGCAGGCACCAGGACAGGGACAGCCCCAGGGACTGTGCGGCTGTTTGCCTGTCCCTGGTCTGTTCACATTTCTGGGTAGAGTTTCACCAGGCAGTGCCCATTGACCCCTTGGACACGTTCGAGGGCCAGTGAGCACTGTCTGGTGTGCTCTGCTCAGTGCCCCCCCCCCCCCCCC
>NW_017729025.1:144664803-144667530 GCF_001723915.1 Gavialis gangeticus
CCACCTTGGTTCACTTGTTTTGAACCTTTAACCTTCGCTCCCTGTTTCGTCCTTTAGTTGTCCCACGCGATCAGTGATGTGTCTTTAGTGGCCCCCCTCGGGGGGCTTCTAGTTCTACCTGACAGGCTTTGACCCGGTTCCAGAATGACACATCAGCAGGCCTGACTGGGATTGCACTTAGGGTGGTCTAGCCCGGCAAGCACTCTGCTTACTGGTGTTTATCCTCACCCTCCTTGGTGGTGGGTCACTTTTGTGGGGAGCAAGGAGGCTGGGGCTGGGGGAGTCTCCTGGAGGCCAGGTGTGCCGTAGTTACCTGGTGGACTCTAGGGATGAGTGAAATAAAGTTAATCTCCCAGGCAGGAGGTTTCAGAAGTGATGGCTGGGCTTGGGTTCTCTGTTTGGATTTCCTCATGGAAGTCTGGTTTGCAGAGGATGGATGCTCCAGCGCTTGTAAGACAAACCCACCTCTCCTGGAGGGCTCTCAGCAATTGAGGGGCTAGAAATCTTGGCTAAGGTATACCTTCTAGTGACACGGTAAGGAACGGGTAACTTACTGTGTCTGCACCTCTGTGGGAACCATGGTAGGGTTTTAAAGGATTGGAAGATGCATCCTGTGCAGAAACTACCTTGCTGTTACAGGCAAACCAGAATTTTTTGTCTCCAGCAGGAACACCGGGGCTTGGTTTTCCATTTACTTTAAACAAGTGTTATGCTTGTTGGTTTCAGAGGACTTTCTCTTCTGTTAGGTTGAGCGTAAATCCAGCACAGTGTTTCCGTTTCCAACTGTAGGGCGCTGACTACCTCATGCTGTCAAAGCTATGCGGTGCAGGTATTTTCTTTCTTAGCAAACCCGTATTTCTCTCACAAAAAGTGGTAGACTGTTTATGGCCTACATTTGTGAAAGGAAAAGACAGTTCTAGTACCCCCTTGGTTACTGGAATATGCCCTAGTAGTGGTGTTGCTGGTTAATAAGTTACAAATACTTTGTGATTGGTATCAAATTGTGCTTCCCTGATGTCAGACATGCAGATCATTAGCTGCTTTATAAGAAGTAAGGAGTTCTTATAGAAAAAGCCTACTTAATGGGGAACAAACAAATTTGGCAGGGTAAAATAGACAGCCCCTAAACAGCAACATTTTATTTGGGTATCTCTCCAAATCCCTTGCAGTTACTGCCTCCATATTTGTCACAAGACAGCCTTCTGAAAGTATCTCACTTCCATCTGACTACGAAACCTGCAGCATATCAACAGGACAGCATTTAAGGAGAAACCTTTCACCCTTTCCTTTAATTAGAATTATTACTTAGCAGTATTCAGATGCCTGCATTTTATAACCATTGGAAATTCTTATGGATTAGCTAGGTTTTTGCTTTGTGGAAAATTATTGAGGTGAGAATAGCTATTACAGGAACGTGACCTTTTGTTAGGAAGAGGCCAAGATGCTCATTTATCGCTCTTATTGGCAATTCCTCTGACACATGTACTTGTTTTAGTTGCATTGTACAGTTATGCCAACAGTTAAGGAGTATGAGTTATTGACATTCCAGAGATGGGTCCACTGGACAGTAGCTTTTCATTATCTTATGCTGATGTCTCTTTGTAATTATGAATGATGTTTGTTGCAAAACCTTTGTATCATTTTTCTTTTGCACTTCATTCAAGATATTGCATACTTCATTGAAGGTCCTCAGTTTCTTCTGTTAGTTTACAAAAAATAAAAACTAAATCCAGGCTTCTGTTGGGGAAAAAAACATTTTTCACTAAGAGCTAAGAATAATTTAGTGATGAGGTTCAAGTGTATTTCTCTTTAGATATAAATACTCATAAATTTGGGGGAAGCTTGGCTTGGGCTTGGGTTGCCATAGGCTGCAACCCTGCAACTTGATCTATGCAGTCAGACTTGATGCTGTCTACCTTTATGAAGAAGATAGGTGTATATGCGGGGAGACCCGTTTTCAGAAGGGCCCACTGATTTTGGTGGGGTGAAGTAGATGGGGCACTGTGTTGGCACAGAAGTCCGCTTATACTAATCAGTTGGCAGAGTCTGGATCTTAGTTTGTTTCCAATATTTTCAATTTTTTCTTGAGTCACAAATCTCTTCCTGATTGTATTCAGTTATACCTTCTGCTTTTCTTTCTTTCTTTGGGCATGTCTGTATTATCTTCTGTGGGCCAAGGAGAGTAAATTAGGCCATGTAGAGCTCCGTGGTTGCTGTGGATTGATTGCTTTTGCCATGTTTCTGTTTGCTGCATTACAGTGTTAACTGTTGAGGCTATTGCAGCTTGGAGTGATGTTTTTCATAACTTCTGGTTATTTTTCACGTGTCTCTGATTATGAAGATCTGTCCCAGAAGGTCATATTCATAACAGTTCCTCAGTCCTTTTTGGATGCTTGCTAATGTCAGAAGTGCTAGTTCCTCTCAGAGACGGGAGAAAAAGCCAATGAAGTTCTTGTTGGAATAGGATTTAAAAGTATATTAGAAACCACCCCTGCAAACCCTTGCTCACAGTTTATTCTAATCTGTTGATTTTAATGGGGCCAATTGTGTGAGTACAGGTAGTAAGTTCTACAGTATCTTGTGTGTGTATAGCTATATTATCTGAAATGAGGATGCTCAGGTACAACTACGAGTGGCCTCATGAATTATTATCTTTTTTTGTTCCAGACAGCATTTATCCAATCTTGCCATGTAAGAATAAGAGTTTTGTATAACATGACATGGTTC
>NW_017729025.1:144672530-144677768 GCF_001723915.1 Gavialis gangeticus
TCGTGTGTGTATAGCTATATTATCTGAAATGAGGATGCTCAGGTACAACTACGAGTGGCCTCATGAATTATTATCTTTTTTTGTTCCAGACAGCATTTATCCAATCTTGCCATGTAAGAATAAGAGTTTTGTATAACATGACATGGTTCTGGTCTGTCTTGCTGGAGGATTCATTATGTAGATAGGAAAAGGAAAAGAAAGTAAACATTAATAAATGATTGTTCCTGTGCATAAAGGCAGTGGTTAAAGAGCTGTTACGAAAGCTGCTTTTTTACCATAAATGCTGTCTGCTGCTGTGGTCTGTGCATGCTATTTTTGTGGATTTGTGGTGGTGGTTATAATCTAAGATAAGCATCTAGATTTTTAGTTAAAATTCATAAGTATTTGACGTTGGAAGCAATTTTTGAACTTGCCGTGTTATAATAAATAACATAGTTTTATGGGGGTTCATACTTTTAATATTACACTAAATATTTTAAATTAGGAACTGGACAACATGTTCCCAGTGTGATCCATAACAAGCTGTTCAGATCATATGTACAGATGTTTGTACAGGGGCAGATCCCAGGGGGTGCAGCGGTGTGGATGCACCTCCCTTTCAGTCAATGCTGTTGCAGGAGCAGAAGCTGGGGACATTTTTTTAAATAAGTCGCTGAAGCAAGTGGGAATCCCCCCATCTTCCATATTGCTCAGTGATGCATCCCCTCTACTCCTCACTCACTGCTGCTACTGTCCCTGGCTGCTCTGGGGGTTAGTGGCAGCACTCCAGGGTCACTCCTTCCTGCTCCAGCTGGACTCTACATGCAGCTCAGCTGCAGGCAGCGAGGCTGCAGCAGGTGGGTCTCTGCCTGGTCCCTGGGAGTAGGCACAGGACAGTAGTGTGCCTAGGGCAAGGCGACTAAAGGTGGGGACGCAGGCAAGAAGAAAAAATGTCACACCAGATGCCTAACTGCGTTTTTACACTGGTAGTGATTGGGCAGGAAATCACTACTATTGCCCCTGCTGTCTCTGGCTGAGCCTAGCTGCATGTGCAGCCCATAGAGCCCCCTCCCTGTCCCCTCGCCCCCCCTGCCCTGGGTCAGCTGGGGTCAGCAGCAGCAGTGGGTGGGTGAGGGAAGGATGTGTGAGCATGGAAGGGAAAGGGAAGAGTCTTACCTGCTTGAGGGACTTAAAAATCCCTGTTACTGCTGCTTCTGGGTGGTTTGCCTGTGCTGGTGGGTGGGCATTGAGGCTGGGAGTTGGGGGTGCAGCCAACCTTGCAGCGCAGGGTACTGCTCCCAGGCCCCCCTTTCCAAAAACCTGGATCCACCAGTGTGTTTGCATTAGGTCTGAGGTGCGTAATGATCCTTTATAGTGAATATACTAGCCTGATTCTTTATAGTTTTCTGGCTTACATTGTTTTGAGTTTCTAACTGAAGGATTTGAATGAGGCTTCATACTAGAAATTTGGGCTTGCCATATGGAATCATGAAATGGTTGCAATTAATGCATGGTATAAAATAGCCATTGTTGCTTATTGTCATTTATTCTTGCTTGCAGATTTCAGTTTTAAATTAGTTTTGTTCTAAATAAACTGACATAACAGTTTAAAAATAAAAGCTGTTTAACAAAGAAATATAACTTTATATTATACTAGTTTCCAAGGTGAGGTTAATTTAGAAGTATAAAAACGAGAAAAATAAAAGTTTTCAGGTCACCATAACTATTCTGTTTTGCTGGGGGGGTTTTTGGGGGAGGGGGTAGGGTAAACTTGCCCATCTGAAAGTCTGATCCACCCTGGCTGCTTTGCCACTCCATCCAGGAAGAGCAGAGACCACCTGCAGATGCTTCCTCAGCCTGACATGAAGAGTGTTTGTGGCTGAAGGCTTGCAAAGAAGAATTTTTCCAACTGTCTGAGTTGGTCTAATAAAAGATATCGGAATTACCCTAAGAACCTTGCCTGCCTAGAACCCACTCTTAACACACTTCTTTAAGCACAAGTAACACAGATCTTTGGAACTAAACAAGCTCACACCTGACTTCTACTTTTGAGTAACCTGTTGCTGTAAACTCATTTAAAAAAAGTTAGGGAAACAATTTATTATACTGCCAACCAAAACGTGTCTGGAATTATCTAGCAATGGGCACGTACAATGTTCTCTTAACTATGTGTTCTGCATGTGTATGCTGGATGTCCTGAAGGGTTCCCACAGTTAGAAGCTGATCTCTATGCTTGCAGTGTATCCAGTAGTGTGCACATTTGAGATCAGAATTGGGGCTCATAGTAGAAATACTGTCTGTGCACTGCTATTAATAGTACTTCCTCAACTAAGCTTGGTACATGCAAGCCATTGTTGAGAATTTTCATGTCATGTAAATTTTTTGGTTGGAGTTGCTAAATATGTGTGGGAAAGAGAGGAAGAGAGAATGCTAGTGCATAAAATCTTGTTTGTTTTTTTGTTCTCCACATAGCTCTTTTTTATTAATCCATATCATTTTAATTTGTGCACTTCCTCTTCCTACTCAAATTACAGTGTATGAAGGGTGAGCAGTTCTGCAAGTGCTGTAGGATGAAGATTAGAAATGAGGATTTGATTCTAGTAATATTTAAAATGCACCATCAGGTGTTTTTTCCTTTTGTTTAAAACCTCATGTTTCCCAATATAATTGGGGGAAAAGGCTGTTTAAAATCAACGCTTTCAAAATTGTAGTTCGGGGAGAGCTGACTGGTCATATGATGCTGGCTCTTTTCCTTGGTGTCCTGGTTCCTAAATGGAAGTATGAGCCTGGGCATCTCTAAAGCTAGCTGGAAATGAAGAGGAGCCAGCTCAGCTGCTTCTTATAGGGACAGGTCATTTCTATATAGAAGGAGGAGGGGAGTAAATGGGAGTCTTACTCAGGGACTGAAGCTGTCAGTTGGAGAGGATTGTGCCAGAAGAGAAGGGTTTAGGCAAAAAAAATCAGGCGGTTGTGCAGCCTGCCCACAGGAAAGAAGAGCCAAACTTTTGGAAAGGATTGTACGGGGAGGGATTGAGGAAGGGGGAATATGAGCAAACATCTGGGAAGTGTGTGCAAATGAAGAAGAACAGAACAGATGTGTATATCTGTCAGTTCCATTAATCTTGAAGCCTGTATCAAGATTGCTTCCTAAACATATATGGGCTGACTATTTCCAAATCTATATTTATACCTGAACATGTTCTTGCATTAATCTTAAAGGGAGGGAAGGAATCCAAAATTAAGTGGGAACTTGTAAGTTTTTTAATCCACTGAATAATTACTGATTAAACTCATGACCTGGTTCAGTTGCATTAAAGTATGTTTATGGCCTTAGGTAATATAAGCAGTAGGGCTGTGCGAAGCTTTGGTTCCTGATTCGATTTGGCCCGATTCTGTGGCTTAATATCTGAATCCGAATCAAAAGACCATTTAATCTCTCTGAATTGAATCGGAACCCTCCAAATTGATTCGGAAAGATTTGGTGATTCAGACATAAACACAGCTTTAAATGTTTTTTCTATGTACTTCTGGGTACCAGGTGGCTTGTGAATGCTGCCATGCTGGGGCACATGGAGTGTCCCACAGGAGCGCGGTGGGGTCCCCAGTGCATTCGGAAGCAGACCTGGAAGTAGACCAGAAGCACTTCTGGGGAGCGCACGGGGGCCCCTCTGTGCCCCCAGCTCAGTGACTGGTGCCTCCTGGGTCTGGAGAGGGCACCTGGGGGTCCTTCCACAGCCGATTGCCAAGATGGAGGGGCTCGGGGGGGCTCCCCGGCAGACCCGGAAGTGGACCAGAAGTACTTCCGGTCTATTTCTGGGTTCTCTGCTAAGCATGTGGAGCGCCCCCTGCACTCCTGTGGGATGTTCCATCTGCCCCAGCATCACAGCATTCACAAGCTGTGCTGGTACCTCGAGGTATGTAGAAAAAACTTTTAAAGCTGTGTCTGTGTCCGAATCGCTGATTCTCCAAATCTGCATCAAATCTTCAGGTTTGGATTCAGCTGAATTGAATAAGGGACAGTGATCTGAATCAACAAATCAAATCACTGTCCCTGATTCGGGCCAAATCTGAATCAAATCGTGCTACACAACCTAAGATGCATCTTTCCAAAAATTTAAGCCTGGTCCTGGAAGTGTTTGCATGTCATTGGAAATGGCACGAACGTTTACCTTGTGTCACAAAGTAAATGTTATGAAGATCCATCCTTCCATCGATCCATTCATTGTCACTTAGGTGAGTTATGCCAGAAAGTACAGAGTGCAAGTGTTTTTACCTATGAATAGCTTAACAGAAAAAGGGAAACTCATTCATGGTGGTGGATTGGATTGGTGGATTGGAACTGATTCATGCATATATTTTTGTAGCAGCAGGTGTGCATGTAGGGCTCCAATATGCCTTGTCTAGTAAGTAGGTGGATGGTGCACAGTGTCCAGAGCCAGGGCCAGCATAGTATAGAATCCAGCACAGTATAGAGCTGGGGCCAGAGAGGTTCCTCAGACTCCCTTTGGTTTGAGGGGTATGTAACAGGAGAAATGTGGCCCAAACCTGATTAATGAGTTCCCCTTTTGGAGGGAGAAAAAAGAGTCTACCAGATGGGATGCCTTGCAGCTTTCCATACCAACATCAAATAATCATTGGTATTTTTATCTGTGCTTATTCTGTGTTGGGTGTTATGTTTCACTTCATCTTTCACTTGTTTGGATCCCCTCTAACCTTCTTTTATCATCCAAAGCTATATAAAAACTAAAACAATTTGGAAAATGCAGGTGATCCTTAATTGTTTCCTAATACATGTAAGTCTGTGCACAGAGGATGTATGGCACTATTTTAGGCCTTTAAAGAAACTACTATTTTTTTGGTTTAGCCACTTGAACGATTTTAATGGTTTTTTGGTTGATTGGTTTGGTTTTGTGGTGTGTAGGGGAATGTCATACGCATAAAAATAATAATGTTCTTTAGAGGTGCGATGCATCAGTCCGTCTAATATTGGCACCAATAAAAAGAAAATTGACATTATCGGTAATTGGCTTTTAATGGCTGATAGTGTTGCTGATTAAATGCTGTGTGTGTGTGTGTGTGTGTGTGCGCGCGTGTGCGCGTGCGCACGCACAGTTGCAGCATGCAAATGGCTGGAAGTATAGCCTGGCAACTTGGAGCATAGCGTCTAGCTGGTAAGTCTGTTGGGAGGAAGGGGGAGGGTGGAGGGGGAGGGAAGGGTTGTCAGGGGCAGATCAAGGCCTCTGTGGTGAGGGGGGAGAG
>NW_017729025.1:144682768-144694105 GCF_001723915.1 Gavialis gangeticus
GTGTGTGTGTGCGCGCGCGCGTGTGCGCGTGCGCACGCACAGTTGCAGCATGCAAATGGCTGGAAGTATAGCCTGGCAACTTGGAGCATAGCGTCTAGCTGGTAAGTCTGTTGGGAGGAAGGGGGAGGGTGGAGGGGGAGGGAAGGGTTGTCAGGGGCAGATCAAGGCCTCTGTGGTGAGGGGGGAGAGTGGGGCTGGGACAGGCACTGCACAGCCAGGGTAGAGTGGGGCATGCAATGGAGCCACAGCTCATACACAGGGGGGCACACATCCCGGGGGAAGCATAGAGGACATGTACCCTGCAGATCTGTGCATGGAGCAAAAGCAGGCTGTCCTCTGCGGACTCAGGGCTAGAGGCTGCTCCGGGCTCTTCCCAGTGCAGGGGCTAGGCCTGGGCTGTGGGTGGCAGTGGTGCTGGGAGGGGGCGAAAGGGGGCACTATGGCAAATTTTGCCGTAGCCTTGTTTGCCACTGCTACCCCGGTGCAATGGCTACGCGCCTCAAGTGGAGCATGGGCCCAGCCCCCTCTGGAAAGATCCTGGCCATGAGTACGCAGTGGGCAGCCCACCATTGCCCTGTGCACAGATCTGGGGAGCACATGCTCCCCATATCTTTTTGTGGGTGTATGCAGCAGCAGGAGATGCCCCTACACCCCCCAGACAACCATGGTTCCATCCTGTGCCCTGCCTCACCCTGGCTTTGCAGTGCTGGCCCCTGCCCCAACCCCACTCCCTCCATCACTGTGGGGGCCTCGATCTGCTGCCCTCATGCCTCTTCACCCCAACAGACTTACCGGCCAGATGCTGCTCTGCTAGCTGCTGGGCTGCATATTGGCAATAGGATTGGTAGTGACCAATATGGCTGGTTAATAATCGGCTGTCAGTATCGACCCAAAAAATCTTTATCGGTGCACCCCTAATGTTCTTTTGTATCTTATTGGCCAGAGGTTCACTTATATAAAGTGTAAAGAGAAAAAGGGAATGGCTTTTTTGGTTATTCCACTGCAATTGATGAGTTTCTGATATTGAGGCTAAAGCTAAACTAGCAAGGAAAGACTTGAACATACAGTTTTGAGCTGTATTATGAATTCAATTTGCTCTATCCCTGTAAGCAGATCTCGTATGTCCATGTCAAGGGCTTTTCCATCTTCAGGAAGAAGGCGGAAGAGCCAAGGGAGATGTGCAAGTGTTATGGAAGAATGTAGCAAGAAACTTTCTCCCAAGTTGTGGCCCAGGTGAAGAGTGGTACCAAGTGACTAGTAATTTTCCTGGTGAGAATTTTATAGTGTACCTCTAAAATGCAGATGGCTGTGTTTCAAGATAGTCTCAAATTAGCTTCTCCTTTCTTGGCACTATTATGGTAGCTGCAGTCTGCCAGCTTGAAGAAAGCCATGTTGAAGCTGGCCTTATAGGAGGTGCTGTCTTTAGGGGTTCAGTGCAAGGCAGTGGTTGGAGAAATGAAACCCAGTCTTCACACATTGGGGACTCTGGTTGTGCATCTTTTAAGGAGCTTAATGGCCTGTTGTAATGCTTCTACTTCTAGTGGTTTTATGATATGTGATCATTTGTGTGTAATAACACGAGTCATTCTGACATTTGTCAGTTAATACGATAGCTTGATAAGACTAAAGATCCCTTCTGCATAGGTAACAATTCCTGGGGAGGACTGATGTTATTGCTATTGCTGTATGTGTTGATGAGATTATTTTGAAGTGGAGGATGTTTTTTGAGAGGTATGACAGCAACTTGACTTCTGTTTTGTGATCGTGATACTTTTTACGTAGAGTTTACAAGTCGAAGCCTTCATTTACTCATTTTTTCATTTAATTTCTGTTTGCTTCTAGGGATTTTAATACCTCTGTTTTATGTGTGTGTTTCTAAATGCAGTCTTTTGAGACCTCGCTTTCTGATGATTGCTTATTCCTTTTAGAAACAAAGGAGCAGATGCTATTTCCCCTTCAAGTGCCTAAGTGACACTTATGTAGCCACGTAATTGCAGTTTTTGGCACTTGTGCACAGTTTAGCATTCAGTGTAGCTTTGCTCACTCTCCGCTTCCCTACTTCGCATGCTTTTTCGGCTGCACTATGGTTGCATAGCCATCTGCAGGGGAAGAGAATCGCTGCGTAGGCGTGTAGCTCCAGACAAGTCCCAAAACTTTAGCTGCAGCAAAAATGTGACTAGCAGATAGGAAGGGAGGAGCCAGGATGTGGAAGGCTAGGTGGAGGAGAGCTATCCCATCTTTTAGCTCGTTAACCTAAAAGTTAGGGCACTCAGAGAGAGCATGAGTTCCAGGTTGTAGACCCCCCTCAGAGGGTTTCAAGCTGTCTCTCCTGCTTCCTAGCAGAGTGTTGTAACAGTCACACCACAGGCAATTGTTCCAGGCCCTCTCCATGCACACCATTGAAGTTGGCTTGCTAGGCAGCAAAGGAGGGACGATACATAGTGCTAGGAGGAGCACAAACAAGGTGGAGGGTGTCTCAGTGAGATGAGTGCTGCCCTGAAAGGGTGGGGGTCTCTGCATTCTATCTGGGGCCCCTGCTGGGGCAAAAACTATCCCAGTGTTGTTTATCCATTTTATCCAGTGACCATAAAATGCAGGGTGCGCTGGGCCAGCTTCAAGGGGAGGGCTGGAGAGCACATTGGCCAGATGAGAGGACTTGGAACCCAGCTCTCCCACTCTATGGGCAAGTGCAGTAACCATTAGGCTGTTTGGCTAAAAGGGGGAAAGCGCTCTTCCTCCTCCTTCTCCTCTTATTTTACTTTTAGCAAGTACATGCTCAGGGTGATCTTATTTAGCTCCAGGCGGAAATAGAATTCCAAGTGATGTAATTGCTCAGAATTGCAGTTATCTGGGTGTGTGAAGGATAAATCAGATTTAGCGCAAAGTGAGGGACCCTCCAGCAATGGGCAAAAACTGGCTTGGCTGGAATGGAGGGAAGGAAAGGCTGGTGTGTGGAGGGAGTGTGTGGAATGACCAGTATGGAAGAGCTCAGGAAGAGCTCTGGATGAGTGATGTAGCAATGGCTGGCCAGGACCAGGGTGTTGATGTATCCCTATACATCTACTTGATGTACAGCTACACTTACAAAAGCAACAAGTGATCATCTATAGCATGGCTTCCCAAATTGTGATCCATATATCCCTGGGGGTATGCAAGATATCTCTAGGGGGTAGGTGGGAGAACTTGTGTAATGGCAGATTTAATTTTAATTGTAGTAAAAATTGGCATTTAAGGGGTTAAATATAAAACATATGCTGGTAGGGATACATGGGGAGCTGGTAAATCTGGAAGGGGATATGAAGTAAGAAAAAGTTTAGGAACCTCTAATTTATAGGAAGCTGCAACTAATGTTTGACATGTTGTGCCATTGCTTACACATAAGAGTTTCCTTAAACTACTGCACCTAATAAGTAGTTTGTGGGTGTAATTTTAATGGAAATCAAGTTGTGGGTTGCTTTTGTTTTTTTATTGATGTTCTGTGCCTCTCTCCCCTTTGGTTAGTTTCTGCAAGATGAATTTGGCTTTACTTTGGAACAGTGCATGACCTTTTGTAATATATTTGATCACAAATAAATTACAAAATGATGATCCACTCATGATATGGACTAACCAAAAAGTGTCATAAAGTTTAGGGCTTGGCACAGCCATCTTCTCTTGTAATGAGAGGTTAGTGAAGTGACTTGGCTCAAGAATGATGGTTTGTGGGTAACCACTTGAAGTCAAAGTAACAAGATTTGCAGCTGCTCCCTTCTGATAAGAAAGCATCAAGCTGGTTCAGCGAGCAGGGCTGCTCCTCCTTGCTTAGATTCTCTATGTAAATGGAAAGCGAAGGTAAGGGTGGTCAGGAATGGCTCTAGAGTTGTAAGTAATTGGAATAACCTCCTAATGAAAATGGAGGATGTGCCCTATTACCTGTAACGTTTAAAACTAGAGTTACAATGTGATTTAGAGTAGAAAGGGGAACTGTTAGGCACTAAGGGCATTTATACACATACATTTGTCTGCACCGATGTGCCAGATCTCCGGTGCGTTGGAAAAAACTCAGTTAATTGAGTCTGCTCTGCATGCAAGCTGACGCACCCAGCGCTGCGTCAGGTACATTTGTATAAACAGCGAAATGTACGTCAATGCTGAGAAAATGGCAGTGATGCACTTTTGAACTAAAACACCTTTGATATGTTTTAGTTAAAAAAATGCACCACCACCATTTTCTCAGCGCCGATGCACATTTCACCATTTATACAAATGCATGCACCACAGCGCTAGGTGCTTTTTAAAGCGCCCAGTGCTGTGGCGCACACACGTACAAATAAGAGCAAGTGGGGCTAATTGAATGTATGTCTCTGCAACTAAAATAATTTGTGTTAATACTTTTTCTGCCTGCTGTATTCTCAGGTACATGTGAGTGAAGCTCATGATATTAATAGTTTTGTTGTAGCAGAAGAAATAGCAGTTCTCCAGGATTGTCAAGAGACTGACTGAACTGTCCAGCCATGGTGACATTATTAGTGATACTTGGGTTTTAAAACACATCTTAATATTAAATGGTAGAGTTATTCTAAAAGCTAGCATTACAAGTAAAATCTCTTCACTTGACATCGGATTTCCAAATGTTTAACTATATTGTATTAATGTAAAGGCTTAGCAGGAGTTAAATGCTTGTGGGTTTTTTTTCCTTCCTATGATTATGCTTGTTTGCTTTCTTTGGTTCTGCAGGAACCTTATAGACTTATAAAATGATTCCGAACTGGGAAGGCAGTGAAATAGCTGAACTTCATTAAATCCTCAAGGACCTTTTAGATCTTCACTTTGTTTGTTTGACTTTTTTCGAGTGAAAACAGATACAGGAATTCTAATGTCTTCCTGACACTGGTGAGCATACATCACTCTTAGAATTTCCTTTCAAATGCTGTTGTGATTTTTATAGAAGAGAAGCTGTGTTTTCAATGCTTCTTTGTAAAACACACACTCTTAGTCGTATAGTATTTTGCTTGTCCCTAAGTAGGAATAGCAGTTTATTTCTGTTTATTGTCATTCAGTTTACACGCACAGTTTTAACTAACAGGACTTGCTGCCAATAACAATGAATTGTTTCCATTTGTAATTCTGACCGAATTCTTAAAACTCTGGTTAATTCCAAAATGTTCAGAATGTTAACATCCTGGATTGTTATCTATTTCTTAAAGAGGAAAAATTACTTTCAAACATACGTATACCAGAATGTACATATATGCTAGAGACAAGGATTTGTGCTGGTATGTTTTATTGGACCAAATGCATGGTTGGGATAAAGTTGAAATAAATTTTCAAATGCAAGGCATTCTTCATCAGGTCTGAGGATGTACATATAGTTCAGTGGTTTTCAACCTTTTTTTCGTTTGCGGACCTCTTTGGAAATTTCAAATGGAGGTGTGGAGACCTTTGAATTATAAATGTAAGTATTCACATACTTTTGATTGATTATAGTCATCTTTCACAGACCCCTTAGATGTAGTCTGTGGATTGCAAAGGGGTTGAAAACTACTGATATAGTTATTTTTCTTCTGCTCTTGGAGACAAAACTTTCAGTGTGACGTTCTGTGTGTTAGTTGTTGAGTTTGACTTTAATAAGGTTTGCACAAATGACTGTAATGTACTGAAATGCCTCCCAAGTGTCTTGATAAGGATTTATCTTTAGCAAAACTTTTTACAGCTCTGTTTAAAATAAAAAGGCACCAGGATGATTAAGGTCTCTGGTTCAGTTTGCATTACTGAGAGGGGAGGGAGAAGAATTCACCTATACAGCCCAGTTCTCAGCACCTGTGCTTGAGAGATAAGCAAACAGAGCTGAGGTCAGACTCGGGCCTTTTAATTGCATTGCTGGGATTTTAAAGACCAGGCATTGGTCTTGTAGTAGCACAGAAACTATATAGAGAAGGTCCATGAGAAATACCTGCTAGGTCTGAAAAGGCTGAAGAAAGTTGTTAGCATATTCTGATTTGAGGTAAATGGACAGTGTTACAGTCTGTAGGACAGAAAATCTGAATTGGATGCCTCCTTGCAACATATTGAAACCCTTTGGGAAACATCTTGGTAGCTAGAGCCATGTGAAATTTGTTGTAGAAAGTGTTTGTGAAAGATTATTGAAGGGTAGTGGTCATGGTGTGTTACCCTGCTTAGGGAGTGCTCAACTTTTGTTAACATTTTCAAATGTTTCTTTCACTTTAGTGCATTAAAGGGAAGAGTGCCTCCATGTTAACAGCACCTCTCTTTCTCCTGGTCTATGTTGTGCTAGAGGTGGGTGACCCAAACCATAAGTCACTCTGAGCACTGTAATTTGTGTATGCTGTAAGCAATCTTTCTCCCCTCTCTGAGCATTGTTTTTACTCTTCTTGAGAGCTTGGAGAAGTTCTCACTTCCTCTAGAAAAGGCTGCCTTATAATTCTACCTTCAGCTTTGACTGTATTCTGAAAAAATGGCTTTTTTTCCTCCCAAAATGCTTTAAGGCTGTTCCATTACAAGTGGCTGCCTTCCTCTATAGTATTCAGACTTTCCATCTGAAGAACAAAGAGTTGTCCTTTACAGTAGCTTTGTGCATTACTACAAGGCTGCAAGGCAAACACCTATTTCTAGTGTCTCAAATGGGGAATTTTGTGATCAACTTCAGATATAACAGGATTAAGTTTTCATTAAAAAAAAAACAACCTTAAAGGTGTTGACTTCTTATTGCAGGGCTGTTGGATCATGATTGTAGCCGAGATGGTCTAAGGACATAGGCAGATAAGGTTCTGTGGGCAGATGTGATATCTTTTAAATTTATTAGACCAACTAAATAGTTGGAAAACAGTTCTTTGCAAGCTTTTGGGCACAAACACCCTTCTTCAGGCATTGGGAGACTGTGATTTCACTTCATAAATCTACTGGATCCAGGGTGTACCTGTATTGGTCTAGAGGCAAAAGGAATCAGAACTCATGGTAGAGGTGATATCTTTTATTAGATCAACTAGATTTTTGCAAAAAAAAAAAAAAATCTTTATTTGCAAGCTTTCAGGTAACAGGCACCCTTCTTCAGGTATAGGAGAAAAGACTGGATTTATAGACATTGGATTTATGACACATTACAACCTGCCTGGCATCTGACAGACTGGGTAATCTGCCTTTAGTTGAACACTTGCATTCCTTCACACTTCCCTCCCCTCCCTTCCCTCCCACCTCCTATCTCTATCCTTTGTCTTCCAGACTTGCATCTTCACACGACTTCTTGTTTACTTTGGTTTCTTTGCTGCCTTTGAAAACTCATAACAGCAGCAGAATCTCCCAATGCCAGAAGAAGGGTGCTTGTGCCCAAAAGCTTGCAAAGAACTTTTTTCCAACTACTTTGTTGGTCTAAAAAAAGATATTACATACATCTACCCAAAGAACATTGCTGGCCTTTTTTATTAAAATATATGTATACAGTGGATGTAACTTTTTGCCTTCTTTACAAATTAAAACTACCCCAAAATACCTCTTTTCTAGTATAGTGTGCGATACACTTGCACCAATGTGAGACTATGTATGATTAGCCAGAAGCACATATTTCCATGTTGATGTGGTAACTTCCCAGCACTACAATACAGTATGTAGTTTAACTGGTATTTACCTATTGTCTTTGAATCAATCATCATACTTTACATGCATCTGTAGAACCAGGAAATAGTTCAATATGAGAAATGCATAGTAAACAGAAGGCCAGCACTGATAAGTATGCATTGTCTTGGAGTACAGTAGTATTATAATTGGTGTTTTGCCCTCCCCAATCAGTGATTATAATCTGTCTACTGGTAAGAGGAAAAAATTCCTTTACAAATCAGTAAATTGACAAACCTAATCTGCACAGTGAAAATAAAACAGTTTTCTAAATTTGCAAAGGTTCATCTGGCCACAAATGTTTGTGAGGCTGGCAAAGTAACCCTTATTCTGTCCAAATGTACAGACAGCCTGCTTGCCTTGCTACTGTAAGGTTAGGGGTAATTTATGATCAGAAAGCATCCTTTAAAGTATGTACAAACTTGATACTCTATCCAGGATATGTATCTCAACTGAGTAATTAACATTTTGTGTATGAACAGTCTAAATCATGATTTTTGGCCAAATCTGAAGACATTTACTTTAGAGGTACACTGATACATTGGTTTATATAGTATCAACACCGATAAAAGGAAAATTGACATTATTGGCAATCGGCTTTTTTGGCTGATGTGGCCAGTAATATTGCTGATAAATGCCATGTGCATGTGCGCAGCCGCAGCATGTACATGGCCAGCCTGGCAGCTTGGAGAGCAGCATCTGGCTGGTAAATCTGTTGGGGTGAGGGGGCAGAGGGGAGGGGTGTGCTGGGGGCAGACTGAGGCCCCTGAAGTGAGGGAGGGAGTGGGGCAGGGGCAGGCACTGCCCAGCCAGGTTGGGGCAAGGAATGGGATGGAGCCACGAGCAGCTTGTGCAGGGGGGTGGCTTCTGCCGCTGCCTGCACCCGTGGGGCAGGCATGGGGGGGTGTGTTCCCCAGATCTGTGCGCAGAGTGAGGGTGGGCTGCTGCTGTGGGCTGGGGCCAGGCTCTTCCTAGCGGGGGTGGGGCTGGGCTGGGGCTGCGCTTGGAGTGGTTGGTGGTGGTACTGGGAGGGGGGACTATGGTGTGGCCATGGTGAATTCTGGGATGGCCACAGTCCACCCCGTAGCCTCCCCTCCCAGTGCCACTGCTGCCTGCCCTGAGTGCACTCCTGGCCTGCCCCCCCTCTGGAAAGAGCCCAGCACCACCCTCAACCCAGCCCACAGTGGCAGCCTGCCCTTGTCCCGCGCACAGATCTGGGGCTCATACAGCCCCTATGCCTGCCCCATGGGTGTGTGCAGCAGTGAGAGTTGCCCTCCCTACACTCCCTGGGTGAGTTGGTTGGGGCTCTGTCCTGCTCCCTGCCCTGCCCTGCCCCTGTTGGGCAGCGCCTGCCCTTGCCCCAGCCCCAGCCCTAGCCCTATTCCCTCTTTCACTGTGGGGGCCTCAATCTTCCCCTCCCCCTACCCCTTTCCCCCCAACAGGCTTACTAGCCAGACGCTGCTCCCCAAGCTGCTGAACTGCATATTGAGAATTGGCTTGGTATTGGCTGATATGGCTCCCCCCACCCCTTTCCCCCCAACAGGCTTACTGGCCAGACGCTGCTCCCCAAGCTGCTGAACTGCATATTGGGAATTGGCTTGGTATTGGCTGATATGGCTCACTAATAATTGTCCATCGGTATTGGCTCAAAAAATCTTTATTGGTGAACCCCTAGTTTACATTGACACATCAAATTATATCAACCTGGTGTTTTCCCAGAGTTCTTTTTGCTACTGTTGGATCATGCTTCTGATGACAAGCAGAAGCACTGATGTATGCCAAAGATTTACTGCTACACAGTCCTGATCCTTTCTTTTCTTCTTTACTGCCACTTCCATCTTGTTGCCATTCCTGCTCTTGTGAATGTAAGTGAAGAGATTTCAACGTGGAATAAAAAGCAGGAAAGAAGGGAGGTGAGATGTACAGGATACCATTTTTAGGTACTGCTGTGAATTCTGTTTGTTCTTTTTGCCTTCAGGATTTAAGATTATCAACTGAGGTGACCTCTCAAATATCTGTTAACCAGAGGCTTTCTTCTAGGTCCCTGGCAGATGTTACACTTAAGATGTGATTAATCAGTTAATCATCTTAAGTAGTAACCCAGCCACATATGCAGTTAATAGGACAATAAAACAAGGAATATGCCATGAAGTGATTCCACAAAATACATGTAATAAATAATGTTGTGACTGGTTCTCACATGGGTGACTGGTGCCTCCCCAAGTCAGTCGAGGCACTTGCCCCCCCCCCAGCAGCCAGTCAGTGACTGTGAGGGTGTGTCTCCCCACGGCCAATTGTGCCCACCCAGAAGTGCCAGTGGCACTTCTCCTGGCACCCCCACTCCTCGGCTGGCACTCTCAGGGGGGGCACGGGTGCTCCTGCCTGCCCCCCCTGCCTGTCACCTAAGCAGGGAACGCTGGCTGTCACGGCATGCACCAACACTCTCAGGGGGTGCATGTGCACCCCTGTGTAGCCCTATGCATCGCCACTGGGTTCTCATCATGCCTTAAATTGCACTTGTGACCAGGCTGGTTGGGGCTTCCAGCCTCAGTGCATGGAAGCCTTTGACTTCCATATACTTCCAAGGCTGGGTGTGCTGATCAGCTGCCACTCCCAGTTGTGGGGGAGCAGCAGAGTCCTTGAGGCTGGGAGTGCAGTTCATGTGCCTTGGACCGTGGGAGTGCAGGGGTGATCTATGCTCCTAGGCTCTGAGGTGCAAGAGATCCCTTGACTCCATCTGTGATCTGTTGTTCCCAACCTCTGGGGTGCAGCAGAGTAAAGGGCTTTGTGGAGCTCCAGTCAGCTGCTGCTTCCATATGCAGGGGCACAGTGGAGCCTTTGAGTCTGTGATGCCCAAAAGCTGGGAGTGACACCTGGTAGGAGCTGCCAGGCTTGGGGGCGCATCAGAGTTAATGACTCTGATGCTCCCAAGAGCTGGGAACAGCAGTCAGCTGATCCATGCTCCCAGCCTTCCGCGGGGCATGGGAGCACTTGACTGATTGGGATCTGATCCCTGATCCCACAGTCAATCCTTCTGCCACGCATATGTATCATGGCAGGAAGCACAGTTGTTGGGATTGCGTATCAGATCCTAAAGCACATTTAACTGAATGTCTGCCAGGGGCTTTGCCTCTGTACCTCTGACTAACAATCTCTTAGTAATATAGACAAGGTGGTACCAGACTTAGCTGCCTTGAAAGCAAAGGGCAAGAGCCCCTTAAGAATTCCTCCCTGAAAAAAGCAAAGGTGGTTCTTTACCTTCCCAGGCAGCCAAAAGAATTGCTGGAATTCCATGTTGGCACTTAAGGATTCTTCTGAGGACCCTGAGAAGGTTTATGAATTGCAGTAGGCCAAAACCTCTCATTCTGTGGAAAAGCAACATGGCCTTCTCAACTTAGAGATGCTTCTAGGCACTTCTCTAATTATGCAAAACCATTTTTACTTTTGACTGGTTAGACCAGTGATTCTTAACCTTTTTTAGATTTGAGTTACCCTTCCGTTGCTTTTTGGAATTTAGTGGCACCCCATTGAAAGACTAATTTATTTCCTTCAGTGCCTACCTTCTTCTAAGGATCTCATGGAGTTGCTGGGTGGACAGGCTACCCCTGAGAGCATGGCAGGGTGGTGTGATGCTCAAGGTTGGCTAGACCCCTGAAGAAGATGGCTATCCCTGAAGGAAAGTTGAAAGGGACAACAAGGAAGGGGCTTCACAGAGCTGGCAGGAGCTGT
>NW_017729025.1:144699105-144704389 GCF_001723915.1 Gavialis gangeticus
TTGCTTTTTGGAATTTAGTGGCACCCCATTGAAAGACTAATTTATTTCCTTCAGTGCCTACCTTCTTCTAAGGATCTCATGGAGTTGCTGGGTGGACAGGCTACCCCTGAGAGCATGGCAGGGTGGTGTGATGCTCAAGGTTGGCTAGACCCCTGAAGAAGATGGCTATCCCTGAAGGAAAGTTGAAAGGGGTGACAGTGGTCGCTGGCGCAGAGGTTGGTGCCAGATGAAGGTAGAAGGGGCAGAACACTTCTGTCCCGTTCTTTTGCCCCTCCTTTGTCCCCAGTTTGTACCTGAGGGGGTGAGCGTGGCCCCTGCTACTGTGACTGCTCCTCTGGGGACTAGAATGAGTGGACCCACTGTTCCCCGTGGCTCCTCCCACCAGCTTCAGGAGCTGGGGAATATCTGGGATGCAAAAGTGTGGCAATCTGTGTTGCTTGGCCGATGGAGTTAGTTGGCATAAGGGCTGTCATGGCACAGCTCATTTCCCTGCATAGCTCATTTCCCTGCTCCTCCTATGTTCCTGGAGCTGGTAGGAGGGGCTTTAGGACACTAGGGCAGGTGGAGGAACTTATCTCCTCTTAGAGGGGCCAGGCATCACGGTACTCTGGTCGAGAATCATTGTATTAGATGGTCAAGAAGATAAATTAGGCTTCTCTTTGTAGGTCCTTAGCACATGAGCAGGCCCTGATCCCAGTTTCATGCTTTCTTGTTCATTGGCAAAAAGTTAGAAAACTTCATGTAAAGGACACAAGTACTCAGGTGTGAGAAGGGTTTGGGGTGCACACTGTGGATGTAGCTGGTTAGAACAATTACACTTTCCTGTTACTAATACCCTAGGCCTCCTCTTCTCACTTCTCTTTTGCACCTGTTTGTGTCTTGTAACCTTTAGATTGGAAGCACTTTGGGGCACATATTGTGTGTTTGTACAGTGCCTGGTGCAGTAGGACCTTGATCTGAGTGGAACCTCTGGGAACTACAGTAATTATTCCTTTCAGCTGGCAGCTGGTTTTACAAAGTTAATGTAGTAGATGATAAGGCATTATCTCCACAAATGTTCTCTGAACATCAGCAGTGTTGTAAATGACAGCTAGAGACAAAACCTTCTCTGAAATGACTTCCTCCATTTCATGAATAACATATTCCTTCTTTTTAGTCATGAATGGGTTGTAAACGAGACAAAAGGTGGCTTGTTGTATTTTTTTCCTTCCCTCTTTGCTGGGTGAATTAGTTAATTCTTAGTGTGTTCATGTACAGTGAAGGTTTTCCTTATGATGGGCACAGATGATTGTTCGTTGTGCCAGAGGGGTGAAATTCACCTCTGGACAGAAGACAACCTGGAGGTCTGTACACCGCTTAAACTCAGGAGGGAGGGAAAGGCTCATGTGCGACTTAAATGGTACTCTGGCCTTGGGTTGGATGTTGGTACAACAGGGACTGGACTAGATTCTGATCCTGTATTGTTGGGTCCCCGTTACCCCACAGGTCCACACTATTGAATCAGCCTGTGTGAAACACACTGTAGGAACAGGACTGAGGAAAGCAAACTGTAAAGATATATTATGTGCCTATACCCATTGCTCTGGAAACCGAGGACAAAAATACTAAGCTTGAAAGATTAGCTTATGAGTAAAGTAACTGTATTTAAATAATTTGTTTAACTATTTAGGCCCTACGTTTGTACATATTGCTTAGTATATTTAATTGTTAAAACAAGCACGGTTTTTAACTTCCGTTAGCAACTGCTTTGTATAGGTTTAGTGTTAAAAATCACCTGCATGCATAATCTCTGTATTGCCATGTGTATATAAATAGCACTGCTTGTGGGCAGTCTGTGGTTTGTATGCATGTGCACAGGTTCTATTCGTGAAGGATCTTCAAAAAAAGAGTAGATCCCTCTGTGCTGCAGACATGAAGAGATCAAAATGAGAAATGCATGACGGTAAAATTTAGAAAGATTTGGTAAATTGATGATTTTAAAGATTTGTTAAGGGTGGGGTTATACTCACTTTCATTGTGTCTATTTTGAGAGAACTGAAATGTGGATAGAGTCTGCTAAACACATGAGCAGCTAAAAGGAAATAGATTGGGAGGGCATGCAAAATATGTGAGAGAGACATCTGCAGCCTTCATGAATTGGCAGCATCTTGTAGCCAGCCACTGGAGCAGAGATCAAGGTTGCATCGTTTGGTTACTGTAAGTTAAACCACATTGATCCATGAAGTCAGACCTGATCAGTCCCTTACGTATTAAATCTAATTAAAAAGAGCCAGGGGCCACTTGCTAAACTTAATGGAAGGTAAATTGGCAACCTTTTCATTGATTTCAGTGGGCGTTGGATTTGGCCTTCACTGAAGTTAGCGAGACTGATAATATTCGTTCTCCTCCACAAAGTGCGATGTTATGTTGTTTCTTGACTAAGGAATGGTGAGAGATCAACCCATTCTCCTCTAATTTGAATACCATTTCAAACCAGTATAAGGAAATAAGCTTTTATAACCCATGTATAGTCAGCAAGTAGACTTTGTCCCAGTGAGGTTGCCAATTCAGACAACATCCCCTTTCAAACCTTTCTGCACTATGTAGGTTTATAATCACTGACCTCTGTCTTACCCTTACCGAGATAAGGATAGTTGAATATTGTGCTGTATTAATTGTTATTACCTGATTGTCAGAGACTCAAAAGGCACTGCATTGGAAAGCAGTAAATGTGCATGTTCTCCTTTCTCATAAAACTTTAGGTATTGGCCACTACCAGAGAGATGGTATGGCACTCAGGAAGACTGTTGTCCATTTATATTAAACTCTTATTTACTGCAGCATTCAGAATCCCCAGATCAGGAGCAGGGCAACCTTGTTAATTCTTCTGTAAAACAACTGTGAAGCCACAGCCTTTGTCCTAAAGTGCCCAGAGCCCTGTATTAGCTTTAAAGAAACACAGTCTGTTATTGAAACTCTTAATAAGACTGCAGCATTGTGTGCTCAAAAATCAGGAAGTACCAGAATTAAATTTGCCCCTGCAATCCTAATTCCAACCCTCTTGCAAACATGCCTTGTAATCAAGTCTTTAATTGTATTTTCACATTCTAGTTTTTCTCCAGTTCATAGGATGGACTGTGGTCGGTTAATGAGCATCTGTTCCATATTTTTTCCTGAGCCACACTGTTCAATGGGTGTTCCGTATTTTTTTTCTTTTTTTACTACAGACCACTCAAAATCCAGCTCTGAAGACAGAATTATTCATTTCATTGTTGGCTTCTCTGTAACATTGTATCCGAATGTTTCACAGAGATTAATACATCCATTTAAGTGGTTATATAATTCTCATTTCACAGATGCACTGGGAGATTAAGGTAGAAAGTATCCACTAAATTTGGATGCCAATTTTGAGACACTTGGGACCTTCTTATTTTTAATTTAGAGTACTTAGTAATATAAAGCACTTTTTAAGACATCGGTGAGTTATGCTTTAGTTGCAGCTCAGAGTGCCCAGCAGTTCTGAGAGTCGGACTGCAGGGTCTCAAGTTGGCAACCTAGAAAATGATGAACGTACCTTTAGTGGCGACCAGTAAAAAGTTTAGTGTAAGTGACTTTCCTAGGATTACATGGGAAGTCTGGCATAGGCAGGCATAGAATCTGATTCTCCTCGGTAACATTCAACTTGCCTGTGAGACGGTTATTTCTTTTCCTGCTGCTTTCTACCATATGTCCTCTGACTTATGCAACACAGAAGGCAAACAACTGTGTTCTTCACTACACAACACTGATTCATCTCTGGAACAGGTTCATCTTGTGCACTGAATGATGCAGGAGCTCTGTGTTGTAAAACAAAACAAGAGTGGCAAAAAAGGTTTGTAGGTAAAGATGGACTTGTAATGCATAAGTACAAGCATTATTAATTCTGGCATTTTTGAACTTCTGAGAGCTTGACTTGGCAGTTTGCGTGGTTTTTGTAATCTCAGTGTTCTTGTGTTCAGTTGCCTTGAGGTTTTACAATCAACCTGAAAACAGAAGCTTTATAAATTATGAGTAGGGGTCTATCCAACTTGACGAGGCAGGCAGCCAATTTCATGGGCAGGTCGTGGGGCTGGCCGCCACCTTTGTGGGCTTATTGCAGTGGCCTCCCCCACACCATTGGCTAAGGGGCCCTGGTGGCCCTGCCTCTCAGCACTCATTGGTAAAGAGGGTTGTTGGTCAAATGGCTCTGCCCTTCACCGTCAGTTAGCCTAGGGGGCTGTCTGTTGTTGCTAATTTGGTGGGGACGGGTAGGGCTGCATGACAGGCAGCCCTCTAGGCCAGTCAGCTGCGAGGGGTGGGGACAGCAGCCATCTTGCCTGCTCCCCTTTGTTTTGGCAACCGCCCCTTTCCTTTCCCTTCCCTTCCTGGTGGGCTGCATGCACTGGCCCTGAGAACCATTGGTGCCCACTGAGAAGCCAGCATTTTATTTTTAGTAATTTTTTTTCCCCCTGTGGATTTCTGCAAAATCTATGAAATTGCAATTTGAGCAGGTACCTAATTATGAGGCTTTGTGTTGCAGTCTGTATGGGTCATCAGTGGGGTCAACACCTTAATATCTGCTGCACAGTCCCTGCTGCTAGAATAAATACTACTACTAGTAGCAGTTATGATCCTCTCTATGGACTGGAACTAGAGGAGGATGAAGTTGCATACTTTGCTAGTAAGTTTCATAGGTATTTGCTGATGGTGGAGGTTGGCAAGACAACTTTTCTAGCTGTGTGCAGACTCTTCTGGGCTGGTTCTGTTTCTTCCATTGACAGCTTGTCCCAGTCTCTTTGCTCAGCCCATTCTAGCTCTGTCATAATTTCTGTTAAGCCCCAAATGCTTTCAGACTTGCTGAGTCCAGATCTCTCCCCTTCTTCACACCAAGTTCCGCTCTCCCTGACCAGCTTTCTAGCTTCTCACTTCAAGCCCTCATCTGAACTGTCTTCCTCCCTACCCAACTCTTTCCAACTCCACTGACACTTAATATTGAATTTGGTTTTTAATAAATATTGAAGTAGATGCTGCTGCTGAGCTACCGCTCTTATACTACCTGGAATATTACCTGTAGCAGCTTAAAACCAAATCTGCGACATGCTGTCCTTTTTATGTATCTGGGGACGGTTATCCTTCTTCATATCAGTTGACTTGTCTTTAGATGAAGCATGCTGAGCTTTCTAAATCTCTCAAACTTTTTTATCATTTATATTGCTGTCCTCTGAATTTTTCTCTAAATTGTCTGCAATTGATTTATATATATATATATATATATTTTTTTTTTTTT
>NW_017729025.1:144704507-144713875 GCF_001723915.1 Gavialis gangeticus
TATATATATATTTTTTTTTTTTTTTTTTTCAAATATAGTATCCAAAAAGCACCGAGCATAGGGCTCTTATTGATTTGTGTCCAGTATAAAGTAGAGAGGAAATTATTTCACTTGTTTTACATAACGCTTTTAATAGAATCCAGTGTAGCAGTTGGCTGTGTAGCAACAGCATCTCATTGTTGACTCTATCAATTTAGCATCCATTCCCAAATCCTTCCTGGTCAAACCACTGCCTGGTGCCATATTCTTCCATTGTATATTTATATTCTTGCCTATTTTTCCTATATTTAAATGTACATTTTTCATGTGTGCTTTCTGAATTGCATTTCTCAAAATCATCCAGTTTCTTTAAAGTCAGTACAGTGTTTTTGTTCCAGCTTTATCTGCTCTAGGTCTGGCTTAAGCACACAGTACATTCTCTTCCAGTTGTTAGATATGATCGTTCAGGTGGATCAGATACTTTAATGAAAATATAGTATTGGATTTGAAAGTGAATCCAATGGAAACCCACTCAGTCATCTTCCTGCTTGCTTCTGAAATCTTTGTCAGTTTTGCATTCGTGTTTTTTTGGATCTGTTGCACAATAATATTTTCTTCTAATTTCATTTGTCTACATTCTCTCTTTGAGCAGGTGAATTAGAAAATTGAGAGATGCAATGATGTAGGAATGATTGTATTGAATCAGCTCTAAATTTCATTTAGTTCAGTGTCCCATCTCCAACTGTGGTCACAGCCAATTCATTAAGCCCCAAATGTTTTGTTCAAAATATCTTAAATTTGACACTTTCACCAAATCCCAGATAAATTCTGCCCCTCAGCAGAATCCTATTCACCTGTGTACCATGCTGCACTAAAGTTACTACACTGCTTCCACACCTGCTTCTAGCTGGTATGGGCAGGGCTGGAATAGGGTAATTTAGCATATTGCTGCTTCGCGCCATTATAGGCCTATATTTCTGGGACCGAGCCTCTAGATCAGGAGTTCTTGCCCTTTTCTGGCTGTCTCCACAACTCTGCTGAATTTAATGGCACCCCATGTCAAAAACTATTTTAATTTATTTTTTGACTACAGAACAATTGTAAAACAATTCTGTTGCAAAGAACTCAGAAAGACTCAGAACTCAGGTCAGAATGCTTTTGACCTTCTGAAATCATATGGAGGTGTTTGCATGTTTGAATCGTGTAGGCTGGTTCTCAACCTGACTGGATTCAAGGCACCCCTCTGCAACTTTTGTTAATTGAATAGCACCCAATTTCAAAAATTAATTTATATGTTGAAGAGGGGCTGGGCAATGGGGGTGGGGGTTGGCCAAACCTGAGCCTGGTTTATTTGCTTAGTTTATATGTTTGTTTTTTGCATACCTCATTTATTTTTTCACAGCTCAAGGCACCCTTGAAATAATCAGGGAGCCCCATCACCCTGACTAAGAATCACTGGTGTAAATGTTTGTACACCTAACAGTGCTAGTGTTGCACAGGGTACCATGGCATCCTTAAAAGGATCTCATGGCATCCCAGGGTGCTGTGGCACCCTGGCTGAGAATCGCTGCTCTAGACAGACTGCCTTAGACACGTGGATCCTGTAATTTCTGAATCCTAGTCTTGTGCTCTACCTCTGAGAAGATGCTTGTCCTTCATGCTGATATTAAGGGAAAGGCATGATTAATATATCGGGTAAAGGCAACTTTCATGTTGCTGGGAGATTATAGAATAATGTTGGCACTATTAGCTGAGGCTGCAATACATAGTGAGATATGCTTGTGTGAATGTAGAACTGGAGAACAGAAATGAACCTTTTGTCCAAAATCATTTGTTTTGGTATTTGGTTTTATTTATTTAGTGTCAAGTATTGTTTGACAGAGGCATATTTTTGTTAGAGGAAAAGGAACTGTGCATTGAGATAAGCAGTAGGAGAATAAAATATGACATGTACTTGGCATAAAAGACGAGTGTTCGAACTTAATGTGATGTTTTCCAGGCAGTAGTATTTTCTTTCTTTAATTAATATCATAAACAGGTTTTGCTTGCTTTTTGAGGGCTACAGAAAGACAAAAATACTAATATTAATAAATTAGGCATTCCTGAAACATGCCGTCAGAAAAATTGTTTTGTAACCCTTGTGTTTTCAGAAAGACACAGTAGTAGAAATTAAGCTCAGAAGATTTTTTTGAAAGGAATGATCAGACTGGCTGATAAATGTTTTATGTGGCTAGTTGCATGTGACGTGTTCCTTCAGGTAAGGAGAGAACCAGTGTATTGTGTCCTTTTTCAATCTTGGCTCAATTCTGGTCTCCATAGTTGGTAGCAAAGAGTCGTCTCCCATAACAGAATAGTATTATTTATCTGGTGCATGCTCCTTCCTGTGATCCAATCAATCAGTTGTACTCATTGCATCTTAACCTTAGGATCTGATTTAAGCCATGAGCACAATAGGTCCATTTTATGAATACATTTAATCTCCATTTTAAGAAAATTCTCTAGGTTTTGAAGAAAAACTAGAAAACAGGTCCTGAACATAATGGATTGTGTGATATCTTTCTGAGACTGCAGGCAGCCTCTAGCAGAGGAAAAAATAGCAGCCATAAGAGCCAGGGAGGAAGCTACTTAGTTCTATACCTGTTGCTGGAGCAAGCAAAGTCTTTTGTTTTGTGCTCGCCTATTCTTCACCTTTTAGCAGGTGCTTGGAAGCAGAGGAATGGGGGAAAGGAAGCCACTTTTCTGTTCTAGCTCAGGTGGGAAGAGAAGCCACTGGTTCACCCTCTGTCTGGTAGGTGGCTTGTAGAGCCCCTCTGTGGGCTGTGGTTCTCAGCCTTCTAAGCTCAAGGCACTCTTCCCCCTTAGCGGCACCTTGGTTGAGAGCTACTGAGCTAGAATCTAGCTGGTGCCAGGTGAGGGTGGTGGGGGCAGGATGGTATCCTACTGTGCTCTGCTTTTTCCACCATCTGTTGCCTCTCTGCCCTTTGTTCATATGGCTGCTCCTCTGGTGATTTGCATGCTAGAGACAAGAGCCTTGTGCAATCATGGCCCCTCCTGCCAGTCCCATGAGCATGGGTGGAAATGATTTGTGCTGAAGTGTTGTCTTGAATCTGCCTGCCTACCTACACATGCAGTGCATATGAATGAACAGCTGGGAGGTAGGGAATCAGCTGCAGGTGTTGCTTATCTGAGGGATGTGATTTGCCAGCATGTAGAGGAGGGATTGCTTACCTCCTGGTGTAGGGTCTGGGTGCTGTGGCTCCCTTGAAAGGATCTTGCTGCACCCTGAGGTTGAGAATCATTGGGCTGCAGACTTGAACTTGTCTCATCTCAGTTCCTTAGTCCTCTATTTTGTACGTGCAAGGTAAAATGAATTGTGCTAGATCCCAGGCTGTGGCTGGGTTGTTCTTAGTGCAAATGAATGTTAACAGCAGTTTTCTTTCTGGATTTTGTTTCCTGGAGGGAAAATTTACCAACTAGCATTCTGCTATTTAAAAAAAACAAAATGTCAGAGAAGCATGCTGGCTTGTCACCTGTGATGCTTACCTTGAAAGACATCAGACACCTGTGCCTTTGTTAGGCAGATAACAGTCATTAAGCACTGTAAACCACAACTGTGGGAATTATCACCTAAATAATAACCTATAATGCTTTGTTGATTGTCAGGCCTTATGTTTAAGTCAAGGTGTTAATTACAACTTCTGTTACTTGAGATTTCTCCCACAATTTCAGAGGGAAGTTAATTGCCTAGGCTTGCTTTCAGTGTTTCTGGTTTATTATTTTCCAAAGGTTTTGAATCGGAGGGTCTTAACAGCCTTCATATGTTTTATTCTAGGTGATGTAGAAGGAGTATTTAGTATGGTTCTTGTTTGGTAAGTCTGTAGTTTGATATGGATGAAAGTTTTAGTGTACATAATGAAAATTTATTTTAGGATTACAAGGTTACTGTTTCAAGGGACTTTCATTTTTGGAAGGTAAATTTGAACACCCAGAAACTATTTCCAACACTTCATTCAGTAATTTGCCAGAAGTGGAGTAATTTGCTAGAGGAAATTGAGGCATTAACATAAGAGTTTTCAACATCTGAGGGGCAACTGATAGTTTATAGGATAATCCAGAACTACTGCAAAGAAATGTTTTCCATTCACCTCTTATGAGAGGTGAATACAGGCTTCTTAGTCTTGCTTCAGTGAATTCCTATGCACAGTTTAGTTCACGGAATGGTATTTTGATCCCGTTTGAGCTCAAAGATACTGTGTGTTTTCAGGCTAAATCAGTGGTGTCAAACATGCCCTGATTTGGCTAGGGAGTCTCTTGTCTGTTCCACTGGACTACTGAAGGGCATTGGAAGTTGGGCCCCACACTTCTGCAGCCCCTGCCATTGCCACAGGACTCTGTACCACCCTTGCCACTGAACCCTGTGTGGCAGCTGCTGCTGTCATGGTGACCACTGTTGCCACCCTCATGCCTTACACTGCATCATACCCACAAGGAGCCCCATGGTCTGGATCTGGCCCAGGATCTCAGATGAGCTTGATACTCGTGGTGTCAACTCCTACTTTGCACTTTGGGAGTGCTATTGTCGTGTATATTGAACCACTGCAAGTAAAATAGGTCTCGTGACCTCAATGGATTGTTTTGTCGCAATGTTCTAACCATGCACAGGAAGCAAATTCTAAGAGAAATCTCTAAGTGTTAACAGCAGTTTTCAATACTAAGTTGATATTTGTGGCAAAGGAACCTGGTACATCCTAGGCAAGTGCTTAAAATGATTTCGCAGCCTTTCTAATGATCTATTAACTAGTAAATTTCAAGGAATTGCAGTCTGTTGCACCTGGATATGCTAGCTCCAAGGGCGTGGTGGCAAAGTCCATAGAAGTATGTGTGTGTGTATGTATAATATCATGACCTTTGTTTCTTTGGGGACTCTGCATATTTTGCCCTCAGGTAGTAAGTAATACATGAGTAATATTAGTGTGATTATATGTACTCTGATCATACAGTTCATTGATGTCCGCTTTCAACTTTGTTAGTAAAGTTATACCTCACCTCTTCTGTTCTCCCACATAGGAAGTCAGTGGTGTTCAACCTCCAGCATCTGGAGCCATGTTATACAGACTGTGGGGCTTCCCGCAGTCTCCAGGTGCCACAGGTGCAGACACTTGGTAGCAGGGGACTGGTGGCAGTTAACACTGCCACTGTTCCCCACCAGCCAGATGACCAAGTCCTGTGGGCCAAATGACGTGGCTTCGTACACTGGGTTGAGTTAGGGTACAGGCCAGAGTGGCAGGCCTGATTAGACCTGCGCAGGGCCAGGCCTGGGGCAGTGGGCATGATCCAGCATGTGGGGGCTTGAGTCCATGGGCCAGATTGTGCCTTTGCACTGACCCCACATTAGATTCAGTCCACTGACTAATCCCATGCCCTGTATCAGGCCTGTAGACCAACCAGGCACCACTCATCTGGTACACAGCCTAGAAAGGTTGGGCACCGCTGTAATACTTAATTTTTTAAAGGCAGTGCTACTTTATCTGCTCCAATAGCAGCGTCTTTTGTTTCTCTCTCTACATGATCAGAAAATACAAGTAAGATGCAGCTTTATTTTTCTTCATTAATAAAATACAACCAGCACATTGGACCAATGCTAATGAAAAACTGGGTTTCAGTTTGTCAGAAATTCATGAGGCACAAAAGCTTCTGATGAGCAGGGCTGTGTGAGGTTGAGTAGGAGTGTTTCAACTAGAAATAGACGGGGAGCATGTCATTTAAAGTCTCTTCCCTTTTGGAAAGCATATGAAGTATGTAAAAGCTGTGCAGTGGCAGGCAAACTGGATTTTAAGTGGAGGACTTATTTTGTTCACACAACTGATTGAATGAGCCATGGAGATCTTTTCGTGGTGGACTGTAAAGTATAGGAATCTGCCCTTCTAACTAGTCTTATAAATAACTAATAAGGGGTTGTTTTTTTTTTAATGTCATTGGCTTAATATACATTTGTAAGTTAATGGAAGTCTCTGTTCCAGTACACAAACTCAGTACTGTAAGTTGTGTTATTTATAAACTGGGGTGGGAGGGAAGAGACTTAGGAACCACTGATTCATAGACACAAAATAGATTAACAAACAATGTTAACAGTGTGGCTTAAGCTGATAAAAAATCAAACTTGGACAGTGACTGAAATTCTTAGTTGGGGCTGTGTCGGGGCTGCTTTCTCTGTCTGACCTTCTCTACCTTGCTACAGCTGATGTCTGCTTTCATGTTCATAGTGGCGTGAAGCTTTATTCCCAGGTTGCATCCAGTGCTGAAGAACTTGAGGGATAATCATCTGAAAAGCAGGTTAGAGTGACAACGCTCTGTGTTTGAGAACTCAAGATAATCACCTGTTGAGAACCTGGTGGACGGATGTATGGTTGATGGTGTTACTGAGAAGGGCAGGGAGCAGAGGAGACAGGAACTGTGTTATTGGGTCACCTGATTCCTTTGTTCTGCAGGACTTTGCCATGTACTGAGAAGGAGAAATGAATGTGGACAGCCCTTTGGTGTTATCAGCAAACCAGAATTTTTGTGGTTAAAAACTCATATGAACTGAAGAGCCTGATTTTTAAAGCAAACAAACAAAAATGATCATAAAGCTGCCTAAGGGGAATCAACCCTTTTGATTCACCCAGTCCAGGGCTAAGAGTTGGCAGTGGCTAACATAAGGATTGACTTTGTGGTATTCCTGATGCTGTTTCATAGCTTGAGCCTGTTTATTCACAGCTGCCCTGACCTGAGCCAGAAAGAGTACTCTGTCCTACCATGAGGGGAAGCATATTATTTGGTAGGATGGAGGCTTCATGCAGTACTGTAGTATTAGATGCATTAAGCAGGTAATCGTACATCCCAGTGGTGAATATAGTTAAGCTATATTTTTAAGAGCAGGAAGCAGAAGCATAAATCTGAGACTAAAAATCAATCCTTCTACTTTTTACTCATGTAGAAAGTAGCACTCTACCTCGCAAGTGTGGGACCAAGAAGCCAAATTGCTTTTGTACCAGGAAGTGATTTACTCCCTTCTCTGCAAATAACTCCATTTAGCTAGTTTATAATGAGTAACGATGGAAGACTTGTGCCTTAAACATTTTCCACCTCCCCCACCCAAATGTATGTTTAGGGAAGGTATCCAGGTTGCAGCTGTATTAGTCTAGAGAGAAATGAAAGTTCATATTTCATAGGAGAGCTTCAAAAGCTGTGGCAGCCATGCTTCATCAACCTGTCTCTCTATAAATAATCATAGTTGTTGCCTCCAGGAATGGTGCATGCATCACTTAGTACTAAACAAACCAATGATAAAATCTAGAACTATTCATAGAAAAGGAAGAGGGAAAAAAGGTAAAAGAAAGGAGAGGAAGGACAGAAATATTATTGCTTATGTTACTATGGTAGCTGAATGATATCAGGGCCTTGTTTTGGTGCGGCATGTAGACAGACATAGCAAGGAAGAGTTTGGAAGAATTTTGCAGTTGACTAGAAGAGTGACCACATGTGGGAGGGAATAAGAACAGAAGAGTGAACCTATGTTTTTTCAACTCAAAGCTAACGTTGTATTTGCTGGACTGTGCTGCCTCCCATACACTTTAAAGCAAATAGCATGTCAGTGTGTCATGCAATGGAGAAGAATGTAGAGTATTTTTATTAAAAGGTCACTGTGCATGAATTCAGAATTAAACTATAGCACAGGATGATGTTTGGATTCCTAAGTCCTAAACCCATTAAATCAAAATTAGTAATAATTTTTAGAGGTTCATTTCTTTACTGAGATAAAGATGATTTATATTCTTTGGCATAAAACAGCTCTCTGGTTTAGAAGAGTGTATGATTTTAGTTGGCGGGCAAGTCCCTTCTACTTTCTGTCCTTTGCAAGCCCTTAAAGTGGGAGGGGTCATTGTTACCGTCTCTGTTAAAGGAATCTTTTTTTTTTTAATGTCTGTGGGAAAGGAGAATTGTCTGAATAGAGTCTTTGAGATGTATTACAGAGGGTTACAGAAAATGTTTTATGCAAATAAGTATCTGCCCTGATTAGATGCTTCAATAGAGTCCATTGTCTAGATATGGCTATTATTGGAGATGGATGGACACTAAATGATTTTACCATCAGGCTGAAAAACTTCAGTGTTAGAGCCTCATTGCTAGGCCAGTTACACTGCTTTGAATTCAAGCATAGAATTGAGTTAAGAGGAGTAAAAGGTCTTTTGCTCTGTCCATTTTACTTATCTTTAAAAGACTGCATCATTTTAGGGTTCACAAGAGAAGGTTTTGTGTATCTTAACATTCACTTTATTCATCTCTCTTGCTGTTTATTCTATTTTAAAATTATAATCCCTTTTATAAAGTACAAATATTCTGGCTGTATTGTAGTTTTGCTTGAATGCTGTTTAATTTGAAGCTCAAGACTGCTGGGGAAAGACTTGGTCTTTACAGTTTGTGTCTTGGTGTCATTGCTCCTTTATTCCACATGAGAAAGCAGCAGTTTTCAACCAGGGTGCTGAGAGGTTATTTTAAGGATGCAGAGAATGCCATGCAATATTACCACTGTCAGGTGTGTAAACACCTACACATAATTCTCAAGGGAAACTCAGAGACTTCAAATAGGAATACATAGTGTCAAAAAACATTTTGATCTGTTGTGGTCTTTCTGAGTTCTTTGTGACAGAAGAATCCCCTAATATTTTTTTGTAGTCAGGAAATGAGTGAAAACTAAGTGCTACCATTTTCTGAAGGGTGCCTTGAGTCTGAAAAGGTTGAGAATCACTGGGATAAAGGCTCTGACTTCTCATTCTTCTCTCCATAGAGGATCATGCCATCCAGGCCCTGGGTACTTTAACCTAAGATACGTGTAACTGGTAACCTTGCAGTGCTCTGGTTTTCCTTATATGCCTTATTTTCTATTAGTTTTTTTGCTTTTTGGGCTCTAGACATTTTCTCTCTTCCAAACTTGTAAATGATCAGAAGGAGTTACCTGATAGGAGTAACTGTGTTATAGGACAAAGTCTGTTTTTTTAGCTGCAAAGATATACCTCTTCTGAGCTGTACTTGGAAAACCTTAAGATGGCGAAGACTCTAAAACACTTTCTGTCTGTGCTGTATGAAAACCCCCAAGTACAGTTTTTTCTGAATCAAGCTAATTTTCTAGTGGTGCACTGATGCATCTATCCAATATCGGATCAGCACAGATATAAAGAAAATTGGCTGTATCAGAAATTGGCCTGATGTGGCCGATAAATGCCTATACGTATGTGCAGCTGCAGCGCAGCACATAGGCAGCAAGGAGCACAGTCTAGCAGCATGGAGAGCTGCGTGCAGCTGGTAAGTTTGGGGTAGTGAAAGGGGAGGGGGGAGGGAAGGGATGTGGG
>NW_017729025.1:144714176-144716350 GCF_001723915.1 Gavialis gangeticus
CCACAACAGACTTACCAGCTGCATGCAGCTGTATCAGAAATTGGATCAGTATTGGCCGATATGCCTCCTTAAAAATCGGCTATTGGTATTGGCCCCCAAAATCTCTTTTGATACACCCCTATAATTTTCCTTTGGAGGCTTGATCTGGTGGGCTGTACTGCTGCGCTGCTTGAATCTGACAGCATGTAGGACAAAATGTCCCAATGATGAAGCTTATGTATGGTGAATATGGTGTGTACTGCTTAAGCCTTCCTTAAGTTTTCTTTGAAAGCTTTATACTGGACTTGAGGTACATGAAAGCCTACTCTGCATCTCTGTACAGGGGTGAATTTTATCCATACACTTCTTGTATGTATTTTTTGGTAGTCAGTTGCTTGAAAGACAGTGAACTGGCTTTATTTTTCCCTTTTTATTCATTTGTTTGTTTGCTTTTTACTTACTTTAAATAGACCTGCCAGATAAACAAGCTTTGGAGTCTTAGAATAAGTTGGCCAGTGAAGTTTGATTTGTTTTTGTTTTTTGTTTTTTAATCTAAATATATCTTAATGAATTTGATTGCAGTTTTTTATAAAGTCAGAATTTTCAGTGAGTGAAACGTGATGTGCTGGTTCTTTTATGCTTGTCACTTTGATTCAAGCTCTGTAACAGAGTTGGCAGCTAAAGAAAAATTATACACTTTTGCCCACTTAAGGGCACTTCATTCCAAAGAGATCTTAGGTCTTTCCTAAAAATTGGTATCGTGTAAGTTTTAAAAATGCAGTAATTTGGTTCCATTCTGGCTTTAACAAGCTGCTGCTAGGATATCTTGGTCTCTACCTTGTTTACAGTTTGGTTAATATGTATCAATATTAATAGATAACTAGGAGTAACCATATATTTTTTGAAAATGCTGACCTTAATAAATGCTTAATGCCACTCATTGAATTTTAAATTGCAAAAAGGGAGAGAAAAATGCACAGCCATCCAAATGAAAGAATAGCTTGCCAATCCTTCATTTCCTGGCCCAAATTCCTGAAAAAGGAAAAAAAAATCTTGTTCTTCTTAAGTGCTTGTAATGCTTTGTCACTGGTAACATGTACTATAATAATTGCTATCCACCGCAGAGACTACAAAAAAATTGTCCAGCATGTCAAAAGGTATAGAAATAGCTTAAATGCTTCTAAGAGAGCAATTTAATACAATAATTTACATAAAGGGAAGTGAAGCTACAAAAAGCAACATTATCATGAATTGTTTTCTTTTCTTAGATAAAATGTTAGACTGAGCTAAGAAGTGTCATACCTTTTCTGGGTTCAAAATCAGGTCATCCATGCCACTTGATTGTGTGGCATTTCTGTAGTTTTGCTTGGATCAGCACTGTCTGTTTTGTGGTCTGTGGGCCTCGTGAGGCCCATAAGGGCTTATATTGTGGACCCTGGACTCTCACTCAGCTGCTGTCCCTCTATCACTCTAGCTCAGTAGTTTTTAACCTGTGGTCCAGGGCCATGCTGGGTTTGGGGAGAGTGGTTGTGAGGAAATGGAGCTGTGTGGGGCAGGGAGATTATGCCCCAAGGGAAAGCAGCGGGGGTATCACCCAGTGCAGGACTGGTGGTGGGGTACATGTATGCCCATGTGTTGCAGCAGGGGGAGGGAGCTGCATCTGGTTTAGATTAAAAAATTGTAGATTTGTACACTGCCAGGCAGTAGTAAAATCAGAGAAGTTAAGCATCTTGGAGCTGTGTTGACCTTTCCCCATCCTGAAAAACTGCCTGAATAAAGCCCATAGGCAGAATTTGATCTATTCTTACCAAAAGCTATTGGGGTAGAAGGGGGAAAATGAGAAATTTAATTTGTTACTGTAGCACAGGGGTGGGCAATTATTTTGGGCAGAGGGCCGCTTACTGAGTTTTGGCAAGCCATCGAGGGCCGCATGACAGGCAGCCCAGGGCAGATTAATGCTAATTTTCTACATTTTTTAGGGGCCCTGTGGTCCTGATAGAATGGCCTGGTGGGCTGCATCCGGCCCCCAGGCCGCATTTTGCCCACTCTGCTGTAGCATAATTCATGGAAAAATGTCATAAGGTGAATGTCACAACTTGAAGAATGACAGTTATCACTGCCATTTCTTCCCTACTATTGTTAAAAGTGATATAGGATGATTGCACCTAGAAGTGAGAGTTCAAAACTATTTTTTC
>NW_017729025.1:144721350-144739573 GCF_001723915.1 Gavialis gangeticus
ATTGTTAAAAGTGGTATAGGATGATTGCACCTAGAAGTGAGAGTTCAAAACTATTTTTTCTTAAATGTGTTTTATCTTTGCATGTTTGACAACAATTTGTGTAGAATCAGTTTCAGTTTCTTCTGCGTGACAAGTCATTTATCTTGTACCTACTTCTTCCAGGAACAAGGAAGTGAAAGCATCTTAAAACAGGTGATTGAGAGAGAATCCAAAAGCTATAGTGAGATTCAGGGATAGCTGTAGCAACTGAAAACACTTTAAATTTTTTTTAATGGTTAGATGTCAAGCTGACAGTGTGACTTTTAATCTGAAAGTATAATAATATAGAGATCAGGATATACTGGGCTAACTCATATTTTAGCTTTACACACAAGTACAAACTGGGGTGATATGACACATTTGGCGTATTGTAAAACAGAAATTTTGCTTTTTTTAATGCTTCTCACTGAGACTCAAACAAAGTTAAATGAACTGCTGTACCTTGTAATAATAAATTAACAGATGTGGTATTTTGTGTTGTTGGAGATGTGTGTGTGTCTGTATATATAGTTGGAGATGTGTATGTATTTATATATATATCTATAGATCTATCTACAGATCTATATGTATATCTAGTATCGCTAATTCTTTTATTTGATGAAAATGAGCTATTTTTTTTTCAGTAGGCACAAGCAGGGACAGTTATTGCTACCATATCTCTAAATTCATAGCCTTTGTATGATTACAAGGACCTTGTTAATTTAATAACTTTTTTCTGCAATTAGTTTCCTTGGATTGTTTGAAAACAGGTTCAGTAACTCACTTTAATTTGGAAGGTACTTGTCACCTCTTTCAATGTCTGAAGCTCAGTTCAGCTGCTGCTTCACAGAGTAATTTATTTTCAGTTTGAGAAGAACTGCAGTATATTTCAGCTTCATCTACCACTTCTCTATAATCATAGTTCTAGTTTTTAAAAACAGAAGCCTCTTCAACTAAGTTTCAAAGAAAGTAAATTATTAATAAAAATACTTATCTTGTCTGGAACCTTTGTACAGAACTTTTAAAAGCTAAGTGATTGATTTAGATTGGAAAAAAGGAGCAGTATAGCTCAAAGTTAAATATTTTCTAAATTAATCAGCTTCTGCAGAGATCTTTGATAGGAGATTTTTTATGTAAGGGTATATGTTGTTTAGATGCGACTAATGTTGCAGCAACAGAAACACACCATGAAACACAGAAGTATGTGGAAAGAGGGTTGGAGAAAATTCTCATAAGTTTTCACACTTCTTTTCCTTTCCCATCACCTTTCTGAGGAATTTCATCAGTCTTTACATCTTTAATAATATGCTGTCTGATACCTAGCTAATGGGAGCATCATACGTGTTCTCTTGACTGTGAATCGCCTCATTTTTCATACCATTGTGTTGGTGCTTCCATGCCCAAGGAACCAACAATGTAGATTTTGCATTTTCATGATTGTGGCTTGACCAAACCCCCTGCCAGTGTAAAAGCCATGGATGGAATCCAGGAAGAAGGATCCTTTTATTTAAAGGTTTTTTAAACATTTCAGTAGAGCAGTAGTTCTCAGCCTTTTTAGTGAAATACCTGGCAAAGTGCAGCCCTAAATCCACATTTAGTCCTATTTATGGTATTGTAGAAAGAATAAATAATATATAGGAGCTAGCAAAAATAAGGCCACTAAATTTCCACCTGCTGTCTTAAAGCTTTTCTGTTGTTCTTGTATTTCCCTCTTCTCATGTTACTACACAGGGGAAGGTGGACAGTTTGTTTCAAAACTAACTGGTAGGAAATACTAATGTGTGCAGTATTTGTGGCAGTTAATTTGAAGATCGTAATGTACTTTTTCTGTTGTTAGTAAAAACAAGGTAGCTGTAGCAGCCACTAGCAATAATTGCCTAACGAAGTATTTTGCATCACAGTTTCCAAACGGTTCATTCATCTTAAAGTTGTTGCTAGGTTGAAGTATTTTGTTCCTCCTGTGAACATATAATCCTCTCCAGAAACACTGTATCCGGATTGTGATAGTTACTTAGGATTTCTTTCTTATAGGTGCCACTGGAGGTTTTTGCATATATGACTGTACCAGCAAAGTATTTCCAGTGTTGAAGGAAATGGCATGCATACTGTAACTGTTAGAGTGAAAGGAGCTATGAGGTTTCTGGATCTTTTATCTAAACCAAGTGATTCATCTGCTTCATGACTTCTAGTCAAGTCACTTGAACTTTTCTTGCCTCCTTTGGGCCATGCTGAGTGGAGAAAGAGACAAGTTTTGAGTGGGAATTAGTAATTATTCTGTTACAGAAGCTGTACTTCTGGGAATCTAGATGAGTATGGAACATGCCCATCTCTTCTTGGGGGGCAGCTGGCAGGGCAGTTAATGAAGAGTCTCACTTTCAGATAGGTTGGCAGCTGCATTTCCTTCACCATCTATTTGAAACTACTAGTATCTTGTCACAGACAAAGAGTAAACTAATTTTTCTCAAGGGATGCATTGTTGTAAGTTACAGTTAACATGAGGAAGGCTCTAGATTCTGCACCTTTATCTCTGCAACTGAACATTTGTCTGCCATCAAACCACTTGCAATTTTTATATTCTTAAACATTTTCTTGAAGCAAATCAATATCAAACCTGGTGTTCTGCTCATGTGACAGTGACCAGCTTAATCAGTAAGTTCCTACAGCTCTTTTCAAAGAGGAGCAATCCAAATCCTTGCTGTCTGGAACATGTCTTGTGCTTTTGACGGAGCAAATCCAATTGATGCAGTGTTAGAGAGGATAGATCTGGCTCCCGGAGGACTGCCAAAGTGCTTCCATGGGGCTTACAATCAGTAGAGCTGGATTTTTAGTAGCAATGACTGGAATTCCTGCTCCACTTAAATTTCACCAGTGTAAACAAGCCTAGAGGGTTGGATGGTGGCTGATGACTCAGAACTAAGAAAGAGGCAATACTTGAAGGACGTGGCTTTTTTTGTTACAGAGGAATGGAAAATGATTTTACACTTGTTATAGAGATGTTTTATATGCTGCAACAAAAACAGCTATTGCATGTTACTAACCACAAGTGCTCAAAGATGAGGATTCGATCCCTTTAAAATCATGAAATTAGCTTAAAAACCATGAGACTTCTTCTTTTTAAAGAAAAAAGACTGTTTTCAGTGGTGTTTTATTTGATTTAACAAGAGATGTCCTTGTTTCCTCTTTCTCTTTTTTTTAAATACATAATTATGCTTTCAATCAATTCAGTGGGGTTTTGCAACTGTAGTGTGAACAAATATCTTTGCATTTGGCAAAATCCATTGATTTTTTTCTTAATATTTTCCTGTCACTGTATTTTCTCTGGTCATGCATGCAAATTATTAGGGGAGTGGCTGATTTTTCAGGGGTCCCTAAAAGGAAGGTATGGGATGAGGATAATTGAGGACTGTAATTTCCTCAGGGATGTGATGAATTCTTCAGACTTCAGTCAAGACTTCCCTCTCTGAAAGCGATGTTACACTTCAACCAGAAGTTATAGACAGAATACAGGAATTTCTCTGGCCTGTGTTATGCAAGGGGTCAGACTAAGGCCATCTACAGATATTACATGTTTACTGGTACAAGTCAGGGGTTTTCATCCGGGGTACTTGGGATGGCCTTAGGGAGTACTTGCCACTTTGGCCACTGTCGTGCCACTGGCACGCTCGCTGATTGGCCGTGGGCCCCCCCCCACCTGCTCATTGACTGGCTGCTGAGGGACCCCCTCTCCCCCATGCTTGTCAACTGGCCGCTGGGGGACTCCTTCCTTCTTGACTGGCTTCTGGGGGTATACTGACCCAGAAAGGCTGAAAACCCCTGACTTAGAGTTTTGGTGAGCTGGTGTGGGACAGGTCAGCACCACATCACCCCCTGGCCCCCCACAACAGCTCACCAAAGTTCCTCAAGTGGCCCCTGCAGGTGGGGCACACTCAGCTGGACAGATGGGATGGGGCTGCAGGCAGGTAAGGAGCAGCATCTGGGAGGGGAATAGACAGGCAGGGAGCAGCATCCAGGAGTGAGATGGATGGGCACCTGGGACTGGGGCTGGGACTAGGATCGAGGGGTGTTGACGATGCTGGGCCAGGACCTGGGGCAGAGTTGTATTGCAAGATTCACTCCCCACACGACAGATTGTGACTGGCCC
The DNA here is from genome assembly GCF_001723915.1 of Gavialis gangeticus. Taxonomy (NCBI): domain Eukaryota; kingdom Metazoa; phylum Chordata; order Crocodylia; family Gavialidae; genus Gavialis; species Gavialis gangeticus. Next base: position 144,725,510 of record NW_017729025.1, read on the forward strand.
AAACCAGGAGCAGGGCAGAGCACACTTCTGTGACCTAGTCCCCACTGCTCCCACCCCAGCAATTCCATTGTGGCCATCTTGCCCTCCTGGGTCAGGCCAATCTGATTTGTCTAGTGGGGAGCAGATCACACCTCTGCCCTGGGCCCAGACCCTGGCCCCATGCTGTCACCGCCCCACAATCCCGATCTGGGCCCCAGCTGCTTGTCCCATTCCCAGATGCTGCTCCCCACCCGCCCATGGCCCCATGCTGTCACCGCCCCACAATCCCGATCTGGGCCCCAGCTGCTTGTCCCATTCCCAGATGCTGCTCCCCACCCGCCCAACCCATTCTCAGATACCTCTCCCTGCCTGCCCACGACCTCATCCCATTTTTCTATCTGAGCATGCCCTGCCTGTGAGGGTCCTGGGCTAGCCTCTTTGTAGACCCCGTTCACTTGCTCTGTCCAGCACCCCCAGTGGTGGGTACAGGGTAGACAGGTCAGGGTGCCCAGGCAGTGGGGCCAGGCCCAGTGGCAGCAGTGGTGGCAGGTGGAAGGAGCCACCAGGGTTGCTGGGTAGTGGAGTCCAGCCACCATACTCCCTCAGCCTGAGTGCCCAAGGGCACCAGAACCAGCCACACATACCATGGCTTGGGCTGCCTCCAGGCCTGGACTGGGTAGGACCAAGGGACCTGCTGCAGGCCAGATAAAATCCCTTGATAGGCTGGATCTGGCTCGCAAGCCATATTTTTCCCACCCCTCGTATCAACTCTCAATGGAGACAGCCATTTTAGTCAATCCTGTAATTTCATCAGTTTGCTTTAATGTTAACAGTTACTTAGCTTTGCAAGTTCATTAATGCTAGCAAGCATTAAACTTGATCTGCCAATTAAAGATAAATTCCTTGATAGCAACATTAAAACATTCTTTTCCAGCCTAACTATGTAACGGTGAACTTATTAAGCCTTAAATAGCCAAGATTTAGTTGGGAGAAAAGACTTCAGGTAGAATTAAAAAAAAAAAAAAAAAAAAAAGAGAGGGAGGGATTTCCCCCCCCCCCCCCCCGAAAACCGTAAGAAACAGGAGAAAGTGTCTCTGCCTGTACAGTCCCATGTTCTGATGTTTTTGAGTGAACTCTAGATAACCAGTTCATGATTTTACAAAGCAAAAAGAATGGAAAGTGTTGAATGATACTAAAAAAAATCTCGGTCTTCTGACTTTTTGTTAGGCAAACAAATATAAGTTAAAACAGAAGCCATTTTAAGAAGAAATGTGCTCTTGTTTTGCACAGAGCTATAGCACAGGGGTTTTCAGCCTTTTTTAGGGGCTGTACCCATTCTGGTGCCAGCGGCCAGATGCAGAGCAAGGGAGGAGGGAGAAACAGAGCTTGCACATGGCAGTGGGTGGTGGCCTCATGCTCGACCAATCATGCACTGCCTGTCAGCAGCCCATGGAGCCGCATGTGTGATGCACAGAGGCACGGGGTGGTGTATGGCAGTGCTCTGTCCCCGCCCTCCCGTGCATACTCCCAGCACCTTTTCAAGTACTCCTGTGGGTATGTGTACCCCCAATTGACAACCCCTGCTCTAATTGGCTTCATAGTTAGTAGGGTCAGAAGAGACCTGAGCAGATCATGAAGTCTGACCCCCTGCCATGGCAGGAAAGAGTACTGGGGTCAAACAACCCCAGCAAGGTGTTCATCTAGCCTTCTCTTAAAGACCCCCAGGGTAGGAGCTGGCACCACTTCTCTTGGAAGTTGGTTCCAGATCCTAGCCACCCTGACAGTGAAGTAGCGCCTCCTGATATCTAGCCTGAATCTACCTTCTGCCAGATCGTGACAGTTATTTTTTGTCACTCCTGGTAGTGCTCGGGGGGAACAGGGACTCCCCCAGTGCCTGCTGGTCCCCTCTGACTAGTTTGTAAACGGCCACTAGATCCCCCCTCAGCCTTCGCTTGTGGAGACTGAACAGGTTCAGGTCCCTTAGCCTGTCATCGTAGGGCCTGCCCTGCTGCCCCCTGATCATGCAAGTGGCCCTCCTCTGGACCCTCTCCATGTTGTCCACATCCCTCCTGAAGTGCGGTGCCCAGAACTGGACGCAGTACTCCAACTGCGGCCTGACCAGTGTCACGTAGAGGGGGAGGATCAGCTCCTTGGACCTGCTTGAGATGCATCTGTGGATACGTGAAAAGGTACGGTTGGCCTTCCTGACCACATCCCCATGCAGTTGGCCCATGTTTATCTTGGTATCATTAATGACTTCAAGATCCTTTTCTGCCTCTGCACTGACAAGAAGGGAGTTCCCCAGCCTGTAGATATGCTGCTGGTTCTTCCCCCCCAGGTGCAGTACCTTGCACTTGTCAGTGTTGAAACCCATCCTGTTCTCATCCACCCACCCCTTCAGCCCAAATAATTGCCCACCCTTGGCTTACAACCTCCCACTCCTTATAACTGATCCTCATTTTAAGTGCCACATAATGTTTGATCCAAGTTACCTTTGGCTCCCAGATGTGCAGAGACATGAACTACTGCCTTGTATAAAGAATGGCATTTGTTGTGCAAAATTTAAAAGGAAAACATTTGTCAGGTGAATTTTGAACCCTTGAAATTTCACAGTACTGCAGAGATTTAGAGTAGGGGTTGGCAATCTTTTTGCCACTGCAGGCTGCTGCCTGTAACCTGGTCTTAAGTGTGGGCCACAGATCCCCACACCACTTGGCATTAGCAGATGTTATGGAGAGATGAGATGGAAAGAGGCAGGCCATAGGAACCTAAGGACACCTCCTCTGCTGCTCTTACTGGAGCATGCTGCTGATATTTTTCCCCGAGCTGCCATGAGCCAGATCCAGTCTTTTCATGGGCTTGTAGGCTGTGTGCTGCAGACCCCTGCCTCAAAGCAGTGGTGCTCAAGCATTTTGCCCAGTAGGCTGGATAGGTGGTGCCTGGTTTGTCTGTGGGCCAGATCTGGCTAGTAGTTTTGATCTAGTGGTGGGCACAGCAGAGCCCTATCTGACCATGTGGAGGAGGGCAGGGGGCAGCCAGGACTCGATCCAGCTGCCACAGGGGAGGAGGCTTAGCCCAGCCCCAACCTAGCTCCATGGCAGTGGGAAGGGCCATGACCCAGCTCCAATCCAACTATTCAGGAAGAAGGGAGTGTGCCCTGGCCCCAACTTGGCCATGCAAAGCCTGGTCCCAACCTTCCCTCACCTGGCTGTGAGAGGGAAAAGGGTGTGGCTTGGCTCCAATCTGCCACACAAGCCATGGGAATTTGGCAGTGGGAGAGAGTGTGCTATAAATTGCTGCTACTTCCCCCTACCGCCTAATTTCCTGACCTGCAGGGAGCCCTGTGTGCCAATTACTGTGGCTCCAGAGGCTGGATTTGGGCTAGAGGTTGAACATCCCCAGTTGGGCATGTCCAGACAAGCATGGCTGTGCAGTATGTGGCACTGCAAACACATTATTTTTACTCCACAGGGTTAATGCTGACTACAAGTTTTGCCTTATTTTAATTGTGAAATTCAAGTGGAAGTAAGCTTCTTATTTCTCATTCCATAAATACAATGAATACATTTTTGCCCCATTTTCTAGGACAAACTGTGAGGGGGCAGCGCGAGAAGCCCCAGTGTGAGGGGGGCCGTGATGAGAACTGAGGGGGCAGCAATGAGAAGCCCCAGTGTGAGGGGCAGAGATGTGGAGCCCAGTGAAGGAAGAATGGGGGCTCAGTGAGAGGGCTGAGTCCTGACCCCAGTAAGTTCTCCACTGCGGGGAGGCTGAGTGTGGGTCAAATGGAACACCCAAGCCCCAGAGAGGGGGCAGCGAGGAGGAGCCCCAGTGAGTAAAAGGGGCAAAGATCTGGGCCAAGGGCTGAGTGAACAGAGAGGCTTCACCCCAGAATGGGAGAGGCGAGTCCTGACCCCGATAAGTCCTCCTTTGCTGGGAGGCAGAGTGTGGGCCGAAAATAACATTGGTAGTAGCACCATGACCTGCTGCCCGGGTGGGGAGTGAGAGTCCCCTGCGAGACCCTGAGGCACCAGTCGTGGTGTGAGGTACCCCAGCTCCCCACATCCATGAAGGAGGACCCAGAGAGTGGGACCCTGGGGAAAGAGTAAGGGTCATACATTGAGACCTGTCAGAGTTTTCCCCTTACTGGCCCAGGTGGGGGCCAGGACCAGAAGGGTCAGAAGGGCTAGGGGGCCCACCGAAAGGAATGCCCAAGAGCCAGGGGCCTGGGGTCCTGACAGGCCTGGGGGTGGGCAGGGGCTAGAGGAGCCAATGGTCTCAGTGAGGGGACCACATCCAAAGGGGAACCGGTGGCAGGGAGATATATGGCTTGGAATGATGGCGGCAGAGTCCGTCTGAAGGGAGGAACCCAGATAGTGTCCTACAGTAGGATTCTGGGGCCCATCATGTGGGACTGGCATGTATGAGAACATCATGAGGTCATCTGCGAGGCTTGGGCTGTGGTGTAGGGGAGGAATGGAGCTGCAGATCGAGCCCCCTGGCATTGGGGCAGAAAATGGGAAGCCTCCCACTTAATGACATCTATTAATTAATTATTAAGATCAAGGCATGGCAGGAGAGAAGGCAGGTGGTTAGCCCAAGAACAGGTGGGCGGGCTGTGCAGAGATCTGCCCCAAGCCGGCCCCCTGTTACACAAACAAAAGGAAAAAAGAATGCATAATAATAATTAAAAAAATGTGCTAATAGATGCAGACCGCCCGCTTCAGTATTGCAACATTTACTTATAAATTCACTGGTGTGGATAAAACCAAACTGCTTCAGCTGAGCGGGCACATGTTTGTCTGACACGACAGAGGTTGCCTAAGCTCTTTGGTCCCCTGGAATTTCAAAGTTTCCTTTTCTGCATCAGCCCTTTCCCCTAATGTGAACCCAGCTGGTATTTTCATCTTGGAGGCAAGGTCATGTGACCTGATACCTCTTTCTCGGGATCTTTGGAGAATGGCAAGTCTATGGCCTTTATGCCTTTCAGGGAGTCTCCAGGTAAGACACTATAGACTGGTATATATGTCCTCACTTCTCCCCAGCTACCCTCCAATCCAGGGGTGGGCAAAATGCGGCCCGCCAGGCCATTCTATCTGGCCCGCGGGGCCCCTAAAAATTTTAGAGAATTAATATTTATCTGCCCCTGGCTGCCTGTCATGCGGCCCTTGATGGCTTGTCAAAACTCAATAAGCAGCCCTCCACCCAAAATAATTGCCTGCCCCTGCCTAATCTAATGGGGTTTTAGGAGTAGAGGTAAGCTACTGTTATCGCTGTGCAATAGAGTAGCCTAGGGATGGGGATGAGAGGTAGGGGGCAGAAACATGCATTATAGTTCTTGCAAGGTAATAACTTTTGTAAGGAATTTCTAGGGAAAAGGAATAGACACTTTTTTGTTTGTTTGTTACTTCCTGAAAGACTTGAAATGAAAGTAAGCAAATCAGAATAAGTTCCAGTGGTACACACAACAGGCTTTTCTGATCAGGGAGTTGGAAGAAATTACTTTTGCTTAATCCCAGAACCAGTTTAAAACACATTGTGGAAATGTCTTGTGGCTTTTTTTGGAAGTTTACTTAAGGGTACAGACAAATGTAAGCATTTTAGCAATATAAAGGGCACTGATCTAAGCAGTTACTGTGCAGTTGTTATATTTGCTTGGTTCTGTAGTGATACAAGTGTTGCAAAACTGCTCCAACTTTAACTTTGCTTCATCTGGGGTCAAAGTTAAGGTGGTGTAGTTCCCTTGTATCATTACAGGCTCATGCAGAGGTAACAGGTGATTCATAACAGCCAGTGTGTACTTCCAAGCAGCAACTTCCCCTCCCCTCTTAAAATGGCTAACAACTGTGTATGGCTCTGAAAGAGAGAGTAGAAAATCTCAGGTCTAGAACTGAGAAGATAAAAAAGATTTAAATAATCATCATTGCCATCTTCCTCATTTCTGCTCTCTTTCTCTTGTCATTCCTTCTGGACTTGGGGTTTAAAATCTTATTGATGTTGGCTTCCATTTGATACAGCGAGTAGAAAATTACAGTGGCTAAATAGCACTACGAACAAACGCTAACATGATTTTGGACCTAGTCATTCTCATAAAGGGAATAAGTCATAATTTTCTAGATCTCTTCCTATAAATGTCTTGCTTTTAAATACATGTTGAAAAAATGCAACAAACTTAACAACATGGAAGCAGAGCATCACAATTTATTGGCTCGTTGTTGGGATGACACATTAAAGAACACCCCATGAAACAAGGATTAAAAGGATTGGCTGTGAGGTTCAATTTAAATGCTGTTCATTCATATTCTATTTCTGAGCACGTTGGTATCCAAGAGCTACCCTGGGCTACCGTTGCACCCCTAGAAAGAAATATGACATCAAATTGGCTGGAGAATGTTGTGTAAGCTACAGATTCATGGTTTAAGCCACAGGTGTTAAACTTACCTCCTGCTGCGGACCAGATGCAGACCATGGTGAGATCCAGCTGAGGGCAAGGGGTGGCTCTGGCAGGAGCAGCAACTCCAGTTGCAGCCTTCCACCCAGTGCTTGCAGTGGCAATGGTATCTCCAGTTTCTGTTGCATGCTGAGCATGCCCCATGCTGGAGCTGGAACTGCTACTGCTAGTTTGTTTCATGGCAAGGTGGTAGCTCCAGCTCTGGCACATGGCACTGGGCATGGGGCATGCAGCAGCAGCAGTGGGGTCAGCAGCCAAGGAGCTGGGGCTGTAGTGGGTGCCGATGGGTGATATGGCCGGAGGGCAACCAGGACTCTTTCAGCCTTTGCTCATCTTCCTGCTGCCATTCACCATAGACCAGCTGATCTACTAGGACCTAAGGGCACCAGATTCTGCAGTAAATTGCATTCCCCCAGCTAAGCCCCTTAACTTCCTGTGACCTGTTAGTAGCCCAGCAGGTCAGATGCAGCCTGCATGTTTGACACCCTTGATTTAAGAAGTAAAAAGTGGGGGGTTTTGCTAAAATTTTAATCTGTTCAGTAGTATTATTTAATTTTGATGTGGAGTGAATGGAAAGTTAACTTGCATAATGCTTTTGTTTACTTAATGCCTGTTTACAGGGCATTTTTACATGTCCTCTGGCATGGCTCTTGGGAGCCACTCTAATTAAAACAACCACAGCATCTCGTCTATTAAGCATCCTATGCTTCAGAATGGTGGTGGGGTGCTTTAACTAAAGCTTATTTGACGAACTTTTGTTAAGGTGCCCTGCCACTGTTTTGAAACGTGGGGATGCTGAATACGTGTAATGTTTAGGCTGCTAAAATGTTATAATTACACTGTAATAATGCTCAACGTGAGCTGGAGCACATCTGTTAAAGTGAGAAGGTGCTATTTTAATGCAGCTGGTTTCATTACTATGGGCACCTATACATGTACCTGACGCCTGCCCCAACACTTTCTAATAGGACGTGTAGGAGCAGGCATTGGGCACATGTATTGGTGGCCATAGTGATGAAACCAGCTATATTAAAATGGTACCTTCTCACTTTAACAGATGTGCTCCAGCTCATGTTGAGTTACCTTTCATTCCTCTAATTTACCTATAAAAAGGATCAGATACTTTTGAACTTGGTTGTTAGGATGTTGCTTCTTACAGGTCTTGGGGTTCTGGGCTATTTTGAGACCTGAGACAGAAGCAGACTTTTGGTCTCAAATATTTGGCCTCCAGACTCAAGATGTTGGAGCTCTTAACCAGAGGTGCAATGAGCAATTTCTGTATCTTTGGTATCAGCATGGTTGGGCTGGGCTGGCAGTGCTGGCGGTGGCCAGTACAGTGGCAGCAGTGTGCCATTCTTGTATGGTGTCTGGCACTAGTGTGCTCCTTGCCTACCTCTAGATTATGCTTCTACTCTTTAATGGTGGCACAATTGCTGCATCCATGAATGATGTTGTAAAGAAGAAAATGTAAAAGAGAGGTAGGTCCTTTACAGGCAAACTCCAGAAAATACAGTTGTTGATTTTTCCCTACAGTTGTTTGGACTCAAGTGTTTTCCGAGAGAGAAGAGAAGCATAAGGTGGAAGGGACCTCAAGGTTTCTCTGGTCCAATCTCCTGCATGAATGCTGGAATAGAATTCTAAACCAACCCTGTCCAGTGTGTATCTACCTCAACACTGGACAGGGATGGTTTCGCTGCTGGGCAGCCTGTCACACTGCCTCACTCTTTTAACTTAAGGAAGTTTTGCCTGAGAACTAAGCCACTGATATTTAAATAATTGCTTTATGTCCTGCCCTGTGCGCAAGGGAGAACAGTTGTTCTTTCTCTCCTTTGTGGCATCCTTTCAAGTATCTGGAAGCAGCTATAGTTCTCTCTCTGAGCTAAACATATGTAGCTTCCCTATCCTTCCCTCACTGGGTTTGCCTTTCAATCCCTTTTTTAATTTTTGGCACCTGCCTCTGGACCTCCCCAACTTCTCTACATCCTCCTTAAAATGTGGAGCCCAGAGCTGCACACACTACTCTAGCTGAGGCCTAAACAGTACCAAGTACAGTTGGTACCATTACCTTCTTTGTTTTACACTTAATGCTGCTGTTGATGCAGCCTAAGATTACCTTTTGCCTTTTTTTACTGTCATTTGTTTTGACTTTGCATTGAATTTGTGATCCACCAGAACCCCCAGATCTTTCTCAGAATGTTACTGCCCAGCTAGTTATCACCCATTCTGTATTTGTGCATGTTCCTGGTAAGGATCATACTGCATTTAATGCCACTTTTTACCACAGTAGCATATATCTGGAAGGGGAAGAGTTGGGAGAAACAGAGAGGCAAACAGCAAACTTTTCAATTAAAAGGAAGTGATTTGTGCTGGGTACCCCAGTCCTGTTTCAGGAATGATTATAGCTTTGGGAAGGACAAAGCTTTGGAGGTCTTCAGGTCTCCATTGTCTCAAACCAGTGAAAGTCTTGCTAACATAGTGGCAGTCTAGAATGAAGTCTCTCTGGATTCACAAAAGGAGCAAGCGACTCTTTTTTTTTTTTTTTTTAATGTACATTTCTGTTCATGTCCAATTCTGACCTCAGCTTGGTTGTGAGTAAAATCAAAAACCAACCCTCCCCTAGCTTGTCAGTTCCTCCTTCTTCAATTCAGAGAAGTTTCTGGCTTACTTCAAAGAATCTGCTTCAAAGACTTCAGACAGTCACTGAGCAGGTAGGGCTTAAATTGAAGGTGCCAGCTGCAGGAAAGATACCAACGCCTTAGCTTCTTGAGGATTCCACTGCTGTTTTTCTGGCACTCTAATAAAGCAGAACAAAATGAGGTGGAGAAGGAGCAAAGTCCATATAACAAAGCATATATGTTTCTGAGGCGGGGGACACTGGTTTTCTTGGTACAAAGCAGTCATACCCCCCACCCCCCGACTGCTGCCACCCAGCACATCCGCTGCCTCAGCCTGCCCATGCCCCGCAGGCAGACCCCCCATGTGCCCTGAAGGGGTACACTTGTTAAAAAAAGATTGAAAACCCCTGTTCTATGAGATGGATGGCACATATGTAATGTGATTCGTCTGTCTATTGATTTATTTATTTAGCATCTTGCTCATTGCCCTTTGGGACAGCATTAATGTGAAAAATTTTTAAAAAATTAACCACATACTTCTCATGCATGAAAAAAGCAAGTTTAGTAGACCTAGCAAGAGCTTAATTTAGTATAATACTGCAGAAGAATGCACATCAACTATTGTTTTTATAAAAAGTCATTAACTTTCTCTTATAGAAATAGGAAAAAAGAGATTTTTAATTTCTTTCTGGTGGTAGCATGTAGATAAATGGAAGCTGGCAGTGAACTGCTAAATCCTGAAATGTGCTGAATATCTGCAACTGTAGTTGGAATTGTGTGTGACAGACTTACTGATAACAGCCCAGTGCATCCAGGCTTGGAGAATCTTCAGTGCGATTGGTGGAGCTTGATAACAACTGGGTGGGGTTTGCTTCACCCCTACCCAGGGTGAGGCAGAGAGCCCCGGACCTGGTTTAAGCCTGCACTCTGCAGGTCCAGCAGAACTTTGCAGGGCAGAGCCTCCGAAGAGAATAAAAGGAGCTGCATGCCCAGCGCACCGGAGTTGCAAACGGGGGATGACGAAGAGAACAGAGCTTAGAAGGGCTGGGAGAGCTGCCCAGTGGGGTGAATGCAGTTGCCTCTAAAAACCTCCTGAAGACTTCCAGTGGTGGTGGGGAGCAGCAGTTGGCTCCAGGTCCAGCACTCGGTGTGCAGTGAGGCGAGACCCTGGGAGCGGTGCCAGGAAGCTTGAGTCTGCAACCCCAGCGTGAGGCCCTAACCTTTGGCCCACAGCCAGGCAGCAAAGCAGTCAGTGTTGCCTGGAAGGCCCCACGCAGACCGAGCCCCGATGCGGAGCCCTTGGTGTACATGATGGTGCACAGGGCCAGAAGGGCCTTAGACTGTGACGGAGGGAATGCTGCACAGCAGATTCAGGAGGGGGCCGAGCCCTGGTGCCTTTATGAGATGGGCCAGGCCCTCAACCCCCAACAGAAGGCAGAGCACTTGGTGCACGCAGCCACCTGGGGCACTGGCCCCAGGGGAGCCAGGGCCTGGCAGGCCTCACATGTGAGGAGCACCTCAGCAGAGGAGATGAGGACCACCCATTCATGCCCCTGGAGTCATAAGTTGCTGGGGAAAGGATTCCCACAGGGAGGGGAGCTACCTTAGCTGTGAGTCAGCTTATTCACGGGGAAGCTGGAGCTGGAAGGAGCTTTCAGGTCTGGGATTCTCTTAGGGAGATGTCCTTTGGGCCTGCCATAGGTCTGGGAAGTATGGAGGATCTTCTCTGTCTTTGACTGTTGTTTAGCTGTATTTATTTGTGCTTACCTGCACTTATCCGGTGTTTATGTATTTTAGTTCAACTGGCTATCACTACATTTCTTGAGGCTACCTGAAGGGGTATATCCTTTCAGCCTTTATTTGCAGGACATAGCTTTATATGATAATTGTACATCTGTATATATATATTTACTAGCCAATTGCCTGTCAAGAATGATGTGGGGGAGCAGGTGGGGATAGAGCCCCTTGGACCACCCCTGTCCAGGCCTGCTCCCCCCTTCCCTCCTGCTGCTTGAGGTCCTGGCCTGCACCCCCTCCCCCCCCGCCTCACTGGTAGGGGGAGGGGAGGAGTGGACCCAGGCCCAGTGCTGGGGAGGACTGGGCCCAAAAATGGGGAGAAGCAGGTGCGCCATGGTGGGGGGGGAGAGGAGGAGGAGCAGCGGGCTCAGGCTGACACGGTGGTGATGGTGGGATGGGAGGAGCGAGCTTGGGGCCAGTGCAGGGGAAGGAGAGGTAAGGGAGGAGTGGGCCCAGGACCATCGGTGCCATAGGGAGCAGGGCAGGGGGGCGCTGGCTTTGCCCCCTGCTCCCCGTTCTGTCCACTCGGTTGCCACTGCTTCCAGGGAGCAGGGTGGGTGGGGCGTGAGGTCTTGCTTCCCCCCCGGTTCTCTGTGTCCCTGCCATCATGGTGGCACTCTGCTGCGTGACCACCTCCTGTCTGATTGGTTATTTGGACTCTGATAGGCCGTTTCAGTCAGCCAATCAGAGCGCGAATAAAGAGTTATGGACAGACAGACAGATTAAGGCTTTTATAATGTTAGAATTAATATTAATTTCCTTAAATTTTGTGTATATTAATAAATCTGTATATAGTGAAGCTATCCCTGGTTTGACTCTATAGGGCAGGAGTAGGCAACGTTTTTTGGCTGGAGTGCCAAAAAAACCACAATGTCTACCTTGGAAGGTGCTGGAGTGCCAACATGCCAGAGCCCTGGGCAGCTGTTTGTAGCCTCCCAGCTGCAGCCGGCCCACGGAGCTCAGTCTGCTTGCAGCAGGGCTTGCAGCCTCCCAGCCGCCTGCTGGGAGCAGCCTGGGCTCCGTGGCTGGCAGCAGCTGCTTAGAGCCTGGGCTGGCGGTGGCATGCTGAGCAAAATGGCCTTGCGTGCCGGGGGTTGCTGGACCCTGCTATGGGGAATAGAGGGAACTGGCAGGTATTTTGCGGGTCCCTCTCGCAGCACTTCTGCCTAGCTACCTATCCCTTCTATTTGGAGAGGGGAGCACATACTTGGGTGCACCTGGGTTACATATGGATATAAAATACCTCCTGCCCTACAGTGACATGTTATCTGGCTCTGAAAGAGGCATTTGAGGAGAGCCTACATTTTCAAGCATGTCTAGTAGTCTGGCAATCAGGTGAATTTTGGCCTCCGCCATTTTTCTGAGATCTTCCTTTGCCTTGTCACTGAGCTGGAACTGAAAGGAATACTACAGGGTTGAGAGCTTCCTGCTACTATTGGCAGTCATCTCTTGTGCAAACTACTTCCACTAACGGGTGGGGAATGGCAATGAGAGCATATTTGGGGTGGGTTTCCTCCAGATGGCCAGATGTGAAGGTGAAGTCTTTGGGTGAGAAAAGCAGAAGTTCCTTGAAGTTTCCACATGTTAAAACTCAATTAATCCATAATGATAAAGTTGTTACTTGCTCTTCTTTAAATGGGGAAGGGATTAAATGTTTTGATGTGATCTTGGAGGTGCAGGTTTTTGCCTTCCTTTGGAAGATGTGGCAATAGTCTGCAGTTGGAAAAACAGTTTAATATCTGAAACTAAACAGTGAAGCCATTGGATGCCTTGAATAACTTCTTTTAGAATATTTTTGATTACACCTTGAGTTAAGTTTGAAGTCTAATGAAAGGCAAAAAGACAGTGGAATATGACTAGACCCTGAAGTAAGGCCAACCTCCCCGATGAGCTCTGCCCTGTATATTATAATCAGCAGCTGATAAGCCAGTCAGAGCTACTTTATCCATTGTCATTGAATGCTGTGGTCCTCATTAGTAAGCTTATTGTTTAGCAGACTTATAGTCATCCTCGTGCGAAAAGTAGAATTGAAAGTTAAAAATAGCAATCAATTCATCCAAATGAACCATACTGTAAATGTCGTCTTCCACTGATGCACACGCATGTCTGACTCATTCGGGAGTGGTTAGTCCCACCCACTGTAGAAGGAAATAATGGTAGTGTTCTTATCGTTGTGCCCTGAATATTTTTGAATTGGCAGAATGAACTGACTGGCCTGTGATAGAGGAACTTAACATTATTCTAAAACTTCCTTCAGGGCCTTTCAATGGAGCTGTGACGAAAAGTAAAAAGAAAGGAGCACAACTTACACCCCTTTTTATCATCCTGTTTTCTCACCCAAACGCACACTACATGTTTTAACAGCACTTTTCTGTTCCCTGCCTGGTAGGTATGATTACAGTATAAAGTATTAAATTAGAATTGACTAGTGCCCCAGTTTCAGACATGCTATGACTGGATACTGTTAGTCCCATTATTTGTTGGGACAGCAAGCCACTTCCTTTCTTAGTGCATTTGCTTAAGGAAGTATGATTTTTTTTTTTTTTTTTTAAGTAGTAGGCAAGAAACCCATAAAAAATCATGGGCTGTTATTTTTGGTTTGGGATTCACTGGTTAGGAGTGCACAAATGATTGATTTCTGTCTGTTTTTTGTTTTTCAGTTGGAGTGCTGAAATGAAGGCAGGGGAGGGATAGGCTATTGTGTCGAATTAACCTGAACCTTTTTTCAGTCTCACCGAAACAAAATGTTTGTCTTGGTGGATTGAAATGTTTATCTTGACCCAAAAGGAACATTTTAATTTTGGGCTGCTTGCATTTTTTTTTTTTAAAGCGTCAAGGAAATAAATGGAGGTAGAAGTTCCTTTTTCATCTAAAGTCCAGTAGTTAGAGCATTTGTCTGAGCCATGGCAATTCTACGGTTTAATTCTCTTCTGTCTCCGGGGATTTTTTTTCGTTGTATAATATGTCGAAGAAACATGCCCTCACCACAGTATTGTACAGTATTCTGGGTTGGGTGCTTCTCAGTCTTTTCTGTTTACGTTGTTTCACATTTTATGGACTGCTTTAAATGTCTGTTGGACCAGAGAGGTAAGAGAGTTCTCCAGAGAAGTGAGACCTAGAGCAGTGGTTCTCAACCTGTTTTGTATCGGGACCCATTTGGGAACATCCATGGCCAGTCCCAACCCAGTGCTTCTTACTCTTGACCCGCTGCCCCCTACCCCCAGG
>NW_017729025.1:144739658-144750780 GCF_001723915.1 Gavialis gangeticus
CCCCTACCCCCAGGCCCCAGCCCCCCCAGTGTGAGGCAGGGGAAGCCCCAAGCAACCCCTTGCAGGCTGGAACTATGCCAGCCTGTACGGGAAAAGACATGGTTTACCACATTTTTCTTCTTTAAAGGAAAGTCCTTTTTTAAAGTTTGTTTCATATAATCTTGCAACCCATTTCTGAGTCGTGACCCACGGGTTGAGAAACACTGACCTAGAAGTCAGTGGGCAGAGGAGGGGTTTAGACCTGTGTGCTCCATCCCAGAGATGAATGCTTTAACCACTGGGTGGTTGGGTGAACTAGAAGCCAGCACAGTCATGCCATTGTAGTCTTTCTTTCCCTTTGAACCTCCATGTACTTGGCTTCTTATTACATATTTAACAAGGGAAAGTTCTGACATTTCCAAAATAGGCCATTTCAACATTTTTAAACCAAACTCTTCCAGAATTGCATCCTTTTTCTTTCTCTGAAACTACCCAGCAAATTTTACCACCTAAATTCATTAATCGTTTTGTCTGTTCCAAAACTGCTTTTTTAAATGGGTAAATGTTTTCTGAAAAAATGTTCACCCAGTTGTGATGGAATTCCAGGCAGCTTCTCTTGGGGCAGAATTTGGTTTGTTATATGCAATGAGAATCATAGATTTTGGCATTTTAACATTGCTGATTTGTATATAGCAGATGTAATGTAGGCCAGCTGTAAGCAGATTCAAGTCCAGGGGATCCTAAAATAAACGTCTAAAGGGATTTCCAAGTTTATAGCAATAAAAGAAGAGTCTTCTTTTATTGAGGAAGTAGGGACACTAAGAAATAGAAGCAACTATCTTGCGTGGAAACTCAAACAAGATATCAAAAAGACAATATAAATTCTCCATGACAATAGAGGAAACTGTTAGTCATTTTAAATTTTGCCTTATTCAAAGCCCTAGTAGTTGGAAAGCCATTTCAGTGTTAGGAAAGGAGGAAGTTCTAGCATTAACATTTATTAGAAGGATCATTTGTGTAGAAGATAATCTGCACAGGGGGGAAAAAGTATTTTGGTCTGCTTCAAGCTATATAGCTGTGCTGGGTTTCTTAGGTGATTGAATGTGTTAGCCTTTATTATACCAGGACTAACTGGTGGAGTGTATTCTACATGATATACTATCAAAAGCAACAGTAAAAGAAAATTCATAAGCAGTATAATGCATTTATGAAATACATTAATTTAATGCAGAGATTTAATAGTTTGTAAGACTGCTAATGGTCACTTTTAAAATCTTTACATACAGTGGGCTTTTTATACAGTTGAGATTTGAGGTCACCAAAATACAACTTTATTTTTTATAGGTGGAAAAAATGGTGGCAGTTTGCAGTAAATGTTAAAATATGAGTCATCTGAATAATAGAAATATCAAAATTGGTGCCCCTTTTGTTTTAGGGGAGAAAAGTCTTCCTGTCAGATCAGGATAAGGTATGGAAAGATAAAAGTCTGTTCTTGTGGCAGGGGGTCGGACTAGATGATCTACTCAGGTCCCTTCCGACCCTAGAAACTATGAAGGCACGGCAGGCGAGAGAGGAGGGTCGTTAGTCCAGAAACAGGTGGGCGGGCCAACTTCTAACTGGCCCTGGGAAGGGCCCCTGTTACACAGCCCTTAGTTATCACTCATTTTTGATGGCAGAAAAATATTAGAGCAATTCTTCTGTTGCAAAGAACTCAAAAAGACTGCAGCAGGTAAGAATATTTTTAACACTAGAAATTCCTATGTGAAATCTGTGGTTTATCTTGTGAATCATGTTTGCACATCTAACAGTGCTAATATCGTGTGGTGCTCCACAGCACCTTTTGAAAGGATCTAAAAGTGCCCCAAGGTGCTGTGGCACCATGGTAGAGAGTCACCACACACAAATATGTTGCGTAGAATAGAGGCTGTGGCTTCACTCTGTCACATTCCATATAAACTCTCACAGATCATGCTCTACATACACCTACACATTTAAAGGAGAGATTTTACTCAATTGGCGTATGTACTGTGTCAGTGGAGCTGTTTTGGAAATTGTTAGTATTGAACACATACAAAAAAAAAAACAGGTATACATAAAGGTTGGTTTAAAAAAACATTTTTTCCCCAGAGTAGTCAAAGGCCCAACTACAACCTGGGGTGTATTTTTCATACCAAATGGATAGTTTCTGTAGCCTCGTTGAGATATTCAAGCTGTATTTGGTATGTTTTCTAAGTTAATTTTTTAAAAATTAATTGCAATAAGGCCAGGATAATATGTAGTTTTTGTTCCTTAGCCAGCAAGGCTAAGGAGCAGACCTCCTGCTTTGTAATTGCTATTGGGCTGAGAGGGAATGTGAAAAGTCAAGTCTGTGAAAATGTTATGCTGCTGAAAATGCCTTTAGAATGGAAGGGATTTCTTAGGGCAGTGTCTTTTATTGGAACAGCTATGTAGAAAGAGTTGAATGGAAGGACTTAGAATAGGAGTTCTTGTGCACCCGTGCTTCAGCTGTAGTATTTATATAGTGCATATAAATGTGTTTGTATGTAAACAGTGTAGCTGTTGTTCTCTTGATCTGATCAGTATTTTGATCATGGGAATTGTTTTGTTTGTTGTTTGTGTTTTTTTACAAAGTACAGTGCTTCTCTAAAATGGTTAGTTTGAAGACATTGGATCAGGTGACAATACACTGAATGTTTGAAAGACCCTAGTGAGGATTAACAACTGACTGACTTCTGTGGTCGTCTTTTTTAATTGGAGAGTGAACAAAACAAAAAATATCTAGTGATTGTTGCTGCAGATGTAATGAAAATAGAATTCATACAAGGTAAGGGTCTGTGACTGAAGGTGGACAACAGCTGAAGGATTTCCTACTTGTATAAGGATTAACAAACATTAACATGTAAAATTTATTTTTATAGTCTGGGTAAACTAAAAGAAGGTAGACTTTCAGATGCTGAAATGCCTTGGATGAGTATATTTAATTAATGTGATGAAAGTGGATACACAGAATCACCTCTTTTTTTCTTTCTTCTGATGCTGAAGAAGGATTCAGACAGAAAAGTAGAATTAACGAGGCTTGTGTTTTGTGTTCTTTTTTCGCCCCTCTCCCTATCTAAAATTTCCTTTTCTATCTCAGAGACTGACATACCCATCTTTAGATTTTGTTCTGCTCTTTCTTTTCATATCCCATTCTTGACTGATCACAGTTATGCCTGAAAGCCATGTTGCTGCAGGTGCGCCTACAGGAAGGTATTACCATCCGGGGTGGTTGCTTGTATTGAATTGCAACCATTGGCAATCTCTTTCCAGTTTTCCCTGATGGGGACTTGTTCAGAGGTAAGGTGGGGGAAAGCAGTAAAACAACCCTTAATAGTACTCAGCCATTTCTAATTGTTTTTTTAATCCCAGACACAGTTGGTTTTTCTAGTTTGGCACAATGTCAAAAAAACACAGTGAAATTTACTGTTTTATCTTGAACAAGCCTAGTATAGCAGATCATCTGATTTTCAGGCAGAACAAGAAGTTGCCTGATAGAAAGTTTATTTAAGTTACTTGATGGCTTTTTCCATTTACTTCAGTAGGTTTTGTTTTGGACATCTTGCATAGTCACATTGAGATATTTTGTGAGAACAATCCATTGAATAATAAACTATCATTTATCCTTTGAAATGTATGTAGCTGGTCCCTTTTCATGCATCTGCTACTGTAGAAAAACAGTGGCATTTACCATATTAAAATGTATTGCAAAAGTTGAATACCTGTTATTCCTCCAAGTGAAAGAAGACTTTCTTATTGAAATTATTAATTTCCAGCCATTTAAATATGCTGGTAATGGACATTTTTAAGTTCATTTAGTAATAAAACAACTTGAATAAAGTTGAGAAGTGTCAGGAACTTTTTTTTGTTTTAAATCAACCTGTTCATGCTATAAACCTTTCATAACATTTATAAAGTTCAGCAACTTTTAATATGAAATGGTTGTATTAAACTGGATTTTTTTAACAAGAAGCATGAAGGGGAAAGAGATAATCAAAGGTTATTTTGGTGGTGATTTAGAGCTGTGCAAATGACCAGGGAAATATCATGGTCCAGGCTGATTTTAAACTAAAGTTTTCTTAATTTTCATTTCTTTAAGTAATATACAAAATCAAGCAAACAAAATGATGCAATATATGTAATTGGTGCTAAACTCGGGGAAAAGAGCCATATATACACATCTGATCTAGGTAGAAATGTTGAAATAACATCCAAGCATCCAGTGGCTTATCAAAGCTAAACCAAATTACAGAACCAGCTGAAGCTCCCTATTCCCTATTGGAAAGAGAGAAAAATAATAACTGTACTTTCTATACTATAAGTTCACAGCTAATTACAACTGGAGCCCTTCATTGTGGACCCAGCTCTGCAGCTGCTCTGCTCTTGCATCTTCTACTGTATCTGGCCCTAGCCCTAGCAAACAAATGGCCATTACATTGACTTTTTTACAGGCATGTCTATTGACTTGCGAGTGAATGAGGACTCAAGTTGTTGTCTTGTTAAGTCTTAGCTTATTCATAGAGTCTAGTATGGTGGCAGGGTGATGGCAGGGCCAATTCTCATTCCTATTTCTATTCTGCTTCTGTTCAAAGGGTGGAAAAAAAGGCATTCTAGTAGAGTACTAGAAGATGATCTTGCTGGAATAGTACAATGGGGTCTGTTGTTTTCTGCCACAAGTATTATTGCATTGTTTTGTACATTTGCCTCTTGGTAAAGTTTAAATCCATTAGAAGAAGTAAGGGTGCGGGGAGTTAAAGGCAAGGCTTAAAAAAAGAATTAAGGATTTTATTCGAGAAGCAAGGGTTTTTATGGGTGATATCTTTTATGGGACTGATTGCCTGGTTGGGATAGACGTAGACAACCTTTTAAATGCAGTTCATTCTTCTTCACATCCCTGCTTTGCAAATACAGTGACAAATGTCAAGTGAGGTTTCTTCAAAAAACAAACATATTAGAGAGAGGCCAGAGCTATAAAGTCAGATAAGGACCTGCATTTTCTCATACTTGAAGAGGTAAAGATTTACATTTTTTTTTAAAAACGATTCTGAATTGTTTAGCCATGGAAAAAGTTGATGAACTGCTACTCGCTTTCTTTTAAAAGAGAATGTATACAGGGTTTAAATGCATTGTTTAAAATTGCAACCTAGGATTTAGCAAATAAACTGCTGCTAAGAAATGCTATAGCCAAGTACATATCTCAGGAAAAAAATAATTTCCTTTAGATAACTGGATAAGTAGTATGGCAATGCAAATCAGTCTAAGCACAAATAAATCAGTTTGGAGTCAAGCTAAGCTAGAAAGTATGTATTAAATGTAAGTCTGATCCAGGTTAGCTGCTGGTACCATTGTGGAAAATCCTCTGCCTGTGTCAAAAGTTGAACTGGTGATATCTGTTCTTGTATAAGGTACTCAATTGTTAGCTCTCATTTGGAATTCAGTGCTCATTTGTGATATCATAAAAATGATAGTATTGTTTTAAACAGGATGCAGTGTGGAGTAACTAAGATGATAGTATGTAAAAATAATCTAAGTTATGAAAAAAGGTTAAAGGACAGTTTGAGGTGATTTAACTTAGATTGTTTATGCTTATGAAAATGGTTGTTAATGCTCAGAGGGAGAAATTGATCTTGATGCACCTTCCATCTTCAGCACACAATACATTGTGTATAGTTATTTCTTTTATTCCCGCTATCTGGGACACTTAAAGATGTACGAGACCCATACTACTTAGAAATGTTCACTTTTTTGAGGAAAGGAAATCAGAGGGGGAAATCTGAAAAATGTTCATGTAGACTGCTTGTTTGGTAGCTGTACTATACAGCTAAATATGAAAGCCTCCCAAAGCATTCCACTCAAAGCATTCCAAGACAAGCATTCTAAGTTATATGTTTTCTATGATGTGTTAACTCATCTGGAAATCTAGGCATATTTGATCATTTTTAGCTGTACAAATGATGGCTTTATTGTGGCATCTAGTGGCTTGTGCTTACCATCACAAAAATGTAAGTGTATGCTTAGCAAGAAAGTCCATCTCCATGCTGAAGGGTCCTGTAACTGGCATGTATTTCCTGTCCTCCAAAAGGTTGTTTTAGATGCTAAATGTAGATAACAGGTCAAACTTATTTTTATCCTGGACTGGAAAATCAAGATTGGAACTGAGCAGGTTTCATATAAAATGTCCCAGATAGTTATAAACAGTTAACTTTCTGCAATTGATACAACACTTAAACAAGGGAAAGAAGTTAAGTGGAAAATATTAAATTGCTAGGAGATAGTGCTAGGAAAAAGTTAAAGGATAACAAACCATGACTTTGTAGAGATCTTGCCAGGAAAACAGAATGGTTTCTCTCCCCTGATCCAGAAAGGCTACACAATTACTACATTAAGGCAGGATGTCAAACACATTTGAGTTGTTGGGCCTGATAGGGACCATGGGACTACTTTTGGGATGGCTAACTGACTTCTGGATCTAGCCCCCGGGACCTATTTTGAATTTTGCTATGTGAATTTTTCATTAATTTGTTTAAACAATTTTTTTTTTATATAGCTTCATTGCTGTAATTTGTTGTTCTTGGAACCATTTCAAATGTGCCATTGCTATGGTATTACCCACTTTTCCCCCTTCTGCTTCTAGGGAATGGATGGTAGCCTACAATGCCTTTTTGAGAAAAAAGACACTCCAATTGGTGTGCATACTGAAACACACCTTGCTTGTCTATTTTAGAGGCTGATGACCAACTTTTAGTTTTCATTTTGTACACCTTGCAGCACTGTTGACTGGAAGTGGAAAAAATGTACATCAAACAGAATTTGGTTCTCAAAGGAGTAGCTGTTTCAGAAATTGTGATTATAAAATGAGTAATTTGTTCTCTTTTGCAAAATCTTCCAAACAATTTAGGCAATGGAACAGTCACTGAAGGCACAGTCTATTTGTAAATGTATGGATCATTAACAAGAATTGATAGCAAAAGTATTTACAGTCTTTTCCAGACTATACT
This sequence comes from Gavialis gangeticus, assembly GCF_001723915.1. Classification (NCBI taxonomy): domain Eukaryota; kingdom Metazoa; phylum Chordata; order Crocodylia; family Gavialidae; genus Gavialis; species Gavialis gangeticus. Next base: position 144,746,672 of record NW_017729025.1, read on the forward strand.
TTGTTGTCATAGTTTTTCAGAGATTGTGTGAGTGTGAATAACAGGCTTGTTTATCAAACTCCAGAACCCTATGAAGACTGACCATTAAGTTGTTGAGTGGGTCTTCAAGGCAGTGTCACTAACATATAAAATAACATAATTTTTAGGAAACAACTGAAGTACTTCTTGGTTGCTGCTTGAAAGGCTTTTAAATGTTGATTCTTGATTTTAGGAAGTGTTTAAAAGTGTTTTGATCGAGTCTCGCTTGGTGTCTCAGGGGGGAAGGGGGCAGTGAGTACTCTATGAAAGGACTAATCTCTGGGGTTTCCTTTGCAACTTTTTGCCAGGTGTAATGGGGTGTGATTAATCCTGATGAGTGTGTTTCTTGCTTTTACTACTCTAGGATGGACAAAGACGCTGTAATGCTCCTCAGTCACCTGACAAGTTTAACTTTAGCCTTAATGGTTCTATTTGCTCAGTATTGGTAAAATATTTGTGCTTAGCTGCAAGGCAGTTGACTTTAGCAGCTGGGTCTATTAACAGCAGAGCGTGCTTTAACAGGATTTCAGGCTAACACATTCATCCCTATGTGTTGCTAAAGCAGCACACACAAATAAATTAAGCACTATCTAGTACCAAAACATTATAAAAAGGGTGGCTTTCTATCCCCCAAAGGCCTTTTGAGGACTAAGGAGGAATCAAGCATGGAGAAGTAAAACAGCAGTTGTAAGTGTAAGTAGTTCAGTTGTGATCCAGTGGTTGTTTTTGAGTGTGTTAGGCTGCTTTTTCTTCTTCTTTTTAATTAAAAAGAAAAAAGCCTATCTCTTTCTAATATTTACCTTGATCAGCAGCAGTTAACACACAGTTTTGCCTGCTGACAGTAATATGTGGAAAAACTGCTAGACTGTCTCTGATGTTTATTCTTTTGGATAAAATTCAAAATCCATTCTCTTTAGACAAGGCATATTGTTATCCAGAACACTTTTCAAAGTGTTCATCAGTGCAATGGTGATGAGAGATCAGTATGAACACTAATGTGAATTAGAAAGGAGTCTGTTATGCACCTACTGAAACTTTATCATAATTGTTTCCTGGTTTACAACCCATTTGTTACACAGTAACTTACCTTGAGTTACTGTGTAACACATTCATTTCTGGGTTTTGCAGGTCATGGCAAGGTAGTAAATAACTTCCTTACTCAGTGTATTTAATTCTTTTAAAATAAGAATGGACCAAGGAAGCCAGGTTTTTTTTTCAAATCCTTTATTTTTGTGAAACTAAAATTAAGTGTGTTCATATAGTGGACATGTGGTGGATTTGCTAAAATAAGAATGTTTGCAAGTAGAAGTCAGATGAGTAAATTTCCCTTTAGACTTATCTCCGCTCATCAAGTTGATCTCTTATCCAGAATGGTAAGGGTTTATATAGTAGCACACATTTTGCAAGACTTTTATTTCAAGTCACTTCATGTTCTGTCTGGAAGCCCATCTGTTGTTCTGAGGTGTGTGGAGTGTTTTCTTGGGTGGTATCTGGTTGCCATTGCTTTTCATATACTGGCTTCTGGAGTCTATGTTTTGGAAGGCCAACACTGGCAAGGCATTTTCCAGATCCCAAAGGCAACACAGGAAACACAACTCGGATATGTGTTCAATGGTGAAAGCTCAGAAAGGTTTGTTGTCGTTGGACAGAGCACCAGTTGGTCTGATTAGCAGTCCGTCCAACTTGGTGAAGCTTTTCCTTGACTGGTAGAGACACCATACATCATGTATGCTCCCGTAGGTCTGTATGAGGGACTGGTCTCCCATCTCCTTTATTTATGCTTGCATACTCACCCCAGTGCTCACTCTTATCCCTCTCTGTGGAGATCTTCATCTTTGTTTCATTTGTCAAGTTCACACACCTGCACTCTCGTTAGTAAATTCTAACTTTTGTATTTGTAGCTGCTGTTTCCATACTCCCTTCAATGCCATTTTGCATGTTTTACTTTTTCTTGCTTTCTTACTGGGTCATCTGGTGGTCAGGAGGTCCCTTTCTCCCATACAGCTTTTCAGCAGTATAGCTTAGTATAACTACAGCCTAGCACAACTCAAACTCCTAGACCGTCAACTTTAAGAAGACTTGAGTGTTGAAACGCTGTCTAATGGACAGCAAAAAGGAGAGCACGAATAATCTTAGATGTGATGTTTCTTTCCTTTGTGGCCTGGTTCCCAAGCCAGCCTGCAGATATATCATTTACAGCCAGAGGACATGGCAGCTACACGAATTAGACTATGTATTTGTCCCCAAAGCTGGTGGAACTACACCTGGTAAGGGTGTGGGGGAGGGCAGGGCAGGGGGATAAGAAAATTTTTAGAAATGTTAGAGGTCAGATGTAAATACATGCAAAATGAAAAGAGTTTAGTTTTGTACAACTCTGATAACTCAAAATGCCCTAAGCAGGCTAAGAGCACAAATTATAGTGTTATGACATGAATATTTTTACTCTTTTTCCATAGTTTTCTTCTGTTGTGTTACCATATTAATACTCTCAATGCCTTGAACGGCTCCACAAGATTGTCCATCTAATAATAAATATAAACTGACTGGCTTATTTCTTCTGTTTTGATTTTTCTTAATATATTGCCTTTAGGGGGTTGAAAGGGTAGAAAAAAGCAGAACCCTTGCAGGAACTTAGTGTGCTGTTTCTAAAATTGGAACCAGTTTCCCCAGAGATAAACCCATCTACACCCACAAAATGAGGAAGTACCAAAGTGTTCTGTTAAATGGTGTCTTATGGATTGGCCCTGTAAACCTGCCAGAGAGATCGGAGGGAAAATTTTAGTGTTAACATTTGCTTAAATGTATTTTCAGTTCTGCATTGTAATGTATTAAAGATAATTTTGCAGGGTTAGTGTATATAACAAAGTAGATTAAAAATACATCCCTGGTTGTGAACTAAAATGGACAGATTCTTCAAGATAGAAGCAGTTAGCCTTGTATTAGGAGTTATAAGTTGAATCAAGTGATTCCAGTCTTTGGTAGAGCAACACAATATGAGTAAACAGTTTTTTTGTGGCAGTTTAATAACTTAGGCTATGGTGACTCCTCTTAATCTCAGTCAGAGGGGCCTGATTTTTCAGAAAGGCTGAGAGTCTATAGCTGCAGTTGAAGTTTAGGAATTCTGGATTGTCAAAACTTCTGAAAAATCTGAGCCAGAGGCAGATTAAGATTTATTTGGGGCCCCCTCTAGAGGTGCACCTGTATAGTGGATCGGCACTGATAAAAAGGAAAATTAACATTATTGACTATTGGCTTTTTTTGGCCAGTGTAGCCAATTAATGTTACCAGTAAATACTGTGTGCATGTGGCCAGGAACGTAGCCAGGTAGTTTGGAGAACAGTATCCTGCCCGTGACTCCGTGGGGGGGGAAGAAGTGCAGGGGGGAAGATGGAGACCCAGTGGTAAGGGCATGGAGCAGGTGCTGTCCAGCCAGGGCGGTGAATGCAACCCCAGGGCCAGGAGCAGGATGGAGCCACAGGAGGGTGTGGAAGTGGGTGGTTCCTTGCTGCTGCATGCACTCCTGGGGGAGGCATGAGTGGTACGTGGCCCCCTTCCTCCTCTGGATTTGTGTGCAGGGCAAGGGTGGGCTGAATTCTGTGGCTTGAGGCCAGGGACTGTGCTGGCCTCTTCCTGGTGGAGGGGGAGTGGGGGAGGGCTAGGCCGAAGCTGCACAGGGCAGGCAATGGTACTGGGAGGGGGGGCTACAGGGAATTTTGGGGTAGCTATAACCCCCTAAGCCCTCTCCTAGCACCGCTTCTGCTCAGAGCACTTTGTGCAGGGTACCCAAGGGAAAGGCAGCAGAATGGAGTGTCCTGACCAGGGGCAGCACTAGGGAAGGGCTTGGGGGGCTACAGCCACCCCAAACTTTCCTCTAGCCCTGACCCATAGCCACCTGTCCAAGCACAGCTGAGCCTGCCCTGAACACAGCCTTGGCTCAGCTCTCCCTGGTCAGGGAGAGGCCAGTATAGCCCCTTGTCTTGAGCCCGCAGGGGGCAGACTGTCCTCACCCCACACACAAATCCGGGGGGAAGGGGCACATGCCCCTCATGCTTCCCTTGGGGGTGCATGCAGTGGCAGGGAGCTGCCCCCCC
>NW_017729025.1:144755780-144775958 GCF_001723915.1 Gavialis gangeticus
GGGCTGCTGCCTTGCTGCAGGCCTTTGCCACCTTGCGCTGGATGGTGAATTCCAGCAGGCGATGATCACTGTTGCCTAGGTGGTCAAGCACCCACAGCCCCCTCACACACAAATCCGGGGGGAAGGGGCACATGCCCCTCATGCTTCCCTTGGGGGTGCATGCAGTGGCAGGGAGCTGCCCCCCCTCCACACCCCTTGGGCCCCCTGGATGGACTGCCCATGGCTCTGTCCCACTCCCAATCCCAGGGTCCCATTCACCACCCTGGCTGGGCAGCACCTGCCCCTGCCCCACTCCTTCCCTCACCATAGGGGCCTCGTTCTGCCCCAGTTCACTTATGATGCACTTACGCATAGCAAATTTATACGTTTGTTGCCAGTCACTATATAACATTACATGGCTAACAGTTATCTCAGTATTTCACAGTTCTCTTTTCCTTGTATACTTTTTCCCCACTCAAAATATTTAGGTAAATAAATTCTGAAATGCCCTGGTACCCTAATTCAGTTTAAAGGCTTGAACAGTTGCTTATAGGATTTAAACATGTGCTAGACATCAAGTATTTAACTGGATTGGGGGTCATCTGATTTACAGCATTGTATGAGAAAAAACATGTAAGTTAAAGAATTTCTGCATATTGCTGATATGAATGAGACAATAAAATCCCCAATCTAGAGATGGGTCAGAATGAAATACTGTGTATGAGCCAACAAGTCACCGAGTACTTTCAACCCTTCTAGGAGTTTCTCAGTGCCTCCAGGTTTATGCCTTTGGGTTCTGAGTTAAAGCATTCATTTACATATCTGTTAAAAGATCTGGTAGATCAGATTATCTGTTTTTAGTATTTATCACTTGGGTTGAGGAAATGCATTTTGGGTGAAAGATTGTCAATAAAGAATCCAAATGAGTTTAGCTTTATTTTTTTTTTTCTTATCAGAATGCAAAATCCACAAGAGATTCATATTAATTGGTTATCATTTTCTTCAGTGAATAGTTGTGGAATCGCAGATCACTTGCAAATATTTATTCCCTTTTGTTCCCTGATTAGGTGACTTGTATACCCAAACAGCCCAGTGGGGATGGTCATAATCAAACCTAAACCTGGAGATCTGGTGAATGTTCAAGCTGAAAATGAGTTTTCCCTAAATACCTTATGTTAGGAAAGCTTAAGTCTTTATGTAGAGTCAACATAAACCAATTTTGAACATGAGCAAATGGATATGCACTTTGAAACTCAAATCATTGAGTTTCACAGACTCCTCTCATCATCCCACATTTTTTTTAATCTTGCATCCACAGATTCACCTCAAATGTAACCAGTGACCTAAAAGTGGGCAGGGTCAGACCTTGTTTGCTTACCACAAATACGGTTTGGTTCAGGAAGTACTTTGGTTTCTTTGAATTGCAATATCCTGATGGCAGGTTTGCTTTCCTTTTGTTGTGCCTTTCTGCATAATCTTTCTGTTAAAATTATTTCAGGGGAAAAAAAGTCTATTTCCAAAAATGAAATATTATTCTCTTGTTACTGCATGCAGGAAAGGAATTGCTCTTTCTATGTGCTAAGTTTCCAAGATTTAACAGACTGGACAAAAAGAGAATAGGTATGTTGGATCAGGACTCTATTGTGCTAGGTTTTGTACAAACAAAGAACCATAGGATGCTCCTTGCCCCAAAGTGTTTACAGTCTTAGTACAAGACAATATATATGAGATGGATACAGACAGATGACTAGAAGGAATCATAAGGATGCAGCGGGCATTTGTACACATATATTTGTCTGGTCTGACGCACCAGAGATGTGGCACATCGGAGCAGACTTGTTTAATTGAGTCTGCTCCTCATGAGCTGTCACACCCAGTGCTGAATCACATGCATTTGTATAAATGGCGAAATGTGCATCAGCGCTGAGAAAGTAGCGGTGGTAAAATTTGAACTAAAACACCCTTGATGTATTTTAATTCAAGAGTGCACCACCACCACTTCGTCAGCGCTGAAGCGCATTTCGCCATTTATACAACCCTACGTGAGCATACGTACAAATGCCCGATGATCTGCAAGCAAGGTACTGGTCTTAGTACACTAGTGGCATCAGTGTTTCTGCAGGCATCACAGCAAAGGAGGTTTTTAAAGGAGGAATTTGAAGGCTAGTGAGGTGGCTTTAAGGACCTCCTCCAAGCATTAAGAGCAATGTGGAAGGAAGCACTGAGATCCATGCATGTGTTTAAAGGTCTTCAGCTTTGCTGTGTGTATGATGGATTTCTTGGTTTTACCTCAATGAATGCTGGGCATGCATTGATGTGATGATGATGCACGGGATAGAGATTTGTGCAGCAAACAGCTTCCTTCTCAGAAAACTGGCAAGTGGATTTTGCCGCCTTCCTCTCCCCCCGCACTACTATGTAGTTGTTGTGACTTAGCTTTGTAATCCAATATTTACATTAATCAAACCACTTTGTTTTATTTTTTTGTTTTGGAAACTTGAATGCAGAAAACAGGTGTGGTGCTGATGGCAAGGCTTCACCTTGTTACAGGAATCTTGTAAAAGGAAAAAAAAGAAGTCCTCCTGCTAAATATATTACTGAATCTTTGTGCATGTTGTACAATTCCATTGTTCAGGGACTTGATATCACTGCAGTCTGAAAAGTAGCCACAGCCATGATTCAACTTGTCATGCCATTTTTTTTTATCATCTTCCTGACCTCTCTTCTACCATCACTGTCTTTGCTTTCTGTGCTGGCTTTGGTTTTGTAGTTTCAGGGGGAGAAAACCTGAAGAGACGTGTTAGCCACTCAACACTAAATATAAAAGGCCAGGTGGCTGCACACTTGGATACAACACACTGCTGTGTAGGCGCTGCCTTCAGAGAAAATGTAGCTGTGATTCTGCTGTAGTGTAAATGAACTTAAAGACCTGGAGGAGAAGCAATGCTAGCTCCCTCATAGCACCATCTGAACATAGCTATACTGCCTTGTGAGACCATGCTTGGGAAGGTGGCCTCCTGTTTGCAGTGTAGACATGCTCTCTGTGGCTCTGCTCCCACGCACTGGCACAATATTAGGTACATGATATTGTGGGCCAATACAGTTTGTGCTTGATGACAGCAACCTCAAGGACTTCAGTGGATTTGTCCCTGCTTTCTTATGCACAGCTATATGGGGAGGTCCAATGTCATCTGTAGACCTCTGGTAAAATCATCAAAATCATGCAGCAGTCTTAAGAACCTAAATCCTATTTCCAAAATAACATAGATACCAAAGATCTTAAGTCTTATTAGAAATCAATAGGATTAAGGTTTTTAAGTCACTTGAACACATTCCCACATTATAACCTATGCTGCATATAAGTATTCCTCATCAGTAAAATGGAATGGACAGCAGATTTTCACCTATATGAATTGCTTTGCATCTCAGGATCTCAAGGAAGTAGGTAGCCAATTGCACATTTTTAGTGCATCCAAAAGTCCCAATAAATTATGCAGATTGGGTGAAGAGTGCAGGATCCATTCTGGCATCGAGCTGCTTTGATCAAGCTTTTGAGAATGGCTATGTGCCACATGAAAAGATCCGTTTGTCACTGAAACTCCAGTGATGAGTTTGGTTATACATCCTCCTCATGCAGTTCAGCTGAAATGATTTGTGTTTCACATTTTGCTGCATTTTCCCCCTCTGATCTCTAAAGCCTTATTTCCTGGTATGTTTTGTTGTTTTCAGGATTCAGATATCTTATTAAAAAAAGTTTTATTTGTGGATATGTAAATTAATACAGTTGAAGAGGAAAAAAAGGAAATGCAATGGCTTCTGATGTGTTAGATGTGAATATAGAGGGGAATTGGGTTCAGGGTGGATATCCTCTGAAATAATGATATAATATTTTGTATAAATAATGCCTTATTACGTAGCAACATGGAGCCAGGGAACAGTTCCGTTTACACAGCTTGTATTGAAAAATGCAGCATGGAACCATTTAAAAACTAACGTTTAAAAATGTGGGAGGTTGTACTTTGGCTTACTGGGGAATGGTTGAGTTATTACAATGGAGAGGAATCCTCTGTTTTGAGGGAGGTTTATTTCAGTCTTTTTTGTGACAGCAGCATGTAGGGTTTGGAAAGTTTAGAGGGGCATTTTGAATTCAGGAGGAACATGCGATACTGAAAGCAACTAAAATCAAAGGAAGCATTTGCTTTTCACAAGAGAAATTTGGCATGGTATCCAATTTTGTTGTTTAAACAAGGTTTCATCCTCATGCTTGGGTGCTGTTAGCAGGATACATTGTGCCTTTTGAATAGAGAGGTAATTAGGTGCGTTAGTCTGAAGTCAAGCAGAAGGCAGAGTAGATTTGAACTTTTATAGACTAACCAGAGATGTATAGCATATGTGTTTGTAACCAGAGGTCATACTTCATCAGGTGCTGATGAAGTAAGTCTATAAAGGTGCAAATCTACTCTGCCTAATATAGGTCATTGTTAAGCATAGTTAAGTGCAGAAGGGACAAGGACGCTCATATTTTCAGAACATTGGCCTTTCTAAGTCTGCTTACAGGAAAGAAAGTAACTACAAGGCAGATCATAAATGGTACTAAACTTTCAGTTCCTTGCTGGATGGGGTAGGGAGTCTCTTGTGGGCATTCAGTCCTCTTTTGGGCGAATGCTTCACATTATGTGGTATTTTCCTTTTCCTTTCCCTTCCCTTCCCTTCCCTTCCCTTCCCTTCCCTTCCCTTCCCTACTCATGAGGGAGCCTTCTGAGCTTTCTTTTATGGTGCTCTGAATAAATATGTCAGGAAATTACACCTCTTATTCATCACTTAGAGGCTGTTTCCAGATAGAGTAAAAGTATGCAGTGGATTCAGGATATATTGTGCTGTTTTCCTGTTGAATTGGACTTCAGGGATGAGTGTCTCCTTCCCTGATTGTCTGTTCTGGTCTTGAGAGAGTGAGTGAAATTAAAACAGCCTCCTGATTTTTCTTTTGTCCTTTTGATCTGGCTTGGCAGTGTCAGAGGTTCAGAAGTGTTTGTAGAGAGTTTTGTGATTGCACATCTGATATCTGCCCTCCAGGTCCTGTTCTGTGGGTTCTGGACTCCAGCAGGAGACCGGCACAAGAAAGGACTAGAGGCCAGCATTTCTCTGCTTAGAACTACTATTTCAATACGATGGTGGGAGGGCCAGAGGGACCAAGACCCTCCTTAAAGTTGATGCTTTGGTTTGTTCTACCACTCAAAGGCCATCACTCCTTCAGAGCAGTTCCTTCCAAGAGCACAGACTTCTCTGTTATGGGCCTCTTGCTTCCAAGAAGCTTGAGGGTGCTCCCTGCTTTTCTCCTGCTTTGCCTCTCAACTTCTCCCGTCTTCATCGAGCAGCTCTTGGATGCAATGTCTTGTGCAGGCATCCCATAGCATGAAGTAATGTGATTCTGTCTATATTAGAGCATGCAAGTTTGTTGTTTTTTTTGTTTTTTTTTTAAATGGTGGCACAAAGCCGAAACAAGCAGATGTCCATGCCCCTTGTTGCAGCCATAATTTGGAGCATCCATGGCTTAACAATGGCTGGTAAAAAATTGTGCGTTTTTTGTGGCAGATGCCTTTTTGCTTTAGGAGATTGTGGGTGTCCCAGAGCTGCCCATGCTCTTCAGCCACCCTAGGCAGGTGCTCCTGGGGCTTCAAGGTCTTCATTGTATACATCATAGGAATTCCCAGGGCATGCAAGATAGGGGGCCCCGAAGCTGTGGGAGTGATAGGGACAGTGGGCGATGTTTATGTTCACTGAAGTGAAGTGGATTAGACAAAATGTGACTCATATAACATAAATGTGCTATTTACCAAAGTCACAGAGGTTGCTTGCTACCTACTGACTGTGTCAAGGGAGAGAGGAGGTCTAGCTCCAGGGGCAGAGGTTTTTGGGAAGAAGCATTCCCAGGCCTAAGAAATTCTTCTAAACTCAATTGCTGATGTATACATTACAGGCTAAATCAGCTTGCCAAGTCCTTGCCCAAATTTCTGAGTTCTGGGGCTCTAAAAGTTGGGGCAGATTCTCATTAAATACTGTTTATAGCTTTCTGTAGCCTTCCGTCTTTTTTTTAAAGCTTATTTTTGGTATCCACCCATACTTGTGCCTTTTTTTGTGTGAGAGCTTCCTAGTTATAGCAGGCAATTAGTTTCTTTTTTAATTCCTACATAGAATCGTTAAAGTAAGTTTCTGTTATGTAATGGGGGAAGCGGAGCAGGTCTGTTTCAGTTGGTTATGAGGGTCCCACAAATATACTTTCTGCTTGTATTCGCCCTAAGAACTCCATCTAGTGTTCCTTTTTATTTTACACATTTTGCAGCGTGTTTTCTGACTTGTATTGTTTGCTGCTACCTTCTGGTAGGTAGAGGAATAATTTGAGCTGGTGTTCTTAAATGGCTGCAGGAACTAAAGCAGTTTATTTTAAAAAAATCAGGGAAGCAGGAAGTCATGTAATATTAAAAACACATCCTTGGATTTCCCCTTGCTAATAAAACATTGTGGTAATGCCAGTATGCTAGTTACAGTCCCTGTGATAATGTTTTACAAACCCTGACATTGGCTGAATGCTAAATACAAGGTTGAAAAAAAATCTGATAATGGGATATAAAAGAAATTGTTTACAATTTTAGCATTGAACTCAGTGAGCTTTGGATCAACAAACATGTGAGGTATGCTTCAATGAGATTTAATTGTAATATTGTATACCACCTCTTGGGCCCTTAAAGGGACTTCTGCATGTAAGTATGATCTTATTTCACCTTGCTTGAGTCTCTGAAAAATCAATACAAAAGTTTAAGGCATCTTCTTCAGTTTTTTTGACGTAGCATTAAAGCCATGATAATGGTGCATTATAAAAATAAACATATTAGTGGTTTTTGAAGGACTCGGAGTGGAATAGGATTGTTCTTAAACTTCTAAGATCCCTTTGTTGCTTGGTAAGTGGAATAAGGTCTTCCCTAGGGCTGTGCGAAGCTTTGGTCCCTGATTTGATTTGGTGGAGATTTAGCCCAATTTGGTGGCCAAATCTCTGTATCTGGATTGAATCGGAGGACCCTTTAATCTCTCCGAATCGAATTGGAACACTCCAAATTGATTTGGGGAGATTCAAACATAGAGACAGCTTTAAATATTTTTTCTACATGCCTCTAGTAGCAGGCGATTCATGAATGCTGCGATGCTGGGGCACATGGAGTGTCCCACAGAATCGCAGGGGCTCCCCAGTGCACTTGGCAGCAGACCTGGAAGTAGACCAGAAAGCAGACTGGTGCTTCCTGGGTCTGTGGGGGGCACCCAGGGCCCCCCTGCGGCCAATCACCAAGATCGGTGCGGGGGGGACAGGGCGCCCCCCCCAGCGTGCTCCCTGGCAGACCCAATTGCCACCGAGCATGATTGCCACCAAGCATGTGGGGGACCTCCCTGCACTTCTGTGGTGCTCCATCTGCCCCACCACTGCAGCAATCATGAGCTGCCCTGGTACCTCAAGGTATGTAGAAAAAGCTTTGTAAAGTGTCTGTGTCCGAATCGCTGATTCTCTGAATTAGCATTGAATCTTCAGATTTGGATTTGGCCAAATTTGAATCAGGGACAGTGATCTGAATCAAAAAATTGAATCACTGTGCCTGATTCAGGCCGAATCCAAATCGAATAGGGCCCACTTTGCACGCCCCTAGTCTTCCCCCTTGTATACAATACAAGAAGGAAAGGGGAATCCTTTAAATCTCTGAGGACCCAACCTTTTTGGCAGGTATGTCACAATTTAGGTTCTCCAAGTGCCACTTCTGAATTTCCTTCCCTTGTCCAGTCCTCTGCTCTGCTTTTTATTTCCTGCCCTGTGGTTTGCCTCATCTACTGTTGTGATATCTGCCCCCTCCCTGATCTGCCACATATTGCACACAGAAGGCTGCCTGTACTGTTGGTCAGAGGCTTCTACCCTTTCTTTAAATCATAGATAGAAAAGATCTAGTCTGGTGCCTTTCAAAGAAAGATGATTCTTTAAGGTACATTTTTTTTCTAATGTTGTGACCGAGGTATGATATGCTTTGTTTACAACTTGTTATTTGCAGATTTAAACCCCACATCAGTTGAAGAAACTTGTTTCTTAGAATTATTAAATATTGTGACTGCAGTATAAAAACTTTTGAGTAGTTATTTTTAATAACTTGGTTTGTGCTATCCCCCACTCCTGGAATGAAGCCAGTACTCATGTCACTATTTTGTATATCTGTAGATTTTTCATATCCATTTTCAGATCCAAAGGTTTTGAGAACTATGAGGCCCTCTTAGCAGCTATTCATTTTAAACTGTTTTATTTCTGATTGGTGCTTACAACACTAACCTTTTTTTAAATTTTCATTTCACAGATCAAAAGTTCAGATGCCTGTAAGTACTATTCTGTTGCTTTTTTATAATTTTGTTTTGTATTTAAGTTTTCTTTTTCTGTGACTCCTAAATAATAGAGCAAACTGAATTTATAGTCGTCTCGCATCTTACATGGGGGGTTAGGTTCTGGGGTCAGCTCGTAAGGCTGAAATCGCGCACAGTGAAAATTACAATGACTGTATGGGGGGGGCAGGGTCGTGGGGGGGGCGGGGCCTTGAGTTTGCCAGGTTCTCATGCAGCCATCCCCATGCTGGGCCACTGCCACCGGCTGCACAGTTGCAAGCATGGCTCTGTGGCAGCAGGAGGCTGCCTCTGCCTCCAAAATCTCTTGCTGCCATGGAGCCGTGCTCCGCGTATAGTTGAATTCGCGTAAGTAAAATATGCGTATGATGCAGGACCACTGTATATCAGTCATTTTAAACCTCCTATTACAAGTACTCGCAGAAACGTTATTAAAACCCACTTGTTCACTAGCCATAGCCTTTAGTCCAATGAAGTACTTAAGCATGCATTTAAAATTTAATCATGGCGTTGAGTCTGTTTTTAAGCCTGGGATTAGTTCCATTAAAAAGCCAGTGATACCAAATCATATGCTAAAAGTAATTTGCTGGACTGTGATCTATATTTAAAAAGCAAAGTGAAAGCAATGTAAAGCAAGGATTTTCTACCTGAACATAAAAATATTTATGCTTGCAATATTGATATGTTTCCAAAGATCCATCTAGTCCAATAAACAGTGCTTTGTAGTATTTTGTCAACTTTTGTAGCAAATTTCCCTTTAATAGTAACCCTAAATAAAGAACAAGTAGCAGACTAAAGCAAATTTTAATTACAATTTGTAGTGATGAACTCCTGTTTTTAATATTAAGGCTTCTTGACACAAATCTGGCCATATGTCTGCTGTACATGCCAGAAAGGTGACATAAATGAGAATCTGACAGAGAAAGGCTCAGAAAGCAGTTTCTCATGATCAGTCTGGAAAAATTTGAATGCCCAGCTCTTGATTTTCATGGTGGGAAATGATAGGGAGTAATTTTGTCAGCCTTTCCTCCTTTCCCCCAAATATGTCATTTGCATGTTTGATGGCTTTTCTTAAGCTTGCTCTACATACAGTTGTGTACCAATGTCACTTTTTTCAGTGACAGCATGATTTTCATTTAACAGTTATCTGGATGTAATTATTTATCCACATTTCAGGTTGTCAGTATAGATATTGCTTGTATTAGCACAGCTTATTCTTTTTCTCATACAGGAATAAGCTGTTCTGGTGTAAGAACTAGAGGTGTGCCAATACATCAGTCTGATATTGGATTGGTACTGGTATAAAGAAAACTGGCTGTATCAGCTATCGACCCCGATGGGGTTGATAATTTGGTTGATAAATGCCTGTGCTGTGTGCAGCTGTAGTGCAGCACTCAGGCAGTGAGGAGTACAGCTGGCAGCATGGAGAGCTGCTTCCAGCTGGTAAGTCTGGTGTGGTGGAAGGGAAGGGGAGAAGGGAGGGAAGAGGTAGGGTGGGGCAGATCAATGGTGAGGGATGGGACAGTGGCAGGTGTTGCCCCAGTGTAGGGGAGGTGGAGCTGTGGCTTGTGGGGAGGAAGACGCCTTCTGCTTGCACCCTGTGAGGGTTGATGCAGCATCTTACCAGTGCCACTGGCACCTGCTCCAAATGCAGCCCCTGTCAAGAAGAGCCCTGCACAGCCCTGGCTGCAGCCCACCCTGCCCTGCACGGATCCAGGGCACATGCCCCCCCCATGCCTTCCTGGGGTGCAAGCAGTGGTGGGAGCCCCCTTCCCCCGATGAGCTGTGGTTTTGGTGCCCCGCCCTCGCTTCGCCCTGCCTGGGCAGCAAACGCCTCTGCCCCCTCCCTTATCATGGGGGGTATGGGTTTCTCTGCCCCCCACACCCCTTCCGTCCCCCATCCCCTTCCACCACACCAGACTAATCAGCGGGAGGCAGCTGTATTGGAAATGAGATTCATATTGGCTGATATGCCTCCTTAAATATCGGCTATCGGTATAGGCCCCAAAAATCTCTGTTGGTGCACCCCTACTAAGAACCGTTATACCAGTGTAGCTGTGTTTATGCTGGAAGGGGGATTTACTGCTTTAGCTCTAGTGCAATAGTTCTTAAACTTGTTAGACTCAGAGCATCCCTTGCAGAGTGCCAGCTCTTAGCTTTTACTCTGTTTTTGCCTACAAAAAAGCAACAGAGAGCATGTCTTCTGTTGCAAAGATCTCAGAGAGACCACAACAGGTCAGACTGTTTTTGACACTATGCTTTCCTATTTGAAATCTCTGGGTTTATGTTGTGAATCATGCATAGGGGTTTACACACCTAATAGTATTAATATTTTGCAGCACCCTTAAAACAATCTCTCAGCACCTCAGAATGCCAGACATCCTAATGTCAATCCCTTAATGGTACAGATGAAAGGTTCATAGGTGCATAGCTACAAATGTTTGCTCTTTAACTTTCTTTATAAGTAAAGAGCTAAAGCTCGTAGCGTTGATCAAAAGTGTGAGCAGCACGCATGCTAGCTTTTGCAAATAGCATTAAGTATGCTATATTAATAGGCAATCAATTCCAATAGGATTAAGGGGGGGGTAGAGGGTAGGGGGTGTGACTGGGGTACCAGCCTGGGTTGCTGTGAGATACTAAAATTGCAGCACCACCCAGAGCACAGCTCTGCCCAATTTGCTTCTGATCAATCCATTCAAAGGAAAAGTGCCTTGACAAAATTCACAATGGTAAAAAACAGAAGTTATATGATCAAGTGTCATTCAACATGTTCTTGTTATTGAAGTCTGAAAGAAACCTAACTAGTCATGACCAAAGCAACTACATTCAAAATTGTAAAATACAAAGAATTATGTAAAGATACTTATTTGTCTATTATTTTATTTCTTCCTTTCCATTTAGGTGGTTCAGATTGCAGCTCAATAACTACAACAACACCACCAAACCTAAGTCTTAACGAATCAACAGAAAGCAGTGTAGCTCATGGGGATGGAATGTCATTCCCAAGTTTATCTACGAGCAGTAAGTTCAATAAATACTCAGCCCCTGGTCTCTTCAAGTTTCAAACAGTGCTCTGCAGAAACATAGCCAGAAGTAAGGAAATTGTGGTTGGACCAGGAGGGGAGTCTTCATAGTATCTTTTGTTTTTAGAGCTCTGTTATGTTAAGTGCTGTCAACACCACCAGAAAACAAACAGAAAGCAACACAGATAAGGATTCAGCTTGATTCTGAAAGAGAAAAAAACCATGCTAAGCCAAAGCTGTGTGTGTGGGGAGGAGGGGAGGGGGGTGGGATTAATACTTGCTTAGCTGACTGGGAACACAGTTTAAGAATGACTTTACAGTGTGACCTCAAATTCATGTCATGAACACAGCTTACCAAGTTTTGGGCTATTCACCACTCAGTTACATTCCTTTTTACCTCCTTGTTTGTAACATGAATAACTGCAAAGAGCTGAGCTACAGCTATAAGAGTTTGGAGTTACAGTAACTGTTATATTTGAAATAGTTATGTAACAAATTACTGTACTGTCAAAACTACTTACCTGACGTATGCGTTGTACTATACCACGTATTCAGATGGTGATGGCTGGAGGCCTTTCCTTGCCTGCCTTTAGAAAGGTGATTTCCCCTCACTTGCAATAGCCAGCTTACAGCAAGAACAAGAGTCCTTTGGTTGTATCAACCTTATGGAACACCCTCAATAGTGCAGGGAAAAACTGAGTGTTGGGAGGTCCGTACTGCTGCCCCTCGGTCCCCTTGTCCAAATCCTACCATGAAATGGAAGCCAGGGAGTTGGGTCAGGAAGCAGTGGTTCCCATAACTTGAAAAGGACCAGTTGTGGCTGAGGAATTGATTAAGGCCTGTGAAACCCTGGCTGCCTCTAGGTATAAGTAAAATAAATATTTTATGGAAATAATAACCAAGAACATCTTGTCCTGTGCCTCTTATTTGATGACACAGTCAGCATCAGGAATCTGAGGGTGTAGTTCTCCATCAGAAAATAGTAGCCCATCCCAGTACTCTACCTTTTGCTCCTCCTTTCCTGTTTCTCATCATATTACTCAGGATGGCTGATGCCCATCTTGTTAATCCTGAACTGCTCCTTCCTTCCTAACGCTCATGCGAGGGTCGTCTTCACCAAACACAGCCAGGTTTGGAATAGTTAACTTATTCTAAGAAAGCTGGCTATAGGAAGTACTGTTCAAAGCCTCTGAAAGAATTTTCATTACTGGAGTTTCTGGATTTGCATTATGTATTTGTAAAACTGAGAAATCCCCGTAGATAATACAGTTTTGTTTTAATAAGTTTGGCTAATCTTGAGGTGTGGAAAAATTCCAGAGAACCCAAAACTTACTATTGTGAGTTACTGCTATGATATAGTCCTGTGTTTTCTTTTTATAGTTCACTAGTGGGCATTTCTTCCTGAATATGCAATACCCATCACACACTCCCTATCAGACTTCTGGTATGGGTAGTATGCAGAAATATAGCTAGGAATTTTTGCGCCTTAAGCAATAGGGGGTGCTGGGCACCAGAGAGCAGAGTGGTGCATGTTGTGAAATGTCAGGCACTTTCGTCCTCCCACAAGGATTGTAACAGCTGGTAGTGCACCAGTTCCCCAAGTGTGGGCCACAGCTGTGGCCCTATGAGTGCTAGCAAGAAGTGCTCCAGGAGCTGCCATTATGGTACTTCATCTAAGTCAGCAGCTGGGCCTGGTGCCCTGCTCATCCACCTCTGAAGGACTGAAGATCTGAACCTTCAGCTTCAATATGGTCCAGTGATATTGCCCATTGGTGTTAAATGAATATATGTTCATGAAGAGGGTGGTGAATTTATATTTGGACACTGAAGTCCTTTGCCTGTGCTTCATTCAACTGAAGTACAGCGTTCCCCCTGGTTAATTTTAAGTTTCTGCCTTAACTTACGCAGGCTACCACTTGGTGGGGTATGAAGCAGTTCATTTTCCATGGCTGTTTAGTTACTGGCCTCTCTGAGGCACCAGTCAAAACATTTCAAGATTTGATTGTGGTTTTTGTGATGAAGTTGTCTCTATAGAGATTATTAGGCCAACAACTCATGTCACACAGGTCCCAAACCAGCCATTGTCCGTTATCTTGTTGCTGTTCACCAGGCTTGTCCAACATGAGGCCCTCCAAGCTGTTTTCTGAGGCCCGAGTTGCTGCGATGGGAAACAAAAGTAAACACTGTACTTTCGTTTTGGGGGGGGGTGAAGTGATACTGCTTCCTGTGAGGCCTTTGAATATGGCTCGCTGGTCCACTGGGTGATAAAAAGTTCATGATCTGGCCCCACATTCAAAAAGATTGGACACCCCTGCTGTTCACAATCACCTTCAACTGAAATCAGTGTAAAATAAAACTCATGGAGTTGGGGTGAGGAAGCAAAGACTCACAACTCACAAATGCCCGCTTGTGTAAGGGTGACAAAAACTGTCCTCTTTGTCTGGTCTCAGATAGCTGCTGTTTGCTCTTTCCCACAACTGAATCTGACATACACTAAACACCTAGCTCAAAATACTATTTTTATGTGTGTATTCTTTCAGTCCTAAAAATAAATGATTACTTGGTGTATCTTAAACAGAACCTACTTCAGTTTCCAGTACCCAGGTTGCAGATATTGCACACTTCCTGGAGCCAAACGATAGCACTGATTCTGAGAAGCAGAATGGGAGCCCCTCTGGAAAAGAAAATTCAACAGCCAGTGTGACAAGTACTGCCAGTTCAGGTTCAACTCTACCCAATAATGGGACCAATAGCAGCAATCCAAGTAAGTCACAGACTGAGACAGTTTTGAATTTGTTTTCTGTACTGTGGAACTCTGTTGTTCACTTCCTAATTCATTAAACTTCCATGTATATAAAATGTAAGTGCTTGTCACTACTTGACCTAGACTATTTATTTTAAATGATAGTAGCATGGATCTTTTCTTGGGTAGCAGGATAACAGCCAGCCAAGATTCCTTCCTAGCCTCCATGCCTGTGAACCAAAAACAGTTCCCTATAACTGCAGTATGACATAGTCCTTTTGTACCTGCTATATCTTTCCAAGAAAGAAAGTGCAAGCAACTAGGCCTCTGAGTAACCTGTTTCCCTTTTCTTGCCTTGAAGTCTAAGCAATTGAATTTTGTATTTCTGAGCTGTGCAGGAAGGAAAAGTCAGGGCCACATCATGGGGCAGAAATACAGTGCCAATGCAACAACTATATCATCTGGGTGTCAGATCAAATTGCTCCCTCTCCTTGAGCTTTTCTGTGGGCTTTTTTAGCCACTGCCTGTATTAGTGTGGACCCTTTGCCCAATAGCATAAGGATGGATGGGTAAGAGAGCACAAGCCCTGGGCACTGCGCAATGGGGTTGGGTGCTAGAAAAAATAAGGTTACATCTTAGCTCATCATTGGTGAACTTACTTCATCATTGGTGCTCCTGTTTGCCACCCTGCTGCCAGAGCCTCCTGAGCCAGAACCTTGTGAAGAAGGTACAAGGGAGGGTTGCAGGAGGCATTGCCAGGGGTGCAGTCCTGGGCAGTTATGCCTCTACCTTGCCATTCTTTCTTGTATAGTTTCCCTGTACAGCACAGGGTTAGGCAACCTTCCTAGGATTGTTTTTTTTCCTTCTAAATATACAGTAATTTCTATATTCTAAGTATTTAATTTAGTATCTTTTTGCCATATTGCGGGTTTTAAGTCCCAGGTTCTTCAACACAAGTAGGAGCATGCTACATGAACCAAAACATTGGTGGGAAACTTGAAAAGCCTCTCTCAAAGTTTCTCAAGAAGCAATGTTATATAGCGGTTTTCACCTACTTTGGGTGCAATCGCTATGGTCCTGCTATGACTTCATGTTTTGCTTAAACAAAAAATGTGCAGCAGCTGACTACTTCCATCATTTAATCTGTTAGCCAGCAAATTTCACTCTCTAACTGTTGAAGGATTGAAGATCTGAACCTTTAATCAGGTATAATCAGTAATGAAGCCATACATGGATTCAGAAGCGTAGCTGATAAGGTTTGTGCCCTGGGCAGTTGCTACTGGGTGAGGTACCAGCACAGTGGGCAGCTGCTAGGTATTAGCCATTGGGTATGGCCCCCTGCTGTAGGCATGCTATGGCTTATCCTCCCACAGCCTTGCTACAAAGGCAGCAGCTGCAGTAGGGGGTCTGTGTTAACCCCCTGGATGTTGGCCATGTCGTGACACTACCTTTCCCCACAGCAGTGGCATCTCCAGAGCACCATGAGATTGACAAGGGGACAGAGGCTGATGACAGGACTAGTGATGCGAGCCCCCAATTTCGCCACCAGCACGGCTGGTCCAGAGCCCCAAGTGCTGCTGATTTTTAGTCACCACCAGCAAGGGACAGCCATGGATTTGGTGGCACAGTAGGACAGCACTCACTTTAAGTCCCTTCTGGTGCCCCCTTTATAATAGCACTTGGGGATCATGCCCAGTCACCCACTACTAGTGACTCTCCTAGAGAAAATTCTAGCTCTGAAGAGCTCTTTCTACATAAGTAGAGTTCCATGAAGTTCTGTATAGCTACGTTTGTATGGATTGCATTATACAAAAAACAATAATTCTATCCTCTAAGGAAATTTATTCATTCATCAACCTATTTAGATAGGTAGTAAGTAACATTCAGAGAGGTGCCCTTGTCAGTTATTTGGTTTCTCATCTCTACCAGCAACAGTTAAAATCATAGTGGTTCTGTAAAAGTGACAGAAACTGTCCTCTGAGACTGATCCCAAATAGGTCCCGCTTTCTCTTTCTCACAGCTGAATCTCAAATATATAATATCCTAGTAGGAAAATACCATTGTCATATGCATGTATCCCTTCAGTCCTAAAAATTAACTACTACTATGTTTTTCTTAAACAGAATTTACTCCAGTTTCTAGCATCCAGGTTACATATAGCAATATGAAAAAGAGAGAGAAGATGTCAGTGCTGATTCTGCGAAGCAGGATAGGAGCCTCCCTGAAAATGAAATTTCAGATGGTATGAGCTGGATGCTCATCAGCTTAGATACTGAAATTTGAGATTCAGGAGCACTCGCAAGCGACAATTCGAGCAAGTCACTGAGTCTCATCTAGCTGTGAATACAATGAACTCTTGTCAATTCACCTCTGCTTCCTAATTTGCTGAACTTTCACATAGCTAAGATGTGACACTTAAATTCAAGTGCTTGTCACTACTTGATTTGGGATATTAACTTTAAAAAGATTGATTTGAAAAAACAGTGCTCAGATATTGTCATAACTAACAGGGTAAAGACCAAGATTCCCTCTGGCCTCCATGTATGTGGCCCAAAAATCTGTTACCCTGGTATACCAGTGTAAAATGATCATTCATACCTGCAACATCTTTCCAAGAAAGCGAGTGAAATCTATCAGGCTTTTGAGTAACTTATTTTACCTTCTCTTGCCTCAGAGCCAAAGAAATTAAGTTTCCAGGGCTTGGATGGAGGATTATTTTCTGATTTCCCCATGCCGTTTAGCAAACAGCCTTCAACTGTCTTACTTTGTTTTGTTTTTTGTTATACCCATTTTTCCAGTAAAAGTTACTAATGTATGAGAGATTTATTTCATTGCTTTCTTGTTGAGGACTGTTACTAGATTATTAGTTAACATTCTCTATTTTTAGCTAAATCTTCATTTTTTTGAAGTTTTGCCCAGGTTAGATCCTTAGACGGTCCAGTACTCTTCCTTAAATATTCCAGTATTCTCTTCCCGTCTTGCACCATACAAGTTCAGTCATTTCTACAGTGTAACAATTATTTAGAAAGAAATCAAATTAGATTCCCTTACATTTCTTGATCTGTATGGCTGAATGTTATATGTGTTGTTTCACATCTTTTAGGGCTTAGAACAGAGTGTAGGAGGTGTTACATTGGAGGAACATGACAGATTACTTGTACATATATGAATATAAAGAAAGACGCAGAGGGAGGGAGGGAGGGATCTGATTGTCTAGGCTGATATAAGTACTACTTCCAAAGTGCTAGATTTGGATTGCTTGCAGTGTCAGGAAATTTGGCTTTCAGAGTGGTTAGTTTCTCTGAGTCACCTAAGCAGTTTTCCTTAAAGTGAATTAATTCTTTGTTAGGACCTGGGAATCCTATGCAGCCTGATAGAGCAGAATGTCTACATGCGAATCATGAGAAATTTTAGGCCGAGGCCTTAGCAACATCTTGAAGGCTTTGGTAAAGTATTGGTAGATGTGGATTTTGGCCTTAGTCATAGGTGCCAAATCCGTGGGTGCTCCAGCGCTCAAGCACCCACTGAAAAAAAATTAGTGGGTACTCAGCACCCATGAGCCACATTGTGCAAGCTAGGTTGGAGTAATGCCCTGCCTATTCTGGTCATGCATGGGGCTCGGTATGGAAACACACCAAAAAATAAAAATAAAGCACCCACCAGAAAAAACCAAAGTTGGTGCCTATGTCCTTAATTGCTTTGGGCTTGTCTGTATAGAGGACTTAAAGCTTCTCTTGCCAAGCACTGAATTTAGACTGCACTAGCTGCTTCTCACTAACATCCCATGTGGTCTCTTTTAGTGTGTGGTAGCTCTGAAAATGGAGCAAGCTACTTTGCCACCAGTTCCTTTAGGAGACAAAAACCTACTAAAAACCCCATATAACTTAGTGTGAGAATGTAATTTATTGTTGTTGTAAACTGGGTGCTCTCTTCTAAGTTTCTGGCTGATAATTAGTTTTGGGATGTGAATTGATTGCTGTTATTCAGTGTGAGCTCCTAAGAATGTGAACTCAACATTTTGCATATCTATCATAATAACAATATATGTGTTAATGAATAGCTTCATTCATATATTTCTTTCAAAGTTTAGCAAAAAATTCTAATGATAGCTTAGATTTTGATTATGCTGAGGAGTGTATTCAGCTGTTGAGCAACTTTTAATAATGTTTCTATTATACTTGAAATCAGCTATTATTATTTCCATTAGGATAGCATCTAGTAATCCCAGGTCCACTTTGTGGTAGATGCTATAGGTATGCTTTGTAAGAGATAGTCCTTGCCTTAGATTAATTGTGATCTAAATAGATAATAGACATCTGCACAGAGAAGATTACTCATTGTTTTTGTTCCTCAAGTGGACGCAAGAAGAGTGTAGCAGCTGGGAAGTGATTCCTGTCTCTTGAGACTCACCTTAATCACAAAATCTTACTCTCAAGTTACTGAAATGAAGCATATTTATATAACAGTCAAAGAAATAAACGTACCTACATATATAACTAAATTATGAATGTAACTAAAAAAAATGGGGAGAGAGGTCATTTTATGACTAGAAAGAAGATCCTATTATTTCATTGCTGGGAAGAAAAATCGCCCTCATAGAATAAAAATGGAGGGCCTTAGGATAGGTTTACCAAACATTTTACTGAAGTAGATTATCCCATTGAATAGCATCTTTCATAGGTAACTTGCAGAACATAGGAAAGTCCTAAATTATCTTTTTCTCCTAGTTATTTTACAGTATTTTTCAAAAGGTAAAAGTTTGTCAAAGGTCACAAACAAATAATACGTCATATCAATATGAACACCAATTCTTTGCTATATCATTTATTTGGCCTGCTCAGTCCCCAGTCCAGTTTTTGACATCCAGGCCAGAAATTTAGCACAGAAGTTACTCTATATACCACAGGACGTATGTACTCTGTGTGTGTGTTTGTGTTATATATATGTATGTATATATGCTTTGTGTTTTCACAAACAGGGCCCAGTCCAGTTTTTGCCATCCAGGCCATAGTTATCAGCACAGATCAAGTGAATTTAACCTGGGAGAACAATGATTCAGCTGCTGGTAACTATACCTATGAGATAGAGATTTTCAAAGATGGAAGTTCATTTCTCTGGCCTGAGAGACCCCAAATCACGGAAGCTGTAATTACAGGTTTAGAACCTGGTACACTCTATAACTTCACAATATATCCACTAGCACCAGATAACACAACTAAAGGAGATGGAAATTCTGTGACCGTCTACACCAGTAAGTCGTAGAAACTCACCCTGTAGCTTGCTTGCTATTAAATACATCCAGTCTTTTCTTCCCATATTCCTTTATGCTTGAATAAATATGCATGTGTTTATATTACAAAGGTGCTGTGTATAAAACTTCTTGCCTTTGTTCTTTCCATTATAAAAATTGCTTGGTTCTAAAAACATGCCGCATCACCAAATTGAATGTGAGAAATATAGTCTCTAAAGCAGAGCCAGCGTCATATCCATGACAGCACAGGTGTTTAGGGCTGGCTAAGGTGGATTTGGCATGCACCTGAAAAGACATGTTGGAGAAGGTGCACATAAGCAGTGTCTCCAATGTCTACCAAAGAGACACCAGCACTGATGGTGAAGAGAGTTTTGCTGGAAGCAGGTCCTCTGGGTTATGCTAAATACAACTGATGTGTGTATGTGTGCTTGTTTTTTCCTTAAACAGAGCCCAGTCCAGTTTTTGACATCCAGCCCATAGATATCAGGACAGATCAAGTCCAAGCATATCTGCCCAGGATTTTCCTCCCTTTTTTGGCCAAATTGAGTAACTTCTAACCATATTTTAATGGTCATATTTTTACTGTTGTCCCCTACCATAGCTAACAGATATGTATTTACCAGTCCTAACTGTAACTTCTTGGTTTTGGATGTTGGAGTTTTCACCACACTTAAGAGCAACCTATGTTCACTCAAAGGAATATATTCACTTTGTTGTGACTTGCAATGTCCTACAACATTTCAAGGGTTAAAGGCACTTTC
>NW_017729025.1:144780958-144792027 GCF_001723915.1 Gavialis gangeticus
ATCAGGACAGATCAAGTGAATTTAACCTGGAAGAACAACGATTCAGCTGCTGATAGTTATACCTATGAGATCTTAAGAGACGGAGCTTCATTTCCAAATAACACAATATTCCAAAAGAGGCAAGCTGTCATTACAGGCTTAAAACCTGGTACTCTTTATAATTTCACAATATATCCACTAGTGCCTGATAACGCAACTAAAGGAGATGGAAATTCCACAACCGTGTACACTAGTAAGTCATAGAAACTCACTCTGTAGCTTGCTTGCTATTAAACACATCCATTCTTTTCTTCCCATGCTCCTTTATGCTCAAAGAAATATGAATGCACTTATGTTCCAAAGCTGCTATATGTTAATCTTCTTGCCTTTGTTGTACCAAAATGATTACAGTTCCATTAGAATAAAAGGTTGGTTATGAAAGCATGAGGGATCACCACAATACACATGAGAAATGAGTTCATTATATAAAGCCATGTTGAGTCCATATCTTGAGTATAGTGTGCAGTTCTGGCCACCCCAAAAGGGTAGACTAAAACTAGAAAAGTAGAGAAAATGGCAAAATAGATACAGAACATGGCTTCCATATAGGGATATGCTAAAAAGGCTGGAACTCTCCAACTTAGAGAGAGCTGAGGGGGAATCTAACAAGAGTCTGTAAATCTTGATTGTTGTGGAAAAAATTGAGTGGGAAACAGTTATGTACTGTGTCTTACGGTAGTAAAACAAGAGGCAGCCAGTTACATTATTAGGAAAGAAAATGAAAGGCTTTTTTACACAGTACCTCATTAACATGAATTTCTTGCCATGGGATATCATGGAAGCTAATAGTATGCTGCATTTACTCAAATCTGAAATGACTCTGAATTTAAGATGAACCCCCATTTATTCGATTCTGTATATGGAAAATGTATAAATCTCTCATAATCTCTCCTGTATAGAAACAAGTGGTGTGGGGAGATCAAGCAGCTTGTCCCCTGCTTGTGCCTGCTCCACCTGCCTTCCCTCTGGATCCTCAGTCCCCCCTTTCCCTTCCGCCTCTGTACCCCCTTCCCTCCTCTGCAGCCCCTCTTCCCCCTTTTCCCACAGCCTCTGCTCCCAGCTCCTCCCTGTGCTTATGTTTGCTCTGTGCTCGCAGTCTCTATCCCCATTCTAGCCTGGGACACTGAGCACAGGTCTGGCCCAGCCCTTGTAGCAGCCATGCAGGCTGTGCACTGCTGCTGTGGGAATGGACTGGAGCCATGCTCCGTGCCCCAAACTGGTGTGTACAGAGTCTGATGGTGCAGAGCAAGGGTAAGCAGGGGAGGGAGAGGAGAAGCAGGGAAGTAAAGGCTATGGGGGGCAAGGAGGTGAAGACAGTGGGAATAGAGGCAGCAGGCAGGACAGCATCATATGGAGGCAGCGAGGGGTGGGTGAGGAAGAGGGAGAAAGCTGCAGCTACAGCCAGACCCTGCACAGGGGCTGGAGCCTGAACCACAGCAGCTGCCTGCCCGCTCACTACCCCCATACTTGATCTTAAGTTGAGGTTCTTCTACCTCCCCCTGCCATATTATATGCGGGTGGAGGAGCTTGTCTCAGAACTGAGTAAATATGCTAATTATGTTAAACCCATTTTTCATATTTTTTTTCTTTTTATCAGAGCCCATAGAATATAGCAGTAAGGAACATAACAAACAGATGATGCCTGAGGATACATAAGATGAATCAATGCCTATTTCAAATACCCTTCTTCTAAAGAATAGTCTCCTTCATATTATCGAAAGCAACTTTCTGGGTTTGATTGGCCTTTGCTTTGACACAATGCAGCAGTTGTTACCTAATACACCTGAATCCAAGACAACTTAGAGTTTAAGATGACCCCCCGAATAATTAGATTAATATACATGAAAAATCATAAAATTTCTATAATTTCCTATGTATAGAATGTAATAATTGGAGGGTCATATTAAATTTGTCCCTCCTAAAGCAGCAGTGGGAGGCAAGGGACCAGACTCTGACTATTGTTCTTCCTGTGCCTTCCACTTGTCATTCTTGCTTTCCCCACCTGCCGTACTGGCTGCACCCTTCTACTCCATGCTCCTGCTGCCACTTCCTTTCTGGGTGGCAGCAGCTCTGGCTCTGGAGCAGTCAGCAGTGGTCCCGGTCCCAGCCCCATCCAGGGAAAAGCAGTGATGGCAGCTCCACACCCAGCCAGGTTGGGACCGGACGGTCTGGAGCTGAAGGTGTGTGGGAGGAGAGGCGGTAGGGCAAAGGCCAAGTAACCAGGTAGGGAGCAGGCTACATGGTCGCTTCCAACAAGCACACATAGGTTTCCATGTGCACTCTCCCACCTTTCACATGAGCAACCCTGAACTGGTGCGAGTAGTTGCTCAGCTCCAGATTTGGTCTAGTACCTTGGGCAGGATCTGTTGCTGAGCCACTGCCTGCCGTTGGCTGGTGCTTAAATCTCGGGTGAGGCTTTTTTGTCCCCTCAGGGTGATTGTGTTTGGAAAAAACCATGTTTTGGATTTGAGTAAATATGGTATGTTCTTATATTCTTATGGCCATTGCTATATGCACCTTGGACCAGATTCTCGGGTCTTGTCAAGATACTCAAAACAAAGAGAGGTCAGAGAAGGTGCACATATACAGCTTTTGCAACAAGGTTTCAGTACTAAAGGGGGAAATGTTTTGTGGGAGGCAGGTTCTCTGTGTTCTGTAAATAGCACTAATGTGTTATGTGTGTGCTTGCTCTTTCCTGAAACAGAGCCCAGTCCAGTTTCTGCTATCCAGGCCATGAATATCAGGACAGATCAAGTGAATTTAACCTGGAAGAACAATGATTCAGCTGCTGATAATTATACTTATGAGATAGAGATTTTCGGAGATGGAAATTCAATTCTCTGGCCTGAGAGACCCCAAATCACGGAAGCTGTAATTACAGGTTTAGAACCTGGTACACTCTATAACTTCACAATATATCCACTAGCGCCAGATAACACAACTAAAGGAGATGGAAATTCCGTGACCGTCTACACCAGTAAGTCATAGAAATTCACACTGTAGCTTGCTTGCTATTAAACGCATCCAGTCTTTTCTTCCCATGCTCCTTTATGCTTAAAGAAATATGCATGCAGTTATGTTCCAAAGCTGCTGTATATTAATCTTCTTGCCTTTGTCATACCAAAAAGATTACAGTTCCATTAGAATAAAAGTTTGGTTATGAAATACTGAGGGATAACCACAATACATATGAGAAATTAGCTCATTATTCAAAGCCCTCTTAAGTCCATATCTTGAGTATGGTGTGTAGTTCTGGCCACTCCATCTCAAAAAGGGTGTACTAGAACTAGAAAAGTAGAGAAAATGGCAAAATAGATATAGAAAGTGGCTTCCATATAGGGATATGCTAAAAAGGCTGGAAGTCTCCAACTTGGAAGAGACAGCTGAGGGGGAATCTAATAAGGGTCTTTACAATCTTGAGTGTTGTGGAAAATGTATGGGTAACAGTTGTGTACTGTGTCTTGTGATAGTAGCACTAGAGGCAGCCGATGAAATTATTAGGAAAGAAAATGAAAATTTTTTTTTTCCACACTACCTTTTTAACACATGAATTCCTTTCCATGGGATATCATGGAGGCTAATAGTATGCTGCATTTACTGAAATCTGAGATGACCCTGAATTTAGAGACAACCCCCGAGTTGTTAGATTCTATACATGGAAAATGTAAAAATCTCTCATAATATGTCATAATATGTCAGGTATAGAATCTATTTTTGTCTTTAATTCTTCCTCCTCACTGCTGCAGGAGGAGGCAGGTAATGGGATGCAGGTGGTATGGGGAGGTCTAGCAGGTTGCTAGACCTGGCTTATGTATGCCATCCCTGCCTTCCGCCTGGAGCGTCAGTTAAACCTTTCCCTTCCGCCTCTATCCCCTGCCCCCTTCCCTTCCAGCCATTTTTACCCCTTTCCCCACAGCCTCTGTTCCCAGCTTCTCCCCCACTTATTCTTGCTGTGTGCTTGAAGTCTCTATCCCCATTCTAGCCTGGGGCACTGAGCACAGGCCTGACCCAGCCCTTGTAGCAGCCATGCAGGCTGTGCACCGCTGCTGTGGGGCTGGACTGGGACAGTGCTCAATGCTCCGTACTGCGGTGTATACAGAGCCTGATGGTGTGGAGCAAGGGTAAGCGAGTAAGGGAGAGGGGGATCAGGAGAACAGAGGTGGTGGGGCGGGGTTTGGGCAGCAGGGAAAGAGGTTGCAAGTGGGAGAGCAGCATGCAGAAGCAATGCAGGGTGGAGGGGAGTTTGGGCAGGGAGCAGCTGAAGCTATGGCCAGACCCTGAGCCTGAACCACTGCAGCTGCCTGCCCCCTCACTGTCCTCATACTGGTTTCTAAATTAAGATTCTCCCCTCCACCACCATTTTATATTAGGAGGCATATCTTAGAATTGAGTAAATATGGTAAGTGTGTAGAATAAAAAGGGGTGGGGGAGTGGAGGATCAGCCAAATTTATGAAAAATGGGTTCATCAGGACCTATGGAATATAGCAGTGAAGAACATGATGTACAAGTGTTATCTGAGGATACTTTATTTGGTGACACATTAGGATGCCAATATGGATAAATACCTATTTCAAAAATTCTTCTAAAGAATCAGCTCCTAGACACTGTTAGAAGCAAGATGCTGGGTTTGATGGACCTTTGTTCTGACTCAATACAACAGTTGTTACTGAATATACCTAAATCCAAGTCAACGTTGAATTTAAGATGCTCCCACCCCACAGTTGTTAGATTAATATACATGGAAAATTATAACATTTCTATAATTTCTCATGTATAGAAGATGATCATTGGAGGGTCATGTTACACTTCTTCCCCTAAAGCAGTGGTGGGGGGAAAGGTACCAGACTCTGCCCCTTGCCTTATTTGTCCTGTGCTTGAGCCTGCCATCTGTCTCTTCTCTTCCCCACCCTGATGGTGGCTGAAGTGTTTCACTCGCTACTCCCTGCTACCACTTAATTTCTGGGTGGCAGCAACAGCTTTGGCTCTGGATCAGGCAGCAGTGGTCCCAGCCCCATCCAGGGAAAAGCAGTGGTGGCAGCTCCAGGCCCCATCAGATGGGGCTAGAAGGGCTGGAGCTGCAGGTTATGGTAAGCAGGGGAAGGGGAGGTCGGGATAACACCAAGTAACCGGGCCAGGCCAGGCTACATGGTCTCTGCCACCAAGCACAGCACACGTTTCCATGTGCACCCTCCGGCTTTCGCATGAGCTACCCCGGACTGGGGTAAGTAGTTGCTCAACTCCAACTTTAGCCCCTAGTCTTGGGCAGGATCTGTAGCTGAGCCACCACCTGCCTTTGGGTGGTACTTAAATCTTGGGTGAGGCTTTTTTTTTCTCTCAGGGTGATTGTGTTTGGAAAAAACCTTGTTTTGGATTTGAGTAAATATGGTATGTTCTTGTATTCTTATGGTCATTGCTATGTGCACCTTGGACCAGATCCTTGGGTCTTGTCAAGATACTCAAAACAAGGAGAGGTCAGAGAAGGTGCACATATACAACTTTTGCAACAAGGTTTCAGTACTAAAGGGGGAAATGTTTTGTGGGAGGCAGGTTCTCCGTGTTCTGTAAATAGCACTAATGTGTTATGTGTGTGCTTGCTCTTTCCTGAAACAGAGCCCAGTCCAGTTTCTGCCATCCAGGCTATGAATATCAGGACAGATCAAGTGAATTTAACCTGGAAGAACAATGATTCAGCTGCTGATAACTATACCTATGAGATAGAGATTTTCGGAGATGGAAATTCAATTCTCTGGCCTGAGAGACCCCAAATCACGGGAGCTGTAATTATAGGTTTAGAACCTGGTACACTCTATAACTTCACAATATATCCACTAGCGCCAGATAACACAACTAAAGGAGATGGAAATTCCGTGACCGTCTACACCAGTAAGTCATAGAAACTCACCGTGTAGTTTGCTTGCTATTAAATACGTCCAGTCTTTTCTTCCCATATTCCTTTATGCTTGAATAAATATGCATGCACTTATGTTACAAAGGTGCTGTGTATAAAACTTCTTGCCGTTGTTCAGTGGTCTCCAGCCTTTTAAGGTTGCGGATCACCTTTGGAATTTAAAAGGAACCTAAGACCTACCTCCCCCCTTCCCCCTGCCCAGCAGGTAAGTCTGTGGGGAGGGAAGGGAGGAGAAGAAAGGGCCAGTGGGGCACATAGAGGCCCCAGCCCTAGCCCCACTCCCTCCCTCCCTCCCCACTGGGACCTCAGTCTGCCCCCTGCCCCAATGGCGCTGTGGGAGGGAGTGGGGCCGGAGCAGGGGCAAGCCCGCCATGTGGCCCCTGGATCTGCATGCTGGGTCCAGGACAGGCTGGTGCCGGGGCAGCACGGCGCTATTCCCGGCAAGGGTGTTTGGTTGCACTGCGCTTGGACTGGGCAGCGGTGGTAGCAGTGCTGGGAGCGGGGCTATGGGGAGCTACAGCCACCCCAGAATTCGCTATAGTGCCCCTGGCCCAAGCGCAGCACTACCAAACACCCCTGCCAGGAATAGTGCCATGCTGACCCAGTGCTAGCCTACCCCGCCCCGCCCCGCCCTGTGTGTAGATCCAGGGGCATGCGCCCCCTGTGCCCTCCTGGGATGTGCGCCCCTGCCTCTCCCCACACCCCTGGGCAATCCACTTGCAGCTCCATCCTCCTGCCTGGCTCCTGTCCTGGCTCCACTCCCTACTTCACAGCTGCTGCAGCTGCCTGTACTGCCCCACGGTTGGTGGGTGGCATGTGCCCCCCTGATCTGTGTGCAGCAGATGCATGTGACATTGGGCCACTCCTGGGCCAGCTGCAGCAGCAGCATCCACCTCTGCCAGGCACAGATGGGGGTGGGGGGAGCGCAGGGCACATGCTGCCTCAGGCCTCTGCTGGGATGCACACAGTGGCGGAAGCCTCTCCCGAACCCTTGGATGAGCTGCCTGGGCTTGATCCTCCCACCACCCGCCCAGCCACTCGGCTTATGGGCTCCTGCTGCATTCTGTCCCTCACTGTGGGGGCCTCAATCTGGCTTCCACCCCTTCCCTTCCCTTTTCCCACCAACTGACCTGCTGGGGGGGAAGCTGTGTGTTCATGCACATGCGTGCTCAGGTCCCTGAGCCCAGGATCGACTGCAAAAGGCTCTGGGTTGGTGACCGCTGCCCTGGTTGTACCAAAAAGATTACAGTTTCGTTAGAATAAAAGTTTGGTTATGAAATACTGAGGGACATCCACAATACATATGAGAAATTAGCTCATTATTCAAAGCCCTGTTAAGTCCATATCTTGAGTAGGGTGTGCAGTTCTGGCCACTCCATCTCAGAAAGGGTGTACTAGAACTAGAAAAGAAGAAAAAATGGCGAAATAGATGCGTAACGTGGCTTCCATATAGGGAGATGCTAAAAGAAATAGCCCAAAGGGAGCCAGGTTGGCAAGGGGTGAACAGCCACCAGGGACCATCGCAACTACCCCTGGAATGAGCACTTGCTACACAAGGCCTATTGAATATAGCAGTAAAGAACATAACCTACAGGTGGTGCCTAAGGATACTTCAGAAGATGGATCTGAAATTGCAAATACTGTTCTAAAGAATCGGCTCCTTGACATTTGTCAGAAGCAAGATGCTGGGTTTGATGGAACTATTGGTCTGACCCAGTGCAGTGGTTACCAAATGTACCTGAATTGAAGACTATTTTGAATTTAACATTACTGCCCCCAGTAATTAGATTCTGTACATGGAAAATTATAAAAATTGTATAGGAGGTAATTATTGGAGGGTCCTTTTAACTTGTCCCCCTAAAGCAGTGGTGGAGGGCAAGGGGCCAGACTCTACCCCTTGCTGTGCCTGTGCCTGCCATTTGTCTCTTCCCTTCCCCGCCCCTTGTGGCAGCTGCACGCTTACACTCCCTACTCCCTGCTTCTATTTGTCTTCTGTGTGGCAGCTCTGGCTCTGGAGCAGTGATTAGTGGTCCCATCCCTGTGCAGGGAAAAGCAGTCGTTGCAGCTCCAGGCCCAGCCAGGTTGAGGTCAGAGGGCCTGGAGCTGAAGGTAAGTGTGGGGAAGGAAGGTAGGGGAAGCAGGCCAAGTGACCAGGTGGAGGGCAGGTCACATGATCTCTCCTACCAAGCACACTATGAGTTTCCATGCAAGTCCTCTCCCTTTTGCATGAGCTACCCCAAACTAGGGCAACTAGCGGTTCAACTTCAGCTTTGGCTTCAAGCCTGGGGCAGAAACTGGAGCTGAGCTACTGCTTGCTCTGGGCTGGTGCGTGAATCTCAGGTGAGGTCCCCCCCCACGGCCCCCCCCCCAATGCTTGTGGGGAGAAAACCTTGTTTTAGATATAAATAAATACAGTATGTTCTTAAATTCTTATAGTCATTGTCATATGCTCCTTGGGCCAGAAATTTTGGATCTTGCCAAGCTGCTCAAATCAGAGATGTCAGAGAAGGTGCTCATAGACAGTTTTTCAGTAAGGTTTCAGCACTAAGGGGAAGTGTTTTGTGGGAGGCAGCTTCTCTGAGTTCTGTGAATACAATTAATGTGTTATATGAAATGTGTTATATGAAAACATTTTGCATCACCAAATTGCATGTGAGAAATATAGTCTCTAAAGTGGAGCCAGTGTCATATTTGTGACAGCACAGGTGTTTGGGTCTCGCCAAGTGGACTTGGCACACACCTGAAAAGAGAGGTTTGTAGAAGGTGTACATAGGTCAGGGGTGGGCAAAATATGGCCAGCAGGCTGGATGCAGCCTGCCAGGTCATTCTGTCCAGTCTGTGGGGCCCTTAAAAAAATTTAGAAAATTAATATGTATTTATCTGTCCTTGGTTCCTGTCAAAGATGACAGGAACCAGGGGCAGTAGGACTCAGGGGAAGCCCTGGCGGGCTCCTGCAACAGCAGGGCCTGCCCAACCTGGCCCCGCCCCCCCAGCTGGAAGCCCCAGCGGGGGCTTCTGGTGTGGGACCATGTGGCTCCTCATGGTTGCACCAGTGCAGGAAACTCAGGTGGGGGTCGGGGAAGGGCAGGGGAGGACCACATGCAGGGAACATGCTGGTGCTGAGCGCAGCAGAAAAGCAGCCCTGCCCTGTGGCCTGTGCTCCCTGCTGCAGCCACTCACAGCCCATGCAGAGCTGTCTGGAACAGGCCCAGGCAGCCCCATGCGGGCTGCGAGCGGCTGCAGCATGGGACGCTGGCCACGGGGCGGGGGAGGGGCCACTTTTCCCTGTGCTCAGCACCAGCTTGTAACCCGGCCTTGCGCCTGCTCCGGGCTCACCCGTTGGGGCTGCGCTGCAGCAGGAGCACCTGCGCCACAGCAGGAGCACCTGCCCCCCCACCCCGCTCGCCATGCTGGGCAGTCTGCTGCTGCTGCTGCCTGTCTGGAGCTCCTATGCTGAGCAGCACAGTGGCAGCGATGGCAGCCTCACCACAGCCTACCGCGGTATGAGCTCTGGATGCTCAACAGCAACAAACACAGCCTGGCGTGGCAAGCAGGGGGTTGCTTTCCTTTGGGCCAAGCAGCTGGTGCCACTGTGGCGCAACACTGATGGGCGAGCTCGGAGCTGATGCAGGGCCCAGTCTGGCAGCAGGGGTGGGTTACAAGCTGGTGCTAAGCATGGGGAAAAGTGCCCCCCCCCTAACGTGGCTGGCGCCCTGCACTGCAGCTGCTCGCAGCCCGTGTGAGGCTGCTTGTGTCTGCTCGGGACAGCCCTGCATGGGCTATGAGCGGCTGCAGCAGGGAGCGCTGGCCTCAGAGCGGGGGTGGGGCCACTTTTCCCCTGTGCTCAGCACCAACTCGTTCCCTGCTGGGAAGTGCGGGGTTAGGGGTGCGTGCTACCCCCTGCCTGTACAGCAGGGCTGAGGGGGGCACTGTGAGCAGGTGCAGCAGCCAGCAGGAGCGTGGTGCCCACACTGGTGTCCCGAGGCCAGCGCAGGTGGGGCCCAGAGCAGGGCAGCAGGAGTATAGGGTCCCGGCCAGCAGGGCCTCTGGAGCCGGGCCAGCTCCCCACTCTCCCTGCTGGTGCAACCCAGTCTGGCTCCACAGACCCCTGCCAGCCTGTGATCCTCTCTGGGCCCTACCGGTGCTGGCCCTGAGTCATTGGTCCCAAGACATTGGGACATTGGTCCCAAGATGGTGACCAGGGGGTGGGACACCCGTCAAGGTGCAGGGCTACCCATGCAGCCCTCAACAGCTTGCCAAAACTGGGTTTACCGGCCCTCTGCCTGAAATAATTGCCCACCCCTGACATAGGCAGTGTCTCTAATGTCTACCAAAGAGACATCAGCACTGATGGTGAAGAGAGTTTTGCTGGAAGCAGGTCCTCTGGGTTATGCTAAATGCAACTAATGTGTATGTGTATGCTTGGTTTTTCGTTAAACAGAGCCCAGTCCAGTTTTTGCCATCCAGGCCATGAATATCAGGACAGATCAAGTGAATTTAACTTGGAAGAACAATGATTCAGCTGCTGATAACTATACCTATGAGATAGAGATTTTCGGAGATGGAAATTCAATTCTCTGGCCTGAGAGACCCCAAATCACGGAAGCTGTAATTACAGGTTTAGAACCTGGTACACTCTATAACTTCACAATATATCCGCTAGCGCCAGATAACACAACTAAAGGAGTTGGAAAGTCCGTGACCGTCTACACCAGTAAGTCATAGAAACTCACCCTGTAGCTTGCTTGCTATTTAATACATTCCCCTTTTCTTTTGGGCTCCCATCTACTCCCTCTGTGCTCATGGACTTGTTTACATAAGAAAGGTACTGTAGATTATTGCAGTGCATTTGTTTGTATAATAAAGATTTATGTTTCCATTAAAAAAAACGTTTGGTCCCGAAGACATTTTGCATCACCAAATTGCATGCAAGATATATAGTCTCTAAAGTGGAGCCAGTGTCATATTTATGACAGTGCAGGTGTTTGGGTCTGGCCAAGTGAACTTAGCACACCTGAAAAGAGGTGGGAGAATATGAACATAGGCAGTGTCTCAGATGTCTGCCAAAGAGACATCAGCAATAATGGTGAAGAGAGTTTTGCTGGATGCAGGACCTCTGGC
>NW_017729025.1:144797027-144800914 GCF_001723915.1 Gavialis gangeticus
ATATGTACATAGGCAGTGTCTCAGATGTCTGCCAAAGAGACATCAGCAATAATGGTGAAGAGAGTTTTGCTGGATGCAGGACCTCTGGCTTATGCTAAATTCAACTGATGTGTGTATGTGTGCTTTTTTTTTTTTTTTTTTCCTTAAACAGAGCCCAGTCCAGTTTTTGGCATCCAAGCTATAGATATCAGCACAGATTATGTGAATTTAACGTGGAAGAACAACGATTCAGCTGCTGATAATTATATCTATGTGATAGAGTTTTTCAAACATGGAACTTTCATTAATGAAACATTCCCAAAGAGAGAAGCTGTTATTAGAGGCTTAGAACC
The DNA here is from genome assembly GCF_001723915.1 of Gavialis gangeticus. NCBI lineage: Eukaryota > Metazoa > Chordata > Crocodylia > Gavialidae > Gavialis > Gavialis gangeticus. The sequence continues at coordinate 144,797,360 of NW_017729025.1, forward strand.
TGGTACATCTTACAACTTCACAGTATACCCGCTAGCATTGGATAAAAAGACACGCGGTTACTCAGATTCTACAAGTGTCTGTACAAGTATGTCATAAAAATTTATGCACATACCTTTTCTTCCTTGTCCTTTTTTTGCTCCTTCCCTGTACACCTATTTGTTTACGTGCTGTATATTTTCATCTTGCCTTTACATTTCTGGTATAATAGTTTGTCTTTGAAAACCTGTGAGGTCATTGGATTGACATATGAGAAACTGGCTCATTTTCCACTAAGCCTTCATTTCACATCTGCAGTTTGTGATGTGAACCCTCTCTTCTGCCTGCTCTGCAAACAGCACATTTCCTCTTAGTCTGTGCCCCCCACCCCCCAAATTTCCAGAACAGCCACTGTTTTCCCTCTGCCTTTGGTCGCTGTAAGAGGTGCAAATCATGGCCCAAGTCTGACATTCAAAATAAACCTGAGAAGAGAGATGGGGAAATAATGGCTTATTTCTTTCTTTAAATGCAGCATAAAGTGCTCAATTTTGTTTAACTACTATTTAGTGCAGCGTGGGTATCCTGAAGGGACTATGTTGAAAGCTGTTAGGCACCTAAAGATGTAGCTCAGGGATGCAAAACTCATCTGGGGGCAAGATGAGGGGCTTGGGCCTGTTCTGTGAACCAGATTGGGCCCACAGTCCTGCCTCAAGTGTTAGAACTAGCCGACAGGCCAGGCCAGAACAGGTGCCTCATGCAGCACGCATCTTGGACTGATGCCATGTGCTGCTTGCACTGAGCACCCCTTGTGCAGCATGCACTGGGCCCAGCCCATCTGCGGCATGTGTTGCATGTGGCGTCTGCACCGAATTGACCTTGTGAGTTGGCTTCAGCATATGGGGCCAGTCTGTGGGCCTGATTAAGACTGGCCTTGGATCCAGCATGCGGGACTGGTCCAGCACAGGTGCTGCATGCAGCATGTGCCCCCGACAGCGTGTAATGGTTCCAGCTCCTGCACCATGTGCAGCCTGTGCCAGACAGTTTCCGTGTGCTGTATACAGTGCATGAGGCCTGGGCCAGTGTGTGCTGCATGTGGTATGCCAGTCTGACACCCCACAGGCAGCTCTGCAGGTCAGATGATAGGGCTCTGTGAATCATCTTTGACACCCCTGATGTAGCTGAATGCCAAATAGGATTTTCACATGTACTATTGAAAGTCCTGTTAGGTGTCTATCTCCATCTTTATTAAGTTATACACACACAGACAAGTCCCTTTGTCATCTAGAGAGTGCTGAAGTGCAAAGACATTGTTCTAGTCCCTACAGTTGGCGAACTTGGCCAATTGTTATGGAAATTCCTTTGCCAGTTTTATACCAACAAGAAAGTCCCCCCAGCCCAAAAACCTATTTTCAAAGTATTTTATATTGTGTAGACTCTGCAAAGCTGCTAAAAGGAGAGCTGAGGATATGTGATGTTTCACAGACATTTTAAGAAGAGCTTCTGTCCCAATGATGTAAGTAGATTGCAGATAACCATACTGCTCCATCTTCTCCCTTTTTTGCAGATCCTGCACCACCGCGTGACTTTCAGTGTGAACAAGTGATTAAAAAGCCTGAATTAAAACTAAATTGGCTATGTCCTCTTGGCAATAATTCTGGCTTCCACATAAAGCTATCTAATGGCACATTGACCAATGAAAGTTCGGCTTCATCTTGTAAATCAGGACATGTAAATACAAGTATACAAAACTTAAATTATTATACCACATACTATATTAATATTACAACCCATTCATGTGGGAAATACAGCCTTCCAAAGCAAAGAACATGTGCTACAAGTATTACTGGTGAGTATGAAAGTTTGAGGTGGGGGTTGGGAGGAAGTATATGGGCCACAAAAAAAAAGAAGAGTTAAAGATTTATAAAATCATGGAATCATAGAAAAGTAGAGTTGGAAGGGACCTTTGGAGGACATCTAGTCCAACCCCTGTCAGCCAGAGATCCCAATCCAAGCCATCCTATACAAATCCATTGTCTGACTGATTAGTAAAAGTACACAATCAACCCTGATGCAACCACAAGAAATAATACCTTATCTTGCCACAGGTAAGGTCAGGAGACAATGGTAGCCAGTATCCAATGGTAGCCTGCTACAAGGGTATTGAAATACAGTCAAGATCCAAGGAAGAGGACTACGCTTCTTCCCGCCCACCCCGCCTCCCAACAGAAAGGAAAAAATCCCCACAGTCTGTACCAGTCTGAGACCACATCTGGAGTATTGTGTCTAGTCTTGGGCCCCCGACTACAGAAATGATGTAGACAAATTGAAGAGAGCTCAGTGGAAGGCAATGAAAATAGGGGCTGGTACACATGACTTCTGAGGAGAGGCTGAGGGAACTGGTCTTATTTAGTCTGGAGAAGGGAAGACTGAGAGGGATTTAATAGCAGCCTTCTACTACCTGGAGGGTGGGTTAAAAGAGGATGCAGCTAGACTGTTCTCCATGGGAGTAAGTGACAGAACAAGAAGCAATGGTCTCGAACATCAGCAAGGGAAGTTTAGGTTAGATATTAGGAGAAACTGTATCACTAGGAGGGTAGTAAAACACTGGAACGGATTACTCAGAGAGGCTATGGAATCTTCATCCTTGGAGATTTTTAAGACCTGGATGGATAAAGCCTTGGCTGGGATGATCTAGTTGGGGGTGGTCCCATTTTGAGCAGGGGGTTGGACCAGATGACCTCCTGAGGTCCCTTCTGACCCAAATTTTTTAAATATTTTGTGACTGTGAGGTAGAATTGTTTCCTGGCTCCAAATATTGCAGTCATATTTGGGGTCTGACCTTGAGTGGAGGGGCAAGACCCTCTAGCCAGGAACCTCTGGGTTTAAGTCTCAGCAAACGCATTGTCACATCCCAGTCAAAATCCCCAGCTGTGGCTGCTACCAACACCTAATATTTCTGAGGAAGGTGAAAAAAGCCTCTGACATGTAGCAACAGAAGGGGAAAATATTTCTTTCCAGCCTCATGTGGCAGCCAACAAATCCGAGAAGCATGGGAAATCCCTAAAAGAGAGGATAGGCACAATGAAGAACTTGCAGTGTTATACAGTGAATCTGAAAATTCAAGTTATGGGTAAAATGCTTTATTTCTCTAAAATCCCATGTGAGCCACAAATGAAAAGTGTATAGAGCCAGTGTATATATGAAGTGTATAGAACAGGAGCAGGCAATTATTTCAGGCAGAGGGCTGCTTACCGAGTTTTGGCAATCTGTTGAGGGCTGTATGAGTAGCCCTGCCCCCTGGCTGCTATCTTGGGACCAGAAGTCCCATGCCCTAACATCTGACCTTTGCCACCAGAAGTCCCTCCCCTTGCTCCTGGAACTACTCCTTAGGGGAGAAGAACCCAAAATATATACTAAAAATCAAACACCCATAATAATATATCTTCATTTAATTAAAAAAAAATTGTCCTGATTTGTGTGCATTTGTGCTGTATATGTAGAAGTGATTGCATAATAGCTCAAAATGCAGTCTTACTTGTATTTAGTGTTGGATGTGCAGAGTTGGTGGGGGAAGTATG
>NW_017729025.1:144805914-144820929 GCF_001723915.1 Gavialis gangeticus
GAGCATGGTGCAGAGCAGCCAGAGAGTGGGCAGGAAAGTGGGGAAAGCCGTGGCAGGGGCTGAGGGGAGGTGAAGCGAGCGGGAGTGCGGGACGTGCACTGGTGTCCCAGGGCCAGTGCCAGCGGGGCCCAGAGTGGGGCGGCAGGAGAGCGGGGCGTGGGCTGGGAGGGATCTATGGAGCAGAGCTGGGCTCTGTCAGCAGGGAAAGGGGGGGAACCCACTTGGCTCCATAGAACCCCCGCTGGCTGGGACCCCACGCTCCTGCCGCCCCACTCTGGGCCCGTGGGCGCTGGCCCGGGTCATGAGCATGGACCCTGTGCTCCCGCCCGGCTGTCATTGTCTTCTGCGTGCCTGCTCGCTCCCAATCCCCCCCCACCCCAGCCAGGTGCAGAACAAACTGCTGCTCAGCATGGGAGAAAAGTAGCCCCTCCCCATCCACATGGCTGGTGCTTCCTGGTGCAGCCACGTGGAGCTGTTCTGTCTCTCCATGTTGCTGCTGCCCCTAGGCTGCCCTTTGGGGCAGTGGTGGCAGCAGAGAGCAGGCATAGGCATCCCTGTGTGGGCTGCAAGTGACTGCACCAGGGGGTGCTGGCAGTGGGATGGGGAGGGGCTGTTTTTTCTCCCGTGCTGAGCAGCAATTTGTTCTGTGTCCTTGCTGCTCAGCCTGGGCCCTGCACTGGCTCTGCACTTACCCATCAGTGTTGAGTACCAGCAGCAGCAGCTGGGCACAAACCGCTGCATGGGGCCTAGGAAAGTGGCCACTGTCCTTGCTCCTGCCAGGCAGTGTTTGCTGTGGTCGCCCAGAGCCCGTGCCATGCTAGGCTGTGGTGTGGCTCCTTCACCACCACTTCTGTGCTGCCCAGTGCAGCAGACATGGCTGTGTGGAGCACCTGCACTGGCCAGCTCACAAGCGGCAGTGCTCACCATGGGCGAAAAGCAGCTCCTCTGCCTTCTGCTGCCGGTGCTTCCTGGTGCAGCTGCTTGCAGCCCACATGGGTCTGCCTTTGCCTGCTCTCCACTGCCACTGCTGCCCCATGGAGCAGCCCAGAGGCAGCAGTGATGCAGTGGAGACATGGAACAGGCCCGCGTGGTGTCTGGGTGGCTGCACCAGGAAGCACCGCCACAGAGAGGGGGAGGGGCTGCTTTTCTCCCACTCTGAGCAACAATTTGTTCCATGCACCCACTGCTCAGCCCAGATGGGCGAGCGTGGGGTTGGGGCTGCGTGCGCTCACCCCTGCCTGTACTGTGGGGTTGGGGCAGGGGGGACTAGGAGCGAGCAGGTGCACGGGAGCCAGTGACAGCTGAGCGGGAGCTCAGAACCCACACCTGCACTGGTGGGGCCCAAAGCTGGGTGGCAGGAGCCTAGGGTCCCAGCTGGCAGGGGTTCGATGGAGCCGGGTCAGCTCCCCCCTCTCCCTGCTGGCACAACCCAGCCCAGATCTATAGACCCCTGCCAGCCCACGCCCTGCACTCCTGCCTCCCCATTCTGGGTCTTGCCAGCGCTGGCTCTGGGACACAGGCATGGGCCCTGCACGCCACTCTCTTTCACTGTCCCCTGCCCCCCGCCACTGCTTTCCCCACTTTCCTGCCTGCCTCCCACTCCGGCACCATGTGGCTTCCAGTTGCTTGCTGTTCCAGGGTCCTGCTGTGGCTTCCCCTGGGTCCTATTGCTTTTGGCTCCTGTCGTCTTTGACAAGCAGCCAGGGGCAGATAAATATTAATTTTCTAAATTTTCTAGGGGCCCTGTGGGCCAAATACAATGGCCTGGTGGGCCAGATTCAGCCCACAGACCATGTTTTGCCCACCCCTGGTATAGAACTAATATGTGTATTATAGGCATTCTTTTTCTTATAGTAGCGTTGGAGTGATGTTGTAGCCATGATGGGCAAGCCAGGAATAGTTTGAGGGGCAAGGATTTTGGTGGGTAATCTTTTATTGGCAGTCCATAGAAATGCATTGCAGTTGAAAGCTCATCTATCCCAGTCATATCCCCCAAAAAGTTATCAGCCATACAAATCCTTGCCCCTCTCACTTTCTCATATATCATTTTTTATCTGCATGGACACTATATGTGTTTGCTTGGTTAGATTTTAAAGCTCCCCTGTTGGGGTATTGACAGAAGTACATTTAAAGCACTTCAAATCTCACTTTCATTCAAAATATAAAACTGATGTTCATGATGGTCCAGAAATTGAGAGTGGCGAGAATTTCTTAGGGTGATATTTTTTATTGCATATTGGGATAGGGTTAGGTAAGATTTTGAATGCAAGACCTTCTTTGTCAGTGACCTGCATGCTGCATTTGGGATCAGGGACCTGATGAAGAATGGCTTGCATCTGAAAGGTTGTCTAACTTTATCCCAACCATACAGTTGGTGCAATGAAAGATAATACCCTAAGAAATCCTTCCCTCTTGCATTTTTATTTGAAAATCTGTCAGTTTTAATTTGTAGTCTGTAAGTAATGTAAAGCCATACTACCTGCACCCAGAAGAATAGTATCAAGATTTGTTGGAGCCCATATTTTTGTGACACTCCTTAACTGAGGGTTTGGTGAGCAGAGATGTCAGCATACCTCTCAGTTGCTATTCCAGAGAGTCTTCTACAAAAAGTACTTCAGAGTTATTCCTGTAAATCTTAGGGTTATTTCTGATTTTGATTTGTGGAACTATAGCATTGTATTTCATCTATCCACCAGGGTTTTTTTGTTACATTTTCAAGCTTATTAAAGCACAAGAAGTAATACAGTATTTACTGGATTTCAGAGCAAGGTTTTCCTCCATTGAGGTGGTGGGAAAAGGTCCTCATCTTAGTATAGAGTAGGAGATAGGGTGGGTGGGGCAGGGGGCAGGCAGCTGTTTCAGCTGTGCTCTGCCCCAACCCACCATCCCTGCCACTTGTGCTCTCTATGCCTCTTCCCTCCCGCGTGCAGCCTTGGGCCCCCATCTGCCCCCTACCACCACTGAAATGGGGTTGGGCTGTGGCCATGCTCCACACCCCTGGTTGGAGTGAGAACAGAGCTTGCCAGCACAGAGCAAGGGTAAGCAGCAGTGGGGGTAGGGTCTGTTGGAGGCGTAGAGGATGTCAGAGTGGGAGTGGGGCAAAGGCGAGGCTGTGGGACCTGAGACTGCAGAGGGGGAGCAGAAGTGGCATGGTTTGGAGATGGAGGGGGGAAGGAGAGGCAAGAGCCTGAGGCTGTGGCGTGGGGGAGGGGCAGGTGGTGGGGGACAAGCTGTCTGCCGATCTACTGCCTTCCTCACCACCTGCCCCCCGACATTGCTTTTCCCATTGCACTGGTGGTACAGATGAATGTAAGATGATACTCCAATAATTAGATTCTATAGATAGAACATTATAACAAATTTATATATATTTTATATATAGAATCCAATTATTGGGGGAGTGAACTTAAATTCAGGGTTGTCTTGAATTTAGGTAAGTGTGGCACATCTTGTGTATGCCCTTAAGTGCCACTGAAATGCGCTGAATGATGGGGGGTTGTGCCCTATAGGTAAGTTGCAGTAATATGAGACCATAGAAAATGATAGGCTTTCTCTTTAAGATTTTTTTCAGGGCATTTGGAGAAAATAGACTTTTCGGCATATCATGCTTTCTCCATAGCAAACTTCTTTCTCCTTAATTTGTAGTAAGAGTCTAATTGATATTTTCTCTGCTTCTAGACCCTCCTGCTCCAAGTGCACCCCCTACAATTATAGAAATTGATCACAAGTCGGTTAAAGTTCAGTTTAGTCCGTTTGAGTCTGAACATGGACCCTTAAAGGCTTATGCAGTCCTAATCACAACCGCTAATGGTAAGATGACATTGTTACACTGTTCTGAGGTGATGCTATGACCTCCCAGGTGTGTGCTTCTGAAAATTGGACATCATCATGTGTGTATCCAACAGGATAGACTTTTTTTTTAAATGAACTCATAGCTTTGCACATTATTTTAGGGTCCTAACATGGTAAATAGAGAGAGGAAGTTACCCCTAATACTTGCAGTCACAATTCAAAAACTTAAGGGTAAAGTGGTGGCCCCAAACAATGTCACAACTCTTACTACTCTTACTAACTTCATAAGGCCACAGTTGAGCTTCTGCCTAAAATATTCCGGCTCACACAGGCTTTTCAAAAGAGCAGGTTGCCACGGTGCCCTGTGTGCCACTTCCATATTCGTGTGCCTGTAACCCCAGCCAAAAAAGTGCATGGTGTTTGTTTATTTTTTTTATAGAACGATTTTAGGGACTAGTAAAAAAACTTCTGAACTTGGAATGTTTTGTCCATTTCTTCCCATCACCACCAACCCCCTTCCAAAAATATTATAATCAAATATAAAAGTAAATAAATAAATAGGACTCCCCTCCAATTTTAAATTTGTTAACCATGGGTGGGTTATCTTTATGGATGAAATGCAGGGATAACATTGTTGGTGTCATGCTCAGGAACACTGAATGTAAGAAACTCCCTAGAGATTGATATGAACCTGTTTAAAAGGTCAAACCAAAGAAAATCATTTAAATGGATAGCTACAGTGTTAATTAGTGTTGATTCAGAAAATTGGGGAGGTGGTTCTTTGCAATTTGATGTCAATTAAAATCTTGTTTCAGTCCTGAAAAAGCTTAAAGAAAGGCAGCCTATGCAGTACATTTCCCACGTGCAAGGTTTCTAATGACTTCCTTATCTAGGACAATGATCCTTCTACTTATTGTTTTAACAGTAAGCATGCATTTCCCAGCAGTTTGGGCGTAGGTCTTCCCTCTCTATTTTTGTTTAAATACATGTTCAGTAGAGAGTGGTAAAGTAGCTGTATTCAGTTATACAACCCTGATGGTTATATACCAATGGTACTGGAATAGCTTCTTGGATTCCATTATTTACAGCCTGTGTTAATCAGCTGTTCCAAAATTGCGTTTTAATGATAATTAAGACGTTATCAACATGTTTGAATTTTTTTCATACATTTCTAACTAGTAACATCAAATCAGGATTATATTTGAAGCCGGTTCTCCCTTTTTTTTGACACACAGCCAAGGCAACAGTTTTTTCTAAGTGTGATTGAAACTGAAATAGAGAGCCAAATTTTTCAACTTCAGATTTATGCTTTACTGCAAAGGGAAAAATTAGGAAAAGGCATGGGTCAGTTAATAATATGGTACAGTTAATAACAACACAGCTACTTAACTTCCAAATACTATTAGCCTTATTGCACTACTACATTTGGGGTAGGGTTCTGTTATTTGGGACAGTACTGTAATTCATTTATTATCATTTTTCATCCATATCTCAAATATGATAATACAAAGCAAAGTGTGTTTCTGAGGGGCTGTGTTAATTTTTTCTCTCTTATCCCAGGATCTTAAAAAGTCAGTGAAAGCTTTGCTCTTGGTTTAGAGAGAAATGTAGAATTCAGCACAATCTACTTCTGTTGTATGCACACACCCAGCTTTACACCTCACTCCTGAAACAGCTTTTTGTAGCCAGTCTGTAATCTTTTTTAGAGATTGCACTAATACTATATTTTCTATAAGGAGAGGGGCATTTTTAAAACAGCAATGAGTGGGGAGTGAGCTATGCCCTCCTCATAACACTTTGAACTTTTAACTGAGTGTGCTATTGAGTTGTCTCTGACAGCTAGCAGTTCAAACTGCTTTGATACCCCAGAGTTTTTACATGCCTCATTTCTATAATCTGCCTTAAAATTCTAGGATTTAGTCTTTCCTTGACAGAATCATGGAGCAGAAACAGGGAGAAGTAGCCTAATGGACTTAGACAATCTGGCTTCCGGTTTGATGAGGCTTATTTATTCCGTGTTACCACTTCACCCTGGAATATTGCATCATTAGATTAAAATGATGTTTGATTTGATTTGAAATGTGCTTGAATGACATAAAAGTATTGCTGTCATCAAGCATTAGGAGTCTAGCTGTCACAGTAAATAGTTCTTCTGAGTCTTCTGGGGAAAAATGCCTAGTTCCCTATAAGCTCCCATTTGATATAATGTTGACTGTTGCTTATAATCATTCACAACAGCCAATAAAGATGATAAAAACAGCTCTCAAAATTCTGCCTATTGAGATTTTATGTGCTGAAGACCTTGCCCTCTAAGAGGTGGTCCTCACTAGAAAACAAGGTCATATTTATTAACAGACTGCTTCTCAAGTTCATGTTCTGACTCATTGTGAAACACCATTTTGTGGGCAATAAACTAGGCACAGGTTGTGAAGAACATCCTGTTGGCTGATTATGGGGACACTTCAGGTTTAATTAGTTGACACATTACCAAACTCAGTTTGCCCCTTTCAAAACAGTCTAATGGTTTTAACACACTATGCTTGTTCAAATGCCTTCTCGAGTTCTTGTTCTAACCTGACAATCTGTCTAGTGAATCACTGGATTCTCTGTACTGACAATTTCATTATGAGTTGCCTTTTGTGGACCAGTTGATGTTTGCAACATCCGATCTGCCACACACATTACAACTGAAAAAAAAAAGGATATTAAAATAGCCAGTGACTTTTTCTGAGAGCAAAAGGAGTTAAAATAAATTGCTTTACAGTAAAAAGAGTAGAGTCTTCTCAGACTTTAATTTTAGGCAGTACCCTAGGAATAGTCAGAATCTTATTCAATATTTTACTACAGGTGCCCTCTCAGTTATGTTGTTTTTACAGAAATATAGTACTTGATGTATATGTTGTCTCTTGTCTTTCAGAAGATAACAAGCCTTCAAAAAATAACCTGAACTTGACATACAGTGACTTCAAGAAAAAGAAAGCACATACCTATGTAACATACGTTATGATCATTGAACATACAAGGGCTTCTCCCTCAGTCTCCAAAAGTCAGCCTTACACAGTTGTAGTAGGAAATGCAACCACCACACTTTCTTATTACAATGGACCACTGGAGCCCTTTGTTTTATACAGGTATTTATTTCAATTCATTATTTTATTTCCCTTGTATACATATGAAGTCTAAATAGTTATCTGATCATGAGATCATAAATACTGCTTGCTAGGATTGAGTGGTTAACATAATCTAATACAACTATTACATTTCTTTCTCCTCTCCCCAGGGCTTGTGTTGCAGGTTTCACTGATATTACCTATGCCAATAATAAAACCGGACCTATTGTTGAAGAGAGGAGCTATGTATCATTCACACCTTATTCTGGAGCATTCCAAGTACCCCAGAATCCAGGTACTGCTAAAATAAAATAGTGGACTGCCTATATCCTAAATATTTGGTCTAGATGTGTTTAGGAAAACACTTTCTGATTTCAATGTAGAGAGGAATGGGTCTGTTTTGTAATGTAGTTGATCTTTAAGTATACAGTTCATCAGCTCCACATAAATTCTTGTTTATTCCTTGTCAGTTTTTTGGATCTCAAGTATATTTTAACAATCATTTCCTTTCCTACAGTGGCAGGACATTGTTTAGCAAAACTGTGTTTAGCTTTAAGAACAGGTTAGACCTGTGCTTGTCTGGGACGGTTTGAATAGGAAAGATCCTGCCTTGAGCAGGAGGTTGGACTAGATGAACTCCTGTGGTCCCTTCTAGCCTTACTTTTTCTATGATTGCTTATAGGGATTCCTCACAGGGATCTTGTGAGGAATCTTCTTCACAGGGATATTATTTTTCAGATTTTTCAACACTGATACTAAAGCATAAAATGATATAGATGGATTGAGACCTACTGCCTCTTGGGTCCCAGTACTCAGTTAGAATGCACCTACAATTTTAGCTGAGAGATGGTACAGAAACACTGCTTTTTTTTTTAGTTATTGGTGCACTAGAAGTCTGCCCATTCTGTAACGGCAGTTTTTAGCATACAAAACTTAGTTTGCATTAGTAATAATTTGCTTAATGTTTTCTTACATATTTTAGCTTAAGCTCAGAACTGTTCTTCCTTTCTCTGGGCACAGTCTGTGAAATTATTTCAATCTGAACCTGAGGTAAGATGCACCGCAGACTATCTGATCAGCTCCTTTAGTACAATGGATTGTACACATTTTCACTTGGAGTTGAAATCCATGGCCAAAAATGAAGCCCTGAGTCTGAGAATTCTATGATTAAAGAAAAAATGGGTCAGCTCATAAATCATAGAAAATGAGGGTTGGAAGGGACCTCAGGAGGCTCATCTCATCCAACTCCTTTCTCAAAGCAGGACCATCCCCAACTAGATCATCCCAGCCAAGGCTTTGTCTAGCCGGACCTTAAAAACCTCTAAAGATGGAGTTTTCACAACCACTCTGAGTAACATGTTCCAGGGCTTTACTACTGTCCTCTTGAGAGAGTTTTTCCTAATATCTAACCTAACCTAAACTTCCCTTGTTGCAACTTGAGACCATTGCTCCTTGTTCTGTCATCTGCCACCACTGGGAACAGTTTAGCTCCGTCCTCTTTGGAAACCACCCTTTGGGCAGTTGAAGGCTGCTATTAAATCCCACCTCAGTCTTCTCTAATCTAGACTAAATAAGACCAGATCCTACAGTCTCTTCTCAGAAGTCATGTGCCTCTGTCCCCAAACCATTTTCATTGCCCTCCACTAGGCTTTCTCCCATTTGTCCACATCTTTTCTGTCGGGGGTGCCCAAAACTGAACATGGTACTCCAGATGTGGCCTTACCAGTGCTGAATAGAGGGGATTAATCACTTCCCTTGATCTGCTGGCAGCACCCTTACCAATGCAGCCTTCTTGACAACAAGGGCATGCTGCTGACTTGTATTCATCTTATTGTTCTCTGTAAACCCCAGGTCCTCTTCTGCAGAGCTGTGGCCCAGCCAGTCAGCCCCCAGCCTGTACTGGTGCATGGGATTGTTCCATCCTAAGTGCAGGGCTTTGCACTTGTTCTTATTATCCCTATTTACTTCCTCAGCTGATGTAAAATTCTTTTACGTTATTCACTTGGAAAAACATCTCTATGTGATTTTTGCACTCTCTTAATTTAGAACATACTAGCTTCACACTTGTTACTCTGTGTTTTATTGATAGCTGGACTTGGAGTAGAAATGAATGATTATCACTTCCTTTTGAGTCTTTGGACAGACATGGATAACCGGTGTTCTAAAATCTCAAAGTATATCTTTTCCAACTTTTCTTGAAATTCATACTAGAGCAGGGGTTGGCAATGGGTTTTGGGCAGTGTGTCAAAAACACCTGGAACTTCAACTTGTAAGATGTTTTAATACCAGGGGCAGATGGCAGGGGAGCTGTGAGGGGCCTGAATTTTGTTGTGGCAGCATAACCTTCCCCATTGTCCACCGTGAGGCACACGTGCCAAGCAAAATGCTTTCATGTGCCATGCTCTGGCGCCTGTACTGAGGGTTCTCTACCTCTGTAGTAGAATCTCTAGTCTTTTAATTTTGTTAACTTATTATTGACATGGTAGCTAAATAATGAGCACTTGTTCTATTTTTATCTTTCTGTAAGGCGTCATTGCTGGAGCTGTTCTTGGTTCTATTTTGTGCATCTTGGCTGTACTTCTTGTAGTGGTCTTTGTTTTCTGGAGAAGGAGAAGGTAAGATGTTACTAATAACACTGGCTTTTTGAAAGGGCAGTAGTAGTTCAGTGTTAATATACTAAAGCATAACAATGACCAAGATTCCTGTTCATACACTTTTAAAGTGATATTTTAAAATACAGTGCATCTCAGGAGTCCCCCAAACTAGGGATCATGACCCCAACACTTACACTCTCAGAAAAGAATGGAACTGCTCTTCTATTTATTGAAAATTTGCATTTATATGATAGCAACTCAAAGTGGATCCATCAAACTTGGTAGGTAGTTTGAGAAAAAAGCCTTTAGCATGACTCTATATCACTGGTCTATCTATTCTGGTACACTGTTGTGAATGTACATACTGGTGTTAAAGTAACTGATTAGAATCAGGCCATTTTTTTAAATGTCACATACGTGCAGTGGTACAGGACATGCTTGTAACTAGTATTTTAATATATTTGAATATTAATCTGATTTTATTTGAAGATATCCAGGAAAGCCTTTTCTTTTTGACAGGCATTGCTTTGTAATATTATACTAGAACACAAGATCTGATGTGAAATTTATTTTCTGGAGGTAATAGTAAGGCTTACTAGAGATGACGTAGCAGACAAACAAGCTTTCAGATGTTATGTTATCTGCAAATAATCCATTGACACTGTGCTCCTGTAGATACCTGAGATATGCTCATAATGGTTCACAGTTCTGGTCTTTTGTAGGCAACTGGGACTTAAGGGCTATTTGTTACAAGTTAAATACTGTGCAGCATCAATTCTAAAAAGCTACTAAAAGTTTCCGAAGACAAGGATTCTGGAGGGGCCATATCTTGTATTGGCCCAACTGCATGGCTGGAATAAAGTTAGACAGGCTTTTGAAAGCAAAATATTCTTTATCATGTCTGCATTTGAAAGCTTGTCTAACTTTTTCATTCCAGCCATGCAGTTGGTCCAGTGCAAGATATCCCCCCCCACCCCACCCCGGGGGGGGGGAAATAAAAATAAAAAATAATTCTTGCCCCTCTCAATTCCTGGACCATTGCAGCTACAACATCCTTCTAACAGTACCATAAACTTTACCAGACACTTACTACAGCTTCGGCTCTTTCTTTGTCTAGTTGCTGTTCCCTTCTACCAGTTTCCATCTATGGCCAATGGTTGCTTCCTAAGTGAAAAAGCCTAGGGGACAGCTGCTTTTGTAGATGTGATGATCTTTTTTTTTTAAAGTCATTCAGCCAGGGCTTAAACTCCCTGAATAAACTTCTAATGCAGTTGACTTTGATTTAAATGCTGTTAACAGTGTTTCTGGGGCCTTGTCTATATTGAAATTTTAATTTATACCAGTGCAGCATAAAGACTGTCTCTGGACCAAAGAGCTTAGAATTCAAGTTACGAAGAAGCAAGCTACAATGGATAGAGGGGGTTAGTATAAGGAAACAAGGCACTGGTCAGCATGATGGGAGTTAGAAACTTACAGTCTAGGAATAATGGGTGCAAACTAGTGGAGGGTACATTTAGGTTAGACATTAGGAAGAATTTTTTTTACAGTACAGGTAGCCAGACTCTGGAATGGGCTTCCAAGAGAGGTAGTACCATCACCTAACTTGGAGGTCTTCAAGAGGAGGCTTGACAGTCACCTGGCTGGGGTTGTCTGACTTCGGTCCTCTTTCCTGCCAGGGGCAGGGGGTTGGACGCGATGATCCACTGGGTCCCTTCCAACTCTGTAATCTATGAATCCATAATTTGTACTTATGGAATTTACCCTGGTTCCAAACTTGGATAAAATGCCACAGGGGGTGGAATTTAAAATGCCACACTTAAACCAGGGGTGGCATTGTATTTCCTTCTTGGCCATCTACATGAAAAAGAAGCTTGTTGGCCGCCTCCTCAATCAAGTCCCTCTAGTCATGGGTTTAGGTTAGCTACACATTCAGGCCTTGGACACCACTATGCACCCAAAAGATAGGGGGTGATTCATTCACGATCATATTTTCTGCTACTTATTTTAATGCCTACTGTAAGTGTAGGGCATAAAGTTAATCTCAGGAAGGTCTCCTTACACAGGACTAGATGCTATACAGGAAACTGGCTGTGTCTACATGAGACGCTGACTGCACAGTTGTTACTGCCGAGCCATTTAGTAGGGCTGTGCGAAATTTTGCCAGCCATTTCATTTCAGAGGTGTTTCGGGCCATTTGGGCGCCCAAAATACTGAATCTGAATTGAAACGGGAGGCTCTGAAAAATCTCTTAAACAAAACGAGGCATCCTAAGTGTTTCAGAAAATTTTGGAGCCGGGCTTGCAGGGGGACAGCTGTATGCTGCTGCCCTGCCAGACGACTTGGCTCCACAGGGAGCAGAGATCTGCACTGGGTGTCTCTTTGCCACCACTACCTGCCCCGTGCTGCCCCAGCTTTTAGATGACACCAAACGGCTTTTAGGTGACACTGACTGTGCAGTAGCTCATTACTGCTGCACAGTAGTGTTGCATCATGCTTTCTGCCAAGCAACGCTAGTAGTAATGAGCTACTGCGCAATCGGTGTCTCTTGTAGATGCGACCACTAGTCTGACCAGGCATAGAAGGAGTCTACCAAGAATCATGCATGTGTTCTGCATAAATTCTACTAACCTCTTGTGGTTTTTCTCCCCTTTACAGGAAAAATGGAAAAAATAATGATGTGTCCTTTTCTCAGATTAAGTGAGTTTATATTCTTTCACCCGTTAATTTCTCAGTTTGTGATATTAGCAATATCTGCTCAGAACTCTGGTAGTTTTGTGTTATACCATGTTATAAGCTGAGTATTACAGCTTTAAATACTTGGATTCCTTATGGAGAACCAAATGCAACCTGCTGCCATCTAAAATAATTAAGAGGCTGAGACTTCTAACAGCTGTCGAAAGGATTTGAACATCCACTTTCTATTATAATTAAACAGATTTAGATGTCTAGGTGCCCTTATCAGTTTTGCTGATCTCAGCTCTATTTATTTTTATGGACACAATTCAGATTATAAGATACATTGTTTAAGAACCCTATTTGTAGCCTTTCTATATTCAAAAAGGATTTTGCCCTATGGCC
Organism: Gavialis gangeticus; assembly: GCF_001723915.1. Classification (NCBI taxonomy): domain Eukaryota; kingdom Metazoa; phylum Chordata; order Crocodylia; family Gavialidae; genus Gavialis; species Gavialis gangeticus. Next base: position 144,818,489 of record NW_017729025.1, read on the forward strand.
CAGGGTAGGGCTACTTTGAGCTGAACCTTCAGTGTAAGTAATGTTAAAACCAGTGTAGCTGGACATGGAAGGATAAAATGCAGTGTACCATAAACCACAGACAGTGAAAAGCCATCATAGGTTGTCTTTTGCAATTCTCATAACAAGGGAAGAGCCTGGACAAAGCCTCCTAGTGACCCCCAGCTTTAAGGTTTTTGGCAGGGAGCAAAAGTTTCAGGATAATTGGCCTACTGTGACCAGCTTAGTAGATGAGAAGCACAAAGGTTATTATTGTATTTAGTTGTATGTCACGCACACCCTTTCCCCAAAAATCAGTACTCTAAAACTGGAGTGCATGTCTTGAGTGGAGCTAACACTTTTATTCACTTTTGATTTTTCTTTGCTGGAATAGAAGCAGGGAAGCACTACTGCAATATGGCTGCTATGCTTCTTCCTCTGCCCACTTCAGGGAGGGAGGGGGAAGAGTTCACCCTTCAGTGCTACTCCTGCCTTGAGCAGGGGGCTGTAGCCAGAGCTACAGGGTTAACCCTGTGACAGCCACAGCCGCTGCAGTCAGGTTCCCCTGAAGTAAACATTCAGGCATGACTGGAAAAACACTTTTTTTCTCTTTTATTCCATTTTCCCAGCATAAGATGTATGTCTTATTTGGGAGCATATGGTATATGCCCCTTTTTGCATACTCCTAACTGAATTGCATTGTGCACTCAGCCTGAGCAGAACATTGGAACAATGTGTCCTTATGCCCTTTCTTAGGCCAGAGTTTGAGGAGGATAAAAATTAAAAAAACCTGTTAGTCACATAGCAAAGAGTACAGCTACAATGTCTCTAACTATTTTTTTCTTTTTCCCTCCCTGTAGACCTAAGAAGTAAGTAATTCACATTTTATAAATATAAATTTGTCATGAATTGAATTTGTCCGGTATTTAACTAATAATGAATACTAATAAGGGGTTTTATTCATTTTAGGTCAAAGCCAATTAAAGTTGAAAACTTTGAGTCCTACTTTAAGAAACAGCAAGCTGATTCAAACTGTGGATTTGCCGAAGAGTATGAAGTATGTATTATCAGCCATCACAGATTGTAATCATAAACTTCTGAATATTACAAAGGGAAATAGCTCCTCTCTGAGATAAAGTGGTGACCAGTATCAGAGGCACTGAATGTACATCTGCAGCAATCCATGACCTGATCTGTTGCACTGAATCTCTCTGAGAGTGAAATATGGTCTGCTGGTCAGAGTTGTAATGGAAATTAGACACCTTGAGGTTCTTATCCTAGTTGTGCTCAAAAAGTTAATAGTTGGCCTTGAGAAAGCTACTTACCCTCTCTGTGCTTCAGTCTCCTTTTTTGTAAAGAAGTGTGAGATTGGGTATGTTGTTAGTATCGTTGCCTTACTTAATGGGGTTTTGGAATGCAAAAAAATAAATATTTTTCTATCAAGTGCATTAAGACCTGAAGGTAACCACAGAACAATAATGCAGCTAAGGAGGATGTGAACCGGGCAGCAGCCCTAGGTGCCAACTAGAGAGGGGTACCAGAAAAGCAGTTGCTGCTAGCTTGGCTGCTTTTCTGTATACCATTGCTGCCCAGGATGTAAAACTACCTTGGTATGGCTCTGCTAGTAAGACTGCCAAAGTAGAAAACAGTCCAATTGCCAATACAGCCAAATGAGACAGAACTATTGTAGGCTCCTGCATGATGAGACTTTTTCCTCCTAGTCTTTTCTAGTCACTGTCAGCCTGTTTCTTGCCACAGAATAAAGTGGTTCTTTCAAAGATTTTCAAAAAATATGGTGATCTTTCTTCTCTTTAGCACTGATGAGGGCTCACCTGGAGTACTGTGTGTCCAGTTTTAGCCCTGCTTTTCAAGAAAGATGTGGACAGATTGGAAAGAGTCCAGCAGAAGGCAATGAAAATGATTGGCCTGGAAAGCATGATTCATATGGAAAGGCTGAAAGTACTAGGGTTATTTATGTCTGGAGAAGACAAGACTAATAGAGGATAACAGTCTTTAAATACCTAAAGGGTGATTTACAGAAAGGATAGACATAGGCTTTTCTCTATGGCCATAGGAGGCTGGACTAGAAACACTGGACTCAATCTGCAGCAGAGGAAATTTTAGTTTGAAGATTAGAAAGAACTTTTTGAATACGGCTCGAGACAGAAATTATACACAAGCCAAAGATTGGATACGGTTTAAATCTGTAACACAAGAAAAGTTCAGTGCACATAACTGCTTTCAAAACTGGTTTAAGGTAAACTGATCTAACCTAAATCAGTTAAGTGGTACTACATCCATCCAGGTTTATTGAACTTCTGTCCCAGATCCCCTTCAGATTCAAGTCAACTCACGGTCTGCCGGCATCTGAGGATGCTTTGCACCTCCCCCTAAACCCGTCACAGGGTGAACAGGCTAGCCTTGGCCCAAGCTATCTGCTCCAG
>NW_017729025.1:144825929-144826698 GCF_001723915.1 Gavialis gangeticus
CAACTCACGGTCTGCTGGCATCTGAGGATGCTTTGCACCTCCCCCTAAACCCGTCACAGGGTGAACAGGCTAGCCTTGGCCCAAGCTATCTGCTCCAGCTCAGCAAAGAGGCATGTTCTAGTGCCCTCCAACTTCTGGCCTGGGCCACTCTAGGCATATGGCTGCCTTTCCAGAATCAAAAGTGAATTTCTATTCACTTGCTTATCAGTTAAATTTATGCAGCTTAAACCAACCTGTGAAGATTGAATAGATTCAGCATTGGATTTTTTTAACTGTCTATACTTGCCTATGAGAGTGGTCAAACATTGGAACAGACTACCTAAAGAAGTTGTGGAATCTCCATCCCTAGAAATGTTCAAGAGCAGGTTAGACAGTCACTTGACTGGGATGGTTTAGTAGATATGATCCTGCCTTGAGCAGGGGGTTGGAGTAACTGACCATCTTGAGGTCTCTTCCAGCCCTACTTTCCTATGTCCTGTATCAAGTTATTTTTAGGGATGCTACTCTGTCCTGCTTTTCTTTCAGGTTTTCTTTCTTCCTCCAAGTCCTCTCGTCATACACTCCACTTCCCCTCTTTTTCTATAATGCTTTCCTTGTTATCATCCATCCTTCCTTCTCATCCTGTCAGCTCCAAGTCATCTCCCCACTGTGCCTTATTTTGAAATCGGGTTATTTACCTGTTCCTGCAGCATCCTCACTCTGTTCAGTTACTGTATGATATGAAAGTAACAGCTCAGCTTTGAGGCCCCAAATCCATCAAAGAAAGGAA
>NW_017729025.1:144831698-144834346 GCF_001723915.1 Gavialis gangeticus
CAGTAACAGCTCAGCTTTGAGGCCCCAAATCCATCAAAGAAAGGAAATAAAGTCAGTAAGGTGTAAGCACATGTGGAAAGTTAAGCATGTGCTTAAGTGCTTTGCCAAGTCAAAGCCAGAGTAAGCATGTAGTCATGATCACTCTTGCATATTTTACAGACAATGCAAAAAAACAATTTGTGAGAAACACAAATCCTATTACTCTTTTTGTCACCTTATTTTACTCCTTTCTCTTCTGCCTTCTCTATCTCTTTGACTCTCTTTTTAAAAGGGCTTGCTGTATTACCACTTCTCCAGGACTTAATACTTTTACTGCTAGAAGGACATCATGTGTCAGCTGTTTGCCTACCACACTGACTGCTTGTCTCTTGTCTTTAAACTAGTGTTACTATTTTGCTGCAGGAACTGAGGCCTGTCGGTGTCCATCAGCCTAAATTTGCTGCTGAACTTACTGAGAACAGAGGAAAGAATAGATATAATAATGTATTGCCATGTAAGTCACCTCCTGTTGTTTTTGATTGTTTACTTTATTTCTTTCTTTTTGTTTTTTTTTTAATTTTAAGTTGAGTTTTGAAAGGCTTCAGTTAACTAATGGTTTTGGGTACTTCAGAGATGGGTACTGATGTAAATGTCACAATAAATAAATAAAAAAATTAAAAGGATTGGGATGACTATTGTGCAGTTTTCCAAAAGCCATAGTATTAACAGAACATGCAAACCTTTTTATAACACACATTCTCCACATCTAGTTTGATTTTTTTCATTCATGAAGTACTACATGGCCTTGCACATATTCTTTGTATATGAGACAATAAATAGCTAGAGAGAAACAGGTGGGATGGACCCAGGAAAGTGGCAGTATTGATCAAATAGATGGGCAGTGATCTTGTCACACCAGTAGCCTCAGAATCTCCAAGATTTCTGTAGGCATCATGAAGAAGGGAGTTGGAAGGAGGAAGTCAAAAGAGTAATGAGAGAGCTCTGGATGTTTATGGGGAAAATAATTTTGAGGAGTACCACAACAGAAAGTGTGTATGTGATATAGATATACATAGATCTGTGTGTATGTATGCATATGTGTATATACGTACATGCATGTATTGTAAATTAAATTACATTAGATCTTGTGCACACATACGTATATGTTCTAGACATAAATTAAATTACATTAAAATATATGTTAATGATACCACCTGAATGTAGTGCCTCAAGATCCTTAGATTTATTCTGTTTACTTCAGGTTTATTGAATTATTAAAATGCTTCCTTATTATTTTATTCTAAACCAACATATATGTATGATATTGATTCTGGTTAATAATCTCAAAATACTTTTTAAAAATACTTAACTCTTAGTGGTTTAAAAATTTTAAATCTACAAGCATTCAAAGAACACTTACATTTATATGTGTATACACACCATATTGACTTTCCCTATTCCTGAAGAAGGGCTCCTGTGCCCAAAACCTTGCAAAGAACAATTTTTCCAACTGCCCTGTTGGTCTAATGAAAGGTATTACCCAAGTAACCTTGTCTGCCTATGTCCTTAGACCAGCAGTTACAATCAATACCACTGAAACAGATTAAAGATAACTAATTTATTCAGTTACTGGAAAATTAATTTGTTTTGCTGAGCATTTGCCTTCTGCAGATAATCACTGCATGTACTCAGGATTGTAAAACCTGTTTCTGATTCCAAAAATAACCATCTATTCTGATTTTAAAAATGTGTGTTGAATTTGAAGCATTTATTCAAAACGATTTTGGTTAGTGTTTAGCCAAAACATTGAAACGCTAAAAAACACGCTTTTATTTTTTTGCAGATGACATTTCTCGTGTTAAACTTTCAGCCCAAAGCCATCCAACTGATGATTATATTAATGCGAACTACATGCCTGTGAGTCTGTTAAAGCAACTAAAATTAAAAATTGGGTATATTTTATGATATAAGCTAGACAAATCAAATGATACCTTTAAATAGGTTTGTCCTGTGTGATGATTAAGAGCACTTTTGAATATAAAAAATATTTTCTATTTTAGGGATACAATTTAAGGAACGAATTTATTGCTGCACAAGGTCCCTTACCGAACACTCTGGAAGACTTCTGGCGGATGATTTGGGAAAAGAATATCTATGCTGTTGTTATGTTGACAAAATGCATTGAGCAAGGCAGGGTATGCACATTCTTTTAAGATGATATTAATTAATACTAAGCAATAAAAAGGATGCATTTATGCTTATATACCTCCTCTTAATCCTGGTACCCCAGGAATTTTTAAAGGCTGTATAGTATTCACAAGGTACATTTCCTACGCTTTTCAAGTTCTTGTTACCTTTTCAGGCATAGCAGGAATTGTCCTCTATTCAGTCTTGAACACAGAAGGTACCTATACACATGCAGCGAGGCTGCTCTGACACACTGTAATTGAGGCTGCTCTGACACTAATTAAAGTGTGTTGGAGCAGACTTGATTGAGTCTGCTGGAGCATGGCAATTATCACACTCCAGCAGACTCCAGCGTTATGCGTATCAGCATCCCCACACTGAAAAATGGCAGCAGGGGCGCTTTAACTAAAACTCATTCAACAAGCTTTAGTTAAAGCATCCCCATTGCCATTTTTTAGTACGGGAGTACTGATACATGAGAC
>NW_017729025.1:144839346-144839852 GCF_001723915.1 Gavialis gangeticus
GCTTTAACTAAAACTCATTCAACAAGCTTTAGTTAAAGCATCCCCATTGCCATTTTTTAGTACGGGAGTACTGATACATGAGACGCTCTGGGTGCTTTAATTAGACCAGCTCTTGGAGCCACTCTAATTAAAGCACTCCTCCCTCACTCCCCTCCCAGAGCACGTGTATAAACGCACAAGGTTTTAGTACATGTAGTCCTGTTTTAGTCTTCATCTGAAATAGCCCCTGTTAGAAGCAGTGCACTTGACCAGATAAACCAGTGTGTAAACAGTATAGCAAATGTGCTGAAACGTCAGTTATCCAGAATGTTAGAAACTATGGCTTCAGTTCTGGATTCAGACCTATTCCAATGGATTTGAATGCAGAAGTGGTCTAGTGGTGTCTGAGGAGGTAATATGCAGAATGACTTGTCCACTTCATTAAGCAATAGCACCATTCTGTAGAAGTGCTCAAAAGACAGAGTTGCATCTACATGAGCAACCTGAACTTCCATCCATTTTTTTTT
>NW_017729025.1:144844852-144851393 GCF_001723915.1 Gavialis gangeticus
AAGCAATGCACTTGACCAGATAAACCAGTGTGTAAACAGTATAGCAAATGTGCTGAAACGTCAGTTATCCAGAATGTTAGAAACTATGGCTTCAGTTCTGGATTCAGACCTATTCCAATGGATTTGAATGCAGAAGTGGTCTAGTGGTGTCTGAGGAGGTAATATGCAGAATGACTTGTCCACTTCATTAAGCAATAGCACCATTCTGTAGAAGTGCTCAAAAGACAGAGTTGCATCTACATGAGCAACCTGAACTTCCATCCATTTTTTTTTCTTTTTGGTCACTGTTTTTTGTACTTGCTTGAATGTCTTCTTAAACATATTAGTTTTCATTTTGGACCTGATCTAGGTCCACTGAAATAAGCAGAAAAATGCTCCCTTACTTCAGCTGGAGTAGAAAAAAATCTTTTATATAAGTGAAAGAAAAAAATGTTCTTTTGTAGACACAGCTGGTTTCAGCATTGCATTTCCAGTCAATCTTAGATTTATAATGAGGCGCACTTACTGAATCAAAAAAATGATTATTGGGTATCCCAAGGAATATTGGTTTGGATTTTTTTGCTGTAAAGGATACCAATACAAGGCTCTAACTGCAACTCATGCTCATTAAGACCATAATCCTTGCAGCATTAAACAATGGAAATTAACTCTGCAAATTTTCATGCCTCTTTTGGTTTGGGGACCACCTTAAACCCTTTCCAGCCATCTTTTCAGCTGGGCTCCTTGCATAGTATGCCCAGAAGATCACCATATTTGGGTTATTTCGGAAAAAAAAGAATTGGGGATCAAGCATAATTACAAATATACTGGAATCTTTATTGCATGGTAGAGTCAGAGTACACTGAGGTAGAGTTGGCGTCTACTGCAGAGGGATGGATGGAAGACATGTATGTATAAATCCCACTACAGGTGCCAGGTCTGGTGCATGGACACATAGGGCTAGAAAGAAATACTCTAATCAATTCCACTGTTCTGAGGCAGGTTCAAGTGTACTTAGACCATCTGTAAGCAACAATTTTTTAACTTATTCTGTAAACCTCCCATAAAAAGGATTCCAGAATCTCTGTACATAGCCTGTTGCACTGCTTCACTGTCCATTATGCTTTAAAAGTTTTTGATGATATCTAATCTAAATTTTATTTGCTACTTATCCTACTCTTAGTGGACATGCAAATCAGTTGATCATTGTCCTCTTTATAACCATCTTTTACATAATGGAAGATGTTTTGCATGTCCCCTCCCAAGTCCTCTCACTTCTAAACTGAACACGTTCTATCCTTTCACCCCTTGCTCATAGATCATGGTTTTTCCAAATGCCTTATCATTCTTTTTGCTCTTCCTATGTACTCTTTGCAATTTGTCTCTTTAAAGTATACTCAGAACTGGGCACAGTACTTCACCATTCCACAACACATCAAGCAGGTACATCAAAGCAGAATAAATCTATACTGGTCTAAAGCAGGATGTTGGAACAGGGCAATTAAGTTACACTAAGTATAAATTTAACTGACACTAAGTATAAATTTAACTGATGACATTTCCCCCCCCAAATAAGTTGGGATTGGCTTATGAATGTTTTGCATTCCAAGTACATTAAAGCAGAAGTAAATGATGAAATAATAACTTCAATAAACATTGTCAGCTAGAATCATCATATATTCTATATAAGTGAGTAAATTGTACTACTTTTTTAGGTTTTTAGGAAGTAATAAGAAAATAATGATCATTTTATTTTAAAACTAGATCGACTGTTCGGCAGCCCCAGACTAGACTCTAATTTAGAGTAAAAAGTAGACAGCATATCCTTGCAAAGCTTCCATCTCTCTTCTCTTTGCTGTCCATAAAATCACTTGTATTGCTACCATACAATGCAAATAACTTTAATTTTCTTCTTAGACAAAGTGTGAGCAGTATTGGGCAGACAAACAACCCGTGAGTTATGGTGATATTACTGTAACAATGACTTCAGAGATTGTCCTTGCAGAATGGACAATAAGGGACTTCACAATAGAAGATGTGAGTAATTCTTTGTGTGTATAAGAACAGAAAAGAAAGACAAAACTTAAATATGTATTTACTGAATTCCTGTGGCTACGCTATCTAAATGGGGGGAACATACTTATTTCTCTGAACTTCAAAAAGAAAGTAAAACTTAGCTAAAGGAAATAAGCTGTACATTTTTGTTTTAATTTGGGACTCGCTAGTACTTTTTCTCATTTGTGCCAGATCTCTGATTAAAAGTGCTTTGTGCTGTGTATTGGTCTGGGAACTTATGCTGTAGTAAGGGATTGTACGTGGATGATGGCTTAGCCTCCAGTTGCATTTCTTTCCAGGAACTGTATTATGGGAGAATTCCTCAGCTATACTGGTTACCACTTGGCATAGGACTCCATGTATAACTAAGTAATCTATATATGGAAATTTGCTGAGGAGATTGGCTGCTTCCATATTACCACTGCTACTTGTGTGCATCCATGCTCATATGAGCTTTCCTTAGTCACACCAATGTAAGGTGTGAAATTCAGGAGGAATCCATTTGCCTATGAGTGCAGGAGCCTAGGCTGAACAAATAACTCCACATTCCTGCCATCAGATGCTACAAATGAGACCAGAGGGAAAAGCAGAAGGCAAAAGAACCTGATTTGAAATATAGCTTTATTGGGCCAATCAGTTTCCTTGGCTTTCAAGGAATGAAGGGTGAAATTTGAATAATGTTTGTTTAAAGTAGTGCCCAGTTCTGACTTTCACCAGTGGTTTTACACCTCAGGGTTCACATACTCACCCCCATACCCTGATCTCCCCCAACCACCCACACTATTCTTCACCCTCCCCTCCCCCCACCCCGGCCCTTTCCCTGCCAATCCTGTTCCTCCTGCCCTGGCACAAGTCCCCAAAGAAAGACTGTCTGCCTACAGCAGCCTACCTGCAACCCAGCAGTATCAGAGGCAGATGGGATGCAGCAGCAGTAGTAGCATGTGGCTAGGGCAGGGAGGAGGGAGCTGTGGAGACCTCTGTGGACTACAAAGCCCTGAAAAGAGCTCACTTCAGGGTGCTGTGCTCCTGCTCAGACACCAGGTGGCATGTCTCTGGTCTTGATGACAGAGCTTTAATCAAACTCTGTTGGCTTTGATTTTTTTACGGACTGCTCATTTTTTATGGATTGTATGGACAGGTGGTTTTAGCCTTGGTTTTTATATAAATTTCAGGACAGTTGGGAATCCTGCCCATTCATAGAAGGTAACTTTCATAGTATTAAGCTAGGAGGAATGTTTTCCTACAGTGATTATTTGCTAATATTATTCTGAGGCCTAATTTCCCTTTTAATGTATGTTCTTCTAGAATAATGAGACAGACAGTCACTGTGTACGCCAGTTCCATTTCACTGCCTGGCCTGATCATGGTGTTCCAGAGACAACGGAACTTCTCATTAGCTTTAGACATCTTGTTGAGGATTACACAAGGCAAAATCCCCCAGAATCTCCTACTCTGGTACACTGCAGGTATAAAGAGAATTCTTACCATAACTTCCTAGATTCATCTCGCTGCTTCTTTATACAAGGAAATTGAATATACCTCAAAATTCACTATTATACTATACTATAAAAATGCTATTGTTCATCCACCTAATGCACAATCATTTTATTTTAGTGCTGGTGTTGGAAGGACAGGTACTTTTATTGCAATTGACCGACTGATCCAACAAATAGAAATGGAGAACACTGCTGATGTGTATGGTGTAGTGTATGACCTTCGAATGCATCGGCCACTAATGGTACAAACAGAGGTAAGGCAAATGTCTCTTTCTGTAACATGCTTAAAAATAACTGCATAACAGGCATAATGAATCCACATCTTAGAAGTACATTCCACACTGGAGGTGTTCTCTACTTACTACTCAGTGGGTGTGTCTACCCATGCGTTTTAACACACAGTAACCCATTTTACTGTGCATTAAAGCATCATGTCAAAAACTGTGCTAATACGGTAATGCACAGTAAAAATAGGCTACTGCGTATTAAGTGTCACTAAAAACCTGTGCACTTTTGCTACTGCACATTAGGGCAGCCAGATGCGCATTTATTTAGTACCTCACATTAGAGGTACTAAATTTTAATGTGCAGTAGCAAAAGCGCATTAATAAATGTGTAGTAGATGTGCCCAGAATGTTTCTAAATTCTGTTTTTTGTGTGGTTCAACAAAGGAGCACCTGTCAAAGCACCATGGAAACACTGATGGGGCAGAGAATACCTTGGTGCACCCCTAATTCAGGCCTCTACCGTCTGCCTCTCTTGCTTTTAGTAAAGCTCTCACAGCTACCACTGGCCCTTGCATAAAGGATCATAGGGCATTGTTGAGGTGGATGGAATAACCAGGTTCAAAAAAGGGGATTAGATAAATTCATGGAGGTCAGGCACATTGGGATTTATTAAATAGAGGATAGGGCTGTATCTTCTGATATCCCTAAGCCAAAGATGGATGATGTCAGGGAAGGTGTGCCGGGGGATGGATTACTCTAGTCTAGTTCTGTTCATACCCTCTCTAAAACTTCTACTACTTGCCACTTCTGGAGACAAGATGTTGGGATATGTGGACCATTGGTTGTGGTCCAGTATGGCTCTTCTGGTTTTTTTTAGGATTGTTCCTAAATCTTGAACAAGTAAAGTCATCTAAGATTAAGCTTCTACTGTTATTTCTCACCATATCAAAAAGGTTCCCTTCTATCACTATGAGCTGTGGCTTTGCTGGAGCAAGGTGCTTGCTAAAGTCTATGATGTCCTTCATTTTTCTTTTCCTTAGGACCAGTATATCTTCCTAAACCAATGTGTTTTGGACATTATCAAATCCCAGAGGGACAAAAAAGTGGACCTTATCTACCAAAACACAACAGCAATGGCAATCTATGAAAATCTTGCACCAGTGCCCAATTGTGGGAAGGCAAATGGCTACTGTGCCTAACCAAACAGGAAGATGAGTTACCAGGAGGCCATTCTTCCCTTCACAAAGAAAAGGGAAATGCACTGTTGTACATGGTTTTGTACAGTTTTGTGTGTGACTAATTTGAAGATGTCATGTAAAAATGCTAGTGGGAGTTGCAGAAACTGTTATTACAATTAACAGAGGAATTTTGTTTTCACGTGGGAACTTCACTCTACTTGTAAGTGATGTAGTATTGCAGGGTGAATGATGAACTAGATTTAAAATATTAAAAGTAATAAATGACACAGGCTCTTTTTTAATTGCAGTTTTATATGATTTTCATATACAGATACCAGACTGTGTTAATATATTTAATTATAAATGTCAGGAACATATTCTATCTACTGTATCTGGTTATTTAGCTATGAGCATATGCATCTTTGATTTGTTCTTAGCATTCCTTTTTATTTAAAAAAACAGAAAGGAGTACAAACATCTACAAATGGATGTTTTATATATAGCAATTGTGCCTTTTCTAGTCAAGACTCTGTAGACAAAAACCATCAGAGATCTATATTTTTGTACTGAAACTCTTAGATTGCATATAGATTTTTAAATAAGGCTAATATCAAGCTTTTAATTGTAGTAACACTCTCCTACTTTTTTAGTGGTGATCTGTCCTTTCACCACAACCCTCCAAGGCCTTATATCATCACAGTGCCTCAGCTAGGGGAAGAGGAGGGTGGTGTGTTGCTCTGAGCTTTAACTACAGAGTGTGTGTGTGTGTGTGTGTGTGTGTGTGTGTGTGTGTGTGTGTGCGCGCGCGTGCATGTGTGTATGTGCACGTGAGAGAGAAGGGGAGCAAATTCTCCTATTTCTGGCTGATTCTGTTTTTATAGAGTCTAAAATGATTTATTTAAAGGTGCAATACATAACTTACTGAATAATGATGGCTCTATTTTAATAGAGTTTTACTCAGGTTGGTGTCTCTCGTTGTTGTTTTCCTTTAAATATATAAATCTGTGAAAGTTTCAGTCTGAGAATTTAAGTGTCAAAGTACGCCCAAATAGGTTCCTTGGCTTTACTCTCTTCACCAAAAGTAAATGCACAAAAATCTACTGTATATACCAGGTTCTAAAATCTGTTGTTTTATCCAGTCAAAACTGAGATCTGTTTTTATATGTGTATATCTCAAAGTTATAATTTAATTGTTTTTATGTTTGCAATATGCTGCTGCTGTTTTAACTGATTTAAAAAAATAATAATAATTTACCTGTTAATTTTACAAGTTGAGGACTAATTTGGATTTATTTTCCTGGTACATGAATGTTGAATTATGAAGGCATTATTGATGAAGGATTTATTTCTATCTACTTGCTCTGGCAGGACTGTGGGGTTGGGGTGGGCAGGTGGGCATTTGTTCTTGGGATCCAGTGCACTGGTTGCTTTGCATAAGAGGTATGAAGTTTCTGAACGTCCTATGCAGTAACTTAAGTAGTTAAAATCTTATGAAGGGTTAATGAACAGGGTCTTTGGGATTCTGCTGGATTTTTAAGCCAGTTTTTGTGGCAGTAACGACAAAAACATATGCAGAGTGTAAAAATGCGTGTGGCATTAAGATAAA
>NW_017729025.1:144856393-144857216 GCF_001723915.1 Gavialis gangeticus
CAACAAAAACATATGCAGAGTGTAAAAATGCGTGTGGCATTAAGATAAACACATAGGAAACTTGGCCACCTGGTAGAGTCCACTGTTAGTTAAAGAATTCTATCGACTTTGGGTCCACAACTGTGCACCAGTAATGAGAAGCAGGCCATTTAAGTAAAATTGAAGGGAGAACCGCAACAGTGTTTGTCCATTATTCAGAGCAGCCATTTGTTTATTGTATTTTTCCCCCTTCTCTGAAATGCTTTAATAGTATTCAAATAAATGCTTCTACCAGATTCTCCCTGAAATAGAAATTGCATTTGATTTGCAACAGTGGGTCTTACTTTTACCCTTTCCAAACTCTTGTCAGGTAACAACCAAATGCAGCTACTTTATCACTTCACTTGGCAACATGGACCAAATGGAAAGAGTTCCAAAAGGAACACTAGAAAAGAGGGACCTGTACTTTACACTTCATTTCTTTTTCTTTTAGTATTCTTATATAATAAAGGGCTTAGTCTGTCTGTCTATAACACTCTTGGAGTACTCCGATCAGTTAGTGAAACAACCAATCAGAGTGCGAACTCTTGCCATGATGGAGGGGATGGATTGGGGGAGCAAGGCCAGTGCCGCTCTGTCCCCACCATCATGGCAGCACTCCACCGCCTCTGAGGAGCAGGGCCGGGGGGTGGCAAGGCCGGTGGCACTACAGGTAGCAGCAGCACGGGGTGCTGGCGGGGGGGGATGGAGGGGACCGTGGGGTAAGCTTCTTCCCCCCCCCCCCCCTCCTGGGAAGCGGGGGGGATGCAAGGGGGGGGGTGGGGAGGCTCCACCCCTGCCCGCC
>NW_017729025.1:144857407-144859488 GCF_001723915.1 Gavialis gangeticus
CCCCCCCCCCGCCTCCTGGGAAGCGGTGGTGATGCAAGGTGGTGGGTGGAGATGCTCCATCCCTGCCTGCTCCCTGCCCCCTCCCCCACCCGTCATTCTTGACAGGCAATTGGCTAGTGATCACTTAAATGGGATTCTTCTTTGATGTGCTACCAGTCAAGAATGACCTGAGAATACCTAGGTGGTCAGCATTCATTGTTCCCAGGATAACCCAAAAAAGTTGTCAGGACTGAGAATGCTCCCCTTGGATTTAAGTGTCTGGTTTAAATAGTACAGAAGATTTCTCTTGTGCTCTTGTCTGCTGTGGGATGTTTCACCTGTCTTAGATGGCAGCAGAACATCAGTAAACTAATAGTAGCTGCACCTACCTATATCTGATTAAATGCTGATGATTTATAGGCTGGACCCTGGGTATGATTTACTTTCATTGTAAGAAAAAATAGGGTAAATATTTCCATTCCTAACTATTAAACAAAGAAAGAAACAAAGTACACACAAGCACTTCTGTGAATTATGATTTCCAAAGCAAATGTCTGCTCTTATCAGGAGAGAGGTGAAGTTCTCTAATTTTGAATTAAATATGGAAAGAAAAGTACAGCAGATGAGATTCCTGGGTGAATCCTGAATGATGATACCAATCACAGTTTCTGTAAGAATCACCTTCTCTTTGAGGCCAATGGAAACTTTCCCTGAGGAGGGCAGGCAAATTCCATTTCACTCATGAAAAAGCTATTAAAATTAAGATTGGTCACTGTTCCAGTGTAAATTACTAGGGCAGGATTTCTCTCTTGAAGGAATAGGAGTCCAGGTAATGCTTTATCATCTTGGAGATTTCCTCCTCAGTAAAATGACTTGAAAAAAGTGTGTTTTTCTTGCATATAAAAACTGATGCTCTGTCTACTATAATTCTCATGATCTAGGACTAAAACTTGTTTATTTATACTGTCTCATTGTGCTTCCTGCATCCATTCAATATTTATTGTTGGTGTTGCTTATCTAAAATAATCCACTTTTCTGATTTCAGTCTTCTGATTAGTTACAACTAGGTTCCCTGGCTGTTTTTTTCCTTTCTACTTGGGGCCCACTTAAAACGGGAGATGTTGATGTGTTTCAAATAAGGGCTATTGTTAGTTGACTGTTTTGCCACAGTGTACACATTTTGTTTTCATATGGTTGTACAGAAAAAAAAATGCAGCACTGTTTTAATTTTTTTAAATGATTTTGTTTTTAAGGAGATTAACAATTAAAAAGCATCAACTTAGAATGGCACTTCCTGGTTTGGTTTCTTTCTTCCTCTTTTCAAAAATGTAATAAATTGTCTCGCTTTCTAGTCTGGGTCTGAGGAAACTTGGAACTATTCAACAAACTTGGGCCCCAAACAAATAATACATGGGGTCAGCTCTCCATACCTGTCAGTGGGGCTCAGTATAAGAACAAGCCTTCGCGAGTGTAAATTACTTTGCAAACCAAGGATCATGTGCTAGTATTTCATGTGGAAGTACTGGGTTCTCTAAGCCAGGTGCTAAATATAGTTGATTATAGGGCAGTGTTCTCCGACCTTTTTAAGTAGGAGATCACCGTTGGCATTTAAAAGCACCCCAAGATCTACCGAGTGCTGCTGCCACCACCCCTCCCCCTGCCCAGAAGGTAAATCAGGGGTGGGGGGAAGGCAGACGGAGAGAAAATTATTTGGAGTCTCATCTCCCCAGCAGCTAAGTCCCACCCGGCCAGGGCTTCACTCAACTTACCCTTGCTCCTGCCTCTGTGGCACTGTCCCTCACCTCGGGGGCCCCGATCTAGCCCCTGCCCCTTCCCTCCCCCATGGACTGCCCTGCTGGGTGGGGGCGCGTGTGTGCATGTGCACGGGCACTCAGCCTCCCACTCCAGGCTTGGATCAACTCCAAGAGGCTCTGAGATCTACCGCAAGATGCTCCAAGATCTACTGGTGGATCAAGATCCACTGGTTGGTGACCACTGTTATAGGAGTAAGACCTGGATCTAAGCCCCGTGGTAGACCATGGAAATGCTCCTGTTAACTTCAATGGACTGTGGATCAGGACCTCAATGCCTTTTGATATTCA
>NW_017729025.1:144864488-144882343 GCF_001723915.1 Gavialis gangeticus
GCGCACGGGCACTCAGCCTCCCACTCCAGGCTTGGATCGACTCCAAGAGGCTCTGAGATCTACCGCAAGATGCTCCAAGATCTACTGGTGGATCAAGATCCACTGGTTGGTGACCACTGTTATAGGAGTAAGACCTGGATCTAAGCCCCGTGGTAGACCATGGAAATGCTCCTGTTAACTTCAATGGACTGTGGATCAGGACCTCAATGCCTTTTGATATTCAAATTCCTAATAAAAACTGAATGGTAAAGACAATTCCCATTTCCTGAGGTAAGTCTTGTCTCTTCAGAGGAAGGGATGTAGAAATAGCTGTAGGAAGTGAGTTCTTAATTGTGGGGATTAATAGATTCTAAAGTGAAGATAACTGCATATAAAATGCAAAACCAAATCTATGTCTTTCATAATTCCCAGTTTCCCTCTCCATCTGTCATCTTAATTATTAAGTAATAGGGTCAGATGCATAGTGATATGACCGACACTCAGGAATTGCACAATTCCTCACGAGACGCTGAAGCTCACCATAATCTTGTGATAGCTCCCAACCACTCCATTTCATCCAGTGACACTAGAGGCTGCAGGATGAGTGAGCTGAAAATTGCACAGTAACTCAAATTGGCTCACATGTTAATTGCCCAGCTACTCTGTGGCTGGTGTGCGAGTGAAAAATATGGCTGAAAAGCAGAAGCAGCAAGACACTATCTGTTATAGAATATATGTACCATGTGACTGACACTGCATGAAGAAATCTGCATCTAAGAGTTTAAGAAAGAGGTTTATTTTCTTCCCCATAAATCACAAAGGTATCTTATTAATATACATGAATGTTAACTTCGATAAGGCTAGCTGTTCTAGATGTCTTCAGAGAATTCAGAAGGCCAGCCAGGAGCTGTGCGTTGCCCAAAGGAACCAAAGTAACCGCTTGGAGAGATTCAGAAATATGTTTATAATGTATTCTTCTAACACAGCCGACTTCAGACTGTTTAAATATTTCTGTAGTTGCCAGTTATGGATAAAACTCCCTAACAATCATTGTACAATGCTATCTTACCACAGGTGAACTCACAAGTGCTTCTCACAACAATAGATTACATATTATTACTGGGGCAAATCTAGAAGAGGTGCAATGGCAAAGTTGCACTGCCCTTCAATTCCTGCTCTACCCAAACTTTAAAACCAATTGCCTGGCAGTGTCAACAGCATTTCTATTCAGGCAGCAGTGAGGTAGTCACTTGACTTCATGGCTCATTGTAATCTACCTAGTTCCTTCTGAACTATTACACAGGTTTGCTAACAAACCTTGCTCCTTTCTAGTGGTCTTAATGTTCCACTAATCAAGCTATTCTTTCTTCCTCAATTCAGCTGTTTAGCCACTCCTGGCAATGTAGCTCTTATTTCAAAGGCCTGCAGACTGTTTTTAACTGTAGTTGAAAACAATTATTCAGGTGTAGAAATATTAACTCAGGTGAACATGAACTCAGGTGTGGAAATAACTTTCACTGAGGCAAGGGGATGCACTGTCAAGATGTTCAAGAAGGCTTGATTTTGTTTTATGAATCTGAAAGAGCTGTATGCTTAATTCTAATGACTACAAAAGTAAAGAAACATCCTGATTTATTTTTGCCCATTTTTGTGTTTTTAATGCAAAGTAATGCACATTCCATTATAGTTATCTGTTTTTGTTTTGATCTTAAACTGCATAAGAAAGCCCTAGGCCCCTAACATATTAGTAAACCTTCTAGTTTCAGCACATATTCCTGGATAAAAATGTGTGTTGTGTTATATGTGATGATGCACCACATCATTTGCAGCCGCTTTTTAAAATCCTAGATCTTCCCATGCTTAAGTTTTAATAGAGTGCTCATCTGCATCTGGCTTATTGATTAAGAGATACTGTTCCCTTGGAAAAACCTTTCCTCTCTGAAAATCTGGTACCTAATATCATTACAAGATTTACTATTGTTTTCTTGTTTTTCTTTCCAGTTTGCTTACTTTGTGCTTCTAACAACAAATTGTGGATAGTAGACATCGCTGTCCAGTTGACTTTTAATGTCCTTTCCTACCAAAGAGCACTAAGGGGGAAAAGAAGTTGTCTAGCTGAAATGGAAACTGAAAGTGAATGTGTTAGAAGCAAAAGTGAAGTTGAGAAGGAAAAGGCCTGAATTTATATTTTTACATGGTGTAGCTATCTGAGCTGCTCATAACACCCTTCTGAACAGAAACAGGGAAACTGAAAAGCTCTTAATTGAAATATGCATATACATATGCACATACATGAACTTATGCACAAATATGCACATGCATGTTAGGCCATAACATCTAAAGGATGCTCTGTCAAAAAATGGATTGAGTAGGGTTTTTTAAAACAAAAAATTGTCAATTAAAAAAAATTTCAAACGTGGGTGGTTTCCCTTTAACTGTTCGCATACAGAAGACTTCTTCCATCCGCACCTCGAAAGTCTGTTACCTTCAATGAATATTCTTGAAGTTCAGGTCTACAGAGATTAGATGGACCGTGCGCCTTACACAGCTTGTGTCTGTTCAGCTCATGGGTCAACACATAGCTTAATTTCTACATTTGTTCTTGTTGACCTGGGGAATGTCACCTTTTTTTTTTTTTTAACCTCTTCATTGTCAATGGGAAGGACGCCAAATCAGGCTGAAGAATCCAAAGAGGAAACAACAGGAGGACAAGGGGATATTTGTAACTGTAAACCTCTGTGAGTTAGATGAAGCAGACTTCACATCTCAGTGGGAGAAGCTGGGACTTCTGTCTGCCTCACCTTCTTCTACAGGATGATCTGTAGATTTTCAGGAAGTAATGTTGCATAGAACAGAACTTCTTCCTCTGCCCTCCTTTCAAAGCAGAGCTCTGCAAGGCAAGGGGAGAGGAGTGCCATGGAAGTAACATGCTTTCCTATTGGGGAAGAGTATCCCTACAGAAATCCACATATCCATGCAGGGAATGGGGATGAGTTGGTTTATAGAAATGTTTCAGATGTACACCAGTGTCAATGGCTTTGCTGACAGACGTGCGAGGGCCCTTGATTTTTTTCTGTAGCCAATAAACTAACGTATTGTTCTAATTCTTTCATAGACTAGGTTGCCAGATTGGATTTGTTTGTTTTCTTCCTTCCTCTACTTTTGATAATCTGCCTGTCTATCAGTTCCCTGGGGAGTTTTCTGTTCTCAGCAACTGTGCCATGCCAGGTTGTGTTGGCATGATTGATGAATGAGGAATATTAGCAGGGTGGATGTGTTGCGTGGTTCCAAGAAACAGGCAACTAAACAATCCATTTCCTTCTGTTGTTGACTAGTGTTGTGTTCATTAGTAACAATATCTATGGTGATGCCAAAACTAGTGTTTCAGGTTTGTAAACTTATCCTGTATTTTAATTATTGTATTATGTGGCTTAGGAGGCATGTACAATATACAATAGAACAGTACTTTCATGAGCTTTGGATCCTGCCAGTTTTAGAGGGAAGAGTATCCCTTGAAGCTGAGAAATCTCTCCCAAACCTGTCAGTCTTGTGAAAAAAGATGGGTCTGGACCTGCACCTTTAATTCGGTGGCCTTAGGCTGTTTTGCATTAGTGGGTAAAGCAAAAAGCCAAGGTCAAAATTTTTTTGCTGACAGTGCTGATTTGTCACCTCTAACCCTTCAGATCCAGGCACTGTTTTCTCAATTTGACTCATTAAGAGACTGGTGAAGTCTCTCTGAAGAAGTTTGAATAGAGTTGGCCAGAAAATGGGCTTCTTTGCTCCTACCCCTGAAATTTTTAACTTCTGGTGAAAACTCATGTTCACATTCTCCTGTAGGTCACTTAGACTCTTATCTCCCATGGTACATGACATTCTCAACCCTGGGCCAGAGACTCGCCAATTGAACCCTGTACTGTCCAATTGCATCGTGGACAGTACAGTCTGAATGAGGAGGCAGCCCATAGAGGACAGTGGGGCAGTACCAGATCCAGGTTCTGGTCAAGGTGGATAAGGCTCTGACCTCAGTTCAGGCTCATACTGAAGCACCATGTGAGCGGTGAGCTCTGAGCTCACAAGTTGATCAGGGCAGGATTTGGCTAGAGCCCCTGCTTTCATGGGATCCCAGAGCCTAGGGGGTGAATGCTGCTGCTGTTTGTCACTCCCTTCTCTCTCTTCCCCCTCCTCCCTTCCTCTGAATTCACCCCCTGGGCTTCAGAGCTGCATGCAAGCAGGGGCTCTGGGCAAGACATGAAACTGTAATCTTTAGTTCCACATTAGCCACTGCTGAATCAAAACTTTTTCAGTGGAATATTGCTGGCCTCCCCTACTCTTTAGCATTGTCAATTTTTGCATGTTAGGATTTGAAATGTTAGTGTGCAGCTTCTTGCTTTTAGTGGTTAAATTTTAAAACCTCTCCTAATCTCTGCAAGCAAACCAGTCAAATTAGGTCCTCAAATTGGGGGAAAAACATCTGGTTTTACTTGAAGCAGGATCAATTTATACTTCATTCTCATTTGACCTCTGAACCTCTAAGTTACCATAGGTGAAGTAGATTTCCATGTGAGAACGTTCCAGACGGCATGTTTCTGAGATGTTTGCATTCACAGTGTTGCATCTTTTAGAAAGCTTACTTATTCGTCCTGCATGCGTGATTCTGCACCTCTGTCACGTGTTCTGATGTGGGGCAAAGAGAGGAGATCCAAGGCAGGCAACATTTTTAGTGTATGGTGGTTTAAAGGACCTGTGATTCATTTTGGGAGTAGATTCAGTCACAAGTTAGAATATTTCTGCAGGTTGGTATTTCTAATCTTGGCACTACACAATGAAAATACAAAAGATTTCTACTTCACAGTGGAAGAGGGGGAGCTATAATAAGCCCTTTCAGATATTTGCTTACCTGAAGAACCATTATGTTCTCTTCTGAAGAAAAGAATAATCTGCTAAGCTCTGTTTTAGCCTCCAGATGGCATAGAATACTGTTGTTCTATCCAGAGACATATTTGGGAATACTTTTCCTGATTCTAATTTCCTAGTGTCTTATGAATAGCTGCTGTGACACATGTGCAGGAGATTGGACCAGATGAGCTTTGGATTGTCTTTCAGCCTTTTCTTCTTTTTCCACATTTCAGCTCATTGCTTGTAGTAATCTCCCTTTTTACCACGCCCTAAACCTCCTCCCCCCACCCCACCTCCCGCCTTGGTTTTATAATTACATCTGCTCCTCTCCCATCCAAAGTGGTCTTTTAGGCTACGGACAGACATTCAAAAAGCCTGAGCCTGAATTGATTCAATCTTTGCAAGTTAGTCTAACCTGGCTATGCTGATCCATTTTGTAACTCAACAGACACTCTCTCTGGACTGAGGAAATGTAGGCACATGCCTGCAGTGGCTCAAGCTAGAAGCCAGGGGGGCACTAAAGCATCCCTCCGTTCCCTTGCACAGGGCTGACCTGAGGGGGGTTGGGCATGACCAGGTCCCCACAGAACCTCTGGTTAGGGAGGTCTACCTGCACAGTCCTAGGCTTTTCCCCGCTCAAGGGGCGGGAGTGTTGCCAGCCCCCAGGCCCCTGCCAGTACTCTGAGGTAAGCGGGGAAGAGGGGGTACAGTGCAGTGAATACATCTGTTGATGGATATGCAGTGTTTCAGTCTCCCTCCCTGCTTCTTTATACTATCTGCAGCAAACTGACAGGCAAGCAAGCTAGCAGGGGGCTGATAATAGTGTTTATCACCTCATCAGCAAAACAATAGCCTCTCTCCATTAGTTCAAACTCTTTGTAAACAGCTTACTAGCTGACCTGTTTGATTAGCTCCAACCAGCCCTAAACAGTCACTGTTCTGTCTGCCTGTCCCAGTGGAGAGAGATGCACACAGGCACCTCTTGGCATTAGCTAGCCTACCACATTCCTAGGGTCTGTGGGGCTAGGGTCCATGCTGTGGGAGACAGGGAAGGAGGGGCAGAAGAATTCCTGCTTGAGCAAGCGGGGGGGCGGAGGGGAAGCCAGGCAGACCCTGAAGTGTCAGTAGTCTTTGCCGGAGCTCCAGCCAGGGAGCAGAGGGGAGGGGCCAGCCCTGCTGTGGAGCAGAGAGCCCTGCCAACCCAGAGAGCATGCCAGGATACTGGAGGTGTCTGCTTTATCCTAAACCAGCAAGAGGTCTGGGACAGACGTTGTATAAAGGGTTTGACCCAAATCAGTTAAGTCTGATACTACATTCAACCAGGCTTATCTCAAACCAGTTTCAGCCATTTTCAGACTGGTTTATGTTCATTCAACAGCTGTTCCATTACAGGTTTAAACCAGTTTCTGATCACTTAAACCAGATTGTGTAATGTCTGTTCCTAACTTCAGAAGTCAGTGCAGCATTTTATCCCATATCAGTCAGCTATGATTGGTCAGTGAACTATGATGGATCAACATTTGAGGCTTTTGAGATCTGAAATGGAGTTGAGCAGGGTCATGAACTTGCTGAGGTTTTAAGCGCTTAGAAACAGTTCATTAAGCATGGAATGAAGGCTTTTGAGGACAAAAGAGCCCAAGGAAAGAAGAAGAAACCTCAGAAAGAACCCCATATCACATTCGGTATTGCTTGATATAAATTTCAAATGTGACAGGTATGGAAAGGACTGTCACTCAAGAATTGGGCTCTACAGCCACACTTGTAGATGTTCAGTGAAATGATGCCTGCCTCAGTGCAATTCTATTGTCTTGTGAGACAGATAGATGCCACTTCCTTGTCTCCTCAGCTGGGATGAGTTTTGACCTGTGGTTAATGTTGGAAAATGTGCTTAAATGCTCTGCTGAAAGGGAGCTTTAATTTATAAGTGTATTGATTTCTCTTGCTTGTCCCCAATCATTTTGATTGATCTATGCAGGGGCGGGCAATTATTTTGGGCAGAGGGCCGCTTAATGAGTTTTGGCAAGCCATTGAGGGCCACATGACAGGCAGCCCACGGCAGATTAATATTAACTTTCTAAATTTTTTGGGGCTCCGCAGACTGGATAGAATGGCCTGGCGGGCTGCATCTGGCCCCCAGACTGCATTTTGCCCATCCCTGACTATAGGCTCACTCCAAATGGTTGATATTGAGCTGGTGTGCAGTACTTGGGAGTGCCTTTCAGCCATAATGTTTGCATTTTTATATATTTCTCACAGTGCATTTTTATATTTCATCTGTCTTATCTTTACCATGGCATTTTGTATTTTATGCTTTTAAACTCTTAAGGAATGTACTCCTTGTAAAATGAAGTTACACCCTGGACCATTGTTAAAAACTGCATTGAAATTATAACTGTAAAGTGATAAAATCTGCTATATTGGGCTGGTCCCTTGAGTGAATGCCAGTATGTATGATGATCAGTAGATAATTAAATGACAATAGCCAAGCCAGAGGAACTTACCATTACAAAACTCTACAAGCCATTTTAGGCTAATCAAGGCAAGGAACTGATTCCTGGGACTGAGCACCCACCCTATTGACTATTCCTGCAACCCTTAACAATACCATTGTTAATTAATGAAAATCATAAACTGACTCCCGAAACTGCATTACCAGCAGGTGAGAAACTTGTGACTCATAGCTGTCGGGCATTACTCAAGACCCATGTGGGACAGCGACCTCTGGATTGGGCAGCCAGAATTATGCTGGGGGATCACACAAGCCCGCCAGAAAGGGATAAAAGGCAGTGAAGTGTGACCCTCAGTGGTGCCATCTCATCCAGCACCTGACCTACTGAGACAGAAGGACAAGCAGGTGACCCCCTTCTGGAGAAGACATTGCCTTGAAGGAAGCTGATTATCAACAGCAGACTCCAGGGCCTCAGGTAGATATACTGACACCAGTGCTCTTACAATCACTACAGCAGCTACTATACACTAGGCCTGTGCAAAGCAGCTAGTACTCGCTTCAGATTCAGCCGATTTGGGGGACAGTGATTCGATCTGGTGAATTGAATCACTGTCCTGAATTGATTCAGCCGAATCTGATTCAGAGATTTGGCTTCTGCCAGATCAGCCAAATCTCTGAATCACACGGGCCTCAACCCCTGCCCACTCTCAATGTCTGCTGCGCCTGCCCCAGCTCCTAGCTATCTG
Organism: Gavialis gangeticus; assembly: GCF_001723915.1. Taxonomy (NCBI): domain Eukaryota; kingdom Metazoa; phylum Chordata; order Crocodylia; family Gavialidae; genus Gavialis; species Gavialis gangeticus. The sequence goes on from NW_017729025.1 coordinate 144,872,559, forward strand.
AAGAAAAAAAAAAAGCCCCCCACTCATTGGATGCTGCCTGGCAGGGGGGCGATCCCTACTGCCATGAGTCCCCCAAACCCTGCCCACTGTTTCTGCCCCCATGGCTGCTCTGCCAGCCCCAGCTCCTGGCCCTTAAAAAAAAAAAAAAAAAAAGGCCAGATTCACCAGCTGCTGCCCAGTGTGGGGCAATCCCCACTGTTGCCCACTGCCCTGAGCTGCATGAAGGGCTCTTCCATGCTCCCCCAGAAGCCCTGCTGCTGCAGCAGTCTGTCAGTTTGGAGTTTTGATTCTTTTAAAATTTTTTTCTTAAAAGGCCAGAGCTGGGGCAGGTGGGGAAGCCATGGGCGGGGCTGGGGGAGCAGGCAGGGGTTGGGAGGCTTGTGGCAGAGCCTCTCCATGTGCTGTGTGGCAGTGGGAATCACCCCTGCACCCCCACCTGGCAGCACCTGATGAGTGGGGGCTTTTTTTTAAAGGACCAGGAGCTGGGTCCAGGTGGGGCACCCATGGTGGGGGTTGGGGGAGCACTCGTGGGGGCTGGGGGAGCAGGCAGGGAATGGGGCCTGGCAGGGGTCCCCCCATGGTCCCCTCCCTGCTCCTCCAGCCTCCCCTCCTCCACCCCCTACTTACCAGCTCAGAGTCCAGGTCCAGTTCCCTGCTGCAGCAGGCAGGGACTGGCCGAATCACTGAAGCTCTCCGAATTTTTTCCAAATTGATTTGGAGAGCTTCAAATTGATTCAGACTTTTTAATTGGTCCCCCCTATTTGATTGAGAGATTTGGCCCCTGAATTGGGCCAAATCTCCTCCAAATCAAATTGGCATCTGAGGCTTCGCATGGCCCTACTATACACTATACTACATAGATTTAAATGACATGGGTTTGAATGAGTGAGTGCGTGTGTGTACGTGCTAAGATGACCAGTGCCCCTCATAACTCAAAGTTTGCATTTATGATTTTATTGGTAACTTCACATCCTGTACAATAAATTCAAAGTTATTATGATACTGTGAGATGGTCCTTTGTAGCCAACAGTAGAATTATTCAGATGGCTTGTAATTCTCTCTAAGAAATGGCAGAATGTTTTTGCTTCCAATTCTACAATCCAGAGCCACTCTAATCAAAGCACCAACCACCCCGCTTCATCCCTGGATCATGTGTAAAAGTGCCTAATAGGACATAAAGTTTCAAGTCATGGTGCCTGAAGTTAGACTCTTAAATCCATATGGAAGTACCTTAAACACATAGTATTTTAACACTTCTGAGTGTAGACAATTTGAGTTAAGATCTTAAGTATGGAATTAGTTGTCCTTGTTTAAAAAAAAATTGGCCTGAATGTATTTTTCTATTTCATCAATATGCTGCCGGGCTGGTCCCAGTAGTGACTAAGTACTGTGAAGGTATGTCAAGAAAGGCATAAGCAAGCATACATTGTGGTAACTGAGCAACAGTTAAAGGAATTTCTGAGAATAGACTTGTGTTCCGTATGTAATACTAACCTGGCTCCTTTCATAGTTTTTTTGTATAACCCATCGGGCAGGTTTGATTACATCTTGTACAGAATATGGCAATATGTGGTAGTTAGTTTGACCAATTCTTGCCTCCCAATTTAAATAAAATTTAAATTAATCAAGGTTATAATGATAAACTCTAGGATTTTTTTTTGGGGGGGGGGTGAGGTGTATAAGCTGCAACACATGCTCTTCAGACTAATGGGAGGCAAGTGTCTGAGTCCCTTCAGTTGCTTTGAAAATCTCACTGTTTGTGCTGAAATGGACAAAGCATGGAATTGGAGATAATGTATACATACCAAAAAATCTAAGTACCCATATATACCAATATCAAAATGGATACATACCAAAATTTCCCATGTTCTTGTACTGATGATTATTGGAGGACTTCATCTGTCTGTCATTTTTATGCCATATTGGATTGCACAGAAATAGGAGGTATTTGAACTCCCTTTGCCACCGTTACTTTGTTTTGTCTTCCCAAAATAGACTCTTGTTTACCATTGTTTATAGAAGCCTACTTATAAAGTGCTTTAAAAGCAGCTTTGCTGTATAATTTCTTTCCTGTAGGTATTTGGGCCATGGAAAACTGACATACCAGTACTCATACTGCACTGGGCACTATACAAATACATAGCCCGTGCAAATACCTTCCTGGATGAACTTGCAATCAAAATAGACCAGACAGATGAAGCAATTCAGCAGAAGGTGCCCTGGTGCAGTTTTACCCTCCCTTCAATTTCTGGTCCACACAGAGTTTAAAGCCAACTACCTGGCAGTAACAGCAGCATTTCTAGTGAAGAAAATGACTTAGTTGGCTTATTATAACCTAGCAGATTCCATCTGAACTCTTCATTCCACAGGATGAACATCCCCTCATCTTTGTAATGGTCTTGATGTTCCACTAATCAAGCTATATTTTGTTCTGCAATCCTGCTCTCTGTTAACTGCTCCTAGTAATGAAGCTCCTATTTCACAGCCCAGCAGACTGTTTTTAACTTATTCTAATGAAGTTATGTTTGTCTTGTGCTTCAATCTTAAACTGAATAATAAAGTCCTGGGCCCTTAGCATATTAGTAAAGCTTTTAGTTTAATTTTAATGGGAGAAAATTGTGTTATTTTATATGTGATGATGCACCTCACCATCTGCACCCACCTTTCAAAATTCTAGATCTGCCCATGACCTTGCTTGTGACCACACTCATGGGAAGCATAAGCCACAGGTGGGAATTTGAGTGCAGATTTCCCAATCTGTAGCAACAGTGGAGATGCCAGCTTTCCTCCCCAAACCAGATCTCCCTCATTTGCATAGGTTTACATATTGTCAATAATGTTTGCTTTTGCTAAGAAAATCAGCAACATTTTTTTCTCACTCCATTACTATCACAAAAGAAACCCCAGGAATCCCTAGGTTTAGAAGAAGCCTGTCTTGTTGCCTGATACCCATCCTCCTCCTCCTTTTCTAGACCATAATTGGAAATAACCATTTTGGATCAAATTCAGCCTTTTCCTGCCTGTTGGTGGCATCTCCCTGCCCTGCAGAGCTACTGGACCATAGGTCCAGAAGAGGGAAGAAACAAAAATGGCCTAAACATATCATAAACACCAAAACTAGGATCAAGTAATTTCTTCAGGGCCCTTCACAAAATAAAAAAAAAAATTCCCACAGTAGTTCTCTGTTTTAGCACACACTTTAAATGATTTGATCAAGAGAAATTTTAAAAATACTGCATTGTTGGCAGTATGGGATTCCAGCTGGCTTATTTATCTTTCAGTTTTGTAGTTGCTTTAAGATCTTCCAGGAGGTGTGTGATTGATTTCTTCCAACCACTTGTTTTGTCAGCAGTTTAGGAAGCAATATATACAATGATGGTTAGTTGGGCAGGTCATTATATCACTGGTCATGGCAGCCAGGCTCGGCTCCTGTCTCAGGTGTTGCATTTTAATGCACAAGTATGGTGCATAGATCATTTTTATATATCAGCTACTTCACTGTTAAATATTTCTCGTTAATGAGCATTTTCTGCTTTTTTCAGGTCTGTTAAAATGGGCTTTGCTTTGGATTCCACTGCTATGGAGGCATACACTGCCTTTCATTTATTTGATAACTTAACAGGTGCTATTTATGTTTCCCCTTCTTTTGCTGCATCAGCAGAAGAGTAATTAAAGCTGAAGGACTGTGTTTAACTTCCTTTAAAATCTGCCCATGTCATCAAACCTGTTTTTGAACATCAAGGATCTGGTACAGACACTCAATCTTGGAACTGGGGGAAAAGCAAAAGCAGCAAGTGCTGGAGTGCCTCAGTGTGGGAATGGGGACATACGTACCACAGGGTGATGTAGATTTGAGTAAAAAGGGTGGAAAAAGAAATTTAGCTTGGTTTACGGGGAAAAAAGAGAATATAATATTAATGTTTCATCAATTCAACCAGCTACAAATGATGAATCAGATTTTTGGATCATTGTGCAACTGTCTCCACAAGTTTGTTATGGGTATTTTCTTAGACACAGCATGTACGTCTCCTAGAAAGACCTTACCTGGACTAGAAGGGCTCCTACCATTACAGCTATTCTGGCATTGCTGTAGTAGCAGAGCCCTCTAGTGAAGGTGCAGCATATTCCAACAGAAGGTGTTTTATTCGCAGCATAGCTACCCTACTTTCTGCACAATGCAAACTAAGATGACAAAAGCAATCCAGTGTCAGCATAATGTGACTACACTTTGAGTTTTGCTTAAACAGTGATGACAACTAATGAGGGTGATTTTTCCAGGCTCCATGCTGACACAACTGTGCCAGCAGGACTTTGTAGTGTAGGTATGGTCTGAGACATGGGTGCTCAATTTTTTGGCCCCACAGGCCAGATGAGTGGCCTGGAACCTATCTGAGGGCTGGAACAGGCCCTGGGACTTGGCACCACCCCTTCATTGTCCTGCATGCCAGGATTGAGCCCTGGGGCTCCAACACTATCCCTCCCACCCTTCTTGCACTAGGATTGGGTCCCAGGGATCAGGTGCCACCCCTTCTGCCCTCCTTATGCCAGGATTGGGTCATGGGGGCCTGCTGCTGTCCCACACTGCAATTGGGCCCTTGGGCCCAGCACTGCTCCACTCAGCCCATATGCTGGGATCTGGTGCTGAATACAGCATGCAGGGCCTGGGGCTCCCTATGGGTCCAGAGACTTGGCAGCAGGTGATTAGTGCCACTGGACTCCTGCTGCCAAATGTCCACACCTGTGAGGAGCCCCACAGGCCAGATCACATAGTGCTGTGTGCTGCATCTGGCCCACGGTTCAGAGGTTAAACACCCCTGTTCTAAGAGACTCCTCATCCCCAAGTGCCTGGAGTCTAAACAGGCAAAGTGAGAGACAGGAGTAAAACTGTCCCCATTTTGTAGATGGAGAAGTGGCTCACAGAGTGATTGTGCCACCTGCCTGCTCTAGTCAATTGAAAGTATTTTGAATTCCTAACTTCTCCATGCTAAGAAGATGTTGAAACATAAAATCCAGCTGGTACGTGTATTGCACCAAGAATACTCTAAAAGAGGGGTGTCTAACTCCAGGTTGGTCCCATGGGTCAGATCCAGACCATGCGGCTTCTTGCAGACGGGATAACTCACCTGTAGCAGCAGGGTGGTGGCTGATTGGCACAGCAGCCAGGAGCACTATGTTGCATGGTTCTGGAACCCAGGGGGTGAATGTTGCCACCGCTCACCCCACCCTTTTCTGCCACCAAAGGAAATTACCAATGGTGATCAAAAATCTGGAATTCGGTGATAGGCAAGAATGGAGAGGGGGGACGAGTGACAACAGTGTTCAACCCCTGGGTGCTAAAGTCATGCTAACAAGCCTTGCAGACTGCATGCAACACACAGGCTACCAGTTGGATAGCCCTGCTCTGAAGTCCAGCCCCAGCAACCCTAAGCCATCCACCATTCTAACTCAGAGACTTCCCTAAGTATATTACATACAATGAAAACACTGGAGTTGATTTGAAAAAATGTTATGGTGAATCGAGAGAGGTGATGCAGTGACTGTGTTACTATTATGTGAGTTAAGGCATGATTTGTTGGCCCATCAATTCACGATTAGGGTGTATTTGTAAGACACGCCAAGGGAAATGCCAGCCTTTCTTCTGTAGCCCATTTGTAGGTGGCTTGGCTGCCTTGTCAGATTTACTTTTCTAGGTTGCTGAGACCTTTTTTAGGTCATTGGCTTGACAGTTGCCACAGTACTGTCATTTGAAAGCCCAGTGACATTCCTTTAATAGTAGCCCTTTGTCCTGCATACAGTAACTGGGTGGGAACTATCTAGTTCTGGGAGGAAAAAAATGATTTTTTTTTTTTTGACAGGCACAATCAAAGAGAAAGGATGGGTTTTGTGGTTAAAGACACTGGGCTGAGACTTAGGGGATCTTGGTTGAGTTCTGGCCCTGTCATTCGCTGAGTTGTCATCTTCTCATGTCTGCACACCACATTTGACCATTTTGTTATATATGTGGCTGCTCATTTATTATACTTTGTGAGGTCTTTCATTGAACATGTGCCTTCAAGTAGTGGGCATTGCAGCCAGTGTTGCATAGTCTGAGACTCTGTGCCACAGTCACGGGGGGTTGAACCAATAGTATAGCCCCATGTCTTCATTAGTTCCTTGGAGTGTCAAACTCCAGTACGTAGGCGGTTGATGCATGGACACCTTTGCCATGGTTCATCAGCCCCGGGTAAGGACTCAGCTGCTGGAATGTCCATGTTTCCGCTGTCAGGTATTTTCTTCAGGTATTTTGCCTCAAGTCACTCATTCCCTGAGTGACCTGAGGCAAGTCATTTAATCTCTTTGCACTCAGCTCTCTACTTTTTAAAATCAGAATTATAGCGCTTCCATCCTCCCATCTTGTGTTTCTATTGTTTAGCTGGTTTTGAGCTCTTATTTTATGTTTGTACAGTAAAATCTCCATTACCCAGCATGAATGGGGAATGCCAGGTGCTGGTTATGTAAAAATTCCAGGTATCTAGAAATACTGGGGGGTGGTGGATAGCAGTGGTAGTGCAGAGTGGTTGCACACAGTTTGCTTGTGGCCGTGGCAGCACGGTGGTGGATGGCGGTGGTGCAGTGGCGCGGTGCTGGTTAATAGAGTATTCTGGTTAGTAGAATGCTGGATAACAGGGATTTTACGGTACTTAGAGTGGCATCTCTAGGAGCTACAAAACTGTACATACTAACTCATACCAAACACACTTGCCTTGACTTGGCACACTTGCATATCAGCAAAGAGGTAAAAATTTGAACGGGCATTAAGGACTGAACTCTTTGCTCGTCTCTGGATGTGGTCCCTTTAGAACAGAGGGGGATGTAGATTTGAAGGATGGCCTAAGGCCGATTGTCCTATTGAACAAGTTCTGTGGAGTAACATAACCACTGTTTAAAATAAAGATAACTCAATACATATAAAGGTCCTTCATGCATCTCCTTCAGTAAAACTGAAAACAGAGGCCAGGCTTATAAAAAAGGGGAATGGCTGAAGAGAAGCAGGTGGCACATTGCTCAAAAAGTTTATTGGCAATAGTTGTTAGGCCTCAGCAGCCCTTTATTCTCTTAGAGAGTTTTTCACATGCCACTCCTGATTTTTCTGTGTTGTTCTTAGATGTTTAACTGAGTGTATCTGAATAAACAGCAACATTTATAGCCTATTGATGGCCTGTTTGCTTTGCTTGTTTGCAAAGGATGATGAACCATAAGTTTCTGCTTTTCTGACTACATAGCTATTTTTTTTAAATGATGGCATACTGTATTTATTCAAATCCAAGATGAGCTTTTCTTTCCCCAATCAGCACGGGGGAAAAAAGCCTTGTCTTGGATTTGAATACCAGCCTGCAATGGGACAGGCAACAGCTCAGCAGCAGCTTTGGCTCTGGGCTCTGGGCTCAGGGCTGAAGCTGGACCTGAGCTGCTGTTTGCCCCTGGCTGGAGTGGCTCATTTGGTGGGGGAGAGGGCACAGGGTTGGGTGGAGCATGGGTGAGACCATGGGGGGAGGTAACCTGCAGCCTTCCCCCCACTGCTTGTATCCTGTGCCTGCCCCACACTCTACCATCTCCTGGCTCCCCCATCCTGTTTTCCCCCCAACTGTACCCTCCCCTGCCTACTTTCTGCTCCAGCTCCAGTCCCTTCAGCCTTGGCTTGGCTGGGAGCTGCTGCCACTTCTCCCTGACTAGGTTGGGCTGGGGCCAAGCCAGAGCTGCACTGCTGCTGACTGTCCTGGAAGAGCAGAGCTGCAGCAGAAGATAACGAAGAGGGGGGACAGGGAGTGGTTGCGGGGCAGACTGCAGAGTGAAGAAGGAGGGGGGGGGGGGGGCAGGCATAGGCACGGAGACAACAGATGTGGGGATTGGCACAGGCATGGAGGTCCAGGCAGAAAAGGGTTTCATGGCTGGTGGCAGGCACAGGTTCAGGGGACAAGTAGCAGGGGTCTGGCCCCTTTCCCCACCCCCCAACTGGTGTTTCCCATTATATCGGGGGGGCAATCTAAGATGGCCTTCCATAAATCAGATTCCATACATGAAAAATTATAATAAATATATAATTTTCCACTTACAGAATCTAATTATTGGGGAGTTATCTTGAATTCAGTCATCTTGGATTGAGGTAAATATGGTAATAAAGAGGCACAACATGCAAACAGAGTTGGTCAAAGTAGCAATAAAGAGTACACTACTGTAATCTGGGTCAGCTGTTTGATTTGACTTTCACTCTTGCCCCTTGTTCTCTGCTAATGTTTGCTCCAGTGATGGTGATTACCATGCTCCAGCCAGCCTCCACATCTCATGTATCAGTGTCCCTGCACTTCAAAATAGTGGCAGGGGTGCTTTATCTAAAGCTCATCAAATGAAGCACAGGGACACTAATACACAAGTTGTACTCTAATTAAAGCACCCCCATCCCCTGCCCCACACACACATGCTCCTGGGGGAGGGGTATATATAGTCGCCCTTCAAGTGTTTCAATTCTAAATTAGGCAAAATCAACCACCTCCAGATTGGGGTTGCTTATCCTTAAGTCTATGGCTGTAGCATAGAGGCTGGTATGTCTTCTACTTTCTCAGCATGCAACACCCTTGGTAAAGCCAATGTATGATGGGTTTTCCTATTATTTGTGCATCTGACTTGTTGGATGTAAAAATCAACAAAATAGAAATGTGGGTCATATAATTAATTAACATCTGGAGGCTAGAAAGCTTATTCCATACATTATTTGTCATTCAAAATAATTATTTGGGTTTTTTTCTTCATGAATCAATTAGTTGAGTACAGGCAACCCCCACTTAACGCTATTTCGCTATAATGCTATAATGAACCTGTTTTCACTTAGTGCTCATCGAGTTTCATTATACGACTCATGGTTGCCATCTTGGGTAATTAACAACACTTGCAGTCACCATCTTGGGTCATCAAATACTTTTGGTTTTGCTTAACACTCACTTTTTCTGGAATCAATTAAGAGCACTAAGTGGGAGTTGCCTATAGTCTAAAAGCAAAAGAGCAACTAAGAACACAGCTAAGGTTCTGTTTACAAGTGAATGGGCTAACTGGCAAGTAAGTGTGTAGAAGGCAAATGTGGTTTTGGGATGCATGAATAGAAGCATTAGGTGTAAGATATGGAGGACTCTTTACAGTAGTTCAGCCTCAATAGAGTATTGTGCGAAGCTTGGGGCTCCACATTTTAAAAAGGACATGGATAAGTTAGAGATTTTAGTGCATCTGTGGGGTTCTTGTCCCAGAGTGATCACACTGGGAATAATAGAGGAGCCATCTTTATCAACAACAGCTAACAACTCCTTAACCTATATGATAAAAGCAGAACAATAACATGGAATAATGCAACTCAGCACCTTCTACAGACAGAGTGCAGAAAATACTGTATTTACTCAAATACAAGGTGAGTGTTTTTTCCCCTCAATCAGCATGGGGGAAAAAGTCCCTTATCCTACATCTCCATACAAAGAAAGCTCACTAAATACATTGTCTATCTTTCAACTGCTGCTAAAAGCAGCATGTGTTCAATAATAGAAACCAACTATGAAGCTGATTATACAGGGTTATCATATGTCTGGGTTTTCCTGGACATGTCCTCTTTCTGAGTCCTCTGATCTCCATCTAGGCAGGCTTTTCAAACCTGAACACATGACTGGGACTTTGCTTTGCTTCACTGGTGGGAGCAGGGGGAGGGCGATCACAGCAGGGAGCACCACATGGGTCTGTGCATGCATTGGCAGCTGCAGGTAGGTTGG
>NW_017729025.1:144882628-144890312 GCF_001723915.1 Gavialis gangeticus
GGGTTTGGGGGGCTGGGGCTGTGACGGGGCAGGGGAGGTGGGGAACGTGCCTGCCCCTCCAGTGGGGGAAAGGGGCAGGGGGGCCCTTTGAATGGGCAGGGCACAGCCTCGGCATATCACTGCCCCCCACAGTCATACTCCCTCCATGTGCCTCCGCATGATAGGTGTCCTCTTTTTTGAAACTGGAAATATGGTAACCCTAGATTTATATGCAGCCAACACTGAGCATGACTATAAAATAAATATATGGCCCATATTAGGCAAACATACCAATGAGAATGTAGATGGGAACCTTGTGTGTGTGTGTGTGTGTGTGCGTGTTTAACCCTTCAACACCCCCCCCCAAAACAACAAACAAAAAACAAAACAGGTGGATGATCCCTCCCTAGGGAACTGGCACTGGGCCTGGAAGTACTGCAATATCAGGCTGGCACCAGGAAGGCCAGAGCCAGTCCTGACATCTTCCCTTTGAAGCCAAAAATGATCCATTTATCTTAGCCAAAAAAAGTCAAGATGCACTGGGAACCTACCACATTTTCAACTTTTTAAAATTTCATGTCTCATGCCAATTCAGCCAAATCAGTTCTGAATTCTATTGACTGAGCAGAGCTCAATCATCCAAGTCTGTGTGGCGCTGCCACTGGCAAGTATCCTACCTCCTAGATTCTTCAGCCTGGGGTTTCAGATACTCCCAGATCCATAGCAGGCATCCTACATTAAAGTCCCAACCCTGGAGGCCTTAGCTTTCAGACGCTCAAGGAAAGGCCACATCTTTCCCTACACCTCTACTAACCTGTCTTGTGACCACTGTGGTTCACCTGGCGGTCCAAAAAAACACCTTTACCGTTACACCATTCTTATTCCCATTACAAAAATTGCACCATGCACCTGTGTTCCTGCGTGCCTGTTTGTCTGTCACCATCACCTTTAACCATCACAATTATGCAAAGCACTACCTCAGTTATTTCCTCCACTACCAACTCCCCTGCCTGTTTGCCTAGCTCTTTCACTTGTTATTGTATTCGTCATTATCTTTGATGCTATCATTGTCCTCCTCATCATCATCATCACTGCTCTCCTTGTGGATCCTGCCTCTGAACAGCCTATGCTAGTCCCCTTTCTTCCATAGAGTTTGCCATCTCTTGTCCATTGTCTACTACTGTCTTCCTGGACTACCAGTACGTCACTCCCATTTTGATGCAGCCCTCAACTGAGAGGTTTGTGTGTCTGTTTATGAGTAGATTCCTGGTCTTCCCCAAGCATTCCTGAAACAGGAGATGACTTCGTCAAAGTGGGCTGATGGAGTCCTTTGCTGTTTAGTCAAATATCTGTACAGAACCACCTCCTGGTCAAGGTTATGAACCCTGCCACCACCAGGAGGAGTAGGCATACTTTCTTCCATACCTCTAGTGTATGGGCAGTCCCAGAGAAGGTGGATTGTTTCCAACTCTTGCTGGCAGGTTTGCTTGGGGCAGTTGGATGGGCATCTCTGCCCCTCACTTTCTCCATGCTCACACTAAAAGTGCCCCGTGGGCTACCTGCCAGTTCAAGTCTCTGTGCTCTTTCTGCTGGTCCTTGTGAAAGACTCATTCCCACACAGCTTGGCATCAGGTAGTAGGTCCATGGGCAACACAATGTATCTTGTCCTTACCACCTCCTGGATCTTATGGTGGTTCATCACAGTCACTGGGGCCTTTTATTGCAGTTTGTATTTGTCCCAGAACTGTTTCAGGACTCTGTAGTATCATGGTGACTCCATGGTCTACAGGCTTGCATTGGTTGTCATGTACACCCACCACTGTCACAGTAGTTGCCCTGCAAAATACAAAGCGGGCTGTTTTCAATTCTGTCTCTGTTGCCAGTCTGCAGATGTGGCTCATGTACTTGGCCCAGATGAACAGCAAGACATCTGGACTTCCTTTGCCTCCAGACCACTTTGTTTGTAGAGTTTGGTCCTCACTACCTTCTCCCATCTGGAGTCCCAGAAGAAGATGCACATTGGTCTTTGGATACTGTGGTTGACTAGCTCTGAGGGGGAGAAGACTATTGTGGTGTGTAGAAGCATTGGTAGTAACTCTGCCTTCATGAATATCATGCACCCCACCCTTGACAGGAAGCACAGCTGTCATAATCCCAGTCTCTGTTTGACCTTGGCCTCAGATTTTCTCATGCCTTCTGTCCGGACAACTCTAGGTCAAATTCCACCCCGGGGATCTTTACTCCTTTGCAGGGGATGGAAACCCCCAGGGCTGGCAGGTCCCTGAGTATGCCCAGTACTAGGCAGGTGCTTTTGCTCATGCTGAGCTTGGCCCCTTCCACTGCTTCATATGCCTGGGTGTGTTGTAACACTCTTTCACCTGACCACTTGTTCCTGCATATGTACTTGTCCCTCTTATCTTCCCAGTTACTCCCAGGGATCTCTACTCCACTGATCCCTGGGTCTTGCCTGAGCTGCTGTATTAGTAGTTCCATCATGCAGATAAATAGGATACGAGAGAGTGGGCAGCCCTGCCAGATGCCCAACTGCACTGCAGTCAGGGTTGTCAGGGACCCATTCACCAGTTCCCTGCTACTCATGTCAGTGTACTGCATCTTTATCTAGGTGATGAAGATTGAGGGGACCCCCATCTTTTTCATTATCTCAAACTGGTGGGATACTCAGTCATAGGCCTTCTCCATGTTGAGGTTCAGCTTGGCAGCATTCAGCCTCTTCTGTTGGTACTGTAGCACATCCTGCAGCTGCATCAGTGCTCCATGCATCTGCCATCCTGGCACCATGCATGACTGGTCCTTGTGGATTATAGCAAGTATAACAGACTTAAAACACTCAGCCAAGACTTTGACCATTAGTTTGTGGTCAAAGTCCAGGACTGTTACAGAACACCAATTTTTCAGGTCCTATCTCTCCCCTTCTTGTAAAGAGGGGTTACATGACCCTCCTCCAATCCCACCCTTAGGTGGCCCTCCTGCAGGTGCTGTCTACAGACCTCCAACAGGTCCAGGCTCACCTGGTCCCAGAAAGCAATGTGGAACTCCTTGGGCAGGCTGTCTGCCTCAGGAGTCTTACTGTTCTTGAAGCCATGGGTGACTGGTGCCTCCCAAGTCTGGGGGGACACCAGATTGCTGATGAGAGGTGCATCACCCAGCGGCTGATCATTGAGCACAGAACCACCAGTGGCAAAACTGGAAGTGCACTTCTGCCGGTACTTCCGGTTTCGCGGCTCGCACTTCCAGGGGGTGCATGGCCAATCTCAGGGAGTGTATGTGAACCCATGTGCACTCCCTACGCATCACCAACACGAAGCTGCAGAGAGTTTTGTTGATCTCTAGTATCCACTCCTCCACCAGCTTCTAACACTGGTCCTCCCCGAGGATCTGAGTGAGCTTCTGCAGGCATTCCTGAATGCCTCCTGAGTCCTCTGGTCATGCTGTGTAGAGGTCGCAGTAGAGATCGCCACCATCTCTAGCATCCCCTTGTTCAACTGATGCTCCGCCCCCACTCTGTTTACCAGGCTAGTTATAGCTTCCCTCCTGGTTTTCTTTATATTGCTAAAATAAGCAGACTACTTGTCCACCTCATCCACCCCACCACACCCCACCATGCGGCATGGGCTGGGAAGGTAGGTTTTCTTCCTGGCCTGTTCTCTGTACCAGGCCCTGATTTGGGTCTTCACCTTCTGCATGGCCTCCCTCACATCCCAACTCCAAACTGGCTGCTTGTATAGGCTCTGAAATTTGTAGTTTAGGCATTCATGTTGCTTTCTCTCAATCCAGGCTCTCCTCCTTTTGGCCTTCTGGAAGAAGTCTCTCATTCTTTCACAGTGACCCACAATTCTATGTGGTTCTGATATCCAGGTCTGAGGGTTTTTCACCTTGTGTAGTGCTGTCTGAAGATTGATGTTCAGTTTTCACATGCCCCTGCCTCTTTCAGGCTACCCCCACCCCTCCCAATTTCTGCTTTCACTGTCAGGAGGCAGTGGTCTGAGAAGCAAACAGGTGTGGATTTGGCTTTAGCTACTATCCACCTTTTTAGGAGGAAGACAAAATTTATGCATGATTTGGACTGACCCATAGAATCTACCAGGGTGAAGTTCCCCCCTGGTCCTTTGGCTTCGCTGCTCACAAGCACCAGGCTGTGTTTGCAGATAAGCTGCTTAAGTAGCTTGGAGGATCTGTCTAGTCTCTTGATTTGTCCTCTGCTTATTCTGTCTCCTAATTGGAATGGGATTTGGAATACTTCAAATGCATGTCTGTCCGTGACCTAAAATTTCCTTTCTCCTGCATTTTATTTGTTGCTTTTGTTAAGGGTGTAAACCTTTTACTTTTAATATGTGAATGTACAGTGTCTAGCACAGCAGGACCTTGGTCTCAGCCAGAACCTTGACCTTGAGGTGCAACTGTGGTGATAACAAATTATCCATGAGATATAATTGTTAAATAGGAGAATAGCATCTTCCAAATGAGGATCTCAAAGCATTTTATAAATACCAACTTTGATATTTATTTAAGGATAAAGAATCAAGAGAGGCTGGGGCATTTTTGTAGGCTTTTTTTAATGCTCTGAATGATGCTCAGGGTTTTAAAATGCATGATGATTAAGATCTGCAAATGTCTCTCAACAGATACCAACTGCTAGAAAGAAAAAAGATCAGCTTGTTTGTCAGAGTATGAAGAATTGTGGGTTGAATTTTGTGCTAATTTACCATGCTAGAGTTAATGGGATGCAAATCTGTTTTTTCTTTGAAGGGTAAAATTGACTGCATTTTCCACAGGATAAAATACTACAGCTCTTGAAGTGTGCAATATTGTACCATGTAAAATATTTGTGTAACACCTAGCAAAATGGAGTCCTTGCCCATGACTGAGGCATTACAAATAAAATAGTATTTAAGTACCTTCTATATCATCATCCCAGCTGTATATTCTAGTATGTTGTATATCATCATCCCATCTGGTAATGCTATCTTAGCACCAGATATGGTTACTAGCACAAGTTCACCTCATTGTCTTATCCAGAGAAGCATGAGAACCAATTATTTCCTTCTTCCTACCTACCACCATTCCCTGCAATCCCTGGGTCCTCTCCAGCTGCAGATGGAGGGAGAGGATTGGCCATACATTAATAGCATTGAATCATAAACTTAGGCTTCCCCCTGCAGATTATCTATAGTGATTTTTTTGTTCAAATTCTTCTATAACACACATAATGTACAAGCCATTTTGTACTACAAAGGTGTTCTAGTTTCAGGTGGCTAGGTATTTTGCTTTAATTTAAATATAATTATGTTTGGAGTTTTCTATGTGTCTGATTTGTAGAGCATGTATTCTAACTATTAGTTTTGTGTTTGGGTATCTTGTCTCCTCTCCCCTGCTTGGGTAATCTAAGGAGAAACTGCTGACTGGGCATAGGCAGAAAACCCCTTTGTTTAGGCCTCATACCTATGGCTTTTGTTTAAAGCTCCACCTGTTTAGTGTAAACAAGAGGGCATGGGGTTCAGTCAGATAAGCAGGGGAACTCAGGCCCCCAGGCTGATTGGTTAAATTGGGCACTATTCTTTTTAAATTAATTGGTTGAGAGGAAAGTTGGGGCAGGGCAAGCCCTGACTGGAGAAGCTAAGGCAGGGGTGGGCAATTATTTCAGAGGGAGGGCTGCTTACTAAGTCTTGGCAAGCCATCGAGGGCTGCATGACAGACGGCTAGGGGCAGATAACTATTATTTTCTAAACGTTTTTTAAGGGGCCCCGTGGGCTGGATAGAATGGCTTGGTGGGCCGCATTTTGCCCACCCCTGAGCTAAGGTGATGTCACACTAGGTATATAGAAAGATCTCAACTAGAACTCCAGGTACAGACAGAAGTGTAGCTCTCTGCTGAAACCAAGAACACTTTGCAGGAAGTGTTGTGAGTTCCAAGGATCCCCGGAACCAAACAGAAGTTCACTGTTGGTTCCAGGGGGAAGGGAAATCTAGCTGCTGGTAGCTGGTTTCCTTTAGCTATGGCCTCTCCTTCCTGCGAGGTTGCAATGTTTTCAGAATGGGAGGGGGACAAGGGAGCAGAGGGAGCTTATTCTAGGGTTTCCCCCAGGCAGCACTGGAGGGTGGGGTGGGTGAATTGAAGCCCCCCACCACCTCAGGGGGATCCAATACACCCACCCCACCCTCCAGCAGTGGCTGAAAATCCCCCAGAAAGAACTCTCTTCGCTCTCTTTCCTCCCTCCATTTCTGAAAACAGCTATCTGTGCTGCCTGCCAGCCTCCAGAAGTTACAGAAGATGATCTGTTCTGAAATGTCTTCATCTGAACTCTCATGCAATGAGGGTTCAGGTTTTCACCCAATTAGCCATTATGAAAGCTGTCTGTAGCCGTGCATTTGTGTTTAGTCGTGGCTACAGACTGCTTTCTGTGGCCAGATCAGGCAAAATTTGTCACTTCTATCTGCACCCTTACTGCATGTTGCTAATTGCAAACTACATGCTAGCCATCTGAAAGATACACCTATTTCCTACTTGGTAGACCATGTACCCCTTTGGGCCAGCACAACAGTAAGAGAACCTGTCTCGCTGCTTTCACATGAGGTTTGGCTCAAGGCTTAGGGCAGGATTTAACCCAAGAGGATCCAGAGTTGAGAACCACACCTCTGTTGATACCGTACCAGACACAATGCGTATTCAAAATGCTTTGGGAATGAACAAGATTGAATCTCTATGGTGTTGCTTTAAATCCACAAGTGAAGTTGGCCCCTTGCTTCCAGCATACATGGAAAGATAAAAAAGCAGATTAATGACTTTGACTCTATAAACTCCCCTGTTTCCTTTTAATCTCTTTACCTTATTAAGCACAAGCTACTTGTCTTCACTCTGAAAATCTCCCGTGGCTTAGCCACATGTCTACCAGTCCTTCCATGCTGTTCAACTTTTCCCACTCCATTCTACCAATGAGATCAATTAGTGAAATTTCCTCCACAAGCACCCTCACACTTGTCAACTTTTCCCCAAAAGCACCCTAATACCTGGTTTTACCAGAGAAGAGCCATCTATAAAAATCCACAACACCTCCTTCAAATCTCTCCTTAAAACTTACCTCTGCTGTGATGCTTAAAAACACTTGACAGTGGGTAAATAGCTGATGAGCTGTGACCATTGCTTACTGTGCCACTAATAATCACTTCACCATCTTTTGCTCTTCTGTGAGTCAGGGTATGACTTCTTATGGTTAGCATCTACCACAATGAATTCTTGGTCTCTGGTTAGGGCTCCTAACCACTCCCACAGTACAATAGTAAAGTGCCACAGTTAAATAGTTCATCTGAAATGGTTTTCAGCACCTGAAGAAGTGATAAAAAAGAAGATGGCAGAACCGTTAATAAAAAGCAAGTCCCTCATTATGGCTTGAAAAAATTTAATACAGGCTTCAAAGGAAAATGCAAAACAACCTGGAAAGAGAAGAAAGTGAATTATTATCATCCCTGACCTAGAAGCTGAAAGAGAAGACACCGAAGCTATACGCTGTACCTAAACCAACTGAAATAAGGAAATCTCTGTATGGTAAACTACTATTTCTTTAGAATGCAAGACATGAAACTGGACTATAAGGCTAGGGACAGACATTACACATAAACTGGTTTAAGTGATCAGAAACTGGTTTAAACCTGTAACAGAGCAGATGTTCAGGGCACATACACTGGTTTG
>NW_017729025.1:144895312-144895657 GCF_001723915.1 Gavialis gangeticus
AACCAGTTTGAAAACAGCTGGAACCAGTTTGAGATAAATCTGGTTGAATGTAGTATCCAACTTAACTGATTCGGCTCAAACCTGCTCATGCAATGTCTGTCCCAGACTCCTTGCTGGTTTAAGATAAATCAGAGTCCCCCCAGCATCCCAGCATTCTCTCTGGGCTGGGCGGGGCTCTCTGCTCCACAGCCAGGTTGGCCCCTCCCCTCTGCTGCCTTGCAGGAGCTCAGCAGTCTGTGCAGGCATCTGCCTGGCTTCTGCTTCCCCCCCCTCCCCCTCCCACTCTGCCCTAGACTTGTCTTTCTTCCCTGATGACTAGGTAACTCACTCTGTGTAAACCTACAT
>NW_017729025.1:144900657-144912714 GCF_001723915.1 Gavialis gangeticus
CAGGCACCTCAGCATTAGCTAGCAGACCACATGCTGGCTATAGTCTGCGCTGTGGGAAACGACAGAGGCAGACAGGCTTTTTGGAGCTATTCAACAGATAGCTTAATGTGCTTCCTTGGAAAAGCTGTTTAAGAGCTGTTTTTTCCCGCATTCCCCCTCACCACTCCCTGCTAAGTAGAAATTCCCCCCTCCCTCTGCCTTGTGAAGAAGGTACCTGTGTATTAGCTAGCAGACCAAATGCTGGGTCCGTGTCGAATCAACAGGCAGAAGCAACAGGTGCCTAGTAATGCCCCTCTGTTTTCTTAGTGGGCTGATAAACACTGAGATGGGGCTGCTAACAGTGTCATCCCTCCCTCCACCACCAGCTTGCTTGTCTGTCAGTTTGCTGTAGATAGTATACAGAAGCAGGGAGGGAGATTGAAAAGCTCCATATCATCAACAGATGCCTGTACTGCACACACCCTCTTTGCTTCAGTGCTGGCTGGGGGTTGGCAATGCTCCCACCCCTTGAGCAGCGAGCCAGGAAAAGCCTAGGACTGCAGGCAGGCTGGGGGTTTACACCCCTCCCTAATCACTCAGAGCCTCCTGCTGGGGCCTGGCCATACCCACCTCAGCTCAGCTCTGCAAGGGCAGGGAGGGCTGCTCTAGTGCCTCCCAGCTCCCAGCCTGAGCCACTGCAGGTATGTACCTGAATTTCCTCAGTCCAGAGGGATTGTCCATATGGTTAGAACCTGGTTCAGCCTGGCCATGTTAGACTAACCTGCAGAGGTTGAATCAATTCAGGCTCAGGCTTTTTGAATGTCTGTCCCTACTAAGGCTTTCACTTTGGTTACTTAGGTTAATCTTAATAGCAGAAAGGCTTCTCCGGAGTAAAAAATAATTGTATTTTTAAGTATTCCATCAAAAATGTAGTATAATGTCCTGTAAACCTTTCCAGAGTGCTCAGAGAATTAAGCAGCCCTTGACATCTTTTTTGTATTCACACATTCTCTATAGTAAATACATGCAAAATCTCTGCTGCTGCATTTTCATTTTGACAAAAAAAATGTTATTTTTCACCAAAAAATATTTTGAATGAAGTGTAATCCTTCTACTGGGCACCGGTTGGCAGCAATAAGGGCCAGGTTCAAATTTCAGGGTACCCAAGAAGTTTTCAACATGGCTTGAGCCACCATCGAGAAATCTTGATCACTGAATTTAGCTAGGGTGTCCCTATTAAAACTCCCTCCTTGCAAGCAGTGTAACCACAAAGATAGATTTATTACATAAAATAAAGGCAAGGAAAACACCAAATGCAATTTAAAACTCTACTAACTACAAGGCATAGTCTACAGGTTGCAGCCTCTTGGGGCAGCTTCACCCATGCCCAGGTAGTCTGGGGCTTGAGGGCCCCCAAAGGGTAGTTCCAGGGACCTGGATCCTTAAATCTTCCCTTCAGCAATGGGCTGGAGAGGTGGCCACACTGGAGAGTCCTATGAGCTGCTCCTTGGGTTCATAGTTGGTAGGGTCGGAAGAGACCAGAGCAGATCATCAAGTCCAACCCCCTGCTGTTTAAATGGAATATTTAAATAGTTCATCTGAAATGGTTTTCAGCACCTGAAGAAGTGATAAAAAAGAAGATGGCAGAACCGTTAATAAAAAGCAAGTCCCTCATTATGGCTTGAAAAAATTTAATACAGGCTTCAAAGGAAAATGCAAAACAACCTGTGCTCATCCATCCACCCCTGTAACCTTACCAGATCTAGTTGTAGCTTCTCCTTCCCTTCCAGCCTGCCTACATCTCCCCACATCTTCGTGTCATTTTCACCCCCCATCCAAGTTGCTGATGAAAATGTTGAACAGTGTGGGCCTGAGGACTGAGCCCAGGGGCACCCTTCTGCCCACATCCCTCCAGGCCAAAAGGCTAAGCCCCACACCACTGCTTACAAAGCGATATCATGACTCAGATTTGAACCGAGGTTGCTGCAGCCACAACGCAGGGTACTAACCACTACACGATCACAGCAAGCTACTGGGCTCTCTGTGCTATGTGGTGCTGCTAGTGAATGAAGATCCTTCTGTGATGCAAGGAACCCCTTGTTGCTCCCTGAGAATCTGTAGGGTTCACATCAACCGTGGCTTTGAGGGGATGACTTGTGGCTTCAGGGACTGTACTGCACCCACAACATTCCTAGTCCCAATTCCCAGCTCTGCTGGGCCAGAAAACTGCAAGAGAAGTCCAAGAAGGAGCGCCAGGCCTATTTTGGCCTAGGCCTGAATACAGTGGGGCTCAGCTACATAGCTAGGCTGAGACACAATGGCTGAAAAACAATAAAAAAGGTGGCCAGGCGTATTTGCCTTCAGCCTGGACCAAACAACAAAATGTGCTAGGCTTCTCATCCTGGCCCAAAGCATGCTAGGCCTTTAAGCCTGGCCAAAACTGCCAGAAAAATATACAGCAGGGCTTAACTACACAGCTAGGCTGAGGCACAACAGCTGTAAAACAATAAAGGGGGGGGGGGCAGGCTTATTTGCACAGAGCCTGGGCCTAGCAACAAAAGAAAGCCTGGCCCAAACTGGCTCAAATTTGCTAGCAAAACTGCCAGGCTCCAACCCTGGTTACCATGCTCCCGGGATTTATACTGTGCCCATCCCCCGTCCCAGTATTCTCTTGCTCAAGGCCTTAAGCCTGGCCCAAATTTGTCAGGCCTTTAATCCTGGCCAAAACTGCTAGCAAAACTGCCAGGTTCCAATCCAAGCTAGTCTGCTCCATGGATTAATACCCTTTGTAGCCCAGGTAACGTGGGTATATACTCCCCTTCTCCAACTGAAGGGGATTACTAGCTGGCAGGTGTGCTGTGGTGGGGAACCGCAGACTGCTCAGTTTCCCTCCGTCCTTATAGAACCAGCCCAGGACAGCCAGGGGACTTAACTATATACAAATGTATTTACATTAACTTATCATAAGGGAAAGGATCATGGATATAAGCATATGTAATATCTATCTATCTATCTATATATATGATATCTAAACAAGTAACATAAACAATACCCTCTGGGTAAATGCCATAAAACCTTATACCAGTGCTCCAGATACAGGTAAGTATCTGATCTGAAACTGATAAACCCCAAAATAAACATAGATAGCCAACAGATAAACTATAAATAAATACTGGTGAACAATAAATAAGCCACAAATAAATACAAGTAAACAACAGGTGAAATAATAGCAACAGGGGGTCCTAGCACAGCCCTAGGACTGTACTTATTTATTAATTTAAAAACATGAAAGTTCACAAAATATAAGACATGCCATCACACCACTTATGTTACAGGAACCCCAAAGATAAGCTTAATCCCAAGGGGGAAACCCCAATGCCCTTGGGCTTTTCCTGAGCCCTACAAGGAAGCCGGTAACTTTAGAGGGGCCCTCCCAGTGGGACCTCCACTTTCAGGAGCCCTTAACTAATCAGGGGGGGACTCCCCCTCCCCTGTGGGAATCCTCTTTTCTCTGCAACTCACGGTTCACAGGCCTGGAAGGTGGCCCTGGTCCTCTGTGCCAGGCTGCTCTCTCACCTGCGGTGGGCTTTGAGTGGGGTTGCTGTCCACTGGAACAGGGCTCCTCTGTGTAGGGCTTCTGGGGCCTCTGGCTTGGCCCTGTCTGCTGGCTCAGGAGCCCAAGCACTATCTAGCTCCCTGGACTCAACCTTTTGCTATGGGTCAGAGGCCTGAGCTGCTTCGTGCAGTACCAGGCTTGGTCCACTCCTGGACCCTGCATGCAGCATCTCCTGCACCAAAATCCCAGCCTCGTTCGGGGGTTGAGGACCTGAGCCGCCCAAGCACTCCAAAGGTCCTACTCTGTGCACCGGCCTTTTCCCTTCACATAGTGCCAAATGATTTCTCCAGTGCAATGGGAGAGAGGGAGGGAGATTCCCTCCTTCCCCTCCCATGGGGAGTAGGTTCTCTGGCTCCCAATTCAGCTTGGCAGCTCTCAGCAGTCCCAGGAGAAAGAGAACTGAGAGTGCAGACAGAATTGACAATTTTTGCCTAATCTGGCCACAGAAAGTAGTTTATAGCTGTGACCAAACACAAGTGCATGGCTGCAGACAGCTTCAAACATAGTAGGTAGTGGCACTGCTCATCCTCCATCCTCCCATCTTTAGGGAACGTTAGAATTTTTTTCTAGGTAGAACAGTGCATAAAGTACTTGGACAAGGCACAGCAGGGCCCCTACACCACCAGCAGAGGCGAGTGACATCCATATTTCATTCTCCCTGGCATTGCTCAGCCAGAATCCTTTGCAACCTTTCTTTTAGAACTTTGTTTAAAATCACAGCTTTATTTTGGCCAGTGCTTTATTTTTTGTGTGTGTTCATATTAGATGGGGTCACTGGCAAAAATTCTTCTATACGAATTGGTTTAATTGTTTTAACGTATCCAAAGGCATGCTAGGCCTTTCATGGAAACCAAAGAAAGCCATGGTTCTTGCCCAAAACTGCTTACAACGTAAGGCCCGACATAGTGAACCATACGGCAGATGAAGATTTAAGTGAGACAACTCCACTTAAGTGTTTGCAGGATTGGGGCCATGTTTGTTTTACACAGCAACTGCAGAGAGACTATTTTAAAAATAGGAAGCTGAGATTGTACAGGTATAAATATTGGCAGCCCTAATCAAGGGCAGGTGTAGTAACAGAAACACCCTGGTGCAAATGGCATATATTTCATGTTGGTAGTGATCCTTTAGCTCCACTGGCAGATCACATACACGTAAGGAAGATTACCAGTGCCACTAGCTGAGTTTGAAGTTTCCATAACTGAAAGAAAAGGACTGCTATGCATAACAAACGGAGCATTGATTGATCCTAGCTTGTCCTCTAATTATATTACATTATCTGTTTTCTTGGCCAGATGTCAGGAATGAATGTTGTATTCTTGATCAAAAGCACAGTTTACTTGGGATAGAGACAATTTCATTATTAGTGACCAATCTCACCAGAGTTCTTTTGATGTGACAGCTTCAGGTTGGCTGAGTCTCAGCATACGGGGGAACTGATTGATTAATTCAATCAATAGCATCTTCAAAGTTGATTCTGAAACATAACTCAGAGGCCAGAGCTGCACAAAGCTGCGAGGAGATAGGAGTGAGTGTAGTCTGACTGGGACATTGCTTCTGTAAGACTGTGTGGAGAGTAGCCTGGGTAAGTCTGTTTTTTGAGAATGTTTTTGTTTCATGCTGTAGTTCTTATGAAAAAGCAACCTCTGGGCAAGTTCAAAGCCCATTAGAGTCAACAGAGCAATAGCAATCCTTAGGATGGGAGACAGGGGCACCAGCTGTGGGTGCTAATTTTGAGGCAGCACAAGAATAGGAGCCACAGCAATTAACACTACTATTGCTACCCTGCCACTAAATTTCCAGACTCCAACTGGATGATATGGCCTTGTGTACAGGATTCGGCTGAGGCACTGGGTTGGTCAATGGCCAGACTTGGCACGTGGCTCTAAACCAGGCATGTGGTATTGGTTTACAGATGAACCCGGCATGCAGCCCTGGACCCAGCGCATGGGGCCAGACCTAAAGTGTGCAGCCCTAATCCTGTTGTGCCAGATTGAGCTGGTGTGCAGGGTTGGTCTGCAGGCCCAATTTGGCAGCAGGCTTAGGAGCAGGTTCAGCTCCATAACTGTTGCTACTTGGTTACTTACAAGAACATAAGTGCCATACTGGATCAGACCAATGGTCCATCTGGCCCAATATCCTGTCTCTGACAGTGGCAGGAGCAGATGCTAGAAGGAGAGCATTGAATCAGTTCTCTAGAATGGTCTATCTCCTATTCAGTACCCTCCCTGGCATCCATTCTTTTCGGTTTAGAGATGCCAGAGGAAACATCCCCAACTGTTCTGTTCAATAGCCATTAACAGATCTATCATCCATGAATTTATCCAGTCCCTTTTTGAACCCAGTTATTCTATCTTCCTCTACCACCCCCTATGGGAATGAATTCCACAAGTTTAACTATGCACTGTGAAAAAAGTACTTTTTTCTGTTTAGATGAAAACCTGGCACCTCCTAATTTCAGTGGGTGCCCCCTAGTTCTAGTATTCTGGGACTTGAGGAACAATAGTTTCCTGTTCACTTGGTCCACACCCTTTATGACTGTATAGACCTTATCATATCCCCCCAGCCTTCTTTTTCCTGTCTCCTAGCCTTTTTAGTCTCTCCTGTTATGGCAACTGCTACATGCCCCTGATCATTTTGGTTGCCCTTCTCTCTTCCTTTTTTAATTCGTATACGTTATTTTTGAGATACAGAGACCAGAACTGTACACAGCATTCAAGATGTGGGCATACCATACATTTGTATAATGGCATGCCAGTGTTCTCTGTTTTGTTTTATATTCCCTTCTTAATGATGCTCAACATTTTATTGTCTTTTTTTGGTTGCTTCTGCATGTTGATCTGACATTTTTAGAGAACTATCTACATGACTCCAAGGCCTCCTTCCTGAGTCATGACAGCTAGTTCAGAACCCAATATTGTGTACATATAGTTGAGATTATTTTTCCCCATGCACATTACCTTGCACTTGTCAACACAAGTGCACCCCCATTTCCAGGTCATTGATGAAAACATTGAACAAAATTGGGCCCAGAACAGATCCTTGTCAGATCCCACATCTACCCTCCCTCCATCCTGAAAGATGATCATTTAGCCATACCCTTTGCTACCTATCTTTTAACCAGAACCTGCCTTCCAATCCCACAGTGATGCAATTTTTTCAAAAGCCTTTGGTGCAGGACTTTGTTGAATGCTTTTTAAAGTCCAAATATATTGCCAGCTGAATCCCCCTTGTCCTTCTGCTGTCCTCCAGCTGATTTTTGAGGCAGGATTTCCCTTTACAAAAACCATGTTGATGCTTCCCCGGCAGATCATATTTGTCCACGTGACTGCAGATTTAATTCATTACAGATTCTACCAACTTCCCAGGGATGGAAGTGAGACTCACTGGGTACATCTATACATGCACTTTACTATGGAGTAGATTAATCAGCTCTACAGTAAAGCATCACCATCTACATGTGCACTGATATTACGGTGCAGTAAATTAACTAATTCTGCTTTAAGATAGTACAGACAGTACGATCTTGTGGTGGAGTGATTTACTGTACTGCAACACACATGTAGATGCTGACTATGAGTGTATATTGTGCCTGGTCAGCCCAGCCAGCCCGGGGCCAGCTCTGCCCTGGCTCAGATCGCTGCTGTCCCAGGCCCATGGATAGACACTGTTGGTGTTATGTTGGCAAGCCACCAGTCCTCTGGCACAGAGGCTGTTTATAATGATAGGTTACATACTATTGCCAGCAATTCTGCAATTTCACTGTTGAGCTCCTTCAGACACTCAGGTAAATGCCATTCAGTCCTGGTGACTATATAGATTTGTTCTAAAACTTCTTCTGTTGTCACTTCAATGTGGTCCAGCTCTTCAGGCCCATTTACTAGAAAGGATTGATCTGGCATAGCCTTGGATAACTTGACAGGGCTTTAAGGCTGACCAGAGAGGATATAAAGAAAGGGCTGTAAGTTAAAAATTGACAAGGTCACCTCTGAGTAAGTCTCTTTCCCTGACCAGAACCCAGGACTAGACACTGAGCAACAGGAGGGAAGAAGGAAAAGGGGTATAGCGGAGTCCTGGATTCCCTGAATAGACCAAATCCCAAATGTTTCTTGGGAAATTAAGGCAGAGATTTGGGTATCATTTTTTTTTCTCCCCAGCTCAAGCTATCTGCGTGTCTCTTGGGCTGTTAGTAAATACAATGAAACTCATTTAGTATTCCTGTCTCAAACTGTATTCTTGCTTCAATTCTCATGTGCCCTTGCAGTTCTAAACTTTAAATCAGAATATGCATGAGGATGGAGTTCAGGGGGGAGTGCGTTTGAACTAGTGAGGAGTCTTGGAGGCTAGCACAGGTCCTGAGGGACCAGGAAAACTGCACCAAAGAGAGTGGTACCAGACAGTCTGTGCCCAGAAAATGTACCCAAAAGAGAGCCATATTGTGACTGGAGCCTGCTGAGGCCAAGGAGGACCCAAAGATTACACTTTGATCCTAGCCTTCCAAGGGAAGTGGTGCTTGCTCCTACTCTGGGGGTCTTCAAAAGGAGGCTAGATAATCACCTTGTCAGGGTAGTTTGACTCCAGCATCCTTTCCTGCCCAGGGCAGGGGGGTCGGACTTGATGATCTGCTCAGGTCTCTTCCGACCCTACCAACTATGAAACTAGCCCAGCATCTTCATGGTTGTCCAATACAGGGAGCTTAGATAGTTCTGTGATTGACTATATTTAAAAAATCAACTGAAATGTGGGAAATATAAAAATTAAACAGGTGTCCTTTGGCACCTTTGTAGCTACATGGATATCACAGGGTGCAGACATCAATATGCTATGTGTGGTGTTGTGGTAGGCACTGGGTTTCAGTGGACAGTTTTGGACTGGAACTCAAGCACCCCTACTTCCTATCACTCCAAATGCCACTGGCAGAGGTAAGACCTTGAGAAAGTTATTTCATCTCTTTGTGCCTCAGTTTTGCTATCTGTAAAACGGCAATGCAATATGACTTGTAAATTGGTTTAAGATCCCTGGATGAGAAACACTATATTATTATATACATAGTGACATATCTTAAGTCTTGGGATTCTCTAGAAATTCTGTATGGTATAACAATAGATTAATTCAATCATCAGTTAATTCAACAATTCAATAATTCAATACAATAATTCAATTAATTCAACCAAATATCATTAAAAAAGCAATGGAAAGGCTCCTAGTGACTTAAACTTCAATAGGTTTTGGACCACACCACTAGGCAGAGCTCAACACAGTAATCTTCCTAACAAAATCATCACAATCCAAGTAAAAAGCCAGGTGGTGGTCTTGTCTAGTTCTTTCATTCTTCTTCCTCCTCATTCAGCGAGGATCTTTTCTTTTGCTGCTCATTCTTCTGCCTTTTCCCCTTCTTCTGCTGCTGTGGTTGTGGAAAAGCTGAGTAGGGAGAGTTCATGTTGGGAGAAAATTCACAGCTGCTGATTTCATTCCAAGGATCAAGGAATTACAGATGAACTGAATATTGTTATGAGCACACAGAGCACTAATGTGTGTAGGGAGAACTGATTTCATAAGAAGGAAGTCACAACACCCAGCTGGATTCCCCTTTGGCACCAGATGAAAGCTGTATCATTTAAGAACAAAGAGCTCAGTTGTGCTTGTAGGAAATGAAGAGATCAGCTGAGTAATGTGATGTAAGCATATGGGGGAAGGGGAGAACCTTAAAATCAAACAGACCAGCACACTTGATGTAGCTGGGTGCAATGCGGACAGGGGAATTCTGGGTTGATTAAAGTCTGGATGCAATGTAAGCAAGGAAGGTGGGCCACCAAAAGAATTGCAGTGATGCCATAGAATGCAGTATGCTGTAGAATTGCAGTGATGCAGAAGAATTGCAGTAATGGTCCTTTGCTGCACTAGCACATCAGGGTTATTAAAAGATGGTGAAAGTAATTGTTTAAAAATAGGTCACAAATTACTGCTTGGGACTGGGAGCTTTAATATGAGGTGGTTCAGAATAGAACTCCAAGTGCAAGCAGAACTAACTAGAACTTGTCAAACAAACTGCAAGCACTGATAGCCACGGGTGCTTGTACACATGCCGGGGGTTTAGTTCTCCCTAAATTGAAGCGTTGGGTTTTTAATTGTGTAGATTAAAAACCCACCATTTCAATTTAGAGACTTCCATCACTGTGACAGAACAGTGACGGCTTATGTCATCTTGCGCCCTCCACTCTCCACCACAGGCAGGCTCTGCCAAAGAAACAAAAAAGTTGTGAGGGGCCCAATCCTTTTAAAAAACAATTTCCCAGAACCTGCCTGCCTCTCCCGTGGCCGGGGGATGAGCTGCCAGTGAGTCCTGAGTTGTGGGGTGTGAAGGCAGTGCTTCCCTCCACAGCAGCAGCACATCCCAAGTGGCACCCACCCGCTAACTGCCCACCCAGATGGTCCCAGGGAGCACCACTGCTGCAGAGGGAAGCAATGCCCTCCCCCACGCGCAGCCCAAGGGCTACATGACCCGGCAGCAGTTCGCGTGGGCAGGCTCCACTGAGAAAAAAAGAAAGAAAAAAGCAGCAAGGAGCCTGATCCTAATATCCCTGCCTGTAGTAAGAGAGCACCCCAGAGAATACTTGCCTTGAGGCAGCGAGGCATAGAGAATAATAGTAAAGAATATGGCTAGAGACGTGACAATTACCACCAATGAATACTCCAAAGGTAGTAAAGCCACAGTGATCTTGCCAGCCATTAATACATAACCCACTGAAATGCACTGAAAGGATAAATGAATAATGAAGATTCAGAGGTAAACCCGATGGGACTAAAATGAACAAGTGAACCACTGGTAATTTGATGATGATAAAAAAAGTTATTGGCATCCACAGACCTCAGGGGTGAGGAATCAGGAGCATAATTGATCAAGACTGTTACAGGTCTTACTTCACACAACATCATTTCCTGCAGTACCAGAATACCGGGTTGACAGACAAACTAAGGCATCATAACAGCTCCCTGAATTAAGAGGGAGTCAGCAGAATGGACCATGGTGGTGCATGAGATGCCCACGCTACTTGCACTGTGCATGAGGAGGGTTAGGCATCTAACAGTGGGAGTCTCAGGAGCCAGAATTCAGGCAGGACATCACCTGTGGGAAATCATGAAAAGAGTAGAATTGCCAGTGGTATTTGTCCCTCTGCCATCCATACCCAAGAGTTCACTGGTTAGGATAGATGAGTCCCAGGCTCAAATATCCATTTTTCCTGATTTGCAGCAGGAATTTAATTCACATAGTTTGCATACAAAGTGTGCACTGGAACCACTGAGTTACTGGGCAGTGAGGTGGAGATGTCTGCCTCTCCCATGGAAACTGTTCTGCTTTGTATAAGACACTTAAACACGTAATGGGCCAGCGAGAGAACAAGAGTGTCTCCAGGAATACACTAGGAGACCTGGGTTACAGTCCCTGCTCCAACAAATAGTGATCAAGGCTCACTTTTCAGAACAGGATTAGTTTTCATCAGGGTTGCCAATTTAAGGACAAGTTTGACATAATGTAAATGTAGCCCTTCTGCCAGGCCCTGGATAGCAGTAACAAGCAGCATGCTGTCCTCATCACAGGGTCCCCTACTAGCCCCTACATCCTGCACTGTGCTGCCTCCACCTAAGTCTACCCCTCCCAAGTTCACCCTGTCAGTCCTGCTTCCCTTTGTCCTGCCACTCCACCGCCCTATCCTGTCCACAGTATGCCCCTCCCTGTCCCATTTAATACCTCAGGCTGCCCAACCCTGCCTGCCTTCAAGGCGAACAGCTGTTACATGTAGGTGGCAACAGGCAGCTGGGGGCAAGGGAAAGGGCTACAGAGGCTCTTGTAGATTACAAAGCCCTGGCAAAGAGTGCCCTGCAGGGCACCAATCTGTGTTGCTGCTCATACACAAGGGCCCCATCCACATGAGCATGGACATTTGGTTCCTCAGAGACAAGTAGCGGCAGCATACCTTGTGCCTGGGCTACATGAGCTTTGGCGCCCAGCCAGTTACTTTGGGTGGGTAAAGGAGGCTGGGGCCAGCAGTGGCCTGCCCCAGGAGCCTTACCTGGGTCCTGGGAGCCTCCCGGGGCTGCACTAGCAGCGATTCTGCCATGCAGAGCCTGGCCAGCAGCCACAGCACAGGTGGCCCAGCTTTACTTCTGAGTGGTGTGCACTGCCCTTGTGTGTGCTACTCTGCTTTTTTTTCCTGTGGCTTTTTTTTACCTCTGGCTATCCACGGGTCAAGAAGAAAAACCTGCAGGAAAAAAGGTGGAGCAACGCACACACAAGCAGCACTCCTGTGCAGTGTGGGGAACATCTGAATGTGTGGTGTGGGGTGCCACAGATGTGTTTCTGGCACCACATACTGTACGGGCGTGCTCGTCTGGATGCAGACAAGGTGTTGCTGCTCTGTTCTGCCTGTCCGTCAATAATCTGTGTCCAGCCTTGTTCTGAA
>NW_017729025.1:144912725-144914751 GCF_001723915.1 Gavialis gangeticus
TCCCTTTGTCCTGCCACTCCACCGCCCTATCCTGTCCACAGTACGCCCCTCCCTGTCCCATTTAATACCTCAGGCTGCCCAACCCTGCCTGCCTTCAAGGCGAACAGCTGTTACATGTAGGTGGCAACAGGCAGCTGGGGGCAAGGGAAAGGGCTACAGAGGCTCTTGTAGATTACAAAGCCCTGGCAAAGAGTGCCCTGCAGGGCACCAATCTGTGTTGCTGCTCATACACAAGGGCCCCATCCACATGAGCATGGACATTTGGTTCCTCAGAGACAAGTAGCGGCAGCATACCTTGTGCCTGGGCTACATGAGCTTTGGCGCCCAGCCAGTTACTTTGGGTGGGTAAAGGAGGCTGGGGCCAGCAGTGGCCTGCCCCAGGAGCCTTACCTGGGTCCTGGGAGCCTCCCGGGGCTGCACTAGCAGCGATTCTGCCATGCAGAGCCTGGCCAGCAGCCACAGCACAGGTGGCCCAGCTTTACTTCTGAGTGGTGTGCACTGCCCTTGTGTGTGCTACTCTGCTTTTTTTTCCTGTGGCTTTTTTTTACCTCTGGCTATCCACGGGTCAAGAAGAAAAACCTGCAGGAAAAAAGGTGGAGCAACGCACACACAAGCAGCACTCCTGTGCAGTGTGGGGAACATCTGAATGTGTGGTGTGGGGTGCCACAGATGTGTTTCTGGCACCACATACTGTACGGGCGTGCTCGTCTGGATGCAGACAAGGTGTTGCTGCTCTGTTCTGCCTGTCCGTCAATAATCTGTGTCCAGCCTTGTTCTGAATATGGATCTTCAATTAAGCTCATCATTTCTTAGCTGTTTATGGACAGCTCAGGTTTTTTTATAGACTTTACAGAAAAGTCTTTTTAGCCTTCCCCTTCCCCCCCCCCTTTTTTTTTTAAGGCTGGCCATAAATTTACAGGCAGTTGGCAACCCTGCTATGCACGCTGATGGGGAGCAAGGAGTGTTCAAAGTCTCCCTTTCTAAACTGATATTTTCATGCACTAATGATCTTAACCTGGTCTCTGTTCTGGTCTCATAAGGTACAACACCAATACCCAGCACTGTATTGTCTGGGTTACAGCAGTAAGCTGGACATAAGATTTCAGAACCTTTTCTGATCTGAATGTCTGGATTTGGCAATTGGTTTGGATCTCAAATCAGGACAAACTGTTGAACTTAATGGAGAAGACTCCGATACAAATGGGAAAACTACCAGGTCCTGGGAAGTTTTTCTATTAAAAACAGATTATGCTAATTGCAAAGGCAATATTGTAGCTTTACCACTCTGTATAATTTTTTGATTTTACAATGCATTTTACCTCCAGCTTTTCTTTCTTTCATTTTTTGTATCCTTCTGGCCCACGGTTGTATCTGACTTGAGCTACTCTTATGCTTTTGCTAAACAATGTTGTTAAGTGGTGGGTAGACAGTGGGCAGCTATTGAAGAAAAGTAAGGCTAGGTCTAAAATAATGGAGAGATGATGGTGATGAAGGACTCAGAAATGATAAAATTATGTCAGCTGGATCTTCGAGCAAGTGGAAGTAGAAGGAGGAAGGAAGGGGAGATTCATGACAAAAGAAATGCCAAGATAAAAATAATGTATGATGAATTAATTCAAAAGCAGCAAAAGAAGCACGGGTAAAGTTTATATCAACAAGGGGAAAATGGGATGTGACATGGTTTTTATCCCAGAACATCGGTTTGCTGACATGTTTCTATTTGCTTTTCTCTCTGTAGTATTTGATTAAGTCACTTGCCTGGGGTCGAAAGGAAATCTGTAGCTGAGCTGTGGGATTAATTAAGTTCCTGTGTCCCAGGCTGGTACTCTTATAGATGCACCTTGCCATTCCATGCCATAGACATTCTGTCAAATATTTCCCTCAGTCAAAAATATGTGCAGTCATTCTGAGGGCATTTTCATTGTAAGTATTTTCAGTTGAAAGGAATGGTGTCACTGTTCATAATTACATGAGAAAAAAGAATCATGTTAATCCATACCAGGCTTCCCTGACTTAATGTAACATA